>NC_058375.1:104351169-105077419 GCF_018350175.1 Felis catus | reverse complement strand
GCTTAAATCAATAAACTGCACTGACCTCCGTTTCCAAGCTAACTTCCTCCCAGCACTGCTACAAATCAGGGTCTCCGGTAGTCAATCTTTCAAGATGTTTTAAGACCTCTTTTCTCCTAAAAGATAGTCTGATTAATTTCTACTTTCTTGGCAGGTTTACCCTCTCTATAAGACCTGTTGCTAAACAGCATATTTAATTTTGGCATAACCATGGGAAGCCAGTAGATTAAAATCAAGAAACTAGGAGTGAAAGATTTTGTGTCTCAGGGACATGTTCTATGAATAATTCTATGGCAGCTCTATTCACCTATATTATGATAGAGTATAGTTTATAAATCTCTGTATATTAAACATGCATTACTCAAAAGAAGCATAGACACCACAGAGAGTGAAGAAAGAGTTCACACTGAACATTTGGGTCACAGAGTTCTACTGTTTACCAGCTTTGGGGCAAGTAATTCCTCTGAGCCTCGGTCTACTCATCTTACAAAATGAGGACAATCTGCCATACCTTCATCATTTTTATCATTCAGTAAATATTTATTGTATAATTACTAAGTCTCAATCAGTGCACTGGGTGCTGCGGATACCTACAACGGTGAACGTATCAGACAATCCTCGCCTTAACAAGGCTTACATTCCACTAGAATTGAATCATGGGCTAGAAAGCGTAAGCAATTTGAAAAGCCAAAGCAACAAATGAGCTACCTCTCTATCAGATGAAACGTGTGCCCAAATACTATACTAACAAATGTATTCAACTTCAACTCAATCCTCTAGCAAACTAAACAGCCAGTGGACACAAATAAAAGTTCCCAACAGTCACTAGCTTTGTCACTAATCAAATGTTCAACAGTAACTGCCTGGGACGGGGCGGGGTGGGGTGGGGGTGGAAGAAGAGGTAGGCAGAAGGATCTCTCAATGAGCAGGTAGCAGAATCCAATCTTCTGAAGAATCCCCTTACTCCGTGTTCTTTGCTACAACCTGAGTTTCCTTCCCTCTGCAACCCCTATTCTTCTCTGCTCTTTCCCTATCTCCCACTGGCTCCCCACCCCACCTTGTCCTCCCCAAACTCCCATCTTAGAGCCAGTCTCCCCACCCCGTCCCCTTCCCGCCCCCGCCCTTTTCCTCTTTACAATCTCACTCCAACCCATTCTCCCTCAGAACCTTGTACTTCTTCGGCTTCCTTCCCACTGAACCTTCCCGCCAGGGTCCTGCCCTTGGACTGAAACCTGGTCCTCACCGCTCGGACCACAGCATATCCACCCCGGGCCCGGGGTCACTACTCACCTCACAAACTTCAGCCCCTGAGACGGAGCCCGAACGTTACACCGGAACCGGAAACCCTCCGACCGCCCTACGGCCTGCCGTCGCTACCGCCACGGCCGCCGCCACGCCGCGGCCCCCCGACATGTGACGGGGAAGGGCGGGGCCACCGGTTCGCGCAGCCGTAGTAACCATCTGCTCGGCGGCGGCGCGCATGCGTGCCCGAGCTGTGAAGTTCGCCTGTACAAGTTGCTGCCTACTTAGGTTTCCCCAGCGAAATGCGGTAACTAGATTCCTGCGAAGCTAATGTTGCCTGAAGCAGAAATTGGGCTGCTTGCAGTACTCCTAGTGTGAAGACTAAGTGCGCTAAAAACGGGACTTTTGCGTTCGGGCTAAACGCGGCCTCTCTGGTAGTAAGTAAACCTGAGAGTCGTGGTCGCTAGCATTATCCACCCCTCTTTAACCTTTCTCCCTTACTTAAGCGTGATGCCAGAGACTACCAAGAAAAATGAGAACATAGGAGGACTCTGAAGATAGCAGCTCCGCATTTGTTCCTTTTACTGTCTCATTCATTCACTGACATAGTAAATATTTGAGTGCCTACTACTATGTGCCAGGCATTATCTGAGAATGGATATCCCTTAATGATGAAGAACATGGGCTTTAAAGCCAGACTGTCTAGATTTGTATTCTAGCTCTCTCACTCATTAGCTGTGACATTAGGCAAGTTACTTAAGTCTGTTTCCTTACCTGTAAAAAAAAAAAAATCCAATTCGTGGGGCTGCTGTGAGGACCGCAAGAATGACGGAGGGTAAGTGCTTCTCAGAGTTCAATAAAGCTTCATTATATATAATAATTAGCCAGTTGCCTCATAAATGTGTAAAAGACATCTCAAGTAATGAAAACTAAGCTTCTGATTCTGCTATCCTCCCTCCCCCAAAACAGCTCCCAATCTTCATCCTCAGTTAATGGCAACTGTATTCATAGTTATGCAAGCCAATGATCTTGGAATGGTCCTGGTCTCCTGTTGTATTGGTCCTATAGAATCCACTTGCTTCTCACAGCTTCCACTACTCTCAATTTTATGCTTGGATTATTATTTTTTTAATGTTTATTTCATTTTTTTGAAAGAGTGTGAGCAGGGGGAAAGAGGGGGACAGAGGATCTGAAGCGGGATCTGTGTTGACAGCAGAGAGCCCAAAGCGGGGCTCAAATGCACCAACCCGAGATCATGACCACAGCCAAAATCAAGAGTCAGACGCTTAACCGACTGAGCCACCCAGGTGTCCCTATGCTTGGATTATTTTAGTAGCTTCCTGCTTTCTCTCTTGCTTCCACTCTGGCCCCCTTTGGTCTCATCACATAGGAATAAGCAGCAAACTATCTAGTACTAGAGTGGCAGGTACTGTAGTGATCATCAGAAAGGTTATTATTATTCTCTTGGTTAAAAACCATCCCTTGGCTTTCCATATCAGAGTAAAATGCCTTACAAAATCTGCCCCACTCCATAACCTCTGTGATCTCTTTACCTCACTCATTCAACTCCAGAATCCTAACCCCCTTTGTTTCTTGAACATACCAAAGATAATTTCACCTCAAGGCCTCTGGACTTGGTACTTTCTGCCTGGATTGTTCTTAATCCAGATATAGGATTTGTTCCCCGCATCCCCTTCAGATTTTTATTCAAATATGACTTCAGCAAACCTTCCTGACCACCCTATTCAATTCTGAAGCCCGTTGGGCACTCTTGATTTCCCGGATCTTTACCTTTTTCCACAGTACTTCTACTAGTTCTTATGTTTATAGCTTATCATCTGACTCCCTCTGCTAAAATACAAAACTTAAAGACAAGAATCCTTGAGGCACCTGGGTGGTTCAGTCCATTAAGTATCTGACTTTCGATTTCAGCTTAGGTCATGATCCCAGGGTCATGGGATCAAGCCCCACATCAGGCTCCATGCTTGGGATTCTCTCCCCACACCCCGCTCTACCCCTACCCCACTCACATGTGTGCTCTTTTTCTCAAAATAAGTAAACTGAAAATAAAATCTTAAAATAAAATCTTAAAATAAAAATTTAAAATACAATACAATACAATAAAATAGGGGCACCAGGCTGGCCCAGCCAGTTGAGTGTTGATTCTTAATTTCAGCTTAGGTCATGATCCCAGGGTTGTGGGATCAAGCCCCACATCGGCCTCAGTGCTTGGGATTCTTTCCCTCTCTGCCCCTCCTCTGCTCATGTTCTGTCTCTCTCTCAAAATAAATAAATAAACACTTAGAGAGGAATCATTGTCATTGATATATATCATAAATGCCCACAATAGCACCTGGCACAATTAAATATATGTTGAGCTAGAGAATGAGTATTTTTCAGCAGTGGATCTTGCAGGCCTCAGAACCCGCTGGTCTGTTTTTCACCTAGAGAATGGAAAAGCCTTAAGGCTTTGTGTGTCACATTGTTTTTTTATCTCCAGGACCTAGGATAGTACCAAATAAAGGCTCAATAAATGATAAATGAGTAAGACCTGACAGGACTCATTTTCTCATTCTATCAGTAAGCCTGTATTTTTCCCTTTCTTCAAAATGAGGTTCTAAACCTTACTGACCATTAAACCACAGCTTCTGAAAAGCATGTATGTGGGCAAAGTATAGTTTGGAAAAAAACCTGTTCAATATTATGGCACAGTTTCATGTATGGGAAATAAACTATTCTGTTATATCAGATTACAAACTACAGAAAATGAAATTCCAAGATGTCTTCTTAGATGACAGGCTCACTAGAAAATGCAGTTATTCTCTAAGTAGGTTATTAAAATTTCCCAGGGAACATAAGACTTTTGTATTAAAAGGCTGGCTTCAAAGAACTTTGAGAAATATATACTAAGAACCACCTTCCCTGATGGTGCAGCATCACATAATGGAATAAAGCTTAGTTTTGGGTAACAAATTGAGGGAGCCCTAACATGTTGCTCAAGTTATTCATGCCTCAGCTTCCCCCATTGTATCTTTTTTCATATTTTTAAATTCTAGTTAATATGGTCTAATATTGGTTTCAGAATTTAGTGATTCATCACTTACATATAACACCGAGTGCTCATCATAGCAAGTGCCCTCCTTAATACCCATCACCCATTTAACCCATACCCCACCCACCTCCTTTTATCAACCCTGTTTGTTCTCTATCATTAAGAGTCTCTTGGGCGCCTGGGTGGCGCAGTCGGTTAAGCGTCCGACTTCAGCCAGGTCACGATCTTGCGGTCCGTGAGTTCGAGCCCCGCGTCAGGCTCTGGGCTGATGGCTCAGAGCCTGGAGCCTGTTTCTGATTCTGTGTCTCCTTCTCCCTCTGCCCCTCCCCCGTTCGTGCTCTGTCTCTCTCTGTCCCAAAAATAAATAAACGTTGAAAAAAAAAAATTAAAAAAAAAAAAAGTCTCTTGTGGTTTACTTCCCTCTTTTTTCCTTTCCCATATGTTCATCCATTTTGTTTCTTTTTTTTTTTTATTTTATTTTTAAATTTTTTTTTTCAACGTTTATTTATTTTTGGGACAGAGAGAGACAGAGCATGAACGGGGGAGGGGCAGAGAGAGAGGGAGACACAGAATCGGAAACAGGCTCCAGGCTCCGAGCCATCAGCCCAGAGCCCGATGCGGGGCTCGAACTCACGGACCGCGAGATCGTGACCTGGCTGAAGTCGGACGCTTAACCGACTGCGCCACCCAGGCGCCCCCATCCATTTTGTTTCTTAAGTCCCACATGAGTGAAATCATATTATGTTTGTCTTTCTCTGATGGACTTACTTTGCTTAGCATAGTACACTCTAGCTCCATCCACATTGTTGCAAATGGCAAGTTTGCATTCTTTCTGATGGCTGAGTAATATTCCATTGTATATACCACATCTTCTTTATCATCAGTCAATGGACATTTGGGCTCTTTCTATAGTTTGACTATTGTTGATAATGCTGCTGTAAACATCGACATGCATATACACCTTCGAATCTGTATTTTGGGTAAATACCTAGTAGCACAATTGCTGGATCATAAGGCAGTTCTATTTTCAACTTTTTGAGGAGTCTCCATACTGTTTTCCAGAGTGGCTGGCTGCACCAGTTTGCATTCCCAATAGTGTAAGAGGGTTCCCTTTTCCCTGCATCTCACCAACATCTGTTGTTTTCTGTGTTAATTTTAGCCATTCTGATGGGTGAGGTGGTATCTCATCGTGGTTTTGTAGTTCCCTGATGATGAATGATGTTGAGCATCTTTTCATGTGCCTGTTAGCTATCTGTATGTCTTCTTTGGAAAAATGTCTATTCATGTCTTCTGCTCATTTCTTCACTGGATTGTTCTTTGGGTGTTAAGTTTGATAAATTCTTTGTAGATTTTAGATAATAACCCTTTGTCATTATGTGTCATTTGTAAATATCTTCTCCCATTCTATAGGTTGCCTTTTAGTTTTGTTGTTTCGTTTGCTGTGCAGAAGTGTTTTATCTTGATGAAGTCCCAATAGTTCATTTTTACTTTTGTTTCCCTTGCCTCCAGAGATGTTTCTAGTAAGAAGTTGCTGTGACCAAGGTCAAAGAGGTTGTTGCCTGTGTTCTCCTTTGGGATTCTGGTGGTTTCCTGTCTCACATTTAGCTCTTTCATCCATTTTGAGTTTATTTTTGTGTATGGTGTAAAAAAGTGGTCCAGTTTCATTCTTCTGAATGTTGCTGTCCAGTTTTCCCAACCACCGTTTGTTGAAGAGACTGTCTTCTTTCCACTGGATATTCATTCTTGCCTTGTTGAAGATTAGTTGACCATATAGTTGTGGGTCCATTTCTTTCCTCATCGTATCTACAGCACCTAATACCAATGTCTCACAGAATATCCACTCAAAGTCTGAATAGGTTAATGATTCCAACTCTGCAGAGTTGTAAGTTTATTCTGTTTGAGTGCTTTTAACAGTCTGGGTTCAATTCCCCAGAGGGAAATATTTTTCTAGGAACTGATTTTATTTCTAATGTTTGGAATTAGATGGGTTCAAATCCTTAGTCTCCCAGGTACTAGGTGTGATTCCTTCAGGTGATTGAGAATAGGAATCTCTATGTAAAAAGAATATTGTGAGGATTAAATATAACGTGTAAAACAATTATTGTGGTACTGGCATAAGGACACATATAAGGACAGCCATATAGACCCACAGACAGAATAGACAGTCGAGAAAAAACCTCACATATATGGACTGGTGGATTTTTAACAAGGGTGCCAAGACTATTCAATGGGGAAAGGGCAGTCTGTTCAATAAATGGTACAGAAAAAACTGGGTATCCATATGCACAGAATAAAGTTGGGCCCCTTCTTCACATCATATTAAAAAACCAACACAAAATGGATCAAAGATCTAAAGTTACAGACAGAAACTATAAAACTCTTAGAAGAAAACATTGGGGAAAATCTTCAAGACATTGAATTTGGCAATGATTTCTTGGCTATGATATCAAAAACACATGCAACAACAAAAAATAGATAAATCGGACTTCATCAAAATGTAAAACCTTTGTGCATCAAAGGACACTATCAAGAGAGCGGAAAGACAACCCACAGAATGGGAGAAAACATTTAGGAGTCATATATCTGGTAAGTGATTAATATCCAGAGTATATATGAAGAACTCTTTAACTCAACAACTACAAAAAGCAAACAGATTCAAAAATGGGTAAAGGACTTGAATACACATTTCTGCAAAGAAGATCTACAAATGGCCAATAAACACATGAAAAGATGTTCAACATCATTAGTCATCACAGAAAAGCAAATCCAAACCCACAAGTAAAAAAAAAAAATCCATAATGAGGTATCACCTCAGACCCATTAGAAGGACTACTAGCAAAAAAATTTAAAAAACAAAACAGAAAATAACAAGTGTTGGTGAGGATATAAAGAATTTGGAATGCTGGAGTGCCTGCCTGGCTCAGTTGGTAGAGCCTGCGACTCTTGATCTTGGGCTTGTAAGTTCATGCCTCACCCTGGGTGTGGCTTGAAATCTTAAGGGGCGCCTGGGTGGCTCAGTCAGTTAAGCGTCCAACTTCGGATCAGATCATGATCTCACAGTTTGTAGGCTCGAGCCCCACTCTAGGCTCCACACTCTGCACTCTCTCTCTCCTTCTGCCCCTCGCGTGCTCTCTTTCAAAAAAAATCTTAAAAAATGTATTTACTGAGCATTTCAATGCTGGGCATTATACTGGGGCACTGGGAATATACTGATTCAAAAACAACAACAAAGTTACCCCCAGGTAACTGAAAATATAATGGAGGGAGAAAGGCAAATAAGCGATAAATCACAACAAATTATAGAAACAAACTATTACAATAGTAAGCTTATAAAGATAAATTCAGGAGAAGAAAAGTTGGTAAAGAGATCAGGTTAGTTATCTCGGAGAACTGCTATATAGGCAGGGGGAGAAAACAGGACATCCCAGAAGTACATTTGAGGGCATCAAGTGCCTAATCTGAAAAGCATGACTCAGTCACGAAGGGCCTTAAATGCCATGCTAGTAGTTTGGATTTTATCTTGAAAACAGTGGGAACCAATTACCTACTTAAGCAGGAAAGTGAAATGATCAAGGCTGCATTTTTGAAGAATCATTCTGACCTAAGGGTGGAGGGACTGAAGGCCAGGTGACACTGATGCAAAATGATTAAATGACTGTTGTAATTCAGAAGAGTTATGACAGTAGCTGGGACTAGGGTTGTGGCACTTAGTCCTCAAAACAGGGATTAAGTGGATGTAGCAATGGTTGAGTGTGGAGGAATCAATGATCAGGCTTCTGTCTGGCACAACTGAGGGATTACTGCTAACATTTATTGAGTTCTATGTGCCAGATACCATGCTGAGTACTTAAAATTAATGATCTCGGGGCGCCTGGGTGGCGCAGTCGGTTGAGCGTCCGACTTCAGCCAGGTCACGATCTTGCGGTCCGGGAGTTCGAGCCCCGCGTCAGGCTCTGGGCTGATGGCTCGGAGCCTGGAGCCTGTTTCCGATTCTGTGTCTCCCTCTCTCTGCCCCTCCCCCGTTCATGCTCTGTCTCTCTCTGTCCCAAAAATGAGTAGACGTTGAAAAAAAAAAATTAAAAAAAAAAAATTAATGATCTCATTAAATTCTCACCAAAAACCTGTATATTCAATTATTCTCATTTTACAGGGAAAACTAGATTTTATGTTAAATAACTTGCCAAGGTCATGATCAAATCCAGATCTAAGTAAAAAACTACTTATGTAAGATAACTGGCACACAGTGGAAGCTCCAACATTTTCCTTTCAATTACTTACATTGAACACATCACTCCATTATTACTTTACCTTGTCAATATTCAGTGAGTTACTATTCCTCAATGTTTGCAGCCAACAGATAGGGAAACTCTCACTTCATACTTAGTGCACTTCTAAAAGCATTAAAGTACAATGTTAGAGTTACACAACAGAGTCCCAGTTTTAAATGGGTACCTGTTTCCAGAGCACTAAACATTTTATGATTCTTAAATTATGTATGATTAGAATCAACCTGCCAGAGCAAATCCAGTGGACATCTAGGAAATGTCACAGATGCTGAAGATCACAATAGTAGGTGTTGTATCTATCACTATGTAACTGGGTAAACCCCAAACCACCCTTCCTAAACCCACCAGGGACAAATGATTAAGGAATTTTCTACTTATTGTATGACCATGAGATATCTTGTAGCTTCTCAGAACAGAGAGGACATCTTTCTCCCTGCCACAACAGCACAAGCCGACTGGAATTCAAGCAGCCAGCCAGTTACCCCTTTTCCATGAGGCCTTTCAAAGGGGCTATCTGCTAAAACTTCCCTGTTCACTGCTCTGGGGGACATGGACAATGGTCAGGATGAATGACTAGAACAGAGGATAATTTCAGAGATGAAGGAAATTCCAGATCTTAGCCGCCCCTTGATATTTTGGAGGGAGCTCAGAAGCAACTGTAGTCTCAGAGGAACACTGCCAAGTAACAGGCCTGGCTCTACTGTCACAAACATACCCTTCCATTTGGCCAAGGTCAGGCCTTTAATCTTTAGCAACAGCAATTGGCAGGAGGTGAAACAATGCCATGGCTCAAAATCACGCAAAAGTCATATATTAAAGACTAAATTCAGGGACTGAAAAGGGATTCAGAAGTACCAATGTATAACTTGAAAATGAAGCTGTAGGGGCGCCTGGGTGGCGCAGTCGGTTAAGCGTCCGACTTCAGCCAGGTCACGATCTCGCAGTCCGTGAGTTCGAGCCCCGCGTCGGGCTCTGGGCTGATGGCTCGGAGCCTGGAGCCTGTTTCCGATTCTGTGTCTGCCTCTCTCTCTGCCCCTCCCCCGTTCATGCTCTGTCTCTCTCTGTCCCAAAAATAAATAAACATTGGAAAAAAAAAATTAAAAAAAAAAAAAAAGAAAATGAAGTTGTACAAAAATAACAAAATTGAACACAGTCTATAAAGAATTTCTCCAACCACAAGTTACTGGAGGGCAAGGACCAGATCTTCTCTAAGCTACTTCTATGCTTTATTCACCATGGCCTGATGAGGGGAAGATGATCAATCTTTGCAAGACAAGGAACAGTGGTTCCAGCACGTCTTCTAGCAGGCCTGCCTAATCAAGAAATATGGTAATTGTGAAAGGGAGAAAAGACTAAAATTAAGACTAGAGAAATGTGATTTCATGCTGCTTTACCACAAAGGGGCAATGTTTGAACACCAGTAATCTGGAGAAGCTAGGGACTTAGTTTACTTCCTTTTTAAACCCCAGACTGAGGGCTGGAGCCTGGGTGAGAAGTGGGCTTGTCGCTCCACCTACTCACTGCATTTCTCCTACAGGGATTGGCACCAACTCTTTACTAGCAGCGTGGCTGTCAGGGGGCCAAGGCCAAAGGAAACAAGCAGAGCAGCTAGTCTTCCTACAGTGATCACATACTCAAGAATGCGTGTTGACAAGTAGCAGTGATGGTGGGGATCTCTGCCTGGAAATTACTTTGAGTAGTATGGGGTAGTGGTTCTACAACTTGAGCAGGCATCAGAATCACCTGTAGGGCTTGTTAAACTAGATTACTGGGCTCTAACCCTAATTTCCAATTCATAAAGTCTAAAGTAGGTCTCAATTTGCATTTCAAATAATTTTTTGGGTGATGTTGATACTGCTGATCCAAAGACCACACTTTGATTATCACTGCTGTAGATATTTCTGGCTCCATGCCCTTAATCTCTTAATACTCTCCCATTCCCTCTTGTCTACCATCCACCTACTGCTTTAATTCTTCTCCACTATCCTCCTTTAGAAAAACTAAGGGAAAGACAGAAACAGGAGTGTTAGATTTATCTTAAGGATTCCTCTGGGCAAGGATTCTGGCACTCTAGTCTGGTTGATGGGTATTTCAGTAGCAAAATTTATTCCAAATACATACATGCTTCCTCTCATCTAACAGTTGGTGGGGAGGGACAGTTCAGTAAAGAGTAACAGGTGCTTTTCCAATAATAAGGTCTTGATTTGGATTTCGTAAGAATCGGGTAAAAAAAACATAGATCTATTCTGCTATATTTTAGAAAAGCTTCTCACCTCTCCTAGACTACTTAAATATTATAGCTAAACATACACAAAATTTGCCATTTTAACCATTTAAATGCATTAAGTATATTCACATTGTTGTGTATCACCACCATCTGTCTCTGGAACTTTTTCACCATCCCCATCTGAAACTCTGTACCCATTAAACAGTAATTCCCCACCCCCCACTAGCCCTTGGTAATAACCATTCTATTCCTAGACTACTTTTTGACTCAGTTTCTCTTTCACTTAATAAGAGAGGGTCCATTGGTAACTACGGGATTACTTCTATATATGCAGGCCTTCTTGCATATATGTGATTGAGTTTATTATTATAAAAAAGGGGAGAAAAAATGAGGTTTGAGATAGGAAGGAGACAGCCGGAGAGGGATTTTCATACTGGGCCTACAATCCACAGGCCTCAGCAGCCTTGCCATGGGTCTGCCCGATTCTTTCGCATCAAGAAGTTGATCTTGCGAGCCATTTCCATGTTGTAGATCCGCCGGCAGGTTTCATAGCTTTCCCTCTGTCGTCGGCGACAAGGCTTTTCATAGTACCGCCGTCGCTTAATGTCCTCAATGAGCCCATCCATGGTGAGAATTCTGTGTAAGAGCAGGCAGTAAAGTTAGAAACTTGGGCTCATTCTTTCTGAATTTCACATATGGCCAGAAGCCAACTGGCCAAACAACTGGTGTCTATAAAAATTATGTGAAATGGTGGTTATACAGCATTAACTGCCTACTTACAGAGGCCCCAAACAGGAATTTGTGGGATATAAAAAAGTAATTACATAGTCCTTGCTCTTGGGAAGTTTATGGTCAAGGTTATGTTTTCAATCTTTTTTCTACCACAGCACACCTAAGGGATGTGACAGAGTCCTGTAAGAACAGTGCCTGGGTAGCTCAGTGAATTAAGCATCAGACTCCTGGTTTCGGGTCAGGTCATGACCTCACGGTTTGTGAGTTTAAACCCTGCTGTGTTGGGGCGCCTGGGTGGCTCAGTCGGTTAAGCGTCTGACTTAGGCTCAGGTCACTATCTCGCGGTCCGTGAGTTTGAGCCCCGTGTTTGGCTCTGGGCTGATGGCTCAGAGCCTGGAGCCTGCTTCCGATTCTGTGTCTCCCTCTCTCTCTGCCCCTCTCCCATTCATGCTCTGTCTCTCTCTGTCTCAAAAATAAATAAAGGTTAAAAAAATTAAAAAATAAATAAATAAATAAACCCTGCTGCGGGCTAACAGTGCAGAGCCTTGCTTGGGATTCTCTCTTTCTCCTTGTCTGACCCTTCCTCGCTCACATTCTCTCTTTCAAAATAAATTAACTCAAAAAAAAAAAAAAAAAAAAAAAGAGTGGCTCTCTATGGCAGTGATTTTCAACCAAGGGATTATTTCAGAATCTTCAGATGGGATAAGTCATTTGTAGTAGGAAAAAATAAATCACCAGGGGGTGATTCCTACATGTTCCTTAGTTGCAAAAGCCATCCCTAGTTGCAAAAGCCATCCCATCGCATTAACTGATTGATACAGCTGAAGTCTGGAGGCCTGAGATATCCCTGGGCCTACTTGGGGAAAGACGAGGCTCAATGATACACTAATGATACAAATGGGAACATTAAATAACAGCTTCACCCATCATTTTCCACGTACACATGCTCTAACCACACTACTTTACAGACTACTCCCTGAACACGCTGATACCAAGTCTTTACTCAAGCTGCTTTCTCAGCCTAGAATGCCACCGCTACTTCCAGTTGCCAACCTTCTTAAATCTTTCTTTCAATGTTTATTTTTGATAGAGAGAAAGAGAAAAGTGAGCACAAGTAGGGGAGGGGCAGAGAGAGAGACAGACACAGAATGTGAAACAGGCTCCAGGCGCCAAGCTGTCAGCACAGATCTGACGCGGGGCTTGAACCCACAGACTGTGAGATCATGACCTGAGCCCAAGTCAGATGCTTAACTGACTGAGCCACCCGGCACCCCCAGTTGCCAACCTTCTGAGTGAAATTTTCCCTCATCTTTTTCATGCCAAACCTACATGCCACCTCTCCAAAAAGGTTTCTCATCTTTTTAGAGAATATCATTTATTTTATTGTATACCTATTTAGCAGTTATTTCATTCTGCCGTTTTATTATTTATACAGACATCTCCCTCATTAGACTGACAGCCTCTGAAGGCAGAAACTATGTTTTATTAATCGTTAAGGGTCCATAAAATTGAGCTCCATCTGTTTTCTCCTGCCCACCCAATTCCTTGCAATGCAGCTCCTCTTGTTGGATTTAAAACATATCTAACTCAAACTCACCTCTTTGTTCTCCCACAAAGACATCAGGCTTCTATAAGCTACCCATCCCCAGGCTCCTGAGAGCTGTGGCTCCAATCTGTAATTTGTTGCTCCCTCTCAACCCATCCCCAGTTGGTCCTCAGGAGGTCTGGAGGCATCTGCTGCTGCCCTCCATTCCTGGCACTGTTTACATGGCCCCCTTCCTGCTCACCCTGGCCTTTTACTACAGGTAAAAAGTCAGTCACAAACACAATTGGAGATAAGGAGGTCAAGTGGAAGAAGGGGGATAGAGGAAAAAGGAAATCAAAATAAGAGAAACCAACAGCTACTTCTGCCCAGCAGGAAACTCTATTTTTTGCTGCTATGTTATACCACAAAGCCCAAGATAACAATAATACATTGAACATGAACTTGAAAAGATGTGAGCTTTGGGTAAATTACAAATGTGAATAGACTTGGGAACCAGTGTCCTATGGGATCCTCTCCCAGGCTCCTGTTGTTTCATATTAAGAATGATTTAGGGCGCCTGGGTGCCTGTTGGTTGAGCGTCCGACTTTGGCTCAGGTCATGATCTCACAGTTTGTGAGTTTGAGCCCCACATCAGGCTCTGTGCTGACAGCTCAGAGACTGCTTCGGATTCTGTGTCTCCCTTTCTCTGCTCCTCCCCTGTTCACACTTTGTCTCCCTCTCTCTCAAAAATAAATAAACATTAAAAAAAAATTAAAAAAAAAAAGAATGATTTATAGGCTACTAGAAAATCTTATTTGTATAGATCAGTTTGTTAGTGATAGGGAAATGTGAGGCAAGGGAATTGCTGCAAATTCCCAGAAACCAGAGAAGCAGATAATTCAGGTTCTCCTGGAAACATAGTTATGCCCAAAAATCATGTGGATCCAACACTAGAATCTTACAATAGAGAAGTAGGGCATCAAAGACCAAAAGACTCCATATCCTTGCTGCCTTTCTTCCTCAATTTACTCTTAAATGTTGGCATCCCTCCAGATTCTGACTGAAAACCTCTGTCTTTCTGGTTCTTCATGACTTCCTTAACCTTTACCAGTGAGCCCCAATGCACAGTGGAGTCATCCTCTAGAAGGTTTTTTAAAAAGTACTGATTCCTGGGCACCATTCCTCAGAGATTTTTTTTTAAATTTTTATTTATTTTGAGAGACAGAGAAAGCGAGTGGGTGAGGGGCAGAGAGAGAGGGAGAGAAAGAATCCCAAGCAGGCTCTGCACTGTCAGCACAGAGCCCGATGCGGGGCTTGAACTCACAAACCATGAGATCATGACCTGAGCCGAAACCAAGGGTCAGATGCTTAACTGACTGAGCCACCCAGGTGCCCCTAGAGATTCTGATTTAATTGGTCTAGAGTGGGGTTATGCACTGGAAATGTTGTGAAATACTGCCAGGTGATTCTCAGCCTCAACTGAGAACTGATGCAGACACGGTTGACTCTTTAACTCTAGTCCCAAACTTACCTTAGAGCTAGACTGTTATTTCCAATTGCCTCAAAACCTACACAGACCAAAGTTACTGTCTTCTAAAACCTATAGTGTTGGGGCGCCTGGGTGGCGCAGTCGGTTAAGCGTCCGACTTCAGCCAGGTCACGATCTTGCGGTCCGGGAGTTCGAGCCCCGCGTCAGGCTCTGGGCTGATGGCTCAGAGCCTGGAGCCTGTTTCCGATTCTGTGTCTCCCTCTCTCTCTGCCCCTCCCCCGTTCATGCTCTGTCTCTCTCTGTCCCAAAAATAAATAAACGTTGAAAAATAAAATAAAATAAAATCTATAGTGTTAATGACATCACCAGTTACTCAAGCTAAAAATCTGTGTGTTCCTGGACTAGGCCTTTTTTTTTTTTTTTACTTCTACATCCACAGTTACCATATCCTATGAATTCTATAACCTGAAATAGTTCTTAGATCTCTTCCTTCTCTCCTTTCCTGTGGCCACAGCTCTAATTATTGTCCTTATCATCTTGTGTCTGGACTCCAGAAATAGGCATCTAACTGGTCATTTAATCAATTAAGTTTTCATGGAATCCCAAATCGGTACCAGATATTGTGTTTAAATGCTGTAGAAAACAAACCTAAATATGGTTCCCTCCCCCTGCTGTATAGTAGAGAGGACAATTATACAAGAATTACAGTAGAGTGTGATCACTTCTTCCCTCCGTTCCCAAAGCACAGTGGTCCTCAAACTTTAGCATGCAGCAATCACATGGAACACTTAAAACAAACTGCTGTGTCACCTTTAGTTTCTGACTCCATAGGTCTAGGGTAGGGCCCAAGAATTTGCATTTCTAGTAAGTTCCCAGGTGATGTTGCTGCTAATGGTCTAGGGAAAACCAATGCCATAGCACAGTTAATGCCTCTTATAAAGCACTGATCAGACAATATCATATTTAACCATGTTCTATCTTTTCAATTTTTACTTATTTTGTAAGTTTTTAAAAAAATTTGTTATCAAGTAATCTCTACACCCAATGTGGGGTTTGAACTCACAGCCCTGAGATCAAGAGTCACATGCTCCTCCAACTGAGCCAGCCAAGCACCCCGTCTTTTTAACTAAAAAAAAAAAAATTAATGTTTATTTTTGAGAGAGAGAGAGAGAGAGATACAGATCATGAGCAGGGGAGGGGCAGAGAGAGAGAGAGGGAGACACAGAATCTGAACCAGGCTGCAGGCTGTCAGCACACAGCCCAATGCGGGGCTCAAACTCACAAGCTGTGAGATTACGACCTGAGCTTAAGTCGGATGCTTAACCAACTGACCTACCCAGGTGCCCCTTTTAACTTAAAAAAAAAAAAAAAAAAAAAAAAAAAAAAAAAAAGGTTTATTTATTTATTTTTGACAGAGACAGAGTGCGAGAAGGGGGAGGGGCAGAGAGAGAGGGAGACAGAATCCACACTGCCAGTACAGAGCCCGACATGGGGCTCGAATTCACGAACTGTGAGATTGTGACTCGAGCCGAAGTCAGACGCTTAACCAACTGAGCCACTAGGCGCCCATTTTCTTTTTAATTTTTAAAATCTCCCTTATTGGAGTTTGTGCTTTCTAATGTTAGAGATTATTTATTTTTGTATTTATTTATTTTTGCAAATGAATTTATTCATTTTTTAAAATGAATTTACACATTTTTGTATTTAACATAATGCTTAGCAAAGAGTGTATTATCAGTAAATGTATGATAAAAATGAATCCTCTAGAGGAGCCTGGGTGGCTCAGTCAGTTAAATGTCTAACTCTTGGGGCGCCTGGGTGGCGCAGTCGGTTAAGCATCCGACTTCAGCCAGGTCACGATCTCGCGGTCCGTGAGTTCGAGCCCCTCGTCGGGCTCTGGGCTGATGGCTCAGAGCCTGGAGCCTGTTTCCGATTCTGTGTCTCCCTCTCTCTCTGCCCCTTGCCCGTTCATGCTCTCTCTCTGTCCCAAAAATAAATAAACGTTGAAAAAAAAATTAAAAAAAAAAAAAAGTCTAACTCTTGATTTCAGCTCAGTCACGATCTCACGGTTCGTTGAATTTGAGCCCCACGTGGGACTCGGTGCTGAGAATGCAAAGACTGCTTGGGATTCTCTCTCCCCCTCTCTCTGCCTGTGCCCCACACCTGTGCTTGTTCTCTCGAGCTCTCTCAGAATAAACCTAAAAAAAAAAAAGAATCCTCTGGGTGACTGACAAATGTCCGTAGCTCAAGGGATTAAGCATCTTTATAATAGCTCAGAAAGCCTCAATAATATTACCTTTCCTAAGATGTAACATGAGAGTTTAGACAGCATTTTCACATCCATGATCCTAATACAATCCTATAAAATTAAGCAGATAATGTCATCTTCAGGAAACGGAAGTCCAGAGAGACTGACCTGCCCAAGGTCACAAAATGGAGCTAGAAATAGAATCTAGATCTTAAGTGCAGTGTTCTATAGTAGCATTCTGCTTCTCAAACAAAAACCACCAAGGTTCAGAAGACAAATTATTGTGGGGCCTATGGGCAAAGGAGACCCTGAGGAAGGAAAGGGCTGGGCTGGGCTCCTCAGAGTAAAAAAAACGGGAGCCAAGAAGACACGGCACACTGAGGGAAAGGGATGACCCAGACATCCATCCAGATCTTGTTTACTGCTGTCTGATGAAGGCCACTTTTTGGACTAGTCTAGTACATTAGAGAAACAACAGAAAAAAGTCTCTGGGAAAATAAAAAGATTGGATATAAATTATAAAAAGGACACAGAGACTGTGTTTGAGGAGAAACGATTAAAAAAATTAGGGACCCCGGATATGACTTTACTAGAAAGAAAATCCTATTGGAATGAAAAAGACAGTTTAAAAGGGGGAGGAAAGAAATCTGCAAAAGGAGGAGAGAGTTTAGACACATACTCAGGTAACCTACTGGAGTTTCCAAGGGTTTGAAACAGAAGTGATCACCTTTCCAAGTAAATGCCTGTGTGCTCAAGCAAAAAAGCAAGATAAGAAAAAAGTAACAGAAGGATCTAAGAGTGGAGGAAGGGAAAGGATGAAAAGATCGTAGTCCCCAACAAAATGATAACACCATTGCCAAACAGTATTCCCTGGATGGTTCTAACTACTCTAACCCTTACCCTGACATTCCTAGTTATCTTAAAAAAGCACAGATTGGGGCGCCTGGGTGGCTCAGTCGGTTAAGGGTCCGACTTCGGCTCAGGTCATGATCTCGCGGTCCATGAGTTCGAGCCCTGCGTCAGGCTCTGTGCTGACAGCTCAGAGCCTAGAGCCTGTTTCAGATTCTGTGTCTCCCTCTCTCTCTGACCCTCCCCTGTTCATGTTCTGTCTCTGTCTCAAAAATAAAAAGTAAACGTTAAAAAAAAAAAATTAAAAAAAAAAAAAAAAGCACAGATTACCTTCCAAAACTCCAGAGTCCCTACAGTAGAGGCATCTACTCATTTTTTAAAAATATTTTTTAATGTTTATTTTTGAGAGAGACAGAGTATGAACAGGGAAGGGACTGAGAGAGGGAGACACAGAATCTGAAGCAGGCTCCAGGCTCTGAGCTGTCAGCACAGAGCCCAACACGGGGCTTGAACCCACAAATCACGAGAACATGACCTGAGCTGAAGTTAGATGCCTAACCAACTGAGCCACCCAGGCATCTCAACTCATTTTTAATAAAAAAGGATGCAGGAAGAGTTTTGTAGAACTCATGAAGTAAATAGAGGGGCACCTGGGTGGCTCAGTCAGTTGAACGTCCAACTTTGACTCAAGTCATGACAATTCATGAGTTCAAGCCCTGCATTGGGCTCTGTGCTGACAGCTCAGAGCCTGAAGCCTGCTTCAGATTCTGTGTCTCCTTCTCTCTCTACCCCTCCCCGACTTGTGCTCTGTCTCTATCAAAAATAAATAAAAAATAAAAATAAATAAAATAAAATAAATAAATAAAAAGAACTCATGAAGTAAATAGAAAGGGTGTTACTAATGAGGGTGTTACTTCTGCTTCCAAATGTAGCTCAAGGACTAGCAGATCAAAAGCTTTAGAGTGAACAGATCAGCTAGAGTTCAGGCATCTGGCAAACTAACACTGAAGGAGAAATCAACTGCCAATTTTAGTGGAATTCATCAGATTATGTAAAAGTAGCTGAGCTGCCTGGGCTGGGGAGGTTGGGTGTGGCAAACTCACATGTCAGTGTAGCCAGCCTATGGCAGGGTAACATGTATGCACAAGGACCCAATGGGCCCAGAAGCTGGCCTACCAGGAATAAAAGGGGTCAACTGGGCATACTTCCAGTGTGCTTGCCTTTCCTTGATTGGGGGCCAGCCAATCATGCAGGGCTTCCTAGCAACCCCCACTTTCCATCTCCTCATCCCAGGGCACTTGGTTATATAACAAGCATTTTGTGGCGGTCTCACTGGGCAGACACATAGGCCGTTTCCTTTGTAAGACTACCTTTGTGCTCCAAACACGCCAAAGTTTTAACCACCTCCCTCTCATCTCATTTGGTTTCCTACCTACTGCTGTAATTAGACCACAGAACATGAGACTAATTTTTAAACTATGAAACATCAGAAAGCTGAGAGATAAGGAGAAGCCTGGGATGTAAGACAGATATACAGAAAAGGTGGCCAGAGAGATTAGGAAAAAGCAGAGAAAAATAAAGAAAATTACATCAAAAAATACTGTTTGACAGGAAGACTGGGATACTCCAGAACCAGCTGGCTCACATTTTCATGTTTAAAGTCCTTGCCTAGAAAATTGTTCTAAGAGCAAAATATTTGTTCATTTTTTCCCCAAAGCTAAAATACAATTTATGGCATATATATATCTAACACCCCAAGATTAAAAGGAATAGAAATGTAGCTTCCCAAAGACTGAATGCAAATTGACAAAATAAGTATCTTCCCCAACGACTATAAAAATCACTAGTGTAGGGGTGCCTGGGTGACTCAGCTGGTGAAGCCTCCAACTTTGGATCAGGTCATGATCTCACAGTTTATGAGTTCGAGCATCATATCAGGCTCACTGTTGTCAATGTGGAGCCTGCTTTGGATCTTCTGTCTTTCCTCTCTCTGCCCCTCCCCTACTCACATTCTCTCTCTCAAAAATAAACATTAAAAAATATACACATTCCTTAAAAACACAATCACTACTGTAATACTTGTCCCCAACCTGGCACCTTCCACCCAGGAAAAAAGTATGTGTGAACTGCCATTCACCTACAAAAAGAGAATCTTAAAAGAAATATGGGGAGGGGTGCCTGGGTGGCTCAGTGGGTTAAGCGCTGGGCTTTAGCTCAGATCATGATCTCATGGTTCATAGCTCGAGCCCCGCATCAGGCTCTGTGCTGACAGCTCAGACACTGGAGCCTGCTTCAGATTCTGTGTCTTCCTCTCTCTGCCCCTCGCCTACTCATACTATGTCTCCCTCTCTCTCTCCTTCTCAAGTAAATATTTTTTTAAAAAAGGGAGAGAGGAAAAAAAAGGGAAACAGGGATGTGAAAACAGATTCCTAAAGCACTCTCAATCATTCAAAATAAATAAACAAATCACCAAAAAGCAAAACCAAAAGGGTAAAAATTTCCTTACAATTACTTCCAATTATAATAGCAAACACATAATGCCTACCTATGTTTTATTTATTTATTTTAAGAGAGAGAGTATGTATGAGAGTAAGCAGGGAGGTGACAGGGTGTTGTCACCACAGAGCCCAAGGCGGGGCTCAATCATCAAGAGTTGGAGGCTTAACTGACTGAGCCACCCAGACAGCCCCAAAGCAGCTAATTTCTTTTAAAAAAATCAAATTTTTGCTTTTGTGTTATTTGTACTTTAGGAACAGGGGAGGTTAGGAGAGCTAAAGCTGAGCCTTTGGAAATTTGTTTCATCATCAAATAACAGCTGCCCTTTGACATCCTTCAATAATACAAACATCTCAATCACCCTGGCTAACAGACCCATCTAAATCTACCAAAATAAATTAAAGACTTACAGAGAAAGGTCAGAAAAAGGGTGAAGGAATCTGTAAGACTTTTCCCAAATTCAGCATTTCATCTCACTAGCTAATTCACTACTGAGTCTGTAAAGACATTTATTTTGTGCTTCTAATATAAAGGCAGAGATATGTAAGGTCTATATATAAGGTCATTAGACATCTCAACCCTCTCACAGACATGCCACTGGGTCTGAAATAGGAAAGAGCTGGGAATGAGCAGCCACAGAAAAAAATAATATAGTGTATCTTACTATCCAGTACTTAATGGAATATCTTTAGGAAACAGCTTCCACCCAAGGACAGGATTGGTATGCACAAACACAGAATGCAGTAATGGGGCTGAGACCTAAGACCAGATCCTTTTAAAAGACACACAATCCATCTTAAGCCTGCAACTTCTTGATTACACAGCTTCTGACAGCATCTTGGTCCTCATTTATTATGGTCTTCTGCCATCCAACCACCCACAGCTAAAACTCTGCTAAGAACTAGATCATCTTTCATTTACCCTCTCAGTCCCCAAGAACCCCACTAATAAACCCAAATAAAGATTCTTAACTCGAAAATTAATGCAACAGGTGTTTATTTTTCCAGAGGAAGTAGTAAACAATCTAGTGACATAAAGCAATGAGCACCGCACTCGAAAGGTGTGTTTTGCACTCCTCTCTTCCATTCAGTAATTGTGTGATTCAAGAAACGTAATTTAAATGTCCTAAGCTTCCCTTACTTGTGAAATAAAGCTACCACCTTATTGGCTTTAAGGTGGAAGCCCAACTCATATAATCTCTTAATATCTCTTTCCTACAATTCTTAACTTACTTGATTTACTTAGTTTTTAAGTTGATTTGTTTATTTTGAGAGTGTGTGAGCAGGGGAAGGGCAGGGGGTGGGTGAGAGCGAATCCCAAGCAGGCTTCACACTGTCAGTTAGGAGCCTGACTTGGGGCTCAAACCCACAAACCGTGAGATCATGACCTGAGCCGAAACCAAGAGTCAGATCCCTAATTGACTGAGCCACCCAGGCTCCCCCATACAATTCTTTGATAATTCAACTCAACAAGCATTTGTTTCTCCAAACTGTTTTACACTGGGGAGAGAAAATGATGAAGCAAGCCAGAAAATCAAAAGACTTACAACCAGTGGCAAGGTAAGACTAAAGAACTATTGGCCTAAGTATGATAGTAAGACATTCTTTATTACAGCCATTCTAAATCTCGTGATGTAGCATTCAGAACCAATCAATACAGCTCCTCTACACCCAGTTCATTTCCACTTGTATGTTTTTGCTTATGCTGTAACCTTCCTCTAAACCTGTTATAGTTTTACATCTCTTGCTTGCTTCTCCAAGATCCCAAATCTGAATTTGTCTTTCCATTAGCCTTGTCCTCTGCCAATCCCTCTCTCGGCTTTCTATTTATCATGCACTACATTCCTGCTTCCCAACCACGTTATAACTTGGTTTTCCCTTTGGGTTCCTTAAGTCTTGGGGAGAGAATTCAGGCTGTGTATAAACAAACTTCAGACAGGTTTTGGGAGAAACTTCATTAAGATAAAAAAACTAAAGGGCTGAAATGGGAGAGAATAACCACCGCACTTCCCAAGACAGCTGGTCTAGGCACGATTCTGGTTACCTGTTTAGGGTCCTGTATGCACCTTCCACATTTCCTTCCTGTACCATCACAGTCCTGGCAATGAACTTCAGATGTTTTGCCATCACCTTGGGGTTTAAATCCTCACTCTGCAGGATCTAAAGGACAGTGTTGAAAGGGGGAGGAAATTACAGAGACCAGGTTAAAACAACAAAAACACAGAATGCCCGCTCTATCGAGTGGCTTACTCATATCAGCAACGTCCTCATATCTTAGAGAGTATACGTGAATCGTTATAAAGCCTGCCTAGTTCTCTGTGGCAATACACACCCTAGCCTACGGAAGAGGTGGCAGCAGGAGGGCACCACGGAGTTGTCGTGGCACAGGAGGACGGGGAGGCGCCGCAGCGTACTCCGTTATCGTTCACGTTCCCAGGAGTGTTGGGGCTGAGGGCTGGGAACGGAATCTTTCTCGGTCTTTATGAAGAGGGGCAACCACGCGCAAGCCTCCCTTCCCGCCACACCCGCCCTACTTTCCCCACTGCCAGCCCCGGTTCCTCACCCCACGCCCTCCGGAACCAGCCTCCAGGAACCTGGCTCGCGGCCGGAAGCGGAAATACGTAATCTCCTGCGCCGCGCGAAGAAGTTAGCTGGAGGCGGGGGGGGGGGGGGGTGAGGAGGGGAGGTAGAAGAAAACACCTGTGTGGAAACGTGGAAACCATGGCAATATTGCTTCAAGCCCGAGTCGACGGATTCTCCACGCCCCCTCACGCCTCCTGCCGGACTCCCAACGCCTCCACTCCGGACGCCACACCGGACAAAGCAAAATATTCGTTGCCTTAAAGTCCGCCCAAAACTGGTTCCTCGCCTTCTCCTCCCTCCATGTCTGAGGTCAGCGCGATTCCGTACCCCTAAATCCTATCAAATCTGTAACAGATATTTCCAGATTTCTTTTTCTGGAAGAAAAATGAGAGAAATAAGCAAAGCTTCCTGAACACGCTTCCTGTTTTCTCAAAGGACACAGATTCTTTGAGATCTGCTCTTCGGGAAAAACAGCTTCAAACCCCTCATCTGCTTAAAAACGAAGGAAAATAAATGAACAAACCACGAGTTGCCTATGAAATCATCTGCCCAGGCATTTCACGAAATAAAGTGAAATTACGAAATAAGGAAACACCTGCAGGTTTTAGACTCGAAGTCTCCCCCTCCCCCTCCCCCTCCTTTTCTTTTTAAGATTTTGTTCTTAAGCAATCTCCACACCTAGCTTGGGGTTGGAACCCACAACCCCCAGATCAAGAGTCACATGTTCCACGGACTGAGCCGGCCAAGTGCCCTGAACTGAAGACTCTTTTTATGTCGACTTCTATCCCTTTGCCTCTTAGGGAGACCTAGTAGAAACATCTCCTTTATTCTTCACTGTGGAAACCGCTTTTATTTTATTTGTCTCTGTTACTTCTACATTTACATTTGCGGTTATTCATATAAATTCAGATCTAGGAGCTACTGGAAAACAGTAGGGAAAGGCTCGAAAGAAGAAAGGTACACAAGCAGGTACTTGTGTAATACGGTTTTTTTGCATACTTCCCCTAACATGCACAGGCATGCACCAGCACACACACAGTTGCATCCTCGTCAGTTATGCTAATAGAACTCACAAAAAACAAAACCCTCAAACTAAGCCAGGTTCAAAGTACCAAACTAATGCTAGACTGGAACATCACTATGCTTATTAACAAACTTTTATTAAATGTCTACTCTTTGTTAGATGTTTTTGATACCATTCCAGTGCCTCTTGGACCCCCAGAACACAGTATGGTAGACGTGAAAGTTAAATAGTAAAACATCAGCATATAATAAATGCAAAATAAATTATATAGGCAACAGGATAACATGATGGGAAAGCACTGGTTTAGAAGTCAAGAGATCTGATTTCTATCCAAACTGATACTCACACGTCCTGTCACTTAAACCATTAGTCTCCAATTTATTGCCTACAGGTCAATCCAGTTCCACTCATTTTTGTTAAGCAAAGCTTTATTGGAACACAGTTGTGCTCATTAGTTTACATATTAGATATGGCTGCTTTGGGTTACAGTGGCAGACTTGGGTGTTGGAACAGAGCCTAAAATATTTACTGATTGACCCTTGCTGACGCCTTTTTTTTTTTTTTTAAGCTTATTTATTTTGAGAGAGACAGAGACAGTGTGAGCAGGGGAGGGGCACAGAAAGAGGGAGAGAGAGAATCCCAAGCAGACTCCACACTGTCAGTGCAGAGCCTGGCACAGGGCTCAAACCCAAGAAACCATTAGATCATGCCTAAAATCGAGAGTCGGACGCTTAACCAACTGAGTCACCCAGGTGCCCCGACTCTTAAATGCTCAGTCTCTTTCCTCATCTGTGCTAATATCTGTCCCCAATCACACAAAATTTGTCATGGGAATCAAATGGGATAAAATATAAAATTATTTTTGAAATAAAGAGGGAACATAACATTTTTGAAAGTCTGCTATATACCAAACCTTGTACAGGCACTTTAAGTGCATGATCTCATTTGATGGAGTTAAGGGGCAAGGACAGCCTGTATATCATTGTTTATTGGAGAGAATTGTTGGGAGAAGGACTTGAGTTGGTCACTGAAAGAATGGAAGGGTTTAGTTAACAGGAGCAGGAAAAGGCCAGGCAAGGTAAACAGCATGAATTAGAGTTTAGAGCTAAAAAGTCTTAAAGTGTTCAAGGACAAATAAAAAAGTGAGCAAAGGGATCAATTAGGGGAGAAGGAGAAACAAAGGCTTTGACTAAAGTCTTTGAACTTTCTTCTCCAAGCACTGAGGAGCCATTGAAGGATTCAAATAGGATATAACATTCAAGACATTGTTCTGTAAAAGTATTCTGGTTATCAGTGAGAAGGGATTAGAGGTAAGAGAGACTATTGCTATAGTTAAAGTTTAGGCCAAACATGTGGCGATGAAATGGATAGGAAAAAATAGATTTTAAGAGACATTCCAAGGGGCGCCTGGGTGGTTTAGTTAGTTAAGTGTCTGACTCTTGATTTCAGCTCAGGTCATTATCTCATGGTTCCTAATTTCAAGCCCAGCGTCAGGCTCTGTGCTGACAGCCCAAAGCCTGCTTGGGATTCTCCCTCTCTGCCCTCTCCCCCTTTGGGTGCCTGCATGTGCATGCGTGCTCTCTCTCTCAAAATAAATAAATAAACTTAAAAAAAAAAAAAAAGACATTCCAAATGCAGAATAAAAAGATTTGATGATGGGGCACCTGGGTGGCTCATTTGGTTAAGTGTCTGACTCTTGATTTTGCCTCAGGTCATGATCTCAGGGTTGGGTTCCCAGCCCATGTTGGGGTGCAGTCAGATTCTCTCTCCCTCTCTCTGCCCCTACCCCACTCACACTTTCACTCTCTCTCTCTCAAAATAAAAAAATTTTTTTAAAAAGAATATGTTGACTGGCACCAAGTTTTGAGTTTAGTTATCTAGAGAAATGTTGGTAGCATAGATAGCACTTACAAAAGAAGACGAGTATAAAAAGGCAGAACAGGACATCTTCAAAGGAAAGAAAGTATTTTGATTGGGGACCACTGGAAAAAGCACCACACTGGAAACTCAGAATTCTGTACCACACGCTGTGTTGTCTTGTACAAGCCACCTAAGTTTCCTTGTCTAAAAAGTGAGGGGTTTGAGTGATACCTGTTGGTTCTAAAATGCGGAAATTTTCAATAATATTTAGGTGTTAATAACATGTAAACAGAACTGTTCAGCAGAAATGTAGACGTTCAATATGTCTTCTGTGGGAAATACTGGGACTAGAGATAGGGCTTCAGGAGTCTTCAAAGTTGAGGCAATAATTAAAAGCCATGAAAGATGAAACCTTTTTGTGAAAGTATGTAGTCAGAGAAAAGAATCAAGGACTGAGCCTGAGCCACACCCACATTCTAGAGTGGGCAGAGGTGGGGCCATTAAGAGATATAGAAGTTGCTGCCAGGTAGGTAAGAGGAGAATTAGGATAGTATGCTGTCATGGAACCCAAGGGAGGAGAGTTTCAGTAGGCAGCATCAAGAGTGTCAAATGCTACAGGAGCAGGAAGCACATAGCCTTTGTAAAGGATCCTGGATCTAGCTATTGATTTGATGGAAGCTCCATTAGAATACCTGATTCTGTGAGATAATTAGTGACTCTGGAAGGTGCACCAGAGTGGTAGTAGCTAAGCTGTAGGGGGCTAAGGAGTAAGTGGTAGGAGTCGGAAAGATTAATTTTTTAGAAGTGTTATTTATTTTTGAGAGAGAAAAAGAGTGCGAGCAGGGGAGAGGCAGGGAGAGAAGGAGACACAGAATCTGAAGCAGGCTCCAGCTCTGAGCTGTCAGAACAGAGCCTGATGCGGGCCTTGAACCCACCAACCGTGAGATCATGACCTGAGCTGAAGTCAGATGCTTAACCGACTGAGCCACCCGGGAGCCCCAGGAGTTGGAAAGATTAGACTGTCAAAAATATGAAGAAAATGGGGTGCCTGGGTGGCTCAGTCCATTGGGGATCTGACTCTTGGTTTTGGATCAGGTCACGATCTCCTGGTCATGAGATTAAGCCCCACATTGGGCTCTGTGCTGGGGCATGGAGGCTGTTTGGGATTTTCTCTCTTCCTCTTTGTCTGCCCTTCCTGCCCCTCTGTCAAAAATAAATAAATAAACTTATAATGTTATGAAGAAAATATGAGAAAGAGGACAAGCAGACTCAAAAGATGTTTTCCAGAAGGGGGAGAACTGATCCCACTTGTGGGAGGAATAAATATTACTTGTAGGAGAAATAAATAAATAATTCAAGAACAAAGTTACAAGATAAAGAGGGGGATAAATGACACAGCAAAAGTTCCAGAGGAGAAAGGTAATCAAGGGCACAAATGGAGTGGTTTGTTTTAGAAAGGAAGTTACACTCTCTGAATTCAATCAAGAGACGATTCTTCCCTGAGAACAGGAAACTTGAGCAATGGGGGAAAGATGGATAACCAGCTGTGAGAAACATGCTAAGTAGCCAATAAGAACAATGAAAATGGCTGAGTCGTCTGATACATCGCCAAGGCTTAGGATGGGAGAGGACATGGTCTGGATGGTCACTGGGACAAATGAGTCAGAGTGATATAGAGAGAAGGGTGGATGTAGATAAATGTACAGACTCCATTTCCGCCTCCTGATAACACGGGGCGGCTTTCCATACGTTTAGCAGCTGCAGCCTTTTGAATCAGGATGTGGCCTGTGTCTGAGTGGACTCCCCATTCTGACAGCTCTAGGGCACCCCTTCCTCATCACAACTAGCAACCCCAGTGGCTGTCCTGGCTCCTGTGTCCCCCTTCTGGCAGCAGTCGATTACATGTGCATTTATTCATAAGCACCAATAGTTCCCATCAAAGCAAAGAGCTATCCCAGAGCAGAAGAGCCTGCTAGTCTGGGCCAGCTGGAAGATTTCAAAAGTGAGAGACACAAAGGAAATGTACTAGTCTCTGAGACTACATGAAAACACAAGGCCCATTCTGAACCCTGTAACTGTCCCAACTGTGGTCCCGAGGAAGCCAGCAAGAGTCCCTTTTCTTCTCCACTGGACCTCTCTCATCCCATTCAGATTCTAACTAGCTGGAGCTCATGTTCACAAACATTCCCATCTCCTCTCTTCTTTCCTGCTGCTTAGAGAATAAATACTGGTACTTGAAGCAGGTTTACATTTCCTCCAATCAACAAACTGTTTAGGTATAAAATTTCTTTAATCAAAAGGATTGCTCTTCCCTCAACACAAATGCACACGTTAAAAGTAAAAAATATATATGAGAGAGACACATATTTACACAAATTAGAAACCACAGTCACGAGTCCTGAGTTAGGGGTTGAGAGAATGGACATCAGGGGCAACTGAAGGATGGCTTCTCATCTGCTCTAGATGTCTCCCAGTCATCTCTCTGGCCATGGTGGGTAGACCAGGGTGGGACAGGGTACAGCTCCAGTCTGATGGCAGAGTTACTGGCAAACTGTGGCAAGGAGGTCCCTCTCCAGAGAGTTTCTTAGGAGCACTGGGGATGATAGGCGATGCTGTAGCAGGTAGAACTGAAGTGGTTGGGGCAGAGTGGGTGAAGGGCTGTACTCCATGCTGGACAAAAAGGATGATACCGATGCTGGCTCCAGTGCCTAAAGGACTGTGGCTCAGGGAAATGGTACCTGGGGAACTGAGGGGTGGGTTGCAAATTGGAGTGGTGTGGGTCCAAGTGAGGTGCATGGCTGGCCATTCTGTGAGGTGCCAAGGCTGCTTCGATTTCAACACTAGATGTCCTAGCTGTGTCTGGTCCATCTTTTCCGTGGGAGGTGCAGGAGAGGAAGCAGCTGGATGGCTGTGGTGGCTTGGAAAATGCTAGAAGGAAGACATAAGAGAAAAAAAAATACGTGAGAGAGCTCTCAGATGAACTCCACTTGGTTGCTTAAAATTTTTCTTTCCTTGGGGACTCTGTCTGCAAGGCAAACATACCATGTTTTATGCAACAGATAATTTCCTGGCAGGCCATGATTAAGTAAAAATTTTAGTAACCTAATTAGACTTTCACTTACTTGACGAATACTTGCAAGCCTGTTACGTACCACATATATATCAAACACTGGACATCCAGGTGGGCAAAATAAAACAGTCCTGTAAGGTTTCACTATTTAAAAAATAGTTCATTTTAGAACTTATTTTTCAAGGCTGTTTTTAATATTTATTTATTTTTGGGAGACAGAGAAACTGAGTGTAAGCAGGAGAGAGGCAGAGAGAGAAAAAGAAACAGAGAGAGAGACAGAATCTGAAGCAGGCTCCAGGCTCCGAGCTGTACAGAGCCCAATGCGGGCCTTTAACCCATGAAGCACAGGATCACGAGATCATGACCTGGGCCGAAGTCCGACGCTCAACTGACTAGGCCACCCAGGTGCCCTGACTTCAAGCCTATTTTTAATTGGAATCATCATTTCCCAATTTGTATATTTAAAATTTTTCATTTCCTCTGGTTGAATTGCTTAAGAAATATAAATTGATATGCAGGCAATGGGGTGCCTAGGTGGCTCAGTCGGTTGAGTGGCTCTTTTTTTGTTGTTGTTGTTTTTAATGATTATTCGTTTTTAAAAAAGAGAGAGAAAGACAGAGTGTGAGTTGGAGAAGGGCAAAGAGAAAGGGAGACACAGAATCCAAAGCAGGCTCCAGGTTCTGTGCTGACAGCTCAGCTCCAGCCTGAACCCAAGATCCGTGAGATCATGACCTGAGCCAAAGTTGGACGCTCAACGGACTGAGCCACCCAGGCGTTCCAAGTGTCTGACTCTCTATCTTGGCTCAGGTCATGATCTCACAGTTCGTGAATTCAAGCCCTGCATCAGGCTCCGCACTGATAGTGTTTGGAGTTCTCTCTCCCTCTCTCTCTGCTCCTACCCCACTTGTGCTCTCTTTCAAAATAAATGAATAAACTTAAAAAAAATTGTTTAAAAATATGCAGGCAAGAATCCTCCTGCTTATTTAAAAAAATTTTTTTGTTTTATTTATCTTGAGAGAAAAAAGAGAGCGCATGCACACTGCACACACAAGCAGGGGAAGGATAGAGACAGGGAGAGAATCCCAAGTAGGCTCCATGCTGTCAGTGCAGAGCCTGGCTTGGGGCTCGATCTCACAAATGGTGAGATCATGACCTGAGCCAGAGGTTTAGCTGACTGAGCTACCCAGGCACTCCCTCTGCTTATTTTTAAATGAGTTATTCCCATAGCAATAATAATTGTGGTTGATTGAAAACAAGGACTGTCCATTATCTATAGGAGACTTTCCCCTCCCCATCATTTGAGTACCCCATAAACACACTGTTGTTTGAAGGCACAAAAAAATAGGTCACTTCTAGGGGCACCTCAGTGGCTCTGTTGGCTAAGTGGCCAACTCTTGATTTTGGCTCAGGTCACAGTCTCATGGTTCTGTGAGACTGAGCCCTGCGTGGGGATCTGCACTAACAGTGTACAGCCTGCTTGCGATTCTGTCTCTGCCCCTCCCCAAAGCGTGCTCACTCTGTCTCTCTCTCTCTCTCTCTCTCAGAAATAAATAAAAAGTTTTAAAAAATGGGTCACTTCCACACTAAGTCTAAGAATCTATCCAACATGGGGCACCTGAGTAGTTCACTTGGTTAAGCATCCGCCTTCAGCTCATGTCATGATCTCACAGTTTGTGAGTTTGAGCTCCGTGTCGGGCTCTGTGCTAACAGCTCAGAGCCTGGAGCCTGTTTTGGATTCTCTGTCTCCTTCTCTCTCTGCCCCTCCCCCACTTATGCTCTGTCTCTCTCTCTCTCAAAAAAAAAAAAAAAATCTATCCAACACTCCTTCTATAGGTGTTCCATGGCCGCCCTCCTACCCTCTCGGTGATGTATTTGTTATGACCAGTCTTTGAAACCCACACTTCCAGAGGGTTTGGAACAAAGTACTTGGGTAGGAGTACAAAGAAAGAGAAGGGAAGGGTTTCAGGGCAGCACAGGAGAAAGGATTTGTAAAGAAAAACTAAAAACTCTTACTGCATAACTCATTTGGCCAGGTAAAAAGCCTTCTATAGAGGCACCTGGGTGGCTCAGTTGGTTAAGCCTCTGACTTCAGTTCAGGTTGTGGACTCATGGCTCTTGAGTTTGAGCCCCAAGTCAGGCTCTTTGCTGACAGTACGGAGCCTACTTCAGATCCTGTCTCCCTTTCCCTCCGTCCCTCCCCCGACACATGTGTGCACATGCTCTTTCTCAAAAATAAATAAACATTTAAAAAAAGTATTTAAAAAAAGTCCTCTGTATCCATGCAGAAAGCAGAGAAGCTGAAACGTGAGGAATAAGGTTAAACTTCATGGAGTGCTTTTTTTTTTTTTTTAAAGTAGGTTCCATGTCCGGTATGGAGCCCAATGTGGGGCTTGAACTCATGACTCTGAGAACAAGACTTGAAGTGAGACCAAGAGTCAGACACTTAGCTGACCAAGCTACCCAGGTGCCCATTCATGGAGTTCTTTGTAGTGATACAGACAAAATAGAACAAAAACCATATAAGGATCAAGACAATGAAGGAACGTTGGGCATTCCCTCCCGTGAAAAGAAACTTATTGGCAAAAAGGAAGAGACTTAGAAGAAAACAGAAAGAACCCATCTCTCCATGTACACTTCATTCTCTTATTTCCCCACTTCTCTCTCAGGTTTACATGTTCTTACCTTGGTCAGTTTGTGCCTGCTACTGCCCAAGGATGACTTCTGAGCAGCTATACGAGGAAACCAAGTCTTTAACATCCCTTCCACCTGTAGCAAGGTTCCTAGGTAACGCTCCCTGTGAGAAAGACATTTACTTAAAATGCCATCAAGTGTGAAAAAGGCAACAAGACAGGATTGTGGACATCTCCTTTTAAGGAAATACTGAGGAAAGAACCAGGAGAACTCACCCCATCTGGGGCTTTTGCAAAACACCTACAATACGCTGGATCCTGTCCATTGCCACGCTCTGCTGGAAACTGCTCAATCCTGGGGTCAGGGAGAAGGAAAGACATGAAGGATTGAGATGCAACAATTTAGTTAGGTAAAGGAAGAACAAAGCATGGTTAAAATAGATTCACCCAAAGAAATGAAATCACAGAAGCACAAAAGAAATAATGTAAAGATTAAAAAAAATGAAGCTTTAAATGCAAAGATTTAAAAGAAATACACATTTAAAACATCAAGAGAGAAAAAGAAAGAGGAGAACCTAGCCCAAATAATTGCAACTAACCAAATAATTACCTCTCTCAAATCGACCCATCTTCAGCCCATTCAGTAGGTCTGTGAGAGGGCGGATGAAACCTTGGAGCTCTTTACACTGTAGGAAAACAGGACAAAGGCTATGGGAGGGCTGAGAATTGCCCACACACCAGTACTGTTATTCCCCACTTCACAGGGTCCTTACTAGCCATCTGGGTGCTAAGCCATTCCAGTATTGTCTCCTTTCCCCTGCTCTTTCTTACCTTCTGAGCAAAAAGCAGGTCTCCTTCTGTGATACAACCCTGGATGTTTACAGTGGTCTGTAATTCACCGTCTCTTGATCTTTTGACCCCAGATCCTGCCATAGGAGAGGCCAAGCCCCGCTGTTCCAAGTAAGATGTTGTATGTTGGTTGCTGGAGACCTTGGGCCGTTGCCTGCAGCGGATAGGACCCGGTCGTGGCCGAGAACCTCCCCTCTGCCCAACAGTGTCTGGCCTGGGGCCATGGGCCCCTTTGTCCTCCCCCTCACTATCGGAGGGGAGACCAAAGTCACTGTTCACTGGGGAGGTGGAAAAAGAGGAAGAGAGAGAATAGGAAGAACAGGAAGAAACGCTAGATGGAGAATCCATAGGTTCAGAAGCAGGGGCTGGAGAGCAGCTCCCGGAGTACCCAAAGATCGGGACCTGCAACTGAAGAGCAAAGCAAGGGAGCATGTCACCATAATCTGAAAATTAGGAAATGGCCTGGGAGACTGGGGTGTACTGCATGGGATGATAAGATCTCTTCTCTCCTCCCCAGTATCACCTGTCTCAGAGCCGACAAAGTCCTCTCCTCCGCCTGCCCCCCTCAATTAAGTACCTGGACTGCCCCTATGGGCTCCGCAGAGCAGCCCTTACTTAGTCTGACGCAGACTCTGTTCTTACCTCCCTCTGTTCAGAGTAAATTACCTGACTCGACACCTTCCGTCTCCCCACCCCGAACATTTGTTCGCCAGGTCTGTTCCCAACCTAACCCCGCAGCAAGGGCTACGGCGAGCCGAACCGTAAATCTCCGGTAAGGTAACCGAAGCCACCTAGTGACCCTGTAGGGCCTGCTCCCCACAGGAACCTCCCGCCTCTTTCCAATCTTTCCAATCCGGAGCCCTGCACCAGGACCCTCTACAGTCGCGCCTGCCACGTGATGCTATCCCTCCCAATGCCCAATTCTGCTTTCGGTCCCTAAACCTACTCTCTCGGGGTCTGATCTTCCCGCGCGCGGATGGCTTCCCCGTTCTACAAGCCTCCTCACCTGCGTCGGGTCTGCTCAGCCCAGGCTGCCTCCGGCTTCTCCAACTCCGTCGCTCTCGCTACCCACCTCCGCCTCTCTCCCACTGGGTCCCGCCCCTTCCCCCTCCCAGACACGTGCGGCGAGGCACGTGCCTTCCCCCTGCGAACACAGACCTCACACTCTCATTGGTTGTCTAACCGGTGGCACGTGACTCCCGCGACTGACTTTCACATCCCATTTGCTACAGCCTACTAGGGGCTCGGCCAATAGAGACCCAGTTAGGTGACGATTGGCTGGAAGGGAAGGATTCCGTGCTCCGCCCCTACATGCGGCTCGCGACCGGGACCCGGTGAGGAGAAAAGGCGGAGGGTGGAAGAAGAGTGGAAAAGGGCGGAGCCCGCGGTCTTAAATAGGATGGTGGTGGGCAGGAGACGTGCGGTTGGAGTGCACGGACGGGGTGTGTGATGTGAGGCGCGCGTCTGGGGATGTGGGACTCCGGGCTCCTCTTCGGTAGCAGACTCCCCCCTCCCCCTTTATCTCCCCTCCAGCTGTTAGAGCCTCCGCTCACGAGGGCAGCACGTGGAAGCCAGCAGCAACTTGGGTCTGCAACGTGTGTGAGAGAATGGCTGTATGCTACTGTGTAGTCTCCCCCCTCTGGGCCGCGCGGCCCTCGTGACTCTCCGATCTCTGGCTCCCTTTCCCCGCCTCCTCCTCCTACAAGTTGGGTGCCTCCTGCCCTGCTGGGTGAAGAGGGTGGGGACTGCCGCCGAGAACACCGCGTCCTCTCCCAGACTCCCACTGGGGCGGCTCCTCCGGCCCTTTCCTTACATAACCCGCCACGCACGTTACCAGCTCAGATGCCAGTCGGCCACGACTGTAGAGGTCAAAGCTGAGCTCGGGTGTTCCTGACTTTTCTATCCAGGCTCCTCCGGCCTTGCGCCCTGAATTCCGTGTTCCCTAACGTAGAGAACGGAGTATGGGTAGGTCCCTGATTTCCTAGATGATACATACCTTCATTTCCTTTATTTGTACCCTGGAGAAGATTCGGAAGGCTTGGAAGGAGGGAGGGTGGTAAGTTCGGAGTTCACAGAGTCCGTAATGGACTATTCGCTGCCCCCTGTAGTACTGAAAGTACAGTGCGGAGAAGGGGATAGGGGCTCAGGGACGGTTTGCTCATGGAAGGTGAGACACCGAAGAGACCGCAAGGGGGCAGCCCAGTTCTGATTAGGGTCTCGAGGATAGAGAAAATTAAAATGTGTCCCTGCCTGCCCTAATTACGCACTGGAAAAGGCACATTGTGGGGGGTGGGGGGTGTGAGTGGAGGAGGGTGTGAATTTTAAAAATCTATTCTAAGTAGTTTTTAATATTTTACATATGTTTAACAATGTGCTTATTATACAAAAAGGAAAAAGTGTTCTACATAAACCTCAACTCTCTTTTCCCAAACACAGCCTCAAAACCATGTGTAATAAAAGAATTAGACGGAATTGTCTGTGGTGCTCTTCTCCATTCTTCACAAAATTTCAGGTTGATTCACAGTCCTAATTATTCCCTCTCATTCTTTTGCCAGCTGACACCCTTTCTAATCTACCCTTCCTACCCCCCATATCCTGGTGCTCTCTTTAGTGTTGTGAGTTTAGAACAGAGCCTCTCAGGGAGTAGAGAGTAACCAGATTATTTCATTTATTTATCTTCCAAATTCCTCTTCCCAAATCCCCATCCAAAGATTTGTAGCAGCCTTCTTTTTCCTAAAAAAAGCAAAGAAAGGGAAAAACACCAGGCTCAGGTGGCTGAGGAAGCGCCCCTCCGGGCCCCCCACCTCTAAGAAAACTCCCCATATTTCAGATTCCAAGCTAGATTTCCCCCTGACGTCTCCTGGAAGATGTGTCCCCTCCCTTGCTCACTCCTTACTCTGCTAAATCTCTTCACACACACCCCCCATTATTTAGAATCCCAATTTTAAATTCCTTCCCTATAGTACAGGCCTCTTTTCCCTCCTTTTGTCTCCACCATCTGTGCTCTACTTTAGGGAACCAACCACCACCCCTACAGCCTCTGAACTTTGCCTCTAGACTCTGCCAGGTTGTAAGGCCCCTCCCATTATGCCCTCTGGCAACCGCCATATCTTGAACCACCTGGCTGGAACCAGCTTTGATTCCTCAAGGCAGACTGGAAATCTGGAGAGGTTTTTTTCTCTATTTCATCTGCTTCTGCTGTACAAGGTGCTGAAGTCCTCCCAGTTCAGAAAAAGTAACGACTCTTGTTTGAAAAGTCTCTGCCTCAACATTTCCTAAACCTCTTTGAAATTAGATAAGATTTTTCTAAACGAGATCCTTCTTCCTTTTAAGTAGCTGAGAACTGACCAGGCTGGAAACATTAGCCAGAGATACTGGTAAAAAAAAATTAGTTCACTGATTCCCCCAAGGCCAGTGGCTGCACTCTCACCTTCTACATGAAATACATCCCCCCCTGAACGAGGGCCCAGGACAGGAGGAGGGGAACAGGACTCTGCAGACTGGATACAGCATCGTTCAGATCTGGACTCTGCTAAAATACAGACATCCCCCCACGGTAGGCCAGTGTCATCCTTCCTACCATCCCCCTCCCCCTCTGAAAGGATAGCCATCTCTTTACACCAACCTCAGTCTTCCTTTCCTCTGAGCTTACAGAAGGATCCATCTCTCCTCCCCATTACCATAAGGAGTCCTTTCCTCTGTGCCTTTCAGCCTCCTGACCATACCAGGGAGCTTCAACTCACTTCAAGAATGCACATTTTTATCTGTTATGGGCTTGACACTGTGTTAGTCAATGTGCTAGGTGCTATAGGGGGGATGTAAATGTGATTAAGATCTGACCCCTTTCTTCAAAGAGTTTACACTCTAAATGGAGCCTACCATATACTTTAAAATATTTCTTCGTCCTTGTCATCAATCAGCTTTCCATTCCTACTGATTCCTCCCATCTGTGGTCAATTATATTCAGGCTGCACTTTGGTCCTGTTGCCCTTTTTAGCTTTGCTTCTCTTTTTTCATTATCAGATTTCTCAAATGATTGGCCTATACTCTCCCTCCCCTTCTTCACAATGTACTCCCTCTCTAACTCCACAAAAACCTTTTGCTTAACCACTCAATTAAAACTTTCTTCTTTGGGGTTACCGGTGACCTCCTTTTCTCTGGCCTCTTGGTAGCTTTGTATTGATTATATTAAATTAAATCTTCTAGATTCTAAAATACAAACTTGGCTATCTGCCTCTCCAGTCACTTCCACAGTTTCTCGGTTGATTCCTTGTCCTCTTTCTACTAGCTATAGGCACATTCATTGGCCTTTTGGTTTTCTGTGTACTGGCTCTGTTGAGCTCATCTACTTCCGTAAATGTGGCTTTGCACTTAGGACTGTAGCTCTGACCTAGTTCAGCTACCTTTAGGACACCCTCATAGGGCTGTCACCATAAATTCAGCTTGTCCAATACCAAATTTATAACTTCAGTCCTAAACCACTCTGACCTTCCTTCCACAGGTCCCATTTTGGTCAGTCATTTTTGCAGACATACATATTTGAAACTTATTTCAACATTCTCCTCATTTATTGCTCATCTGAAATTATCACTGAAGCAAGGCACTTTCTTCAAAATATTTCTTATTTTTCTCCTCTCCATTCAAAATGCTACTTCCCTAGTCCAAACCTTTAATGGATTGTTTCTGGAATGATGCAAGTCTCATGCATTTCTCCCCACTCCACTGCATCCTGCATACAACCAGACAAATAGTTTTTCTAAAATACCATTTTCAGGGGCGCCTGGGTGGCTCAGTCAGTTAAGCGGCCGACTTCGGCTCAGGTCATGGTTTCGCGGTCCCTGAGTTCGAGCCCCGCGTCAGGCTCTGTGCTGACAGCTCAGAGCCTGGAGCCTGTTTCAGATTCTGTGTCTCCCTCTCTCTGAGCCTCCCCCGTTCATGCTCTCTCTCTGTCTCAAAAATAAATAAACATTAAAAAATTTTTTTTAAATACCATTTTCACTGTATCTTTACTACACTGAAAAACTTACGAGGCTCCCCATGGCTTGTAAGTCCAAACTTCAGCCTGACACTTCAGATTCTCCTGTAATTCAGCCCTATCTTGCCCTATGTGAAATTACCAAGCAAATATTAGGAGCCTTGTAAATTAAATTGTTTTTTCTTAATTTCCCACTGTACCTTCCCGTATACCTTCTCCTTCAATCATACTCTACCCACTAGACATGCATGGTTGCTCCATCCCCTCACCCCTTCGGCTCTTTCATTCTCTATTCTTCCCTCTAATTGTTTTCATACTTTCACAACTTAACCACCAATCAAAATCTCACCTATCCTTCGAAGTGTATCTGAAGCATAGTCACCTCCTAAAAGTCTTCCAGGCAACTCCAGCTCGTACTGATCTCTGTCCTTCTACTGCCTAAAACACTTGCCTCAAATTTGCCTATGCTCTCAAATTTATATGTAATTTAACAGTGTTACAAACATTTTCATTTTGTTTGAAATGTTTTGCAAGTGTAAACTTGAGTTTTATAAATACTTTCAGGGCAATAACAACATCATAGATTTCTTTTTCATCAGCAGCAGCAGCGGCATCCTTCACAGCTTTAGTCATAGGTTTCATACACGTTAAGTATCACTGAACTAAAATTTAACTGCACCAAATCTTCCCAGTTTTCTGAATACAAGGTTAGTATTGAATCTCAGCAAAAGGTATGATGGCCAAGCTGAGCTGGGCACCTGCACTGGTGTACTAGTTATTTGGTTCCTCACCACCCCCCCCCCCCAAGCCTATTATTCCAGCCCTCCCCCTGTTCTATGTATCCAGCCCTGGGATCTGTCCTGGGCTAGGAGATGTCTCATACCCTCCCCCCACCACCCTGCCATCCCCAATCCACTTACTGGTTCCATTGTCATTGGTTTCAATGTTTCAGGCTCCTGATGGTCTGTAAGTTCTGTTTCGTGACTAATGGTAGTAGTTTCCGCTCCTTCCCTTACCTCTTTATCCAACCTGTTCTGCTCTCAGTAGGATCAAGAAACAGAGTTATCATTGCCTCCATCCAACATCCTCATAGATTCTCTATTTAGAAGCCTTGTCTCCTGCACGCCCCACTGCCCAAGACTTAAGCTCAGGAGTCCTCCCCACTTTATTGTTTGCATGGATTATGTACCCATTTCCATTCACCAATTCTCTTGACTCAAGGACTGCCCCTCCCTCTCAATGTCTTAGCAAACCTACTAAGTTCTGGCTTTATTCTCCCCACCTGTGGTTAACAAATCTGCTTTGGGCCCACTACCTAGTTTCATTTCACCTAACTCATTTTTATTTTTGCTAATCATTTACAGTTCAACATTGCCCACTTTCTTTTTAACTGTTACCTATTCTGATGCTTTTAGATGTAGAGGTCACTCACCAGTCTGTCTTCTGATTCAAATATGGAGTAATCAACAGTGAAATTTGCACCAAAGTCATCTGGGGGGGGGGGGGAGTAGAAAAAAATCAGTAGTGACAAAGGAAAAAGGTAGCAGTAGGTCTAGAAATGGAAAGAGGAAGAAATTGCTCCGAATACTTCAACTTGCTCAAGTTGTAACATTTACTGGTGTAATCTAATTCTAACGAACTTTAATGTTAAAAATGTTTGTGAGTGTGTCTGAATTTATATTTTCAATCTGGTATCCAAAATAATTTACAAATTTGAAAATTTTTAAATTGTTTCAACCCATTTCCAAAGAATTGAAAATCACTGGCTTGAGAAATAACGCCACAAGCCTTGATAAGGTCTTTGCTCATAGCCAAATTTCCTCTGATCTAGTTGTTCCAATTGCAAAGAGAAAGGCAAAGTCTCAGAACTAAGGATCCCCAAAACCTCTATCCATCCTACTGGGGATCAGAGACGCATACATACTCACCATAATTGGGGGTGACTGTATAATAATAGACCACCTGATAATAATCATCCTCTTCTAGTCCTTCTTCATCCCCATATTCTTGTCCTACGGGGACAAGGACTAGAGGTCAAGGGGCATCTGGAACTCCTTAGCAAAAGAAGGACACCTGAAGTTGATCTCAGCTCTATCAATGTCTTTGCTTTCTGCCTCCCCTCCAAGGCCTTACTATCTCACTGCCCCTGTACCTCTAAACCCTTCTCAGTCTTTGGGGCTCCATATCTGTGCTGAGGCTTGTGACTCTGTGCCCTTTCAATTTAGGAACTCCTAGAGAGAAAATGTGTCTCTTCACACTCTGTAAACCCAAAATAAGACCTAAAGCTGAAAAAGGTAGGAAGCAGAGATACCAGAAATGAAGAACTCCAAATCTCTTCTGGAGAATGCTGCAGACCATATTCGATCTGTGAGATATCTTCTCACACAGAACGGAGACATACATCTTTAGGCTTTTGGACTCGGGTTTTAGTTCCCGATTCGCTGCAGACTAATGGAATAGCCCTGAAGAAGCCACTAACCATCGCTTTTTTCAAATGAGTCAGCTGGACTAAATGACCCATCTACATTAGTTTTTCTTCCTTCCTAGGACTAAAAATATGTGGCTTTGACATGATTAGGTCTCCAGGCCTCCTACTAAACACTTCCCTATGCTCCTTGAATGCTCTCCCTGAATCCCAGGCAATGACACACAAATCTGGAGGAAAAGGAAACAATGAGAGTACCTGGCAGACTGGGAACAAAGGAGGGAAGGAGCCAAGCTACTTTTGGGAGTCTGTCCCTGAGGGGAAGCCAGTTCTCCACTACCATAAAGGCCACCCCCTACTTCTGTGTCCTTACTAATACAAGGGGTTTTCTCCAACCCTCTGGGAAGGAAGATCCCCCAGCTTCCCTCACTAGTATCAGAGTGCCCCGCCTTCCAAGAGCCCACCTCTCTCCTCCACCCTCACTGTAATCCCTCTCCCTCTTGTCCAACTCTGCGGTGATAGACAGCTGACGTGACTCTTGGTGGGGACTCCCTGTGTCAAGGGTTCCATCTTCATCAGCTGTCTCTGACAGGACTCTGTTTTCCTCCCCTTCTTCTGGCTCTACTTTCCAGATTCCCCCCACCCCCCACCCCACCCCGCCCCAACACTGGACTCTGGCACAAACGAGTGTTATTACTCCCCATTAAATTGCACCTCTCATCCACTCCTCATTTTTCTTTTCTCCCACCCCACTTATGATATAAGATCTGGCCCAAAAGCTTAGGGAGAGAGAGTGAACTTACCCAAGATAAGTGGCACAGCAAGGATGGCTACAAAGAGGACATCCATTCTGGATTCTGCACTATTGCTGTGAAAGTAAAAAAGGAAATTACAGCGTTTCTCACCAAACTTCCCCCGCCTCCTGCCCTCCTCCAAAGCTGCTGCAACTCTTTTCCCCAGGGCGTAGAATTCCCCGCCCAGTTGCCGACTGACTAGATCAATGGTTGCTACCGGTCAGCCAGAGAGCTGCCCAGATTAAGAGAGAGGCAAAGTGGATTTTGATGTGAACGTGTTCACTGAGCTTCCCCAGTCCTAGATTAGATCCATTCAGGACTCCGCTGACACTACCAAAGCAAGCAAGCAGACAAACCAAAAGCCAGACCAAAACCCAAAACCCGTGCCTATCTAGAAGCTTCCCCTCTGAAGAAGAGGACTCCCTCCTAGTCCTCACAAAAAGCTCACCCTCCCTTTCACGGTCCCTAACTTACCATCACTATCTAGAGTCCAGGCTTATTCACAATCTCTTTCTTCACAGTCAAAATTTTAGAGGAACCGATGAGCACTTTTTTCTAGACTGCAAAAATGTCCTCTCTTCTGCCTGTCTTGGACTCTGAAATACAAGAGCAATACTAACATCATTGTCTGATACCCAAAGCACCTGCTGCAGTACTTCTGATAAAAATCTCTCAGCCAAGGCTAGTTATTTCCTCTATGGCAAGTACTGACCTCACTTCATGTCTTTCTCCACTTTCTGGATACAGGATGGAAGAAGGGAGGAAACAGCCTCTTTCCTCGAATAGATGCCCCCCCTCCCCACTTGCTATGCCCCCTTCATTCTATCCATAGGGATAGAGTTCATCTCGCCCTTCTCTCTGCTTTTATATTTCCCATTTTCATTCAGTTCAACTCAGAAGCATTTAGTAACATATATGCTAGGCCCAATCTGATAGGCAATTCAGAGGTCACTGGCGAGGGAATAAGAATAGTTATGTTGTTTAAAAGGAAGTTAATAGATATCTATTTAACATCTACTACAAGCCAGGCACTATGAAAGTCTCTGTGGAACCACCTGTGGACAAGAGAGGTTTGGTGTTTGCTCTTAGCACTTAGAAATGCTGTGCGAATAGCTCAAAGGAGAGATGAGAAGACTTGTATTCTGGTATCTCTTCTCCTGACTCGGCCTGCTAGCCTCGGAAGCAAGACACACTGGAGTTTTGAGCACTGGCCAGCATGTTTCCACCATCTTAACCTTTTGCGGGGGAGGATTTGCTTGATGATGATGATTTTCCATGTAAATCTATACAATCTATTCCTTCAGCTCCTTTCTAGAATTTCCTGGAAAAAAATGTAAAACGCTTCTGTGGATGTACCCATATGCATTAACTCATAAATCACTTCCAGTAAGGAAAGGAAGCCCGATTCTCTTCGAACAATTTCTATAGTTGTTTTCTTTGTACTTTGATTAGTCTCTCAAAAACAATATTCCAGATCCCCTCACTTTTCCATCCTGGTACTCTTTTGCCTAAACGTTCCTCCCTAAAGACTGGCCCTACCCCCATCCAAATGAGGTTACAATACCCTCCTCTCCTACTTTAATTTTCTTTCACTCTAATACACACAACCCCTGTGCCTTCCCCTGGCCTGAGGAAAAGACACCACTGAAGTTCATTTTCAGAAATAAATAGAGGAAGTATGACCTAAAAGGAACTGTGTGACTTGGGGGGCGGGGGTGCTTGTCGTTTTTCTTCAACCCCATAGCTCTAATTGCTTTTTACAAACAGTCTTAACTCTGAATCTTAACACCGAATCCCATCTGACCTCCTTCCTAACATTGCTCTCCAGGCTCCTCTTCGTCTTTCCTACTCTCTGGTCATTACAGATGAAAGCGTCATTAGCGGTATACTCACTGAATTGCATGTTTCCTATACTCGTCTGTTCAAAGAGCTCTTACTTTTAAGACTAACCTTCATCTCTTAGGCAGTAGCTCAAGCCCATTTCCTCTCATTCAAGTAAGAACAATACCCGTCCCTATCTCCCTGCACCCTCTATCCTGTGCTTTCTTTGTATTTGTCCTTTAGGTTCCAACAGGATCTTCCCCTCCCCCACTCTGCAGCTCTTCAAGAAGACGCAGAATTGCTACCACCCTTCCCCACAAAATAACGAAAGGAAGCCGCAGCCAAGGTCCAATGGGACCCAGGAAGCCGGGCCAGTCCCGGCCCACTCCCTCCTTTGACCAGCTCAAGCCACTCCCAGGACCGAAGTCGAAGGCTTAGTAGGGCAGGAGGACTACAACTCCCGGCAGGTTGTGCTGCCTCGTCCCCGCCCCCGCAGCTCCGCCCCCTCCGAGTCTTCATTGGCCTTCGGGGGGTGGGGATTGGATGGGAGGTGGCCATGGTGCTGCGGCAGGGGTTTGTTCCCTCCTCGGCTTCCGTAGAGGAAGTCGCGCGGACCTGTATCGGGGGTTTCGGTGTCCCCCCTCCCCTTCCCTGGGGTCCGGGGGTGACATTGCACCGCGCCCCTCACGGGGTCGCGTCGCCACCCCAAGCAGACTCCTTAGCTGACGTGCTGCCCCCGTCCACCCCTCTTGGCCAGGCCTCCACCCCACCCCCAGCTGCCCAGCCATGGGGGCCGCAGTATTTTTCGGATGCACTTTCGTCGCTTTCGGCCCGGCCTTTGCGCTTTTCTTGATCACTGTCGCTGGGGACCCTCTTCGCGTCATCATCCTGGTGGCGGGGTGAGTAGGGGGTCGGGAAGACGCGGGAGGGCGCCAGAGAGAGAGAGAGAGAGAGAGAGAGAGAAAGAAAGAGAGAAAGAGATCCGGAAGGGGCTGGGCAAGCTTGGGAGCCTGAGTTGGGGGAGACAAGTCGGCAGTGAAGATTGGAAAGGGTCGAGTCAGGGGTCTAGATGATTTGCCCTTTCCCGCAGTTGGTTTCCGCCTTCCAGGGATCGCACAGATTCCTCCTATACTCCTCCCGGCGACGTCAGAGAAGGCCCAAGGCCAAGACTCGTGAGGGGGGTGTGCTGACCTCCGCCGGCCTGAAGGAGGATCCAGGAATGGATCCCTCTCCCTACTACTGTGCGCGTACATTCTGGTTCTCATCGCTCTGAAGACTCATTAGTCAGATTTCTATCCCTTCCCCTGCGTCCGGATCCCTACAAGACTCCCTTGGTGGAGACACCTATCCTGTCTCCTCCCAGTCTTCCAGACCATCCGGAAGTCTAACTTCCACTTTACATGCTGCAGCCTTGATTGGTTCTCCTCCTTGATTTCTCTGGCTCTCCCTACCCTGGCCTGTCTGATTGCCCTTGTCTTTCCTCAGGGCATTTTTCTGGCTGGTCTCCCTGCTCTTGGCCTCTGTGGTCTGGTTCATCTTGGTCCATGTGACCGACAGGTCAGATGCCCGGCTCCAGTATGGCCTCCTGATTTTTGGTGCTGCGGTCTCTGTCCTTCTACAGGAGGTGTTCCGCTTTGCCTACTACAAGCTGCTTAAGTAAGAAGATGGGATGGTCCAGAGGGGAGAAGGGCAGATGATTGCACTCTGAGAAGTGGGGCAGCCCCTGGGTGGTGGTTTGGAAGAGGAGGCACTAAGGGAGGATGTCAGAGGGAAAGGAGCATTCCTGCCTTTCCTCATGTTTCCCCTACCCCACCCTACCCCACCCCACCCCAGGAAGGCAGATGAGGGGTTAGCATCGCTGAGTGAGGACGGAAGATCACCCATCTCCATCCGCCAGATGGCCTATGGTGAGCCAAGGGAGAGGGACTGGAGGAGGGGGTTGGACACCCCCCTCTCCCAGGGAAGTCAAAACATGCACATGTTCCAAGGGGCTGCTTTTTTCCCCTTCATCCCTGACTTCCAAGGAGAGGTGGTCTGGAGGGAGAGTAGATGTGGGGGAATTGTGACTGGGAATGGGGCGAGATCACTGGTAATCAGGCTACAGCGATCTCTGACATTGATGAGACCCTCCTTCCCCCCAGTTTCTGGTCTTTCCTTCGGTATCATCAGTGGTGTCTTCTCTGTTATCAATATTTTGGCTGATGCACTTGGGCCAGGTGTGGTTGGGATCCATGGAGACTCACCCTATTACTTCCTGACTTCAGGTAAGATCTGCTTTCTGCCTTGCCTTCATGCCCCATCCATCCCTGGCCCCGATCTGATTTATTGGTCCTCCCTGGGAGACTTCTTTGGCTCAACATCTCAGGAGGCTGGGAGCAGATGAGGCATGTATCTCATTCCCATCTCCCTCCCTGCAGCCTTTCTGACAGCAGCCATTATCCTGCTCCATACCTTTTGGGGAGTTGTGTTCTTTGATGCCTGTGAGAGGAGACGGTACTGGGCTTTGGGCCTGGTAGTCGGGAGTCACCTACTGACCTCGGGACTGGTGAGTTGGGGACAGGGGCCTGAGTTAGAAAAATATTTAATGGTCAGCAGGATGGAAGGGAGATCTATTCTCACTTCTTAACATGTTAAAACATATCTAGGGAGGAGGCAGAAAGGTTAGTGTTTCTCAGCATCAATTGTATAACCTGCCCTGGGTATCCTCTGGGAGTTTGAATGGATTAGTCAAACTGTAATACGAATGGCCGGAGGTGAGCAAGAGGGCAGAAACCTCTGAGGGAGCTGAAAATCAAAAGTCCTCAACCACAAAATATTGGTGCTCTGAAGGGAAGGATCAGGGGATTTGGGTGAGCTACCTGCGGGGAGGTTTGGGTCAAAGGCATGTAGAGAGTTTGGGGATTAGGCAGAGAGAGAAGCTAAACTCATTTCTACTCTTATCTCCATCCCTAGACATTCCTGAATCCCTGGTATGAGGCCAGCCTGCTGCCCATCTATGCAGTCACTGTTTCCATGGGGCTTTGGGCCTTCATCACAGCTGGAGGGTCCCTCCGAAGTATCCAGCGCAGCCTCTCGTGTAAGGACTGACTACCTGGACTGATCGCCTGACAGATCCCACCTACCTGCCCACTGCCCATGACTGAGCCCAGCCCTAGCCCGGGTCCTTTACCCACCATTCTCTGTCTCCTCCTCGTCGGTCTATCCCACCACCTTCAGGGTTTTGCTTTGTCCACTTGTGACCTTTAGTCTCTAGGCTTTACCAGGAGCAGCCTGGGTTCAGCCAGTCAGTGACTGGTGGGTTTGAATCTGCACTTATCCCCACCATCTGGGGACCCCCTTGTTGTCCAGGACTCCCCATGTGTCAGTGCTCTGCTCTCACCCTGCGCAAGACTCACCCCCCTTCCCCTCTGCAGGCCGACGGCAGGAGGACAGTCGGGTGATGGTGTATTCTGCCCTGCGCATCCCACCCGAGGACTGAGGGAACCTGGGGGGGCCCCTAGGCCTGGGGTGCCCTCCTGATCTCCTCGCCCTGTATTTCTCCATCTCCAGTTCTGGACAGTGCAGGTTGCCAAGAAAAGGGACCTAGCTTAGCTGTTGCTGTGGAGATGAGATTAACGGAGGCTCAAGGGTAGATGAGCTCTAAGTTTCCCAGTACCTCCTCCCCAGACTGGGCATCTTGGTCTTTTTCTCAGGTCTGAGGGGAACCATTTTTGATGTGATAAAGACCCCAAACTGCCTTTTTTTTTTTTTTTGTTTTTTGTTTTGTTTTGTTTTGTTTTGTTTTGTTTTGTTTTTTGAGTGGGGAGGGAGGAGGTGAGTTGGAATTCTTCTAACCTCTTTGGACTATATTTTCTCTCCTCAAATTACTCTTCATGGCTGGGCTTATCTATCCACCTTTCCCTTTGGTCACGGGCCTTGGGGGAAAGGAAGGAAGTGCATGTTTGGGGAACTGGTATTACTGGAACTAATGTTTTCACCTCCTAGACCACCAGCATCCCTCCCCTCCCCAAGGTGAAGTGGAGGGTGCTGCGGTGAGCTGGCCCACTCCGGAGCGGCAATGCCCCTGGAGAAGTCAGACTACCATGACATCACAGGGAAGGAGGGCAGATTTTTTTCTAGTTTTTAATTGGGGTGTGGAGGGGGGGGTGGGGAGGTTTTCTATGAACTGTATCATTTTCTGCTGAGGATGGCACATCCCATCCTTTTAATCAAGGTGATTGTGATTTTGACTAATAAAATAAGGAATTTATAATTGTGGGGGAACTTGGCTTTTAAGGGAGGGGATAACATGTTAATTGAGATTTCTGCCCTCCCACATCTCTTACCCAACGTCTTTCCCACCCTGGCAACCTCTGATCCCCTCCAGCATGGCTTTGGTACAAGGGTAAAAACCTGGGCTGATGGTCTCATATGTCAGAAACTTTGGGTTAAGCATTTTCCAGAAGTGGACCTCCCTTCGCAGGACTGGGGTAAAAAGAGTTTTTCACCCCTGCTTCTTTTCCCCTGTCCTTTGCACACCTCTGCCACCTGAGGGATTAAGGAACTCCTCTCAAGAGCCCCAAAGGTAAGGCCAGGGGTGGGGTTAGAAACTTTAATTTCCAGATATATTGAGCAAAAAAATATAACCCCAACAGCAGCAACTCTTTTTCCTAAGGGGAGAATCTGCACGACATGTAGGGAAAGGGACATAAAGGCAAGGGGATAGAGGACTTTGGGGCACATCCCCAACTTCCCCTGCTAATAAACACAATTTGCCCTCTGCGTTGTCAATGTGGGGATGGTCCTGATCTATATGATTTGAGAGGCCGTGGGCTCTGCTGTTACTCCTTGAATGAGAGCCTGTCCATGCCTCTCGGGAGGGGCTGTCTGGAGGAAGGAGGGGTGTCTGCCCACTACTTCTACAGTATTTTCTGGCCAGTCCCTGCCCCTCATTTTAGAAGCTCCCTGATTGGCATGAGGGGAAGGCATCCATGATGTCCGAGAAGGAGTCTATGCCTCTGTGGCTCGTGCTGAGGTGAAGACCACGCTTTTCCGGTTTCCTAGCCTCTTCTTCCTGGAAGGGGGAATAGTTGATGGAAATGACTAGTGTCCTAGGTGAAACAGATTAGAGGTGGAATAGAGTGCTTTTCGGTAGAAAAGAAAGGACGGAAGGAATGGAAAGTAGGACCTCACCGAATCTTTCTAGCGATGAAATAAACAGCCAGCAGAAGGCAGAGACAGCAGACCAAGATTCCCACTCCTAGACTCAGCATTTCGCCTGGGAGGAAGATGGAAAGTGTCATTCATTCTAGAACTCCCACAGATAACTGAGCCTTTCCCTCCCTCTTTGTGGAGCAGGCCTCCCTCTCTTCATACCTGGGCGGGGCCGGCTTACCTGTGGTATACACGGATCCCACTGTAAGGGAAGAAGACTTGGGTCAGTGTGACCTGAGCTCCCCATCCCAGTGGGGAACAGCACTCTACCTCTATTTGCCGGGGAGATCACCTGGCACTCAGGGGTAGAAGCATTCCCAGTCTAAGCAAGTCCTAGAAACTGCTTCCCCTCCTATCCTTCCTTTTGTTCCCAGGGACTCCTAAGTTCTTGGCATGGAGTCCCCCAGTTTCCCATCTCCTTTCCAAGCCCTGTATAGTCACCTTGGATGAAAGAAGTAAAGACTGTCCGCTGATTGAGAGGCTGGGGGGCTCGGTAGTTCCGTACCAGGGGCCTCGAGGGCTCCTCTTCTGTGGAGAACAATGTCTCCTGAAGCTCTTCCAGCTGAGGAGCAGAAGAGTGGGATTAGGGGAGAAGTGTCACTCACTTTGGGGAGTGGGAGAGGGTCTGAGGTTACCACTAGGTCTCTGCTGCCTCACCTTTTTTTTTTTTTTTTAACGTTTATTTATTATTGAGAGAGTCAGCGTGAGCAGGGGAGCAGCAGAGGGAGAGGGAGACACAGACTCTGAAGCAGGCTCCAGGCTCTGAGCTGTCAGCACAGAGCCTGACGCGGGGCTCAAACTCACAAACCGCAAGATCATGACCTGAGCCGAAGTTGGACACTTAAACCGACTGAGCCACCCAGGCGCCCCCTGCCTCACCTCTTCACCACTCACCTGTCCCATGGAAATCTGAGCCTTTCGGTTGAATACTGTCCAGAGCACACTCTGGTAGCAGGGTGGGGTGGTGAGTGAGCCGTTGTAGCGGAAGTACTGGTCCAGCCGCTGGGGGAGCAGCTCTCCCACGTTGAAGGGAGGCACTGAGGTCTTCTGATCTGGAGGAGAACAGGCTAGGACTGCTCTCCTCCTCGATGGCCCCCAGCTTACCTAGATAGGGCTCCCAGAGGTGACACCCCCTGGTTCCTAACTCACTGTCATCCCAGGCCTTGCTGGCCTTTTTGGGGAAGTGTCCCTGAAGTCTAATCTCACAGGCTCACCTTTATTCCTAATTTCATGCAAGTGACTCAGAATGTGTTCATAAGCTGGATTCTTAGTCTCACCCACCTGGAAAGGGAGAGTTTGGAATAGGTCCACATTTGGAGTAAGACGTTCACATACAGAACAAATGGTCACAGTGGGTTGCTGACTAGCCTAGGGAGGGAGAGCAACAGACATGGGCAGAATAGGACTGAGGGGTGCAGAGGGAGTGGAGACAGCCCTGGGGGAGACTGAGGGCCACTCACCTCAATGAGAATGCCCAAGACAGCCAGGCCCTGAGGCATTGGAGCGGCCTCACTCAAGCTGCCATAGGAATCTGAATCATAATGTACAATGTGGAGCTGAGGGGGGGGAAAGGGAATTAAATCACTTAATGTTTCTCCACTACCCCTTCCTAAAGGCTTTGACCCTGGCCGCCGCTGCTGCCACCACCACCACCACCACCACCACCACCACCACCACCACCACCACCACCTCCAGTATGCCCTAAAACTTTCCCACAAAGGTTGGCCTTATCCCCCAAGTATGACTTTTCCCAGTTTCCAGATCCTTCCTTTCCTGGGCACCGACCATGCCTGTCCCTGTGTCCTAGCCCAAGCTTTGTTCCCCGGTACCTCTGCAGCTGTGGCTTCACTGTTGATCTGGTGCTCTGATCCCCCCAGGGATCCTGTCTCACCCCAGTGCAGGTGGAGCTGGGCAGCTACATATTTTCGGGGAAATCCCTCCAGATACATGGTAGGGGGTAGAGAGAGTTGCACTGTGAGGAAAAGAGAGAAGGTCAGGGTTGGTGGAGGAATGCGGACACATTCCCATTGCCACTGCTCCTTGGGAGACCTGGCCAGCCTTTTCTGCCTCCGTCCCCCAGTAGCACCTAGTTCTGCTTTTCTAGCATATGTCCCCCTTTTTCAATGAGGATCCAATTCATGCTATGATACCAATCCGTCCTTAGAGCTTGAATGTAGACATTCACTCCCCACCCTTGATGAGGCTGTAGGAATCTCATCACCATTGTCACATCTCCAAATTTATAGATGAAGCCTTCTAAGAATTTGGAAGTTAGAATGCATCTTTCTCCTGACTCCTAAGATTGGAACTGGAGTTTACACCTCCTTGGAGCCTGGGTTTTTACCTGTGTGGCCATTATTGTGCAGGTCCAAGGGCTCAGTGCCAGGCTGGTCATATCCATGGGGCTGCAGAGTGGGCAGCTCAGGGTCAAAAGTCACACTGTCTGTCTGGATATTGATGGGGGACTGGGCATTGCTTCCACACTCAGGGTAAGAGGCTGGCCAATGGTCTTGACCATGTGGGCCTGGTGGGGATTACCAGAGACATTTGTCCTGCTCTCCAAGCCCCAGCCACCCTTCTGGAACCCTCCCCTACCAACCCAGGCAACCTAGCCAGTTGTGCAAGGCTAGGTGAGGCAGGAGTCCCTGCTAGACTTGAGGCTGCAGCACGCTTCCCCTGCCCCCAGGCTGTGATGACTCCCCAGCTCTCCTGATAGGTGGAGAGCGGTGGCTTTTACTTACCAGCAGTTTGGGGACCAGAAAGCTGAATGGGAGGAAAAGGGGGTGGATGGAAAGCCTGCGTGCCTGGAGAGGTGGGGCTAGAGCAGAAACAGGATGGCCCGGGAAATAAAATGATCCTCGAAAGAGCAAGTCTCCGTGGGGGCCCCTAATAAGTGGGGATACCATTCTTTCGGTTGACTTCCCACAATTCATTTCTTGCTCTCACACTGGACCTTGCATTTGACTCTGGAATTCAGTCGTTAGTCAGAAGTTCAAAGGGATGAAATCCACCTCCACCAGGGTCACAAACTATGCTGCCAGCCTCTTCCTCACCCCTGACCTCAGGCTCTGTCCCAATTTCAGATGCAGGTAGGATCAATGAGGTCGGAAAGAGAGCCAGGAAGTAAATTGGCAGCTAGGCTCAGTGTTCCTTTCCCTACCCGGTTTCCCAGCCTTTCTGAATCAGGAGGTACGGGATCCGGCAGTTAGAATCGGGTCTGGGAGTCCGACCCGGAAAACAAGGGCCGGGGGTGGGGGTGGGGGCTCGGGAGGGAGGAGCTGGGCTGAGAAACTAAAGGGAACAAACTCCCCACACACTCGACATAAGTCTTCCTGGCAGGTGAAGAGGTCCCAGTGTGAAAGGGATGGCGGTGGGCTTTGGGCTCTGCTCTCACCCTCATATGTCCAGTGCTGACCTGCAAGGCAGAGAAAGCGGGGCTGCAGACCGCTCAGCCGGGGCCGCGTCCTCCCCGCTCCCCTCCCTCCCCACCTCCCGCCGCTCTTTCTCCGCCCTCCGCCCGGAGCACTTCCCAGAGGAAGCCCTGAAACCCGACACCTCGGTGGAAAGGTCGGGGGGCCTATTTAAAATCACCAGCCGGGCTGTAAGGGTGCGTGCTGAGTGCAGGGAGAGGAGAAACACGTAGATCGAGCCCAGAGCCTAAAATTAACCTGGACCCGAATGGGCACCCTGCCCCCACCCTCACTTTTCTGAGCCTGGGCCAAGCCAGTCCCACGCTTAGAAGATTGGGGTGAGGTGAGGGTGTGGACAGAGGGCTTGGAGGCAAGGGACTAGAACAAGGGGAGGGGAAAAAAGGTTGCAGTTGTTGGGGGTGGGGGTGCTGCTACTGAGGGGAGAAGGGACATTATTCATTTGCTTTGAAGCATTGCACACGTTGAGGCCCTTGGCTGTGAAATAACATTCAAGTTCTTCCTTTGGTCCCGGTAGCTCTGAAGGAAACTTTCCCCATTGCCAGGAGCCTCTGCTCCCTAGATCCCTAGATGGCTAGCTAGGGAAGGCAGGAGTCAGGGCAGGGTCCAGGCCACACTGAGGGTGGTGGGTGGGCACAGGCAGCCAGGCTGGCAGAGACAGACTGAAAACGAAGCATTGTATGTGGAAAAGAGAGCTGCCAGCTGGGTCACATGCCAGGCTCTCCTGCAATCCTGTCTCAGGCTGAAAGGCTGGGGGTCTGATGGTCCAGCCTCACCCAGGACCAAACCGCTTCAAGGGGAGACAGAAGGCCTTCCTTCAGGTTTTCTCTGCATTATTAAATTGCTACTTCAAATTCAAACTCTGGAAAAAAATTCTAAATTCCTTTCTCTCTCTCTCTTATCCCCTTAAATTCTTCAGACTTCTGAGATATCCTTGATCTCATCCTCGGACTCTCATTCTGGCCCATCCCTTGGTTCAGACAACTCCGAAAAGCAGCCCAAGGAAGGGTGGAAAGCAACGTCTCACCAGCTCCTTGGGACACTCAGACAACTTGAATTCCCTGGTTCTGTGCTGGGCCAGTAGCCTTGCCCTTCCCCTCCCACCAAATCCTCAACTTGCTAATTCTTCACCTCTTTTTCCTTTTCCCTATTTATTTCTTTCCCTCAGATGCACTTTCCAACCCTCCTTTTGGCTGGCTCCTCACCCTGTCACCCTCCCTGCATTTTCCTTCTGCTCTCTAGACACTCCCCCCCCCCCCTCTTCCAAGGGATCTTAATTACACACCTACTATGTCCTGGATACTGAGGTAGGCATACATAGCATAGGCATACGGCAAAGCAAACACAAAAATGAGGGGTAGGGATCCTGAGGACACTCTTGGAAGCACCTAGGCCTGTTCTCCCAAAAGTCCTCTCATCTCCTGGGAGCCTCTGAAAGTCCTTTGCAAACTGTAAAGGGTCAACAGCCTTTATTATTGCTACTGCTTTCAGGGAGAAACTGGGAAACCAGTCACCCCATAGAATCAGGAGGGGACATTGGCCATGAGGTTCATAGTTGGGGATAAGCATCTGAGTTAATGAGGAAGTGTAGAGATATGCCCCCAACCTCCATCAGTCCTTTATCTTTTCACTCTCTGCCTCCTTGGCTCCCTAATTGGGGGAGTTCTGAAATAGATGAGGCCAGGAGGGTTGCCTGGGACTAGGGCAGCGGGGCAAAGAGCTCCGGAGAGAATCCGTAGCCTGTAAGGAGATTCGCGCAATGTGTGTATACATTCTGCTCCCCAGCTAGCTCCCCAACCCTTCCCCCCCATCCCCACTAACTGCAGGGCTGTACAGGCAAAGGGGGGAGATGGAAAGTGCCCTTCTCCCCATTCCTCTCGCTTCCCCCCATCCCGAGCCTATTATACTAGCCCCTTAGGCTTCCTTTTACATTTCTTCCCTTCCCCCATTAAGCGAGCCTGGCGGCACGTGGACACCAGCACAGACAGACACACAGACATCCAGATGTACCTACCCCCATCTGCAGCCAGGATCCAAATCACCTCCAGCAGGAGAGTGAAGAACAACATGGTATCCCCAGAAGAAGCAGGTACTGGGAGTTTGGGGACTAGAGGGCTAGGGTTGGCAGAGAAAGGTGGGGGGGAGAGGGAGAGAGAGGTAGAAACAGAGAGAGAGAGAGAGAGAGAGAGAGAGAGAGAGAGAAAGGGAGAGGGAGGAAGGGAGGGAGAGAGAAGGAAGTGGGGAGGGACAGAGAGAGAGAGGAGTTTCTTGGAGCTGAGCTGGATGTATTTATCTCTTTTTTGCTTGCGTTCTCTGGGTCTCTGTGGGCTTCCAGGGGATTTGGTTTTCAGTAGGGTACCGTAGGGTTTTGGGTCCCCAGGACAAATCTCTCGCCGCCTCTCTTTTTTAAATCTACCTCTACAGTCTTCACTCCACTTGCTGGCCAGCGACTTCACAATTGCCTCCCGCTTTTAAGGTGGCTCTGGACGGGTGTACGTGGTGGGGGGGTGCTGCCGGGTTGCTGGCGAACAGCTCCTTAAATAGCCGATTAGGCATGCAGGATGGCCCTGCTCGGAGCTGGAGCGGGTAGTGGCTTCACGGGAGCCCTGGCCCTGGCTCAGGAGCCCAGCTGGGGTGAGCTCTTCCTTCCTCTGCTCTTCTTATGGGCACTGTCCAGATAGGTGTCCCCTGGAGTGGGCTGGGGCTTGGAAGGAGGGCTTGGGGGTCCAATCCAGCCCCCTCAGGGGGACCCTGGGTTCTCATTTCCCATCTGGCTTCTCCGAGGAGCGGCTCCCTGGGTGGCATAGGGCAGGGTGGGAAGACCTGTTCCCAGTCCCCTGCAGAATTTGAGCTGAGTCCAGAGTTTGGAGATAGGTGACCAGAAGGAGTTGGGGACTCAGAGTGCAGGTGGAGGGTAGGAAGTCAAGGGCTAAAACCTGGCTTGTGGAAAATAAAGAAGAGAACTGAGGCAAGAGAACTTGTTTGGAGCGATCTCTTTCTCTTGTGCCTGTCACCACCCCCTTCCCACGGTGAGGCATGGGTCCACGTGCCTGTGTGGCCGGGTGGGGGGGTGGTTTTGTTTGCTGTATAAAGCCCATTTGTGTGCCCAGCGGGGGAGGGGCTGCAGCAGCACCATGGAGAGACAGCGGCTCCAACTGCCAGACCCAGCCACCTCCCTCCCCAGGGAGCCCAGATCTAGGACGGCTTTTGTCATTGAAGAGGACACTGACCCCTGGCAGGGAGGCCAGGGCAGGAGGAGAGGTGGGGAGACCTCAGAAACAATCATTACCACCCTAAAAAAAAAAAAAAAAGACTCCAGAGAAAGGGAGGGGAGGGAGCAGAGAGAAACCATGTGATCTAGTTGGAAGAGGGGCCCAGGGTCTTCCCTCCAGCCCAACAAAGGGCTGTGGCAGGACTTGTGGGACTGAGTGAAATCTGCCACAGGGGAGCTGGATGAGTAGAGCACAGAGGCTGCTGGGTCTCAGGAATGTGGGCTGGTGCTTGTTTCCTCATGGGACTGGAAATCCCGATTGGAATGTACATCCTAAATCCCTCATTAGAGAATGTGAAACGCGGAGATAATTTCGAGCCAGACACTCACACCTCTTTCTCCTCCATGCCCTTCACCAGAGTCCCCAGCTCTGAGGATGCACCCATTTGAACTCCCTCTGCTTTCATCGCTCCTGCCAAGGAGCAAGAAAAAGCCAAAACAAAGGGAGCAGGAACTAAATAAGGGAGCAGGATAAGAGCCAAACGATCAGAATAATGCATGTGCTGGATCATCAGAGCCTGCCGAGGCAGGAGCCACGTGCCTTTCTGTCCCCTGTGATTGATCTGCAAAGCAAAACTGTTTTGCAGATGTCATTTCCTTTGAATTTTCTCATCACCCTCAATTATTTTTCCCTCACAGGAGCGTTTTACGTTTTGAGGTTCCCCCAAAGCCCCACTCATTTCCTCTAAGAAGAAGAAAAAGCGTAAAGTATAAGCTAGACTTCCTGGGAATCAAGATAGTTAACATAGAGGAACAGAAAAAAGAAGAAAAGCAGAGACATCTACTGCGTGGTAGGAAAGAACAGGCCTAGACAGAATGACCTCTGCCAGGACAGAGTTCCCTTCCAGCGTGATTCAGCCTCCCAAGGCCGGTGGTGTGTCTTGCCCTGCGCCACCTCCTGGTTGTCTTATGAATTTTTTTTATTAAAAGCATGTTTTTACATCTTTATATTTTGAGAGAGAGCATGCGAGCAGAGCAGGGGCAGAGAGGGGGGGGGACAGAGAATCTGAAGTGCGCTCGAGCTGGCAGCAACGAGCCTGATGCGGGGCTCGAACTCATGAACCCTGAGATCATGCCCTGAGCCAAAGTCGGACACTTAACTGACTGAGCCATCCAGGTGCCCCTCATTTAAAAAATTTTAATTTAAAATGGGTGTGTGATTGCTTCAGGGAAGTGTTTCACTGCTTGGGGGGATTTGGGATTTTGCCTACAGAAATAAACATTGTTTCACAAAAACGTCTTAGTCCCAAATCAGCACCTTCCGACTTGAGTGAGCAGCCTTTCCAGGCTCTTGTGCTTCCCACATAGACAAAGGCCTTGTTTTCTTTTTTTTTTTTTTTAATTTTTTTTTTTTGACATTTATTTATTTTTGGGACAGAGAGAGACAGAGCATGAACGGGGGAGGGGCAGAGAGAGAGGGAGACACAGAATCAGAAACAGGCTCCAGGCTCTGAGCCATCAGCCCAGAGCCCGACGCGGGGCTCGAACTCACGGACCGCGAGATCGTGACCTGGCTGAAGTGGGACGCTTAACCGACTGCGCCACCCAGGCGCCCCAAAGGCCTTGTTTTCTAGGCAAACACCGTCCTCCAGGGACTTGCCTTTATTTTGATCTTTGGCTGTACTATGGATATTTCTGTTGTCACTAAGCTAATTTGGAGTAAGTGTCAAGAGGACCCTTATGTTAAAACAAAACAAAATCCACCCCACCCCGCATTCCCTTCACCTCAGTAGCTACTAAACTCTGACACCTTTAATTCCCACTTCTCTCTCCAGCTCATTCCTCACCCGGGGAAGCGGTGGGGTGGGCTAAATCTAACGCATGCCACTGCCTTCTGGCGCCATCTCCTGTCCTTTCAAAAGCAGCGAAATGTAAACAGGTCAGAGAATCAAGTGTCCAAGCGTGGTGACTTTTTGGTTTGTTTTTTCTTAAAAGGTCCTTTAAATTTTATTATTTTTTAAATTTAAATAATCTCTACACCCTACTTGGTCTCAAATTTATGACCCCCGAAATCAAGAGTCGCATGCTTTCCTGACCTGAGATAGCCAGGTGCCCCATTAAGAGGTCCTTTTAAAAAGGATATTTAGGGGTGCCTAAGCGGCTCAGTTGGTCGAGCTCTCTCTCTCTCTCTCCCACTGCCCCTCTTCCTCATGCTCTCTATAAATAAATTAAATAAATAAATACAAACATACATGAAAAGGACATTTGGACATTTAAAATCCACAAATGTCCTAAATAGTCTAAAACACCTTACAGTTCAATGTGGGAGGGAGACAGATCAAAAGGAAAAGAGAACGACCAACCCAGGAACTTAGTCAAGCATACAGGTGATGACTAATTACCAAGAAGAAGGAATCAATGAGGAGACAGAATTAGATGGAATTCGGTTTTCTAAAAGAGCAAGCAACCTTGTACCATGAAGTAATGTAGACCCAGAGGTATTCTAATTTGATAATCACATTTATTATCACACGCTTGTCTCCTAACATATTAGTGCTTTCAAGAATTAAAGTCAAAGTGAAAAAAAAAAAAAGGAATTAGAATCAAAGTAATTTGGGGGAGGGTTGATCAGAACTCTGGATCATTTTCTTAGTTTTCCAGTTTACACTGCATGACAAATGCACTATGAGACTATTGTAAACGGAAGACAGGTAAGTTTGTAGTCTCAAATCTCGCAACTGTAATGAAAAAGGAGTAATTTTGTGTCCTGCGTTGATTCCATGCCCACATCACTGCCTGGTATTTGCTGACCAAATGAATAATCTAGTCATTGGAACATTTGTTTACTTTCTTTCTGTCTTTGGTAGTCACAGAATTTTAGACCAGAAGGGTTCTCAGGCATCATTCCAACTCCCTTGTTATATCCTGTGAAGACAGAGTTTCCAGGGGTTTAGGGATTCTCTCATGGTTAGACACAACAGCTAAGCTGAACCAGAGCAAGGGCACAGGCCCCATTGGACTTTCTGCAATGCCACTGGTCCTCAAACCTCAGTGTGCATCAGAATCACCTGGAAAGCTTGGTGAGAAATAAAGATTTCTGGGCCTCCCTCCCATAGTTTCTGATTCTGTGGGTCTAGAGTATGTCCAGAGAATTGCATTTACAGCAGGTCCTCAGGTGATGCTGGTGGTCTGAGGCACCACACTTGAGAATCAATACCCTATACCAACTGGAGGAGGGGATGTAGTAGGGGGTTCGCCATTCTTTGTAGGGATTCCAGCCATCTGGCGTTGTTATTTGCATTCAACTTTACAGAGATGAGCCACAATAGCTTTACTAGTTTACAGTTATGTATTGAGGACTTCTAGATGCTGGGCACCCTACCACACCGTAGAAATAAAGAGTTAACAAGAGGCACCTGGCTGGCTCAGTAGGTTGAGCAACCAACTTTCGACTTCGGCTCAGGTCATGATCCCGGGGTTGTGGGATCGAGCCCTGGATTGGGCTCTATGCTGAGCATGGAGCCTGGTTGAGATGCTCTCTCTCTTCCCCACTGCCCCTCTCCCCTGCTCATGCTCACTTGCACTCTCTCTCAAAAAAATGAACAGGAGGTAATCTCTGTCCTCAAGAACCTCACAATCTCTCTTTTTTAATGTTTTTATTTATTTTTGAGACAGAGAGAGACAGAGCATGAGCAGGGGAGGGGCAGAGAGAGAGGGAGACACAGAATCTGAAGCAGGCTCCAGGCTCTGAGTTGACAGCGGGGTTCGAACTCACAAACCGCAAGATCATGACCTGAGCTGAAGTCAGAAGCCCAACCGACTGAGCGACCCAGGTGCCCCTCAAAGCTGCAAGTCATTTCTAAGGCAGCATTTGCAAACGTGAAATGCAGCTATTTTTGAGCTCATAGATCCTGCATTCTTTCTATTGTTCTATCCAACATACTTGTTATATCAGGTATTACATATATTTTAATTAAGTAGCACTCTCACAGGTTGTTTATAAATCCATGCACATTGGGAAAAATTGACTTTTTTGCTCTTTTTTAAAAAATAAAAAGGAAATACTTGGAGTTGCCTCTAGAACGTAGAGAAAATCAGATCGTAGCAATGGCTTGTCACTTTTCCTCTTAATTATTATTTTTTAATTGTACAAGTAATATCTGATGGGTTTAGGGAAAAGAGAGGATTCAAAAAATAACATCACTTAAAAATTTCTTCAATTAGAGAAAATCGTGTTAACATTCTAATATCTTACAAATTAAAAAAAAATTTTTTTCTTTTGTTTGAGAGAGAGAGCAATCGAAAGAGGAGCAGAGAGAGAGGAAGACAAAATCTCAAGCAGGCTCCGAGATGTCAGCACAGAGCTGGATATGGGGATCAAACTCACTAAACACGAGATTATGACCTGAGCTAAAATTAAGAGTCAGACACTATTTACCTCCTTCCTTCCTTCCTTCCTTCCTTCCTTCCTTCCTTCCTTCCTTCCTTCCTTCCTTCCTTCTTTTTCTGAGGCATTTGCTGCTTTACTAGATGGCTTGTTTCTTTCTTGAGTTACAAAAAGAATGAGACCAAATAAGAACTCCTACATTTTAGGCGTACCTGGGTGGCTCAGTCGGTTGAATGTCCAACTTTGGCTCAGGTCATGATCTCACAGTTTGTGAGTTTGAGTCCCGCATTGGGCTCTGTGCTCACAGCTCAAAGCCTGGAGCCTGCTTCAGATTCTGTGTCTCCCTCTCTCTCTGCCCCTCCCATGCGCATGCTCTGTCTCTCTTTGTCTCAAAAATAAATAAAAATGTAAAAAAAATTTTTTAAATAAAAAAAACTCCTACATTTTAAATTATTGAACACATATAAAACCCAGCATATATTCATATTCACTAGAGCCTCAAAGTATTGTGACTATCAGAAAATTCTCTAATTACAATTTAGATTCACTTCTCCCCTACTAATCTTATATTTATCAATATTCTAACTAAGCAGAATATAGTGACCTCACATTTGTTTCTAGAGATACTCGAAGCACCAGATATAGTTGGATATTCTGATAGTGAAATGTTTATACTTCCCAAGGAACCCAGTCAGATAAAGAAGTTCACTAGAAGCTCCCTCTCCCCTTCCCTGTCATCAATTTATTTTTTTTCAATATATGAAATTTATTGTCAAATTGGTTTCCATACAACACCCAGTGCTCATCCCAAAAGGTGCCCCTCCTTAATGCCCATCACCCACCCTCCCCTCCCTCCCACCCCCACCCCCCCGTCATCAATTTAAACAGCATAGTATTGTCTGTATAGAACTGTATAGAAATAGTATTGTATAGAAATAACCTAATATAAAAAAAAAAAGAAATAACCTAATATATTTAACCAACCCTCTGCCTTTGGACTGTTAGGTTCCCCCCCCCCCCAGTTTTTATCTGTAACAGTACTTCAATGAGAATATCCTCGTTCATACGCATTTACACATTGTCCAATTGTTTCCTAGAATTGCAAGATGGCCGATGCTTTTTTTTTAAACTTTTTATTTTGAAAAAGTTCAAATTCAACCCTTTACTGAAAGTTAGGTTTATGGAGCTATAACTCACATACCTAATTCTTGTTAGTGTAGAGTTCTATGTGTTTTGACCAATTCATACAGCCATGTAACCGTCATTTAGTCAAGATACAGAAGTTTATCACCCCCACCTCACCATAATTCTCTTGTGTCCTTTGTAGTCAGCTTCTCCTCCCACACTCATCCTTTGGTAACTACTGATCTGTTTTCTGATCCTGTAATTTTGCCTTTCCCTCCAGAATGTCTTATGTATTAAATTATACAGTATGTAGCCTTTGGAGTCTGGCTTCTTTCACTTAGCATTCACTCATGTTGTTGCATATCAGAAATTTGTTGCATTTTATTGCTGAGTTTTTCTACTTTGTTTACCCACTTACCTGTTGAAGACCATGTAGTCTGTTTCTAGTTTTTCACAGCCACAAATCAAACCACTATAAACATTTGAGTACAGGTTTTTGAATGAACATATTTTTTCTTATTCTTCAGTGGGAGTAGTAGTGGGAATGAACACCCAGTGCTTGGTTGAATGGTAAGTGTATGTTCAACTTCGTGAGAAAAGGCCAAACTGTCTGTCTTGGTGCTTATTCTGTTTTTCATTCCTACCAGCAATGTGTGAAAACTTCACTTGCTCGTTTTATATGTATATATAAATTATATATATTTATGTATATGTATATAATTTTTGTAAGTTTATTTATTTATTTGAGCGAGAAATAGAGAGGAGACAGAGAGAGAGCGGGGAGGGGCAGAGAGAGAGAGGAGAGAGAGAATTCCAAGCAGGTTCTATGCTTGTCAGCGCTGAGCCTAATGTGGGTCTCGAACTCATGAACTGTGAGATCATGACCTGAGCTGAAATCAAGAGTCGGATGGCTAACAGACAGCCACCCACACGCCCTGTGATATTTCATTTTAATTTGAGGTGTGTACCTTAAAAAAATTTTTTTTAAATGTTTTAATGTTTACCTTTGAGAGAGAGAGAGAGACAGAGAGAGAGAGAGAGACAGAGTGCCAGTAGGGGAGGGGCAGAGAGGGAGACAGAATCTGAAGCAGGCTCCAGGCTTTGAGCTGTCAGCACAGAGCCCCACGCAGGGCTGGAACCCACAAACCGTGAGATCATGACCTGAGCCAAAGTCGGACACTCAACTGACTGAGCCACCAGGCGCCCTGGGTTTTGTGTACCTTTTTAGTTTTTTTGCTATATTTATTGTAATATTGCCCTCCATAAAGGTCATACTCCTGCAATGGTATATACATGAGTTGCAGTATTTTTCTCTCCTTCAGGACCTTTTAGCTATTACACAGATAAAATTAACTTGTATCATGGTTAAATTTTTGTACAATGAATCCCATCTTTTCGTGGATTTTCAGTATAAAGTGAGAAATATGTTCAATTGGAGCAAATTTTGGTTTAAAGGCTAGTAAAGTCTACATTAGTAGCAAGCTCTTCAAAGACGCACCAAAACAATGAATAAGAAACAAAAAAGGAATAAAAAAAGCAAAACAACAACAAAAAAAGACACATATTGAAAGTAAACCCATCATTTTGTTAGAAATCATGGCACCAAAATAATTTATACTAATGCAAAATACTACTTTCAAAACAGCTCAAATAGCCAAGCAGGAGAAAACCTGAATTAAATGGACCACGTTGTACCAGTCGCCGAGCTTCTATCAAATTTCAATATATTTCAGTAGGATTGCATTAAACTTTTGGGTTACTAAGACTTTGCTTTTGGCATTTTGTGGAAGCTATTGATGTGATTGAACTAGTTAAATGGAAACACAAACACAGCCTTGGCAAAAATCTAAACTGTATTAAGAAATAAGTAGGGGGACACACTTATTAAAACATGAGGCAGAAGAGTATACCAAAATCCTGTCAACAGGCATTGGGCATTGAATAAGTAAGTTCTCTATCTTGTAACTGTAAGTTTGGATTTGGCATGCTAAACTTCTCTGTAACAAAATATACCTACATTCTAATCTTTTACCACAGAATAAGAAAAGCATACGTTGGCTTAAAGATAGCTAAAACACTGAATACATTTTATTATCTTTGTAGGAGGTCCCCAAGTCAGTTGTTAGCTACTTCACATTATTTTTTAAACATTTATCTATTTCGAGACAGAGACAGAGAATGAGAGAGAGAGCAGTGGAGGGGCAGAGAGAGAAGGAGAGGATCTCAAGCAGACTCTGCACTGTCAGTGCAGAGTCTCACGTGGGGCTCGGAAGTCACAAACTATGAGATCACCACCTGAACGGAAATCAAGAGTCACTGACTCAAGAATTAACTGACTGAGTCACCCAGACGCCCCTACTTCATATTATTATTTTTTACTTCATATTATTTTTAAATTTAATTTTTTAATTGTATCAAAGTGGTACAGGTACATAGTTTAAAAAGTCAAATAGAGTGATAAAAGTCATAATATAACACTTATTCTCCCCCCCGCAACTTGTATTTCCTAAGACGATCACTGCAACTTTTTAGTGGTTTCTTTGAGGGTAAAACACCAAATTTTCAAAAACATGTTTTATACTGCTATTTCTTGATTTTTCAGTTACAGATATTATTATCTATTAACTTGCAACTACAAAAGGGGAGGATTTACCTCTTTGACACAGTATCCCTCCCCAACACATATTTCTACCCTTTCCTCCCGATAGTTATTATCTCATACTCTTTATTGATGTATAAATAACATACAGCATCACACACTAGTTGCAGGTGTACAATATAGTGATTGAACAATTTTCCACATTACTCAGCGCTTGTCAAGGTAAGTGTGCTTCTCATTCCCTCACCTATTTCACTCATCCCTCCACCCACCTCCCCTCTGGAAACCACCCGTTTGTCCTCTGTATTTAAAACTCTGGTTTTTTGGTGGGCTTTTTGCCTCTGCATAGTAGGCCTACCTCCCTTTCTGCCTCCTGCCGCCTCGGTGCCTGTGGAAAAGCTTCCAGTGAAGGGGGACAAAAAAAAAAAAAAAAAAAAAAAAAAAAAAAAAAAAGCAAGTTCTGAAGTTTACCCTTGATGGCAACTACCCTGTAGAAGATGGAATCGTGGATGCTGCCAATTGTGAGAAGTTTCTTTAAGAGAGAATCAAAGTGGGGATGCCTGGGTGACTCAGTCTGTTAAACTCCAACTTCAGCTCAGGTCATGATCTCATGGCTCGTGAGTTCAAGCCCCGCATTGGGCTCTGTGCTGACAGCTCAGAGCCTGGAGCCTGTTTCAGATTCTGTGTCTCCTTCTCTCTTGCCTCTCCCCTGCTCACACTTTCTCTCTCTCTCTCAAAAATAAACATTAAAAAAATGTTTTAAAAATGAATTAAAGTATAAGGAGAAGGAAAAGAGGAGGAGTGTGAGGAGAGGAAAAGCTGTGAATCTCGGGTGGGGGTTATAACCATTGAAGGGAGCAAGAGCAAGATTACGATAATTTTTTTTTAATTTTTTTTCAACATTTATTTATTTTTGGGACAGAGAGAGACAGAGCATGAACGGGGGAGGGGCAGAGAGAGAGGGAGACACAGAATCGGAAACAGGCTCCAGGCTCCGAGCCATCAGCCCAGAGCCCGACGCGGGGCTCGAACTCACGGACCGCGAGATCGTGACCTGGCTGAAGTCGGACGCTTAACCGACTGCGCCACCCAGGCGCCCCACGATAATTTTTTTTATTAAAAAAATTTTTTAATGTTTATTTATTTTTGACAGAGAGAGAGAGAGAGAGAGACAGAGGAAGCATGAGTGGGGGAGGGGCAGAGAGAGAGGGAGACACAGAATGCCAAGCCGGCTCCAGGCTCCAGGCTCCAGGCTCCAGGCTCCAGGCTCCGGGCTCCGGGCTCCAGGCTCCGGGCTCCGGGCTCCGAGCTGTCTGGCACAGAGCCCGACGCAGGGCTCGAACTCACACACTGTGAGATCATGACCTGAGCTGAAGTAGGATGCTCAACCGGCTGAGCCACCCAGGCGCCCCAAGATTATGATATTTGAGGTGCCTTTTCCCAAAAGGTATTTGAAATATCAAACCAAAAAAGAAGATTAATCTACGTGATGGGTTGTGCACAGTTACTAACAGCAGAGTTACAAATCATTACTTCCAGATTAAGACCAGAAAGAAGAGGGAGAAGAGGGTTAAAACTCATTTACCTGGAATATTTTATATGAGTTCATAATAAAATTTGGGAACCAAAAAAAAAAAGTTCTGTTTTTTGGTCTCTTTTCTTCCTTGTTTGTTCATTTGTTTTCATTTTCTTTTTTTTTTTAATTTTTTTAATCTTTATTTATTTTTGAGAGAGAGAGTGTGAGCAGGGGAGGAGCAGAGAGAGAGGGAGACACAGAATCTGAAGCAGGCTCCAGGCTGCAAGCTGTCAGCACAGAGCACGATGTGGGACTTGAACTAGCGAACTGTGAGATCATGACCTGAGCAGAATCGGACGTTCAACCGACTGAGTCAACCAGGCGCCCCATGTTCATTTGTTTTCTTAAATTCCTCATATGAATGAAATCAAATGGTGTTTATCCTTCTCTGACATTTCATTCAGCACTGTACCTTCCAGGTCCACCCATGTTGCTGTAGACGGCAAAATCTTATTCTTTTTTATGGATGAGTATCATTCCATTGTGTTGTATGCCACATCTATGACATCTTCTTTATCCATGGATGGACACTTCAGTTCTTCCATATCTTGGCTGTTGTAAATAATGCCGCAGTAAACACACAGGTGCGTGTATCTTTTTGAATTAGTGTTTTTGTTTTTTGGGTGTGTGTGTGTGGGGGGGTAGACACCCAGTAGTGGCATTACTAGATAATATGGTAATTCGTGTTTTTATTTTTTGAGAAACCTCCACACTGTTTTCCACAGTGTCTGCACCAATTTGCATTCCCACCCACAGTGCATGAGGGTTCCTTTTCCTCCACATCCTCCCCAACACTTGTTATTTCTTGTCTTTTTGATTCTAGCCATTCTAATAGGTATGAGGTGATATCTCATTGTGGTTTCAATTTGCATTTCCTTGGTGATTAGTTACTGAATCATAATTTTAGCTAAAGCAGCATTTAGATTATCATCAATATTTATTCACAGCTGAGCCAAGCAGTGTATATTTTCTTTCTTGTACAACTTTTAACTTCCCTTGAATTGATAATAGCCTCCCCACCTTTTGCTTTAGTTTTCTAGTTGCTTTATTTTTGTTTTTGGAAAAATTTTAACGTTTGTTTATTTTTTACAGAGCATGAGTGGGGGAGGGGCAGACAGAGCGGGAGACAGAGAATCGGAAGTAGGATCCAGGCTCTGAGCTGTCAGGGCAGAGCCTGACGTGAGGTTCAAACCCATGAACCACAAGATCATGACCTGAGCCGAAACCAAGAGTTGGATGATTAACCGACTGAGCCACCCAGGTACCCTATAAACTTTTTTTTTTAAAGAAATATTCCTCTTGGAACTCTCAGTTCTCCAGTTCTGAAGTTAGACTGACTTCTCGCTGGAAGGTTTTTAGTATATTTCCTTTACCTTAGATGTTCTATAATTTCATGATAATATATCTTGGTTTAGGTCTTTTTTATTTCTTGGAAGAGCACTCAGTGAGCTCATTTGCTTAAAAATGTATTTCCTTCAACTGTGGGATGTTTTCTCATTTTTTCTTTGATAATTTTTTTTATATGTTCCCTTTTTCTGAAATTCCAGTTAATTGTATGTTGAAACTTCTGGAATGTTCTCTAATCCCAACTTTTTAGTTCTGTTTTCCATCTTTTTGCTTGCTTGCTCGTTTGTGTGTTTATTTGTTTATTTATTTATTTATTTATGTATATAATTTCTGCACCTAATGTGGGGCTCAAACTCATGACCCCAAGATCAAGAGTTGTATGCTCTACTAAGCCAGCCAGGCACCTCCATCTTTTTGCTTCTTATTCTTTCAGGGAGATTTCCTTAACTTTAACTATTGAATTATTAATTTCTGCATTCATATTTTTAATTTTCATAAGCTCTTTCTTCCATGAATGTTCTTTTTATAGCACTATTTTATTTTCACAAATACATTATCTTTTATAATGTTAACTTAGGCTTTCTTCTAAAAATTATCTTCTGCTTCTTGTCTCTGTTTCCTCTGAATTATTTTTCTTCAGTTAGGTTTTTGTTGTTGTTGTTTTTTGGTCTCTGCTTTATGTGAAAGGATTTTCTGAAATATTTGGCTATCTTTACCTATCCATTTACACTTAAGAGTGAGGCATTTAGGGGCACCTGGATGGCTCAGCCTGTTGAGCCTCTGACTCTTGATTCCAGTTCAGATCATGATCCCAGCATTGTGGGATCAAGCCCTGTGTCAAGCTCTGCACTGTGCATGGAGCCTGCTTAAGACTCTCTCCTTCTCCCTCTGCCCCTCCCCCACTCACACACTTGTGTGTGCTGGTGCTCTTTCTCTCTCTCTCAGGAAGAAAAAAGAGCAAGGCACTTAAAAGGTGTGTGTAACCATGTATGGAAGCTTGTTGACTGGTAGACTGTACAATGAGGGGGTGGGACAGGTATCTGGACATTTCCTACTGTTTTGTCAGTATCTCTGGACTTGTCTCTTCTGGTTAGTTTCTCCAGAGAGGAAACCTCTAACTTTTTACCTGAAGGTATACCCAATTGTATGATGAATGGAGGAGAGAAAGGGTTGGTTTGTTGGGGGAGAGTTCTCACTATTTGAAATATAGATTTTTCACTTTTCCTGCCAATTTTCATTACATTTAACTTGGTCTTAGTTATACCAGGTATTTCTGAGTTTAGAATACCTTATTTTGACCTCTGTGATTCAGAGTTGGGAAGGAATTCAGTTGCTTTTAACATGAACTTCAAAAACAAAACCAAACAAACAAAAAACCGTGAACTTCAACCAAATCTGTTTTAGCCACACCCTTCCCCTCATCTTCAGGGGTTCTTAGTGCTTCCAAATTCAGAATTTTTGTGTGGTTCTAATGTAAATCAGTTTGTCTCTCAATCTCCTGCAAGCAGTTAAGTTTGAACTTCCCCCTCTCTTCTAAGATGATTGCCTCTAGTCTATAGGGATCTCTGAAGGGGATCCCAATAATGGCATTCCTTCTTGGTGGAGGGGATCCCAATAATGGCATTCCTTCTTGGTGGAGTGGTCCTGAACAAGTTGAGAAATAAAGCAACAGGCAGATGTGGAGGCAAACATATCACTTGTATTACTAAGTGATGGAGGCCAGATAGGAGATGTACTTTTTAGGATGAGAGTTAATGGGCCTGCTGCTAACTGTGCCCAGAACCAGGCAGTCTAGACTGAGGTGGACTTTGGTATGGACAAACCAAGCAGAATTATGTGCTTTGATGAACAGGCTCCCTCTCCCAAGAGCAAGGAGCAGAGTGGAACACTCCACTTAGGTTGGATGAACAAAGGGCTGAGAGAGGCCCAGTTATACTAACCAAGCTTTTTTCACAAGAGGTCAGACATCAGGAGTAAGGAAGCATTTCTGAAATAAATGGTACATCACTTTGCAGATGCTAAGATTTTGTTGAGCTCTCTCATCAGCTCTCTTCTCTTTGCTCAATCTCTGTCCTTTTGGGTTTAGGTCTTTAAAATTTATTTTTATTGAGCTATATAATTGACATGTAACATTATAGTAATTTTAGGTTCCCAGCATAATGGTTGGATATTTGTATATATGGTGAAATGCTCATTGTATGTCTAGTTAACATCCATCACCACACAGAGTTACAAATTTGGGTTTAGATCTTATTCTTTTAAAGTTATTTTAGTAAGGTTTGAGAAGAAATGGAAGTAAATATGTATATTAAATTATCTTCCTTTTTTTTCTTTTTCCTTTTTTTTTTTTTAATGTTTATTTTTGAGAGACAGAGTGTGAGCAGGGGAGGGGCAGAGAGAGAGACACACACACAGAGAATCAGAAGCAGGCTCCAAGCTGTTAGTACAGAACCTGACGTGGGGTTTGAACTCACAAACTGTGCGATCATGACCTGAGCTGAAGTCAGGTACCCAACCAACTGAGCCTCCCAGGCGCCCCTAAATTATCTTCCTTTTAACCAGAAGTTTAAGTTAGTCTTTTGAAAGTAATTTTAAAAAGCTTTTTAATGTTTATATTTATTTTTGAGACAGAGAGAGAGCATGAGCAGGGGAGAGGCAGAGAGAGAGGGAAACAAAAGAATCCGAAGCAGGCTCCAGGCTCTGAGCTGTCAGCACAGAGCCCAACGCAGGGCTCAAACCCACTAACCATGAGATCATGACCTGAGCCGAATTCGGCTGCTCAACCGACTGAGCCACCCAGGGGCCCCAGAAAGTAATTTCGCTACCAAGGTTACAAATTTCTTTTAAGAAAACTATTGGGTCCTCAATTGAGCATCTGACTTTTTTTTTTTTTTTTCAACGTTTATTTATTTTTGGGACAGAGAGAGACAGCATGAACGGGGGAGGGGCAGAGAGAGAGGGAGACACAGAATTGGAAACAGGCTCCAGGCTCTGAGCCATCAGCCCAGAGCCTGACGCGGGGCTCGAACTCACAGACCGCGAGATCGTGACCTGGCTGAAGTCGGCCGCTTAACCGACTGCGCCACCCAGGCGCCCCTGACTTTCTTTTCTTTTAAGAAAACTATTGGGTCCCCAATTGAGCATCTGACTTCGGCTCAGGTCATGATCTCACAGTTTGTGGGTTCGAGCCCTGCATCAGGCTTACTGCTTACCGCTTGCTCAGAGCCTGGAGCCTGCTTCAGATTCTGTGTCTCCTTCTCTCTCTGCCCCTCCCCCGCTCATGCTTTGTCTCACTCTGTTTCTCAAAAATAAATAAATGCAAAAAAAAATTAAAAAAAGAAAACTATTTATTATTTGTGCTACTGGGAGAATGCAATGATGCAATAATTCCTAGGTTACAGTCTCTCAATCATTTGTATTTCCCATTGCAATATGGATTTATTTGGGAGACTTACTCTTCTAATTTTGTTTGACTTTGGCTAATGTTAAAACCAGGTTGCACAATGTTAACATATAAAGAGGTGACTCAGACTGGAAAATCTCGGCCATGAATTAAAAATTTTTGCAGATATTCCACCAAATTTGGTTTTCACACAACAGTAATAAAAATTTTACCACAACAATGTGTATGCTTCCCACTTCAGTGTTTACTAGCAACCCCTAAGGTGAAAAGGATCCCGAATTAAAGAAAGAATGGAATTGGAAAACACCTGGAAAATGCAGGGTAGTTCAATTATTTTATAATATTCATGGTGCCAATCAAACCCTTCTCTTTAAAAAAATCTAATAAATATCTTCAACTAAGTTTTAATAGAATAATCAAGTTTATTTATTAGTTCTCCTTGAGTTTTTGTATCTCAACAGGGGTCATAATATCGAATATCTATTTGTAGCATTCTGGGCATCAGTAGGGAGTAAGAATGATATTTCAGGGAGAAGAACATTTTGTGCATCTGAGAATTAAACAGGATTACAGGTGTGCCTGGTGGCTCAGTTGGTTAAGTGTCTGACTGGCTCAGGTCACGATCTCACTGTCCGTGAATTTGGGCTCCCGCATTCAAGCCCGCTTCGGATCCTCTGTCTCCCTCTCTCTGCCTCTCCCCCTCCTCTCAAATATAAAATAAATATTAAAAAAAGTAAACAGGATTATAATGGCCACCTTTGGAAAAATATCTTAATTTTGATCACAGGAATTGGATTTGAGATTCATCTTCACATTTACTAAGCACAGGACCTTGGGTATATACCCTTGCTTAGTTATCCACTGTAACAAATCACCTCAAAACTGAATAGTTTAAAAGAACAACCATGCTTTATTTACTCAAGATTCAGGGGGAATAAGTCGCTCATTCCTGAGGGAAACTAATCGCTTCTCGGCCTTTTGGCTAAGATCAAGTGTAGTATCTGAAGGAAAATCTGGATGGTACATCACGGTGGTCACCACAGTTCTAACAGGATCTGTAGGTTTTGGTAAATAGACTCAGCTCTCTTATAACCTGCCACCAAGGAAGTTGAGGAATAAATACTCCAATCTCACAGTCCTCCAGACTTCCGATCTTCTGCCAGTGCCCTCTCCCATGCACCAAACTCAGGAAGTCACAGGACTCTGTGGGTTTTGAGTTACAGAGCAGGGTGGAGAAGGGTGAAGAGTGGATCTAGAGGGGCAACAGAAGATATTCCGCAGCAGAAGGTGAGTTTAGTTTTTGAACATTAAAGGCATGTTGAGCTAAATAATATCCTGATGTGTACATCTTATTGGTGGATTAGAGGAGTGGTCCCAACCACCCTCTCATTCATTCAATTCCTTGCTCCTTTGCTTTCCTCCACCTTCTGATAACTTAACCTCATTTTTCATCCTGCCATTTAAAATAAACTCTGCCGTATTACTTCAGCTTAAAACGTGTCCTAGTTCATGAGTTTGGCTTTTCTCCTGACCCTATTTTATTTTGTCATCCTTCATTTAGCTCCATATACCCATCTACTAGCCTGGTAATGTTCTTCATCCGACCTCTTCCTGACACCTTTCCTTCTGTGCACCAATCCTCTGGAGACTCTTTCTTCGCCCAGTTTCTTATCCTGGCTTCTTGATTAAGACTAGAAAGAGGTGAGGTAAGGCACATGAGAGATGACAGGTGGATGGGAATTATGGGATGGTGGGGGGGAAGGGAAGGCTCACTTTGGTGGATCCCTGTCTATGCTTACTACAGTGTATTTTCTGAAGCTATTATCCAATGGCAAAACGAATTCATGGCCTTTCCCCACATTGATTATTTCCAACATGCTCTCCCATTCTGTGTTCTGATATAAAAGTCCTACCATTTAACCTCAATAATCATCTCTTCTTTGAAACGCTTTGGCTTCCATATATCGCCTGCCCTCAAATTCAACCTCATTTTTTTTTTAATGTTTATTTTTGAGAGACAGAGAGAGACAAAGTGCAAGTGGGGGAAGAGCAGAGAGAGAGGGTGACACAGAATCCAAAGCAGGCTCCAGACTCTGAGCTGTCAGCACAGAGCCCGACAGGGGGCTCAAACCCACGGACCATGAGATCATGACCTGAGTGGAAGTCGGGGGCTCAACTGACTGAGCCACCCAGGTGCCCCTCAACTCATTCTTTTCTGCCTGTTCCTTAGTTTCTTTGATTATTTTGGTAGACGGTCCCTCTCTCCTTCCCCTCAATCATATTTTGCTCCCCTATGCCGGATAGCCTTCCTCTTAAATATATTTTCTGTGGGCATCTTATTATTTTTTTCTCATAGTCTCAACTATTATTCATATGTGTATGGCTCCTAGATCTGAATCGCCTTCCCTGAACTCTTTGGGATGCCATTCCAGAGTTCCAAACCCTACTGTGGCTGGTGGGATGAGACCAACCATAGGTCTTCTACTCAAGCTAGTACTAAAATGTACTTTCAGGTTTCTTTTTAGCCCTTTTGTTCCACCACTCCTGCCCCCCCCCCCCACCTCTTTTAAAACTCTTCCTTTAACTGTTCCTCAATCCATTTGGTTGTTTTCGTATCATCCTGGCTTCCTTTAGCCTGTGTGAAAACAAAACAAGCTTAACTAACGCTGAATTGACTGCCCCACGCCCCAAGTCATTTATACCAAAAGCTCTCCCTTTCCCTGTTTTCGTCTTCACAAAATTTCCTTTTCAAGATTTCAAAGGAAACACTTATCAAGAAGATAATCACTATTTTCTTTCCCCTTAAAGCACTTAACATGCAAAATACTAAATATTTACATTTAAAATGTAAGCCTAATTGAGGAGCGGTGTGTCTCTGCGTGGGAGAAGCAGAGGTGGTGGCAAAGTGGTGAGGAGTTTGTTTGAAACCCTTAAAGGTCTCTAACCCGAGAAACTGAAAAAATAACCAACAAGCACTCCGCTGAGAGGAATTGGGACTAATTCATCCACTTTCTTCTCCAAATCATCTGGAATTTCTTTGGGTGTTTATCCTGAGAATGGTGTAAGGGAATGAGAAGGACAACATTTAAGCAAGAACTGAGAAAAGTTAGACTGCTCAAGACAAAATTAACAAACAAACAAACAAACAAACAAAACTCATCCCGCTGGTTTATACTCGCATTCAGACTTTTAAAGGCACATTTTACCTACAGATATCCATTGAAACCAACCGAGGGGAAATTAGAAAGGAGAGGCATTGGGGTACCATTTCTATGCGAATCGACGTCTGATTTTCATTAGTCCAGCACTGTTTTTCCTTCAAGGACTTACTGTTTATTACAGCAACAATTACCCCAGTAACAATTCCTTCAGGGTAGTTTTGTTTAAAGGTGCCTAACTTACATACTTCACCCAACTTCTTTCAAAATCGTTCAGTCCTTCAGGGTGGAAGTTAAAATACTATCTTTATCCCGGCTCTGGTTCTGCACCAGAAGACTGTCTCCAGTAGGGCAGTACCATGAAGGCACGCTTTTTAGATCATGTGCACGTTGCGGCGCACCTTGGCTGCAAGGTGCTTTAAAAAGGCCAAGAGCTCGTGCGTGCTGTGTACCAAATTATCAGTCCTGCAACCTGGGCACGTAAGATGCTTTCTCCCTCCCTTTCACACTAAAAACAAAAAAACCCAAACAAATCCAGCGGGCATCAAAACCGTCCGAACGCCTAGGGAAAGCGCGCCAACCACACAAAGAAAAGGAGGGGGGCTACAGGGATTCAAAATCATTTCCCCAGGACGAACACCCTCCTGGACCTATCGGAGTTAACTGCGCGCTTGGTCGTAGCCAATAGACACAGTACTTCTGGTTCAGGTCCACCCTGAAGACTGACGGACATTTGTGCAGTCCAATGAAACAGTGCGATGCTGAAGACTTGACCAATACATTCGGGAGGTGGGTGGAGTGTAGGCCAGGGGGTTGGCGGTGCCGTGTCATGGAGGCTCAGTCTCAGAGCAGCCATTGAAGGGGAAGGAACTGCGGGTGTGTGTGTGTGTGTGTATGTGTGTGTGTATGTGTGTGTGCGCGCGCGTGTGTGTGTGCGTGTGAGTGCGCGCGAGTGTGTGGACAAGGAGGTGGGGGCAGTCGAGTTAGAGTCCCAACTCCTTGGACTCCATTTGCTATTCTCTTCTTTCTTCCCCACACCTATCTGGTGGTGGTGGGCGTTTATATTTGCTTTTCTTTTCATTCATTTACAAATCTTTTAAAATTAAGGGTTGGGGGTAGTGGGAAAGGCAGGAAAGGGTAAGGGAAGGGAGTAGCCGCAGAAGAGCAGGAGGAGGACATGGAGATGAAGAAGAGGATTAACCTGGAGTTAAGGAACAGAGCCCCGGAGGAGGTGAGATGACTCAGCCCCCTCCCCTTCCCCACCGGACCTGTATTGGGAAGATCGGCTTTGTAGGGATCCGGGTGGGTGTCTGAGGAGGGGTATTGAGTTAACCCCGTAACCCTGAGGTTACGGTTTGGGGGAAATATTTAATTTTAAGTGTTAAATCATTAAAATCTTCTACTTAAAAATGGCGAAGGTTTAAGTTTCTAGGGGCGTTTTTGTGTGTACCCGGGGGCTTAGCCTCCTTCAGCCCTCTTCGAGTCGGGAGTCCTGTCCTGGTGGGGGCAGGAAGCGGAGTGTTGGGGGCCGCTCCGCCGCCTCGTCCCCTCCTCCTCCTCCTCCTGGGGGCCGGTGGCGTGGGGGCGACCCACCGGTCCCACTTGCCCCCGCTGCAGCCATCGTCGCCTGAGAAGTTAGTCCAACTTTTCTGCAACGCTGCCAACTCTTTTTTTCTTTTTTTCGGGGGATGCCCGCGGCCTCGAGGCCCTTGGGTGTCTGACGTCGCGCCGGGCGCGGGCTGGGGTCCCTGGCGGAGTCCGCGTACCGTCTGCCGCCGGCTGCACCCACTCCCCCGGGAAGCGGCGCGCGCCGCCCGCCGCCGGGCGGAATCTGGGTCAGCGGTCGGTTCCGCGGCCGCGGGTAAGTTTTGGGAGTCGTCGCCGAGACCGGAGGTGGGGAGGGGACGCGAGGCGTAATCCCCTCGGTCTCCCCGCGGTGTAATGCTACTCGGCGTGTCGTGTCGTAGTGGCCGTCACTCCGAATTTGATCCCGGGAGAAGGTTTCACAGAACTCAACAAATGGGCCGTAGTAGTTTTGTGCGTTAAAGCTGGGCTCGGCGAAACTAAATGATGCGCTCTTGCTGCCGTCGCCTCAGTTAAAGAGACGGGGTTGGGAGGGGCCACGTGAGGCGGGTCGCGGCCAACTTTTCGGGGGTCGGGCGGGAGGCGTTTCCGCCTCCTGTTTGAAGGCGCTTCCTCGGCTGCACCCAGCCCTCTCCGCCCGGGGCGGAGGTGCCGGGCACGCGGGCTGGGAGGCGACCCCCTGTTCCCTCGAGGAGTCCCCGCCCCGTCTGGGGTTTCCCGTGGGTCGGAGCTGCGGGTCGCGAGAGCGGGGCCCGTGGTCCGTGAGGAACCGCTCACTCCAGAACGCCGAGGAAAGCGTCGAGTCTTGTTAATTGCGGCCCTCTGAAATAAACACGAGAGGTGGAACATGAGGATACAGTTGTTTTCTGCAGGGGTGGGTGGGGGTGGTGCCTGCGCACACCAGCACAGGGGAGGAGTGGGCTCTGTTCGGTGGGCTGTGGTGGCGTGCAGAATGGGAACCCAAGGTCTTAATGTGTGTGTGTGTGTGTGTGTGTGTGTGTGTGTGTGTGTGTGTGTGTGTGTGTGTGTTTTAAGTCCCTTTTTCTCTGAAATTGGCAAAGGGCGGGGAGGAGGAAACAGTCGCTGCTATCACCCCAGAGAGAGATGGGAGTTTTCTAGGGCCTACTCTTTGGGGGCTTCAGGAAAAAAAAAAAGCTGCCTTACAGAAGCACACATTTAGTATGCTTTTGTATGTCTTAGTTTGGAAAAGTGAATTTGCTCCTCCATACCCCCCTTTCATTTACCTACCCTGTCCGTAGTAATTTCCTTGCTAGTTTTGGGGAGTGCCGGATGTTGCTTTTTTGCAGTCTCTCCTTCCTCCCCTGTGGTGTAATAACGGTCTCTTGTATTTGTATAGCTCTTTACTGTTTACAAAACCTGTTTGTGTTTGTTTTTTACCTTTCTCCTTGGAGGGACTTGTAAGGTGGATTGTATTGTTCTAGAACCCAAATTAGCAAATGGAGTCCCCTCGGGGGCAGTGAAGTTACTTAAGTGGAAGAACTGGCTTTCTGACACCAAATCTTGTGGCTCTCTCTCCTCCCGCTCAGCTGGACCAGGAGTCAGAAGATTTAGAGTGAGGCACGGCTCTGTCATACAAATTGCTGTGTGACCTTAGCCAAGTCATTCTTACCCTTTGGGCCTTGGCTTCCTTACCTCTAAACAGATCATATACCTTCTCTGGTCTCTAAAATAATTGTCAAAGTCATACTCAACTAGAGAACGTGGCATTCCTCGTTGCTAATTTTTAGCCCTCAAAATACCTCAAACATATTTTTGCATTGGGAATAGACTGCCAGAGTCTCCTGTCTCCCCCTTAAGATTAAGTCCTTCCAGGTCCACACAGCAGCAAGTTTTGTTCTCCAACTGTGACCTAATAGAGGATGCAGCCCCTCCCCCTCCCCCACTGTGGGAGAAACAAAAATGCTAGGAGGGTGTTACAGAGAAATAACATTTTGTCAAGGATGTATCGTTCTGGGTGACATTGTTAGGCCCCTCTGAAAGCCAGCTTTCTCAGCATGAGCTTTCTAACATTTCTTCACGAAGGGTAATAAGGTATTTGGAGTTACGGTGGGTTACGGTGGCATTTATCAACCAAAGATCAAGGAATTTAAACTGGAAACATGAATAAAATAGTTTCCTTTCTTCTCCCTTATGCTTTAGGGCAGCTCCCTGGAATCCTTTACCAGTAGCCCAGGCATCACCTCACTGTAAAGTATATGCTCTCATGTTGAGAGTCCTTCTCATCAGGGGCAGAAGCACGTTTCACATGGGACCTTTTTCAAAGTTTTTTTCCCCTGCATCAGTGATTTCAACAGGCGTTGAACTAATTGGTCTAAGTTTAAATTTAAAAGGTTAACTTATAATGATGACTTTAGATTGTATTTCAGGTTTTGGTGGGGGAGGAGAGAATGAAAAGGATCTGGGTAAGGGGATTGATGTATGTATTCTTTTTTTAAAGTTTATTTATTTTGTGAGAGAGAAAGCAGGAGTGGGGGAGAGGCAGTGAGAGAAGAAGAGAGAGAATCCCAAGCAGGCTCTGAGCTGTCAGCACAGAGCCCAAGGTGGGGCTCAAACCCACAAACCACGAGATCATGACCTGAGCCAAAGTCTGATGCTTAACTGACTGAGCCACCCAGGCGCCCCAGGACTGATGGTTTTATCTTCATGTTTCCAGTGTGTCAAGACTCAGATCTTTTGCTAAACAGATTGCAAAGACTCATTCATTTTCTGTCTTACAGGTGACAGAATTAGTCCTTGATAATTGCCTATGTGTCAATGGGGAAATTGAGGGCCTGAATGATACTTTTAAAAAACTAGAGTTTCTGAGTATGGCTAATGTGGAACTAAGTTCACTGGCCCGGCTGCCCAGCTTAAATAAACTTCGAAAGGTAAGTTGGCATTAAGCTTGAAATCATCATAATTTTGAGGCCCAGGTTTTGGCCAAGTGAAACAACCATTCTGCCTTCTAATTAGAAGTTTCCAAACTTCTACAGATAAGAAAAAGGGTTATGTAGGATTTTGGAATCAGCTCTATTAATGCTTTTAGAAATTTACATTTAATAATGAAATTGCTTTATGACATGAATTTGGATTTAATATCTACCAAATATTTTTCTCTGAAACATAAAGATCCAACTATAACACGACTGGAGCCAAACTAGGGTTATAAGCTTACTCTGTAGGGGTTCTAATATATTATTTGGCATTTGTAGGTGGGAATTTGGAAATTAATAATTTGTGACAGTTTCTTGAAGCTAGAGAGAATGACAGTTGTTTTTCTTCACATGGATATATTTTGAAAATCTGATCTGCCCTAAGCCTTCACCATGGTTTGTTTTCTCTCCATGTTGAATATTTAGTTGGAACTCAGTGACAATATAATTTCGGGAGGCTTGGAAGTCCTGGCAGAGAAATGTCCAAATCTTACCTACCTCAATCTGAGTGGAAACAAAATCAAAGATCTCAGTACAGTAGAAGCTCTGGTAAGTGGAAAGTCTCTGGACTTTCTCTTTTTTGGTTGATTTTCTGAGATTTGCTTCTGTTTTATTGATTTATATTTCATTATTGATTTATATTTCACTCTTTGAAACTTCTGAATTTCTTAACATGTTTTGATCTAGATGGTTACTGCTTTTACTTCTTTTAAAGATTTTTTTAAATGTTTATTCATTTTTGAGAGAGAGAGAGAGGGAGACCAAGCATGAGCAGGGGAGGGACAGAGAACGAGGGAGACACAGACTCTGAAGCAGGCTCCAGGTTCTGAGTTGTCAGCACAGAACCCTGTGTGGGGCCTGAACCCACGAACCTTGAGATCATGACCTGAGCTGAAGGTGGATGCTTAACTGACTGAGCCACTCAGGGGCCCCTGCTGCTCTGATTTAAAGAAAAGCTTGGGAGGAGGTAAAAATTGTTGACAATAAGCTTGACTAGATTTAAGCTAACCACAATGTTGTTATTGTCTATTTATGCACATATTTTGTCAACAGAATCTATTAAGTGGCTACCATAGTAAGGCACTAATCAGGTGCTGCAGTTACAGTGGTGAATAGAATAAAGCCCCTTCCCTCGTGATACTTGCATCCTGGGGCCTCATTAAGAGAATTGATACAATAACCCTTCATCGTAAAATGAGAAAGATCCAAAAATCATTCTGATTTCAAATATGTGTTTTCTGGTTCATGAATTACAAAGAAGTAATATAGTATTTAAAATCTTGAAATGTAAGCTTTAACTTTTTACTTTTCCAGCAAAATCTTAAAAATTTGAAAAGCCTTGACTTGTTTAACTGTGAGATCACAAACCTGGAGGATTACAGAGAAAGTATTTTTGAACTGCTGCAGCAAATCACTTACCTAGATGGATTTGACCAGGATGATAACGAGGCACCGGACTCAGAAGAAGAGGACGATGAGGGTAATCAGTCTTAATGCCTATAAATACAGCCTCCAGTCTAGCCGTGCAATTTAGATTGGGCCTGGATATTTAGGTGTTGGGGGGAAAAAAAGAGATTAGTAAGAAGAAAAATTTAAAAACCCAAAGCCCTAATCCTGTGTTTCTTCTTTAAGATTTCTGGTAGCTTGGGGAATTTAATGGTTATTGTAGTACCAAGCTCTGTGAAAATTTTATATCTGTATAAACTGTGTAACCACCACCTAGTAAAAGTGGTAACTTTTAAAATAGTACCTTTTTTTTTTTTTTAAAAAAAGGAACCATTCCTTGCGTGTTATCCATAATAGCCAAGAAATGGAAACAATCCAAATGGCCTATCAACTGATGGATAAACAAAATGTGATATGTCCATACAATGAAATATTATTCTGTCATGAGAATGAATGAGGCACTGATAAATGCTGTACCTTTGAGAACATTCTATGAAGTGAAAAAAGCCAGACACAAAAGGCCACATTTTGTATGACTTCATTTGTATGGCATGTCCAGAATAGGCATATTCATAGAAGGTGGAGTAGTGGTCACCAGGGCTGGGGGAGAGGAGACTGGGGAGTGACTGTAAATGTGTACGGGTTTTTTTGAGGGGGGTGATGAAAATGTTCTGAAATTAGATACTGAATATACATGTTTGGATAAATGGGTGACTAACAGATGATGGAATGGATCTTGTTAGTTATGGAATACTGTTTATTATTCTTGGTTGAAAAGTTTTTTTTTTTTTTTTAAGTTTATTTATTTTGAGAGAGAGTGCATCAGAGAGCGCAAGTGGGGGAGGGGCAGAGAGAATCTGGAGCAGGCTTTGTGGGGTCAGCCGCAGAGCACAGCCCGGGGCTCCCCCTCTCATGAACCTTGAGATCATGACCTGCTCAAATAAAAGACCCCATAAAAGTTTTTTTCTGTAATGGGGTGCCTGGGTGGCTCAGTTGGTTAAGCGTCTGACTTTAACTCAGGTCATGATCTCGAGGTTCCTGGGTTTGAGTTCCACATCAGGCTCTCTGCTGTCAGCAGGGAGCTTGCTTGGGATCCTTTGTCCCCCACCTCCACACCCCTCCCCCACTTGCACTCCCTCTCTCTCAAAAATAAATATTTAAAAAAAAAGTTACTCTAAAAAGAAATTTGAAGGATAAACAATGTTAGAAAATGATGGAATGGAATGATAGATAAAAGGGCTTTGAAGTGTCCACAAAATAAAATAAAGTTTAGTGCATGTAACATTTCATTTTTTATTAAAGAATTTTTTTTTAATGTTTACTTATTTTTGAGAGAGAGAAACAGAGTGAGAGTGGGGAAGGGATAGAGAGACAAAGAGACACAGCATCCGAAGGAGGCTCCAAAGCTCTGAGCTGTCAGCACAGAGCCCAACGTGGGGCTCCAACTCACAAACTGCGAGATCATGACCTGAGCTGAAGTGGGACGCTTAATGGACTGAGCCCCCCAGGCGCCCCTGGTGCATGCAACGTTTCGATGACAATCTATATGTTGGAAACAGTTCAGTATTTAGAAGCCATGTTTCTCAAATAGTAAAGGAGGATGTTACAAAAGGGAAATCTTAAAAAAAAGAAAATCACCCTGGGATACTTTCATCCACTTAAGAGTTTGAGGTGATTGGGACAAGGGAAAATAGGATCGACATACTAGCAAGAAACATTTTTCCCAGCCATTTGTTCATCTTTCAAAATATTTTTAAAGACGGAGATGAAGATGACGAAGACGAAGAGGAAGATGAAGCTGGTCCACCAGAAGGCTATGAGGAGGAGGAGGAGGACGAGGAGGAGGAGGAAGAGGAGGAGGAGGAGGAGGAGGCAGGCTCAGAACTGGGAGAGGGAGAAGAGGAAGTGGGCCTCTCCTACTTAATGAAAGAAGAAATCCAGGTGAATAGGCACTTTTTACCTGCACTGAAAGCCATTTAGGCCTAAGGTCAAGTCCTAAAGTAGGAAGTTGAGTGGAAAGCTGAAAGCTGTTCCTGACTTGTGGGTCTGCATGTATCTGTCTGCCTGTCCTTTTTCCCACTGTCCGTCTGCTCCCAGTGTATCCAGATAATCGCAAACCTCCATTAATTTTACCACCCAGCCATCGTTCAAAACCGCTCAGCCCTCAGTGGTGTGGGACGGCGAACATTTTACAAAAGTTTCTGAGCCTCAGCTTCTGCATTTATAAAACGGAGATTATACCAACCTCTTAGGATTATTTTAAGGAACTGACAGGATAATACACTTAAAGTATCTAGTCCCCGGCACATCGTAGGCACTCAAGAAGACTTTCCTTTCCCCTAATTATGTCTTGCTAATGGTTTTGTAGTAGCTTTCCAAATGGTCTCTCTGAATACAGTGTCACCACAAAGGTGTATCATCCACAGTATGTGCTTGGGTACTCTGAATGCAAATGAGATCATGTCACCAGGCTGCATGAATCACTTTGTTTCCCTGTTGCCACCAAGACATACAAGGCCCATCATTATTAGCCCCTGCTTCCTCCTCTAGCCTCTTCTCCCTCAGTACCAAATTAAATTGTCACACCGAGCTATTTCTTGCCTTTCTGACTGTAGCTACATTGTGTATTCTATCTGTAGTGACTTTCTACCCATGCTCTCTGGTGAACTTTATTTTCTGTTCTTACTGAGGTAAACATAAGTATAGTAAAGCTTGTAAAGTACACTGATTTTATGTACAAGTCCATGACCAAGCCACTTATGTATATATACTCCTGTGACTACTATGCAAATCATGCATTGCAGACTCTTTAAAAACTGTTTTGGAGTTGCTTCATTATTGAAGCTTTCTGTAAGTTTTCATAAATAACTACTCCTTCCTGTGTTACCTTTGAACCTTGATTAGGCTTTATTGCCTATAGACACTTTTGTAAAAACTTGTTTATTTGGCCACTGTCTACTCGAGGGTGAGCTCCTTGAGGGAAGGGCCATTTATCTTTGTATCTCAGCATCTAGTGCGTTGACAGGAACATAGTAAGCTCACAGAAAACGTCAGTTGACTTGAACAAATGATCTTCAGCCCCTGGGAATTATTATTTTCTCCTAATGTTGTTAAATTATTATTTTATGTTAATAATTCAAAGTTTTTTATTATTAAAAATAATATCTCTTGATTTAGACTAGGAATTGTTAGCATTATTTGTTTTCCTAATGACCTTTACATTGATTAGATAGGTAATATCACTGATGATAATTTTTCTCTGATATAATCTTATTATTTATTTATTTATTTATAAGGAGGGGGAGGAGTGTAGAGAGGGAGAGAGAGAATCTCAAGTAGACTCTGTACTACCCACTCAGAGTCTGTCCTGGGGCTTGATTTCATTCATGAACCATGAGATCACAACCTGAGCCAAAATCAAAAGTCAGATGTGTAACCAATTGAGCCATCCAGGCACCCCTAGTATTAAGTAGTTTAAAACCTTAAAAAGTTTTTTTTAATGTTTATTTATTTATTTATTTATTTATTCATTTTTTACCCCAAAATTTTTAACGTTTATTTATTTTTGAGGGGGGTGGGCGGAGGCGCAGAGAGAGGGAGACGCAGAATGCGAAGCAGGCTCTAGTCTGTGAGCTGTCAGCACAGAGCCTGATGTGGGGCTTAAACTCCCGAACCGGGAGATCATGACCTGAGCCAAAGTCAGATGCTTAACCAATTTGAGCCACCCAGTCACCCCATAATGTTTATTTATTTTTGAGATGGAGACAGAGGCAAGCAGAGGAGGGGAAGAGAGAGGGAGACACAGATTCTGAAGCATATTCTAGGATTCACGCTGTCAGCACAGAGCCTGATGAGGGGCTTGAACTCACAAACTGCGAGATCATGACCTGAGCTGAAGTCGGATGCTCAACTGACTGAGCCATCCAGGCACCTGCCCCTAAAAATGACTTTCAACTGGGGCGCCTTGGCGGCTCAGTGTGTTAAGCGTCTGAGTCTTGGTTTCGGCTCAAGTCATAATCTTGTGGTTCGTGAGTTTAAGCCCTCTGTCGGGCTCTGGTGGCGTGGAGCCACGCACTGTCTCCCAAAAGAAATAAACATTAAAATGATTTTCAACTGACTGCTGATGTTTGTGTTTATCATTCCACTGAATATTGGAAAATGTTAAAAGTGACACAGTCCAGTATAGAGCAAAAATCTCTGAGGTAATTCCCACGATGTTAAGTCAGTGTAGTACCTGCATGGTTTGAGTAATATTTTTATTTCATCTGCTCTTTAGAGGTAAGGAATTAATATGGATAAAGAAGGTCTTGATGTATCTGTAGGACATTTCGTTAAAAATGGGGATAGGGGCTGTAGAAGAATTGGGAATTGTGGTGCCCCTGTACTGTCATAGTACAATGAGGAAACATGTTATTTCCCATTAATTGGGAATAGATCATGGTTTCTACTGAACAAGTCACTGATGAAAGCTGAGTCTTTATTGAGGGGTATCATCTAATAGATGACATTAAAAACTAAAGGCTTAGATGATAGCTATACTTGTGGTGAGTGTAACATAAGATATAGACTTGCTGAATCACCATGTTGTACACCTGAAACTAATGTAACATGGTGTGTCAAGTCTACTTCAATTTAAAAAAAAGGCTTAGAGATGCCTGGGTGGCTCAGTTGGTTAAGCGTCTGACTCTTGATTTTGGCTCAGGTCATGATCTCACAAGGTTAGTGAGATTGAGCCCCACCCTGGGCTCTGTGCTGACAGCACAGAACCTGCTTGGGATTCTCTCTCTCTCCTCTCTCTGCCCCTCCCCTGCTCCCTCTCTCTCTCTCAATAAACATTAAAAAAATAATAAAAAATAAAAAAGGCTTAAAAACATGAATCAACTTTTTAAAGTTTATTTATTTATTTTTGAGGGAGAGAGAGAAAGAAAGAGAATCCCAAGCAGGCTCTGCACTGACAGCACGGAGCCTGATGTGGGGTTCGAACTCACAAACTGTGAGATCATGACCTGAGCCAAAATCAAGAATCAGATACTTGGCACATCTGGGTGGCTCAGTTGGTTTAGCACCCAGCTTCAGCTCAGGTCATGATCTCACAGTTGGTGGGTTCCAACCCCTGCTGGGCTCTGTGCTGACAGCTCAGAGCCTGGAGCCTGCTTGGGATTCTATGTCTCCCTCGCTCTCTGCCCCTCCCCCACTCACACTCTGTCTCTGAAAAATAAATAAAATGTTAATTAAAAAAAAAAAAAGGTCAGATACTTAACTGACTGAGCCACTCCATGAATCAATTAGTTGAACCATATTTTGTTTAAAGCAAAATCCAGAGAAGTAATTAGCTTTTGAGACTTGGGCTTTTCTAAATTAAGGAATAAATGTGATTAGTGTCTCCACTGTTTTTTAAAAAATTGCAAATATTTAAATATCCTCACTTATCATTTGCAGATAGGAGATGTTTAAAATGTGTCCCTTGCTTTTCTTTCTTTTTATTTCTTTCCCTTTCCTTCCTCTTCCTGTCCCCTCTCTCCTCTACCCTTCTCTCTTCCTTTCTTTTCCTCTTTAGTTTAAGGCTTTAGGTTCTCCTGATTTTTACTGTGGTTCCTTTTTATACTATTGGCTACCCCATCTATTTCTTCTGCTCCTTGTAGCTTGATGATGTTCTGGTATAGAATGCTTTTCAGTATTTGAATTGATTGTATAAGACTGATTTCTGATATGAGTGTTGTGCAGTTGAGTTTCTCAGGGGATCCTAGCTACGTGCTGGGAAATTAAGTTCTGTTTAGTATTTCTAGACACAAATGGGGCTATGGATACTGTGAAAGGGATGGGTTGTACAAATTTTCCTTCAATACCCAGCAATTCTTGACATTTGCCAATTAAAGTGTTCCTTTTATGTTTATTTTTGAAAGAGATAAAGAGTGAGTGGGAGAGGGGCAGAAAGAGAGGGAGACACAGAATCCAAAGCAGGCTCTGCACTGTTAGCACAGAGCCTGATATGGGGCTCGAGTCCACGAACCATGAAATTATGAACTCAGCTGAAGTCAGACACTTAACCGATGGAGCCACCCACGTGCCCTGCCAATTAAAATATTTTTAAGGAGCAGTAAACTTTTGTGGGGTTGGAGGGGAGACCCTAGATTGGTTTCATTTTTTTCAAACATATAGTAGAACTCAACTATTTGGCTGTAAGTGTAAAAGGCCTCTGAATAGCCAACATAAAGTAACCAAAGACATTTTCTTTGTAGGACGGTGTTTCAGCTGTTATTCTAAACCTATTTTCTCTTTTATATTCAAATCTCTAATAAGCTTATTGATCTATTTTCTGAATCCATAGCAGATTAAAATTGAAATAGTAACCTACTGTAAAAGAGAAGGCACGAAAACTAGGAAAAAGTACAATTAAAAGTAGAGGTGAGGGTCATTTTTAAAAGGAGAAAACCATCCTACATATATTAATAGGCTCTGAGGGAATAGCATACACTAATGAGTATAATGTTCATGGTCAAAATGATGACTGATTATGCAAGGGAAAGGTTTGTTAGCATAAAATGGTAGTGCACTTTAGAGATTTGTATCCCAATTGGTTAAAGTAAAAAAAAAAAAAAGTTATGATGTTTCAAGGCTATGTTTACATCTTAGCTATCCTGAACAGCTCTTTCACAAGAGTTGTAGATCAAGTTTTGTGACTTTTTTGTGTGATTTTTTTGCTGTTTTGATGTGTAGATTTTTAGATATAGAAGGAACTTGTAGATCTTTCTGGATGAATACTTTCTTTTATTGATTAGGAAACTGAGGTCCAGGGGCACCTAGGCGGCTTAGTCGGTTAAGTGTCCAACTTCGGCTCAGGTCATGAACTCACTGTTTGTGAGTTCGAGTCCCACGTCGGGCTCTGTGCTGACAGCTCAGAGCCTGGAGTCTGCTTCAGAGTCTGTGTCTCCTTCTGTCTGCCCCTCCCCGACTCATGCTCTGTCTCTTTGAAAAATAAACATTAAAAAAAAAAAAAGGAAAACTGAGGTCTAGAGAGATTAAGTGACATATTTAGTGCATATTACTATGTTGGGGCAAGAATTCAGGTAATTACTTTCTCACTCTATAAAATAGAAGACCTTTCTTTGAAATAGTCTAAAGGTACTCTGTCCATTATAGTAGCCACTGGACATATTTCGTTATTTAAATTAAAATAAAATGAAAAATTTAGTTCCTTGTTTGTACTGGTCACATTTTATTTTTTTATTTTTATTTATTTAATTTATTTTTTAAGATTTTTTTTTTTATTTTTAAGTAATCTCTACACCCAACATGGGGCTCGAACTCACAACTGCAAGATCAAGAGTTGCACACTTTGGGGCGCCTGGGTGGCTCAGTCAGTTAGGCGTCCAACTCTTGATTTCGGCTCAGGTCACGGTCTCTCACGGTTTGTGGGTTTGAGTCCCACATTGGGCTCCATGCTGACAGTGCAGAGCCTGCTTGGGATTCTCTCTCCCCCTCTCTCTGTCCCTATCCCACTTGCACACACACATACACACACACACACACACACACACACTCTCTCTCTCTCTCCCCCCCCCCCCCCCCCGCCCCTCTCCCTCTCTCTCTCTCTCAATGGATAAATAAACTTTAAAAAAAAAAAGTTGCATGTTCTGCTGATTGAGCCAGCCAGGCACCCCTGTACTGGTCACATTTTAAATGCTCAGTAGCCACATGTGGACAGCATAGATACAGAACATTTCCATTGTTGCAGAAAGTTCTTTTGAACAGTGCTGGTCCAAAACATAAATTACTTTCATAAAGAATCTAGATTTAGTTGGGTTCCTAGAAAACACCTATGTAAGTTAGGCACAGGTTGTCAGAATGTAGAATGACCATAGTTTTTTGCTCTTGTTGGAATGTATTATTACCAAACAGTGAAAAATATGTGTCATGGCTTTTTATTCTCAAATCGAATATTTGATTTTCAAGGATGAAGAAGATGATGATGACTATGTTGAAGAAGGGGAAGAAGAGGAAGAAGATGGTGAGTTACATTAGCCATTAAAGAAATCCTAACATTCAAGTTACAGCTATTATTCATATATACTTTAACAAATGAGTCTATAATTCAAATTGTAATTGATTTTGGTAACATAGAGCACCTTGAGAAGTATGAAACCTTTTTCTTTTAAAATTGATTTAAGTAATCTCTACACTCAACGTGGGGCTCGAACTCATGACCTTGGTTGGGATCAAGAGTCTTATGCTCCTTGTAACAAGCCAGCCAGGCACCCCTAAAACCTTTTTAAAAGAGTAATGTTCTCAGGGCATTCAATAATTTCATTAAAAAACAAACAAAAAAACCAGCCTCTAACATTTATTTTTATTAAAAAAAAATTTTTTTTAACGTTTATTTATTTTTGAGAGACAGAGAGAGACAGAGCACGAGCAGGGGAAGAGCAGAGAGGGAGACAGAGAATCCCAAAGCAGGCTCCAGGCTCAGCTGTCAGCACAGAGCCCTATGCGGGGCTAGAACCCACGAACTGTGAGATCATGACCTGAGCCAAAGTCGGACACTTAACCGACTGAGCCACCCAGGCACCACTCTAACATTTATTTTTAAAATGGTATGAAGAGATCATGGAACCTTGAGCCTTAATTTATTACTTTCTTAGGTCTTTCATTTCGAAGAGGGTGAAGCCTTATCTTTCAAGAGAAGAGCAGTGGAATTCTCAAATAATGCTCTCTAGTCCTCTTTACCTAGGTCTTTCAAAATAAATTTAAAAATTCACTAATAATTCTTGTAATGACAAGCCCCTAGTTTCTTGATCTGTACTTCATGATTTGGCCACAAGGGTGCACAGCAAGCCGTCATTATTTATGGATTTCTGTCTATTAAGCCTTTACAATACACTAAAATTGAAAAATTTTCAGAGAGGAAACTTAAACCTATAATTAAAAAAAAATTTTTTTTAATGTCTATTTTTTTTGAGAGAGAGAGACAGAGCATGAACAGGGGAGAAGCAGAGAGATAGGGAGACGCTGAATCCAAAGCAGGCTCCAGGCCCCAGGCTCTGAGCTGTCAGCACAGAGCCCGTCGCAGGGCTCGAACCCACTAACCATGAGATCATGACCTGAGCTGAAGTCGGATGCTTAACCAACTGAGCCACCCTGGCGCCCCAAACCTGTAATTTTTTTTATGCCATTAAGTTTTCACTAAGATAGATTCAAAAGTTTGTAATTTAACAGGTACTCATTTGTTAAAATTGAGTACTTCACAATTTTTCTTTCACTCTTCCTTCAGAAGAAGAAGGTCTTCGAGGGGAAAAAAGGAAACGAGATGCTGAAGACGATGGAGATGAAGAAGACGACTAGATCATTCTAAGACCAGATTTCCCTAAAGTTCCTGGGTGTGCAATAGAGTGATCACATCTTCTTTGTTTCTTCATGTACCATAGTGAACCCTACGGAAAATAACCTGTAACTTTTTATAGGAAAAGTGTGGTTTTACTATTTTTGCCTTATCATTCCAAATAAGATTTACTAGTCTGTTAATGATCATACTGTATGTAGAGAAAACATTTTCATTGACCCCGTTGTGAAATTCCCTAGCAATTTATTTAGAATCTTCATTTTTCTCATTCAAGCTCATTGTATTAGTTATTTTTAGCCCATAATTAAAACACGATCACTTTTACACAGGCGTAGTTTGGTGCATTTCATTCATAAGGTTTTAAAGTTATTTATAGTTAATGGGAATCACGATCAGCTGGAATATGAAATGAAGTCTCTTGAATGAGAAGTTGGTTATTTTTTTAGAGGTGACCCAGAGATCTTTAGTTTGAAGGCAATGACTTTTTTTTTTTTTTTTTTTTTTTTTGGCTAAGGGTATTTGGATGCTTTTTTGTCACTTGAGTAGCTTGGAAAGTAGGAGCAGAATAGTAAAGGTTCTACTCAACAATATAGTTCATAGCTTTTGTGGAGGCTTCTGAAAACTTTTAAAGTCAGGTGACTAATACGATTTTCTTTTTGAAGTTCAGAGAGATGTGTTCAGAGACATGCAGGTGAGCCCTTTCTTTTTCAGGCTGAAGATTACAACATACTAGTAGGTTGGTTATTTTGTTTTTAAATGTGCATTCTTTATTTTCCTCCCAGCAATTCCTTTATAATCACTTTCATTTCTCTTTTCACTCCTCTCCCTCTATCTCAAAAAAAAGTTGGGAAACTCATGTGATACCCAGGAAAACTTTTAGTCTTTTATACCTCAACCACCTTTTCAGACTGTCTCAGTTTTAAACAAGCTAAGTGAAAGAAACTGAGTATTTTCTGAGATACGAATATTATTACCAGTACATTTGTATGCAACAGATTCTGCTTACTGTAAATCATTTTTGATTGACAAGATGTACAGACCGTATTATTAGGATGCAGAAAGAAAAGTAGAGGAGGCTTTCAGAAGCAGAATTAATATTCCTCAAAAGTCAGAACTATTGCCTGTTGATAATTAATGAGACATTCAAGTCAAATTTTCAAGTTAGCTTCCCAAACGATTTAGATACCACACTGCAAAGTATTTCTAATTTTTCTGAGTAGAACCTTTCATTATTCTTATAGTTTTAAGGTATTACCGGATATAGCTTTTAATTGGAATATACTGGGCAGTTGGAAACATATTTGAAACTAAATCAGTATTCAAGATTAAGATTTATTTTCAAGTGGATGTCCATTAAAAATCGAAAATATTTCAGGACAAATGTGTGTTTCTATATATGGCTACTAAATATAGTAACAATAGAAAAGTACATCCCCTTTTTGTTGTGGAGGCTCCACGGTCAAGGCAATTGCTTTTGAAATTCTTGGCTATCTAAATGTTTTTCTGCTTTGTTTTGGATATCTGTAAGTTTTTGTAAAGTTAGCATTCAGCAAATTAATTGAAGTTACTGGGACACATTTAAATTACTGAGTAAAGAACTTCTTTTTTAGTTTCAAATGTATGACTTTGGGTTTTAGAGTAAAAACTACGAAGTTATTTGTGGGTAAACTAAAAACGTTGCACAAGTGACTGAAATAAAACTCTTGGAATAAGTTTTGAGGGGGGGATTGGAATCTCCAAAAGGCTAACATTTTACTCCTTTTTAACATTTGAAATGCCCTGTTGTAGTCCCTAAGAATTCTCATCACAGAGTATATGCCAGACTATAAAATACTTATTTTTAAAATGAAATCTATATACTGACTTTATCAATCGTCTTATTGTGCAATCAAAATTAGAGTTCTTTGGTTTGAAAACAACATTTAGAGCCTCCAAATGACTTTTTTAAGACTTATTTAGCTTTGTGGGTGGTATTTTCATGCAAATAAGTAAGGGTGGGTTTTATATTTTGTAGAAGTTTTTGGTCCTATTTTAATGCTCTTTGTATGGCAGTATGTATATAGTGTGTTAAATTCCTCAAAACTGTCCTTAAAAAACTTTGAAGTTAATACTTTTGTGCAACTGTGTTTTGAATAAAGCCATGACAGTGTTAAAAACAAAAAAATGCAGCACTCCTGATTATTTTGTTTCTGACTGTTCCCTGTTTTTTTTTCTTCTGTGACTGCTGTAACTTAAAAGTTTTTGAAATTGAATTGCTTCAAATAAATGGAAGATTTGTTAATAGTTCCAGTGTATGACATTCACTTTTTGAACCCTCCACTGGGGCTTTGAATGTCTTTTTAAAAACAGAAACAGCCCGAAAGTTCTCAAACACTTGGATGTCATGTGAGACATTACAATTTAATAGTTTAACTCATCATCTGCCTTATTTATTCACTTTTGTCCAAGAAGCAGAAAAAATTCTGGGTTCCTTTAACTTTCCTTTTGGAGTTGCAAATTGAGCCAGTACCGTTTTGTATTTTGATTTGAAGTCATAACTTTGTTTCCGACAGTTGATGTAACCTATCCATAGTTAACTAATGTTATTATAAACCTGTCATACACCAGTAGTTTTTAAAAATGAATCCAAAGCCTTCATTTATACTGTATAGTGTTTATTTTCAGAATCCTTAAGATAATATGATACAAACCTAATTCGTGTTTACCTTGAGTAAATCAAACCTGAACCAATATTTTTTTCTGCTCTCTGGGTTATCCAGTGAGAAGTGATTTTTAACATGTTTCATTTGTAGACAGCTTTGGCATGTGTCTATTTATAAAGTCAAGGCACAAGCATGTGAAGTAATGTTTTTGTGATTACTTAAAGTTTAATATTGGAAAAGTATTTTAATTACGGAACTCTGCTCCCTGAGAGGTGGAAAATATTGGAGTGTATCTCAACTACAGAAACTTTATTGAAATTGTGTGTGTGTTGTACCTCTTTAAAAAATTCGGGGGTGCCTGGGTGGCTCAGTTAGTTAAATGCATAACTTTTGATTTTGGCTCAGGTCATGATTTCCTGGTTGGTGGGATCGAACCCCGCATGGGATTTTCTCTCTCCCGCTCTCTGCCCCTCCCCCACTTGTGCGCGAGCGCGCACACGCGCGCTCTCTCTCTCAAAATAAGTAAACTTAAAAAAAAATTCAAAACGTTTTACCCCTTGGTTAAAGAAAATGGTGTAACTACACTAAAAGTTTTTGATGAAGGTATTAGGTAATGAAACAATTTTGTGTGACATGGTGATTCAAAACACAAGTATTGTTTATTCCTTCTATATTTTAAAGAGAGGCTTTGGAACAAGGGACATTCTCTCAGTTGCTGAAAATTTCGCCTCTGTTCCTCGTACTAGCAATGATACTCTGCAGCTGGTGCTTAATAATAGCATTCTACTACTGCATTCCTTTTTCATGTACTAATGAGCCTAAGATTTGAAAACAAGGCTTGGGTAATTTGGCCCGAGGCAGCTACTTGTGTTAATCTGTTGATCAGCCCTAACTTGAAGGAGAACAGGTTATACCACAAAATGGAAATTACGAAATGGGTTGATCTCCAGGAAAATCTTTATAAAAAGACTTTATATACTGGTAAAATAGTTTCATTTCATACAGAGCTAGTCACTTTTTTGGGGGTGGTAAGATCCAAGCAGGGTTACCTCATAATAGCAATTCTGACTAACAATCAGAAGCAACAATTATTTCTTCAAATTTATGAACATTTACAAGTAAATTTTTGCTAAGGCATCATTTGGACCCGGTTACCCATAAAATGCACACACCCACATTACTGGTCTATTGACACAGGCCATCAAATAGGCACACAACACTGATGGAAAAAATCCCATTCTAGCTGTCAGGATGGAACGTTGCCACCGAATACGTCCCTATTTTGTCATCTTCCTATTAAACATTCAGATGACACCATCTTGTAGATGAAGGCCATGATCTGTGCCTCTACTTTAGTGTGATAAACTCACTCCCCAGCCCCAGAATTAGCTCACTGAAGCTACTGGATTTCTCTACTTGTTGGCCTTTTCTCCCAAGTCTGCTGGCACAGAGACGCCAGCAACGGTGTGCTCGGGGGAGCTGTCACTTATCTAGACAGCTGTGACTAAGGAAGATTGGGGTTGGTAGAAGAATCTTTAAGTGTAACGGAAAGAACTACAGCTGAAGCAACTTTACTTCTTAAGAACCAAAGACAGCAGCACCGGAGGAAACTAGCATCTGCAAGGGAATCAGCAATTAACTATCACTCTGCAGCTCTGGCAGAGAAGTCCGTGCAAGTCCGGTCCTTTTAGCTATGCATCCCGTCCCCCCCCTTCCTTTTATGAGAGTATTCTAAGTTAAGAACAAATTCATTTCTGCTGGGCTGAGGATTTGTAATTTGTAGGAAATTAGTGAAATTTTCTGACTAGGATCCCAGGTGAGGCGTCTTATTTTTACCAAGGTATCTATAATAGGATGTGTGGAGGGCAATATCCCTTTGTATCGTTTTGACACATCTGACATTTTATCTTTTTGCAGTTTGATTTCCCACTGCCAAGGTTCCTGGAATATAGCTGAAGCTGTCAGCCCTCCCTTCTCATTTCAAGGACTTCAGCCTTAAGATTGAGTTTCTCTAAAGCCTCTTTGCTTGTCACACTCCTCTGGGGCGACTGATTACCTACCACACCCGGTAGGTAATCTTATCCCAGCATCATTGCTTTAGATTCCTGATAGAAGGTTTGAATAAACAGAGCGAGAGATTTTTACCTAAATGATTACACTGAAATAAAATCTTCTAGGGGTACGTTTTTGAGGTGTTACCTATCGTAGTCCTATGGGAGACTTGGCTCCTTAAATTTTTACTTATTTCCCCAATCCTCAACCCCTGAAATACAGATAAACCAGTTTTTGTTTTTTGAGAGTACCATTTTTACAACAAGACGCCCTTTAGGGCATCCAGAGTCTCCACCAGCAGAAATCGGATTTGAGCGTCTTGGGGAGAGAACACTAGGCCTTGAAATTAGAGAAATGAAACTCTAATTAGGGAGAACAAGAAATAAAAAGCGCCAATCACTCCAGACCGTGACCCTGACTTGATTCGCGGGACGCGCAACAAAAAGTTCCCCCAAACCAGATCCTCAGATCCAAACGCCGGAGTGCAGAAACCAGTGGATCGAAAAGAGGAGCGGCCTATGCTCGAACCGGAGGTACCCGAACGGGTCTGCAAAGGCGCTTTCCGAAACGCTTTCGATTGGACCAGAAATGTCGCAATCCTGGTCACGTGCTCTCGCGCCCCACCTCCCCTCCCCTCCCCGCCAAGATAAAAGAGGGCGGCCGCTCTCTCTTAACTTTCTGTGATGAGCTCCGCACGCGCTGTGCGAGCGGCGGAGTCGCGCTGGGAGTCCTGGCGCCAACGGTCGGTACAAAAGCGCCCTTGGTCCTTCTCCCGCTTCCTTCCTCCTGCCGGGTCCGCTCCGCTGACACCCAGGGACACTCGCCGGTCAGGTCCTTAGGACCTTAACTTTATTCATTCTTTTACACTTTCCAGCTCTCGCTTAACGATGTACAGAGTTGTTGTTTTCAAAATTTGAATTAGTCTCAGGTTCATGAATATCCCCCAAGTTGGTGTTGTATGTACGTTTTCGTGATTTCTAAGCTGGAAATGCGGCTGGAGCTGAGGACACTTTGCTTCTGCTTCTTGTTTGTGCATGTTCAAGTTTGCATTCGAGTGACGTTTGTTCGTGAACTTTGCTCCTTGTCTCTAGGAGCTAGCTTGCTATCCTGTGGTTTTCTATTTTCATTTTCTGTATTAAAGTTCAGTCAGGTTGGTACCTAAGGACGAATCAGTTGTGGAAAATATTAGAGCAAGCAACTGCTTATAGGCAAAGCACTGGAAAATGATACTTAGACCACAAGTAAAATGACAAAAGAAATATAACATAGATTGAGTTTTTTCCGTTTCTCCTAAAAGGAAAGAATGGTTCCATTGGAGAAGTTTTGTAAAGGTCAACAAGCTGAGCATTTAAGGTTTTCTTTTAGGGCAGCTAAATTGCAGTTTGTTAGAAGTGTCTCAAAACTATTGAGAAACTGTCATGAAATTACACTTTTTATTGAAATTAGTAAGTCACCTTTCATTTCAGATAGTATTTGTGTGTATGCAATTAAAAAATTTTTTTTTAAATGGTTTTTTTTTGAGACAGAGAGAGAGAGACAGAGTTTGAGCAGGGGAGGGGCAGAGAGAGAGGGAGACACAATCCGAAGCAGGCTCCAGGCTCTGAGCTGTCAGCACAGAGCCTGACGCGGGGCAGGAACCCACGAACTGTGAGATCATGACCTGAGCTGAAGTCCGACACTTAACTGACAGCCACTCAGATGCCCCTGTATGTAATTTTTTAAAAATGTTTTTATTTTTGAGAGAGAGAGAGCATGTGCATAAGCATGGGAGGGGCAGAGAGAGAGAGAGAGAGAGAGGGAGACACAGAATCCCAAGCAGGCTCAAAGCTCCACACTGTCAGCAGAAAGTTCAGGGCAGGCCTCAACTCTACAAACAGATATCATGACCTGAGCCAAAGTTGGACGCTCAACCAACTGAGTCACCCAGGCACCCCTGTGTGTACAGTTTTTATAAAAACATTAAAGGATGCTGGGGTGCTTGGCTGGCTCAGTTGGTAGAGCATGGGACTCTTGGTTTCTAGGTGGTGAGCTCAAGCCCCACTTGGGTTGTAGCGATTACTTTAAAAATAAAATCTTAAAATTAAAGAATGGGTTTATGTGTCTATAGAATTAGCAAGTGTACATTTTTTTTTTTTTAAGAAAAAAAGGTTGGGTTTATGTTTCTATAGAATTAGCAACTACATTTTTTGGTAAGATTTTATTTTTACTTATTTTTTAAAGTTTATTGTGAGAGAGAGTGCAAGCCGGGGAGGGGCAGAGAGAGAGGGAACAGGATCTCAAGCAGGCTCTGCACTGACAGCAAAGAACTCAACGCAGGGCTCGAACTCACGAACTGTGAGATCATGATCTGAGCCAAGAGCCACGCGGGCACCACATAAGATTTTATTTTTAAGTAATATCTACACCCCACGTGGGGCTCAAACTTACAACCCAGAACTTCAGGCATATACTCTACCAACTGAGCCAGCCAAGCACCCCTATAAATGTTTAACTCTAGTAAATCTAATGCCAATAATGTCTCAGGCTTTTTCTTTTTTCTTTTTTCTTCCTTCCTTCCTTCCTTCCTTCCTTCCTTCCTTCCTTCCTTCCTTCCTTCCTTCCCTTCTTTCTTCTTCTTCTTTTTCTTTTTCTTCTTCTTCTTCTTCTTCTTCTTCTTCTTCTTCTTCTTCTTCTTCTTTTTAAGACTTCATTTTTTTAAAAGTAATTTTTACACACGACGTGGGACTCAAACTCACAACCCTGAGATCAAGAGTCACAGTCTCCACCAACTGAGCCAGCAAGGTGCCTCTTCTCAGGCTTTTTCAATGGCTTTTACAAAACAGTCACAAAATTGGGTTAAATGAAGACCAACTACTTTGTTTAAAATAAGAGATGAGAACATACCTGGATTTTAAGAAGCCAAGATTTTCTGTTGGGTAACAGCATTTCTCAGAAAAGGATTTTCCTTTTGACAAGGTAAATATTTAGGAGTAAGTTCTCCTCCCCTCCCCCTTATATTGAGAAATTGTATTTTTAGCATTGTTTTGATGTTGCCACAGCACTCAAAAATAATTATTGGAGCACCTGGGTGGCTCAGTTGGCTAAGTGTCCCACTCTTGATTTCAGCTCAGGTCATGATCACATGGTTCGTGAGTTCAAGACCTGCATTGGGCTCTGTGCTGATGGTGCAGAGCCTGTTTGGGATTCTCTCTCTCCCTCTCTCTGCCCCTTTCCCTCTTGTGCACTCTCTCTCTCTCTCTCAAAATAAATAAACATTAAAAAAAAATCTTCTCTAAAAAAATAATTATTAACAGGGGAAGTTGGCAATGAATTTTTTTTTTTTTTTTTTTTTTTTACAACCAGTAGAACACTGAGAAACTACTTGCTGAGAAAGAGGTTATAGCCATCTGGTCTATATTAAGAGACCAAAGCATTACACCGATGTGATGATAAATCTTTTCTTTTTGTGTCCTTTATTTTTCCCTTCCACCACTATTCTGTATCAGCCATGAGGTTGCTGTTGGAGTTCAGGGACAAATAAGAGGTCATATAATGTAGGTCATTGCATAATGATGAAATGTCAATTCTGTGGTCTGTCTGTAAGGCTCTGTCCTTCATAGTAAGATACACTGTGCTGTGATGGTTGTGAAGCTATCACTCCATGTTAGAGATTCATTATTTTTAGTTCACATGCTTGTGATTTACTTTCTTTCAGGTTGTTATGTGTTCAATCTTCACAAGTCATTTCCAATTTACCTGGTGAGGAAAAAACCAATGGAGAGGTTATGTCCACAGGTTTTTTTAAGGTAAGGAGGTCTAGAGCTATGATCAAAGGCATAAGATGTGGAAAATTGTTCATTTAACAAACGTTTTAAAGATTTTATTTATTGGGGCGCCTGGGTGGCTCAGTCGGTTGAGCGTCCGACTTCAGCTCAGGTCACGATCTCACGGTTTGTGAGTTTGAGCCCCGCGTCGGGCTCTGGGCTGATGGCTCAGAGCCTGGAGCCTGCTTCTGATTCTGTGTCTCCCTCTCTCTCTGCCCCTCCCCCGTTCATGCTCTGTCTCTCTCTGTCCCAAAAATAAATAAACGTTAAAAAAAAAAAGATTTTATTTATTTATTCATTATTATTTTTTAGAGAGGGAGGGGCAGAGAGAGACTGTGAGAGAGGATCTTAAGCAGCCCCCACACTCAGCCTGACTTGGGGCTTTATCTTAGGACCCTGAGATCATGACCTGAGCTGAAATCAGAGGAGTTGGACGCTTAATGGACTAAGCCAGCCAGATGCCACCTAAAGATTTTATTTTTAAGTAATCTCTACCCCCAACATGGGGCTTGAACTCATAACCCAGAGGTCCAGAGTTGTGTGCTCTACTGACTGAGGCAGCCAGGTGTCCCTAATGAACTTTTTAATACCTTTGTTTAAGGCATTGAAGTGCTAGGAAAACAAAGATGAATAATATACAACCCTATCCCTTGAAGAACACAGTCTTTTTTTTTTTTTTAATATAATTTATTGTCAAATTGGCTTCCATACAATGCCCAGTGCTCATCGCAACAAGTGCCCTCCTCAATGCCCATCACCCACTTTCCCCTCTCCCTCACCCCCCATCAACCCTCAGTTTGAAGAACACAGACTTAACACAAGATTATGAGCCAAGAGAGAAATGATAGAAGGTAGACAAATAGCAGAGCTGACAACTTGTGCCCAGGAAGTGCGGAGGCTGCCAGAACCTTGTTTTACTCACCTCAGTGAAGATCTGATTTTGTCAATGCAGATGTGAGGGATAGACTCGTGAGGGATAGACCTGTGCCATGAAAGCTCACAGAGACTGATGCCTAAACCTGAGGGTCAACATAATTGGTTTTCAGGGATATTGTACATTTATATTAACTGCAGTATTCTTGTTCAATGCTCTAGATAAGTGTTCTCCAATAAAAATATAATACTATCCACAAATGTGGGCCACAGAAGTAATTTAAAATTTTCTAGTATCCATATTAAAAAAGTAAAAAGAAACAGATAACATTAATTTTAATAATATATTTTATTTAACCCAGTATATCTAAAATGTTATTGTTTTAACATATAATCAATATGTACTTATTGCTGAGATATTTTACATTCTTTTTTTCATACTAAGCCTTTGCAAGCTGGGGTGGATTTTACACTTAAGCACAACTCAGTTAGGAGTAGCAACATTTCAAGTACTCATGTGCCCTGTGGAGGTCTAGGATATCCCCTTCCTAGAAAAAGAAAAACTGGGAGGCCAGTTAATTACAGCATGGAATTAGAACTGAAGGTGCTAGATGGTTGGGGGATAAGTTGTTGGTCTGGCAAGCTGGATGAACTTACTTTGATCCCCATTAGAATATACCTTTTTCATTGTTTTAGTATTTATTCAAAAATTTTAAACATTTTATTTATTTTTGAGAGAGTGAGACAGATCAGAGTTGGGGAGGGGGAGAGAGAGGGGAGTACACAGAATACAAAGTAGGCTCCAGGCCCTGAGCTGTCAGCACAGAGGCCGACGCGGGGCTTGAACCCATGGACTGCAAGACCACAACCTGAGCTAAAGTTGGCTGCTTACCCAACTGAGCCACCCAGGCGCCCCCATTGGTTTAGTATTTATTGTATTAAGCATGTCTTGCCTCAGGAGTATGAGACTACTATGGCCAATGATTTTATGTAAACTGCTTTCTTCTATTAACATACTTTGTATTCAAACAGGTTTTTAAATTTCTTTACCTCTTTTATATTTGGCCATGTTTGAGTACAGAGAAGTTAATCTGATTTATATGTATCTAATCTCTTCACCCACACAGTTATTTTCTTTCATGGGGGTTAATACCACAATTGGCTAACTTTATCCATGATGTATTTTTAAAAATAAATATTTTTAATTAGAAATGTATTTTAAGAATGTAAATTATAATCATATTACTAAAATTTTGGAAAATAGAGAAAAACAAATAAAAGCTACCATAATACAATAATTATTTATTATAGTGCATATTTTTATTTAGTTGGAATCATAGACTATAAATTCATATTGTTAATTTTATCCCTTAATATAATAAGACATAAAAACTTTCCCCCATATTATTAGAATTTCAAATGAAATAGTTTTTGAAACAAATGGAATTTCAAATGAAATAGAATTTTACTCTGTGCATATGCCTAATTTATCCAATGTTTTTTTTCTATTTCTCTCTCTTTGTCTCTCCTCTCTCTTTGTATAAAAAACACTGTAGTGAACAGCTTAATACTGTGATTGCATTCCCATATTTTAGGATAGTTCCTTAGAATGAATTCCAAGAAGTAGAATTTCTAGATTAAAGGGCATTAATATTTTTATGATTCTTAATTGCCTATTTTCCCAAAGGACTTTTTTTTGGGTAATGTTTATTTATATTAGAGAGAGAAAGTGAAGGAGGGGCAGAGAGAGGAGACAGAGTCTGAAGCAGGTTCTGAGCTGTCAGTGCAGAGCCTGATGCCAGGCTCCAACTCACGAACCGTGAAATCATGACCTGAGCCAAAGTCAGATGCTCAACCAACTGAGCCACCCAGGCACTGCCTCCCCGCCCCCCCCCCCCCCCCGCCCCCAACAAAGGACTTCTAACAAGCTATCATTGATTATGAGAGTAACAGTTTTACTTCACTCATAATGGTTATTATCTGTCGTAAAACATTTACTTATTTAATAGGCTTATACATTCATTTATTCATTAAATATTTATTGAATACTTATTATGCTCCAGGCAATGTCCTACCAACACAGCAGTGAATAAAACAGACAAAAGTTCCTGCCCTCACAGATCCTCTTGGGAGAAAAAAATCACCTGGATAAATAAATAAAACATATGTGCTAACAGATAAAAATAAAGCATGAAGGAGAATTGGGTGTCATCGGGGTGAGCATTTTAGTTAGAGTGGCTTTTAAAGGTCTCATTGAGTAACTGACAAAATTTGAAAATATATTTTAAATCACAGGCCAAAGAAAACTTGCAAGTATAGAAGCAAGAACTTTTTTTCCTGAACATTTGAGAATTACTCTTGTAATGTTCTACCTTCCCAAATACTTTGATGTGTTTTTACTGCAGAAATATTTCTCCTACACAACCAAAATGTAACCATCAAAATAAGAGTATTAACACTGAGACATTAATACTATCTTATTCTCATACCCCAGTCAGATTTTGCCAATTGTCTCAATAATGCCTTTTATAGAAAAAGGATCCAATTTTGCATCAAATTGTTGCTTTTAGTTATCATGTCTCTTTAGTATCCTTCAGGCTGAAACAGTTTCTCAGTGTTTCTTCAACTCTTGTGACCTTGATACTTTTGAAAATTCCAGGCCACTTATTTTGTAGAACATCCCCTAATTTAGATTTGTCTGCTGTTTCCTCGTGATCAGATTTAGGGTTATTCATTTCTGGTGGGACTATGACAGAGACAATGCTATGTTCTTATTGTATCTTATCAGGTGACACATAATATCCGTTTGCTCCATTAGGGATAATGTTTACTTTGATCACTACAATTGTAGTATCAAAGATAGTATCTTTCAATCTTGTCCACTGTGTTTTATTTTATTTTTTTAACGTTTATTTTTGACAGAGAACGCAAGCGGGGGAGGGGCAGAGAGAGCCGGAGCCCGATGATCCCAGGTGCGCCCTGTGCTGTCAGAATAGAGCCGGATGTGGGGCTTGATCTCATGTACTGTGAGATCAGGACCTGAGCTGAAATCAGAAGTTGGACACTTAAACTGACTGAGCCACCCAGGTGTCCCTCAATCTTGTCCACTGTAAAATTGTTCCTCTTCTCTTTGTAATTGTTTTGTGGGGAAAAACTTGATCACATTCCTCATGAGACTTTCAGTTTGTTTGTTTCTATGTATGTGAGCTCATAGTTTCCTATTTTAGTCAGTGAGTGAGTGAGTGTCATTTCTTCGGTGTTTTGTTTTTAGATTTTCCCATTGGAACCCCTTCAAGCTTAGCTTCTGTGTCCTTTTGACATGCCCCCATCATTCTTTGAGCACTTCCTTGTTTTCAGGCATGCCAGCAAGTTCCAGGCTTATCTTGTACTTTCCTGGCCCAGCCCTGGAATCAGCTGTTTCTCTGAGGAGCCCTTAAGAATGCTGTTTTGAAGCCATTCCCTGGGGACTAGGTGTGCTCATTGCTACAGGGATTGAATGGAGTTGCTCCTCCCAGGCCCTTTTTTTTTTTTTTTTTTTTTTTTTTGAGAGAGAGAGAGCACAAGTGAACCAAGTGAGAGAGAGAGAGAGAAAGAGAGAGAGAGAGAGAAAGAAAGGGAGAGAGAGAGAGGGGGCAGGTGAGTGCAGCTCACCTGAAGTGAGGCACGAGTTTACCCAAAGCGGGACTTGGGCTCACCTGAAGCAGGACTTGAACTCATGAACCGTGAGATCATGACCTGAGCTGAAGTCAGATGCTTAACTGACTGAGCCACCCGGGTGCCCCTCCCAGGCCCTCTTAACGGACAGTGAATATATGTGTATGTGTTTGTCACTTTTGCATATATACACACAATATATATATACATATCTGTCTATCTATCTATCTCTGTATATCTATATTGAAAACCATGGTTCACTCCCAATTTCAATCCAACACCTCAGTGTTCACTCTAGTTTTATCCCCTTTGCATCTTTATACCTCTATAATCTAACAGAAATTAGCTCCCCTTATCCTCAATTTATTTACTTACTTGATCAAACCCTCTGTGTATTATCAACCTCTTCCTCTGCTGCCACACCTTTCCCTGACTCAATGCCTTTTTTAAAAAAATTTTTTTCAATGTTTATTTTTCAGAGAGAGAGACAGAGCATGAGGGAGGGAGGGGCAGAGAGAGAGGGAGACACAGAATCCAAAGCAGGCTCCAAGTTCTGAGCTGTCAGCACAGAGCCTGACGTGGGGCTCGAACTGGTGAACTGTGAGATCATGACCTGAACCAAAGTTGGACACTTAACCAACTGAGCCACCCACGTGCCCCTCCATGCCTTTTCTAACCTCATTCAGCATGCCCCCACCTCGCTCAGGTCTGACATCACATGCCAGGCCATCCCTCTGCAAGGGTGCCCTCCTTACCCTTCTTGACTCTGACACACCACTGTGGGCTAGTCTACCTTGTTCTGCCCCATCCTAATGTCTTTAAGACTGAATTGCTTAGGAAAGGAAGGGAATGGGAGGAGGAAAAGTGAAGGAAAATTTTTAGTGAAGACCCAAAGGAAATGGAAAAGCTAACTCTTTGATTCCTTGGTAAGACCACTCCAGATAAGGAATAGCAGGTGTAAAGGCTGGGTAATAGGAGCATGGCTGGTGTGGTGGAGGGATACCAAGGCCATGCGGGTGGAACAGTGTAAACAAGAAGGATGGAAACATTAGATAAGCTTATGGAGATAAGGGGTAGAGAAGGGTAAGAAGGGGATAGATCAGGTAGGGCTCCTAAGGTCTTTGGATTGTACCCTCAATGAGAATGAGAAGTTATGGGAGAGCTGAGCAAAGGAGTGAGGCATCTATCTTAGGTTTTAAGAGGTTCACTCTGGCTATTCTGAAAACAGGAAGAGGGGCAAGGACAGAAGCCAGAACACCAGTTAGGAGGCTATGGCAATAATCCAAGAGAAAGATGATGGTGGCTTGCGTCCTGGTGGTGATGGGGGAGGTCAATTGAATTCTGAATGTGTTTTGGAGATGGAGCTGACAGGAATTGCCGACCGATGAGATGTGGCATATGAAGGAAAAAGTGGAGTCAGGGTGGTACCAATATTTTTGGTCTGGGCGACGGGAAGAATGGAATTGCCATTACTTGAGAAGGGGAAGACTGCAGGAGAAACTGGTTTGGGAGAGAGAGGGGGGCTCAGTAGTTCAGACTGAGATACATTTTCATTAAGTTTGAGTCACTTGTTAAAAATCCGAGGAGAGATGTTAAGTGGGCAGCTGGCATTCCAGTCCAAGCTGGAGATATAAATTTGGGGAATCATTGATAAATAGATGCTATTTAAAACCATGAGACTGGATGAGATCATTAGGGAATGAGTAGAGATTGAAAAAAAGAGAAGTCTCAGTACTGAGTTCTGGGAGCACTTCAACACACAGAAGTTGGGGAGACAGGAGCAAACGAGACTAAGAAGAATCTACCAGGAAAGTAGGAGGAAAAGTAGGTAAATAGGTTACCTCATTGGTGCTTTCATTTACATTTCTTTCACGACTGGTTGCAAGTTCCATTGTAGATTGTTTATAACATTTATCAGGTGGGCTTTTACCGTTTGATTTAAAATAAAATTGTATTAATTTGTTCACGTAATAGGGACTTTAATCCTTTGTCATACTACATAAAACTATTTCTTCCATTCTTTTAAAAAAAATATTCATTTGAGAGACAGTGAGAGAGCAAGTGCAAGCCGGAGAGGGGCAGAAGGAGACGGGATAGCACAGAGCCTGATGCGGGGCTTGAACCCATGAACCCAGAGATTATGACCTGAGCCGAAGTTGGGTGCTCAACTGACTGAGCCGCCCAGGTGCCCCGTCTTTTTATTTTGGTTATATGAATGTTCAAAATATCTATGTAGTAAGTCAATTAGTATTTTTGTTTGTGATTCATCTTATCCTTATGAAGCCTGGAAATTCATCTCATCTTCCGGAGATTTGATGATCATTTAATTCTACTTTATTCTAACTTTTCCGTACCTTGATTTATTTTGATTGACTTGTTGACTGCCTAGAATTAGTTTTTGTGCATAATGTGAGGTCAGAATTTAAACACATTTCCTCAAGCAGTGGGCTCAGGCAAATACCAGAAAGCATTATTTGGTTCAAGCAGGAATTCAAAAATAGAAAGGTCAGCGGGATTCATGGGGTCCTGTGCTCACTAAGCAGGAGAGTAGTGTGTTTGCTTGACCAGGTGTGCAGGGGCAAACATGGGAGTGGCCTTGAGATTGGAGCTGAATTTCGGTGTCAAATGGCCTGAGCTTGGGTGCTAGCTCTTTAGAGAGGAGCTGGGAATGTTAGCTGCCCAGTGCTTGGATATTTTGGGGGAAGGTGAGATCAGGTACCTCCAGATACCAGCCAGCTCATTCTGGATGATTCTTTGGACAATCTTTGTTGTCTCTCCACACCCTCAAATTGTTAGTTATTCCAACACTACTTATTATTGAATGATCTATCCATTTGCCAGTGATTTGTGATACCTTTTTAAGCATATATTAAATCTTATATTTTATATTTTACTTATGTCTAATTATTTGAAAATGTTAGTACCATTATCATCAGGATATTAACTTCATGAAGTTAAAATTTAAACATATGTTAATCTAATCTGTAAAATGTACTATCATTTAATACAGGGTATGTTAGAGTTAAAAAGAAGCATTACTATATGTATTTACTATTCCTATTTCTGAGAAGTCTTAAGTTCTATCTCTAGTATCAGTAGGATTTTCTCTCTACCTTGAATGCTTCAACAGTAGAGAATATTCAAATAAAGACAATGCTTAAAATAATGGTTTTCTACTTGATTAAAGCAGAAATTTGCAAGTAGGTTTATTTTCATTTCACTTAAAAATTTTTTTTTTTAATGTTTACTTACATTGAGAGAGAGAGAGAGACAGAGTGTGAGCAGGGGAGGGGCAGAGAGACAGAATCCGAAGCAGGCTTCAGGCTCTGAGCTGTGAGCTGTGAGCTGACATGGGGCTCGAACCCACAAACAGTGAGATCACGCATGACCTGAGCTAAGTCAGAAGGTCAACTGAATGCGCCCCTAGGTTGGCTCACTTTTGAATATGTTTGATTCACTTTTGAATACGTTTGATTGTTGTTACATTCTTGAAGATGAGGCATTTATTTATTATTCTTTGTAATTATAAGTGGCTACTAATGTTCTGGTTTATCTTTTTTAGTTCCCTAAAAGATGCCCTCCTAATCTGAAAATAAAATTATCCATTGGAAAAAAAAAAACACAAGTAAGATTAATACTGACTACTGAAAATGAGTCTTACCAACAATATATAGAAAGAATAATTCAATAACTGAGAAATGCTTATCTCAGAAATTTGAGGATGATTCAATAATAAATCTAATCTTAAAACATTAAATATTAAGTTGCGCCTGGGTGGGGGTTCAGTCCATTAAGCATCTGACTTTGGCTCAGGTCGTGATCTTGCAATTCGTGAGTTTGAGCCCCAGATCAGGCTCTGTGCTTACAGTGTGGAGCCTACTTGGGATTCTCTATCTCCTCCTCTCTCTGTCCCTCCCCGCTCATGCACACTCTCTTTCTCTCTCTCTCTTTCTCTCTCAAAAACAAGCAAACAAACAAACATTTTTTAAAAATACAAGATAGGGGCGCCTGGGTGGCGCAGTCGGTTAAGCGTCCGACTTCAGCCAGGTCACGATCTCGCGGTCTGGGAGTTCGAGCCCCGCGTCAGGCTCTGGGCTGATGGCTCAGAGCCTGGAGCCTGTTTCCGATTCTGTGTCTCCCTCTCTCTTCTGCCCCTCCCCCGTTCATGCTCTGTCTCTCTCTGTCCCCAAAATAAATAAACGTTGAAAAAAAAAATTTTTAAAAATACAAGATATGGGTGGCTCAGTCGGTTAAGCATTGGATTTCGGATCAGGTCATGATCTCTTGGTTCCTGAGTCTAAACCCCGCACAGAGCTCTTTGCCCTCAGCATGGAGCCCACCTCGGATCCCGTGTCTTCTCTCTCTGTGCCCCTCTCACAGGTTCATGCTCTTTTTCTCTCTCTCAAAAATAAACATTTATATCTATCTATCTATCTATCTATCTATCTATCTATCTATCTATCTAAAATGCTGAAAAGATATCTGATAAAAGTGAACATTCTATCTTAAGTAGTTATTACAATGAAATAAAAGGACAACTCAACATGATAAAATCTTTTTCAAAATAAGAATACTATTCTTGGGGCGCCTGGGTGGCGCAGTCGGTTAAGCGTCCGACTTCAGCCAGGTCACGATCTCGCGGTCCGTGAGTTCGAACCCCGCGTCAGGCTCTGGGCTGATGGCTCAGAGCCTGGAGCCTGTTTCCGATTCTGTGTCTCCCTCTCTCTCTGCCCCTCCCCCATTCATGCTCTGTCTCTCTGTGTCCCAAAAAATAAATAAACGTTGAAAAAAAAAATTAAAAAAAATACTATTCTTAGTGGCAAAATAATTAAGAATGTTTCCATTAAAATGAAAGACCTAAATGTAAGACAGGAAGCCATCAAACTCCTCCAGGAGAAAGCAGGCAAAAGCCTCTTTGACTCTGGCTGCAGCACTTCTTACTCAACACATCTCCAGAGGCAAGGGAAACAAAAGCAAAAATGAACTATTGGAACCTTATCAAAATAAAAAGCTTCTGCACAGCGAATGAACAATCAGCAAAACTAAAAGGCAACTTACAGAATGGGAGAAGATATTTGCAAATGACATATCAGATAAAGGGTTAGTATCCAAAATCTATAAAGAACTTATCAAACTCAACACGCAAAAAACAATAATCCAGTGAAGAAATGGGTGAAGAAATAGGTGAATCCAGTGAAGACATGAATAGACACTTCTCCGAAGAAGACATCCAGAATGGCCAACCAACACATGAAAAAATGCTCAGCATCACTCATCATCAGGGAAATACAAATCAAAATCACAATGAGATACCACCACACACCTGTCAGAATGGCTAACATTAACAACTCAGGCAACAACAGATGTTGGCGAGGATGCAGAGAAAGAGGATCTGTTTTGCATTGCTGGTGGGAATGCAAACTGGTGCAGCCACTCTGGAAAACAGTATGGAGGTTGCTCAAAAAATTAAAAATAGAACAACCCTGCAATCCAGCAATTGCACTACTAGGTATTTATCCAAGGGATACAGGTGTGCTGTTTTGAGGGGACACATACACCCCAATGTTTTAGCAGCACTATTGACAATAGCCAAAGTATGGAAAGAGCCCAAATATCCATCAATGAATGAATGGATAAAGAAGATGTGCACACACACACACACACACACACACACACACACACACACACACACACTGGAGTATTACTCGGCAATCAAAAGGAATGAAATCTTGCCATTTGCAACTATGTGGATGGAACTAGAGGGCATTATGCTAAGTGAAATAAGTCAGAGAAAGACAACTATCATACGATTTCACTCATATGAGGGCTTTAAGGTACAAAACAGATGAACATAAGGGAAGGGAAGCAAAAATAATATAAAAACAGAGAGGGGGACAAAATATAAGAGACTCTTAAATGTGGAGAACAAACAGAGGGTTACTGGAGGGGCTGTGGGAGGGGAGATGGGCCAAATGGGTAAGGGGCATTAACGAATCTTCTCCTGAAATCATTGTTGCACTATATCCTAACTAACTTGGATGTAAATTAAAAGAATAATAATTAAAAAGAATGTTTCCATTAAAAGGAGCAAAATTAAGGATGCCTGCTGTTGCCTGTGCAAATAAATGAAGACCAACCAAATGAGAAAAAGACTATTTATTCTGAGTTTGATATAGCAAGGGAATCCTACTGTCACTGGAGTTTTGTCAGTTACTCAAAGGCAGGCAGAAGATTAGGGAAGCTTTATAGTGGAGAAAAGGGAAGGTTTCATGTGTGGCTTGCCTGTCTAGAGACTGTTGGCATGGGGAAGTTTGTAGACTGGCTAACTAGAAGTGGGGCATCCTTCTGTGGTTGGTCCCACACGGGGAGTTGGGACCAAAATTAGGGAGGCTGTCAGTTATTAATGAACTCCTGGCCATTTGGGGCAGATTGTTACAGAAGTGATTGTTCAGCTTCTTGGATTGTCAGTATAGATAGCAACCTGGCTTCCTGTAAGTCTGACTTGTAATAGGCTGGCTTCTTGGGTTGTTTATTGTAGATAAGGGTTTGGTTTCCTGGGCAGGTGGCTGAAGCTTGTGGGCCAAGTTTATATTTTCTATGTGGTCTGGCCATTGTCCATTTGTCCATTTAGTCTCTCAGCCACTATTATTAAAAATCGTAATGGGGCTCCTGGGTGGCTCAGTAGGTTCGGTGTCCGACTTCAGCTCAGGTCATGATCTCACGGACTGTGGGTTTGAGCCCCACGTTGGGCTCTGTGCTGACAGCTTGGGCCTGGAGGCTGCCTCGGATTCTGTGTCTCCCTCTCTCTACCGTCCTCCACTCACATTCTGTCTCTCTGTCTCTCAAAAATAAACATTAAAAAAATAATAAAAATGAATACAAATAAAATTGTCTGGAAATTTTTGACTAATGCAAAAGATAGTAAACAAGTGTTTTAATCTAGGGGTTGCAGAAAGTAGATGGTGGAGTTTTTATGTTAGACTAAATGTTTGAATTAATAAAGTTGTTCAGGAAAAAGTACTTTACTGTTCTGACAATATTTAGGTAGGGAATGTAATGAAAAATGATTTCATTTACCATATCAAAAAATGCAATTTATAGTTATGCTCTTAATGAAGAGTGTGTTTGATCTATATAATCCAAATTATCAAATTATTACCAGAGAAGAAAACATTGGAAACACCCTCTAATAGAAACACCCTTAATTTTTCAAAATGCTAAGTTTTGGATGCAAAGCCTAAACATTGTAAAGATTTCAGGCTATCTTAAATCAGCTTAAAAATTTAATACAGTTTCCATTTAAATTCTCACTGGAATGTTTTGAGGGGCAACTGAAATTATTTGTAAAGTTGATCTAAAAGAATAAACAAAAAGTAAGACATATTTATTCATTCAATAGGTATTTATTGATTTCTGTGTTCCAAGCTCTAGGGATACATTAGTCAGTAATAAGATGTAAGTAAAATGTGGTATCGTCTTTTCTTATGGGTTGTTATCATTAACAAATTTAATTTTATGAGGAAGATGTAGACCTGATGTAAAAAAATTAGTTATAAAATTTGTTTAAACAAATCAAATAAAAATGTGTTACATTTTTTTCTCACTAAATTCTTGTTCTAAGCATCACCAAAGGGAAAACTCCTGGAGGACAGGTATTTGCATTTTCTACCTTTTGTAGCAGTATCTTGTTTATAATGCTTGTTTATAATCCTTGTTTATGATGCTAGGTTAAAAATGGCTAGAATTTACTTTTCTTGAAATATTTCCCCATAACTTCACACTGTTCTTATTGTTTAGACATAAAGCATAAAGTTGTCTAGAGACATTTTTCCATATCAAAGGAGAAAAAATAAGTTGTGTAAAGAGAGAAATACAGTTAAATCCCTACAGTACTATACATATTTAATCGATGTATTAACAATTCAGGTTAAATTGCTTAGTACAAGGAGCATCTTGATGTTTGCATTGATGCCAGCTGAAAATAAAGAAATGTTCTGTAATGAATTAATTTACTCTGTGGACACTAAGAAGCAATGAACCCATGTTCTAATTGAAAGGCCAGGTAATATTCAAACAGGACAAGAGAAGATGAAGCAAGATAATTTCTGAAGCTTACTTTCTTAAACTGTAAGTGCTAAGCTAAACTAATTTCTTACATTTCAAATCACGGAAGAACACATTTTGGCCAATTTAGGAAACAGCATCTGGATTAAATATTCTTGTTTTTCATAAGTACTTTGGAAAAGATGTGTACAGAATTTTCTTCACAAAGTTTCAAAAGTCAAAATCAAAAGCAATAATGAACATTATGTTTGGAGTTGGATCTTTCTAAATTTGTCAGTGGGTGGCAAAGGAAGGAAAGTTTTCTTTAGAGAGTATGTGGCATTATTTTAATTATTTGAAGGTAGATTTTAATTATAATTCCATAAAGCGTGTCTGAATAATACCTCTAGTTGAGAAGGAGTGTTGTATGGATGCTTCCCATTGGAAGGACTCTCCGGAGCTGCATCACAATGAGGCTCTGAGGCACCGTGGAGGGAGCCTTCACAATGGCTGCTTTCACCGTGAAAATACCAGTGAAATGAGATGAGAATACATTGACAGCCAGTTCCCTCTATCCACATGAAGGGGGTAGGCCTATTTTTCACAAGTTATCAAGCTTAATTCTCTCCTACAGTAACCTAACATGTTTCTAACATCTACTGAAAAGGTCAGCTTTCTGCTAAAGGGTCACACCAAAGTAGCATTGTTGACTCTGTCATTGTGTCTTCTGAAGTCAGCTTCTATTTTCTGAATCAAATTTCAACTTTTTTGGCTGTTCTACTGGATTTACTTTATCTCTTGAGATTTCATGGGTAGCTACTGCCACGTGTTTAAATGCACGTGTCATGTCCACTAAATTTGTCTTGTGGTGGTTAGTATGGGTGCTCCTCATTGAATGTGTTTGTCTCCAGGTTTGGCTCTTGGGAATGTTATTTAACTTAAGGTAGATAGCAAGTATATTTTAGTGAAAACATAGTTACTAGCAACCAGCGAAAGAGAACACACATTTTAAAAACACAAACATGATGAAATGTGATTGTTCAAATGGTGAAATGCCAACTTAATGGGATATTAAAAATACTAAAAGGTTCATGAAATGTTTCTGTATTCGTTTCCTATTGCTGCTATATATAACAAATGACCATAAACTTAGTCATATTGTACAAATTAATTTTCTTACAGTCCTGGAGGTCAGAAGTCTGAAATGGGTCTAATGGGGCTAAATCAAGGTGTCAGCAAAGCTGTAGTAGAGAACCCCATCCTTGTCTTTTCCAGCCCCCATTCCTAAGCTCATGTCCCTTTCATCTTCACAGGTGGCCACTGCACTACTCTGACCTCTGTTTCCGTGATCATATCTCCTCTGACTTTCCTGTCCCCTTCTTTCATAAGGACACTTGTGATGATACTCTGGTTTCTCTTCGGATTGAAGACGGAGACTTGTGATTGCCTTGGGCCCAGCCAGATAATCCAGCCTAATGTCCCCATCTCAAAATCCTTAGCTTAAGCATACCTGCAAAACCTCATTTGCCATGTTAGGTAATACATTCACAGGTTCTGGGAATCAGAACATGGACTTCTGGGGAGCAGTGGGTGATTATCCTGTTCCTTTAAATGAAAACCTAAGGAAATATTTCCTTCACGGGGTTTAGAGTGCTGTGAAATTAGCAATGAATACATAAACTAATTTCTAGAATAATTTGCTTAAAAAATGTTTATTTATTTTGAAAGAGGGGAGCGAGGGGCAGAGAGAGAGAGGGAGAGAGAGAATTTCGAGCAGGCTCCAAGCTGTCAGTGCAGAGCCAGGCATGGGGTTCAATCTCAAAGTGTAAGATCATGACCTGAGCCAAAATCAAGAGTCCAGTCACCCCTGTGTTATCATTTTAAATACACATTCAAAGCCATTTGGCTGTCCTTTAAAAAGATCAAAGGCTAAAATCTATCTTACCTTGCTTTATTATACGACTAGAAGACTTTCTAGGGGTGCCTGGGTTGAGGCTTTCTAGGGGTGCCTAGGGGAGCCCCGTGTTGGGCTCTACACTAAGCGTGGAGTCTGCTTGGGATTTTCTCTCTCCCTTACTACCCCTCCTTCACACATATACACTCTCTCAAAGAAAAATAAATACATTTTTTTAAAAAGGTGAATTTCTTTTTTGAAAAAAATTTTAATATTTATTTTTGAGATAGAGACAGAGCACAAGTGGGGGAGGGCAGAGACACACACACACACACACAGAATCTGAAGCAGGCTCCAGGTTCTGAGCTGTCAGCACAGAGCCCAACGTCAGGCCCAGACCCATGAACCGTGAGATCATGACCCAAAGTCTGATGCTTAACTGACTGAGCCACCCACGTGCCCCAAAAAGACAAATTTCTAATCGAATTTAATTAGAGAGGATAGAATGAAACCAGTATAAACAGAGTTAGGAAAGCAGTAGCTACTAAGAGGAGGCTGGGGAGTGATCACATACTACTCTGTGTAGCTAAAATAGATTTCCATCCCAAGGTTCTGCTTATAGAGCTATAATATTTCCAATTTAAGTCATAAATATAATAGATCTGAATACATTAATAAAAAGTGATATATTCTTTTTTTTAATTTTTAAAAAATGTATTTATTTTTGAGACAGAGAACATGAGCAGGGGAGGGGCAGAGAGAGAGGGAGACACAGAATCCAAAGCAGGCTCCAGGCTCCGAGCTGTCAGCACAGAGCCTGATGTCTGGCTCAAGCTCACGGACTGTAAGATCATGACCTGAGCTGAAGTCAGACGTTTAACTGACTGAGACACCCAGGTGTCCCAAAAGTGATATATTCTTTTTTTTTTTTTTTTTAACGTTTATTCATTTTTGAGAGAGAGAGAGCATGAGTGGGGAAGGGGCAGAGAGAGAGGCAGACACAGAATCTGAAGCAGGTTCCAGGCTCTGAGCTGTCAACACAGAGCCTGACGTGAGGCTTGAACTCATGAACTGCGAGATCATGACCTAAACGGAAGTTGGACGCTCAACCAACTGAGCCACCCAGGCGCCCTGTAAAAGTGATATATTCTTAACCAAATAATAATTATTTATTGATTCTTATTTCTTTATTTTCTTTAGTAAAACCAATTTAAGTCAGTGAGAAATTTGATGAAGGGGGTAAGTTACATTCAGGGCCAGTCCAAACTCCTTTTTCATTTTTAAAGTATCTAGTTTGTAGGTTTTAAAATTCATTTGTAGTCATTTGTAGGTTTTAAAATTCACAGAATCAGGATTTATAAGCATAATGTACTTACATGAGGAATAATCATTCACAGCCGGCAGATCTGAATAAACCCTCTTACTGTAACTTTCTAAAATCCAGATTTAAAATTTTGATAATTTATAAGAATTTTCATGTTATGTGTACAATTATTATGTTTCATATTATGTTAGAACACAGAACAGACCATACCTCCCCCTACCCTTTTCCCTACTATCTTCCCTACATTCAGCTAGAAGTGCAAGCCTTGTTTTCTAAGCACTTTGAAAGGAAGTGAAAAGATCTAAGAAGTAAAACTGGGGTATAAAGTTAAAGGTGTAAAGAATTTCTCACTAGCCAGAACTTAGGGGGGTAGGGAGGGAGACCTGATAACCTTAATTCTCTATTTTTTTTGTTTTTATTTAATGCAGAAATGAAATTCTCCTTTATCTCACTTAGAGTAATTAGAGGAGACCCTTTTCTGCTTATAATTTTCAGGACTAATGTGAACATTTTGGACAACTTTTTAGTATAATACAGTGGTTTTCAACCAGAGGTGATTTTGCTCCCCAGGTGACATTTAGCAAAGTCTGGAGACCTTTTTGTTTGTCACAACTGGGGTTGGGGATGCTACTGCATCTGGTGGTCAGAGGCCAGGGATGCTGCTAACACCCAGGATACGCCAGGACAAAGACTTATTGACCCAAAATGTCAACAGTGTGAAGTTGAAAAATCCTGGGTTAATAGGATGTTATTTAAGTTTTGACAGACTTTTTTGTGGTATGATGTTAGTGTTTAATTTTATTATACATTTCATTATAAAATTTTATTATAAAAGTATAAGCACTAGAGGGCAGTACCCGCCCAACAGTCGCGGCTAATGTCACTTTACTCTGGAGGGGTGGGTAAAAGTGGAAGGAAAAAAGGAGCTTGTGATTGAGGTAACTTGAAGATAAGGGACTGTAAAAGATCCTTAAAGAACTACTTAAGTCATTCTAGATCAAAAGACAGTTTTAACGATTACTGTTTCTGAAGTCAGTAAAAGCAGACAAAAGGGTTTTTTTCTTCTTTTTATAATACCTTGTGAACTGTTGCCAGAGAAAGGGGAAAATTCACACTAGGTTTTCACACACTGAAACACTAACGTCATTGCCACTTACACTTCTATTTGCTCTCTTGAAGCAGATTGATGCCAAGTCACTATTCCTAGGGCATGTGGATCTGTCATGCTGTTGAAGCTGTGTCTTGGGCAAGGGACTTAGAAAGGCAAAGCTGATTGAACCTATTAGACAACTCAGAGTCTGACTCAACTCTGATTCTGTGAGACAGAAAAATAATTCCCAGTTTGTTGCTGGAAGATTTACATAAGCTATCTATGCGAGAATGCGATACAATTTTCTATTTTTTTCCCTAAGGGTCAGTCTAGTTTTTAAAAATGAAACAACTTTTTTCTTTTTAGTATGAGACATCCAGGCTTAAACCTGAGTTTTCAAGGATTTTAATAAAGATTGACCCCACTTCCCCAAAACAGGGTACACCATTTGGTAAACTCATGTTAAATTCACATTTTTATTTATTATTAAACATTCAAGGTATACAACTTGATATAAAGAATGGACATCCATGAACCAACCATTCAACTTAAAAAAAAAAGTAATAATCCAATTTAAACCCACTGCGCACCCTTCTCCAGTTATGTCCTTCTCTCCCTGCCTCCTGCCTGCCCTCAGGCCCTGGTAGAGGAGTTTGATGTTTACTATTCCCCTATATTTCTTTGTACTTTTATTCTGTGTGTTAAATATGCACAGTAATACATAGCTTTTGCATATTTAAAAACTTCATATACCTGGCGTGTTAAGTGTTTTGTAATTTGTGTTTTTCCTTCAACATTCTGTCCATGTTGATACAAATAGCTCTAGTTATATCAACATTTATTCATCATCTTTACCATTATAGATTTTTTATTGTTTCCAGATATTTGCTACTACAAATAATGACGTTGTGTGTGATCTCATATATAGTCGTTTTGGTGCACATACTTCGTGTTTTGCTATCTTATCAATTAAATCTAATGTTGAAAAATGCAAAACCCTATAATCTGTTGCATCAGATTGCATATTTTCTGAAAGTCTTGAACAAATATGAAGAGAATTCTCTGAATCTTATGCTTTCATTTGGTTTAAGTAATGAGTTTAAACACATCATTGTTGTTGCCTCTGGGGCTAGGGAGAAGGTACTAATTAGTGTAGTGCTATAGAATACTGAATAGATTAATCTTTCTTTTGAGAGGGTGCTAGGAATAGATAAAAGACTAGGAAAATAATGGGCTCATGTAATTTTTGAACTTACTTTTTTTTAAGTAAATTTTTTTAATGTTTATTTATTTTTGAGAGAGACAGACAGCACGAGTGGAGGAGGGGGAGAGAGAGAGGCAGACACAGAATCTGAAGCAGGCTCCAGGCTCTGAGCTATCAGCACAAAGCCAGAGGCTGGGCTCAAACTCATGAACTGTGAGGTCATGACCTGAGCCAAAGTTGGACGCTTACCAACTGAGCCACCCAGGTGCCCTTTATTTTTTTTGTTTTTAATGTTTATTTATTTTTGAGAGAGAGAGAGTGAGAGTGAGGGAGGGGCACAGAGAATGGGAGACACAGAATCCAAAGCAGGCTCCAGGCTCTGAGCCACCCAGGCACCTCTTGAGCTTACTTTTAAAATCTCTTTTAAATATCCAAGAATAAGTCATATTAAAAGATGGAAATAGTTCAGATTGACTTTATTCATCTGGACAGGCTTTATTGCCTTCTACTAGAATATAAACTCCATGAAGACAGCAATTTTTGTGTTTTTGTTTATACTTGTAAAAATGCCTAGCTTGTAGTAAATGTTCAAGGAATATTTAATCATTGAATGAATGAATATATAGAACACAATGAATGAAAGCTTGAAATTCATTGAACCACTTGGATAGTTATAATACAGCATTTAATACTAAGCAACACTGTTTGGAATTATCAAGATATTTCTTGTTTTTCATCTAGGTATTTTACACAGTAAAGACATAGTTGTGACTTTGCTCTCCACGGTGAATAATAATGATAATGAAAATAGCCAACCCTGGTGAGTAAGTGCTAGGCACAGTACATACTCATGTACATGTACATACTCCTGTAACAACTCTATGAGGTAGGTATTATAATTATCATCATCTCTATTTTTATCAATGAAGAAACTAAAAGCTAGTAAGTGGCAGAGCAGAGATTTGAAATCAAACAGTTTGGAAGAATTTTACTGTTTAAACCTGGGAGTAGGGATCTTTTTTTAAATGAAATTTTATTATTATTGTTATTACTTTTAAAGTTTATTTATTTGCTTTGAGAGAGAGCAAGTGAGCTGGGGAGAGGCAGACAGAGAGAATCCCAAGTAGGTTGCCAAGGCAGAGCCTGATGTGGGGCTCAAACTCAGGAACTGCGAGACCATGACCTGAGCCAAAATCCAGAGTTGAATGCTTAACTGACTGAGCCACCCAGGTGTCCCTGGGAGTAGGGATTTTTGAAGTCCTGGAGTCCAATCCTTTTAAGTCAAGCTTTATATAGAAAGATAACACAAGCCACTTATTTTAAATTAACATTTTTCTAGTTAGCACATTAAAAAAAGTAAAAAAAAAATTGGTGAAATTCATGTTTTTTTGGAATCAAAATCTTTATTACCAGTACCCTCCAAGAGCACAGGAATATAACTGCATATGAAAAGGTCCTTCTGGGGTGCCTGGGTGACTCAGTCAGTTAAGTGTCCGACTTTGGCTCAGGTCATGATCTCCAGTTCATGAATTCGAGCCCCGCATTGGGCTCTGTGCTGACAGCTCAGAGCCTGGAACCTGCTTCAGATTCTGTGTGTGTGTGTGTCTCTCTCTCTGTCTGCCCCTCTCCCACTCGTGCACGCACACGCACTCTCTCTCTCTCTTTCTGTCTCTCAAAAATAAATAAATGTTAAAAAAAGTTTTAAAAGTCCTCCGAGCAGTTCATCATTCATCTATGAGGATACAGATTGTAAGAGATTTTTGAAGAACGTTCAACAGAGAAATAAGGCATAAATTTTCCTGTAAATATATCAGTGAATGTATACAAATATGACCTGCTAGTCAAATTATAAAATGAATCCTCTCCCAACTTATAGTTCAGAAAGATACCATTTCACTTGACTTGTACTGTATGCCATGGTCCGCGTATGTTAGTGGACTGCTGATATTGCCAGCGGCTGTTGTTGTTTGGAGATGGTGATATGAGAGCGTTTCTGGGGAAAGATGCCTTATACACATCTGAGAACCATGGTGAAGTTAAATTTTTTTTAAGTTAATTGTATTTTATTTATTTATTAAAAATTGTTTTTTTAATTTTTTTTTCAACGTTTATTTATTTTTGGGACAGAGAGAGACAGAGCATGAACGGGAGAGGGGCAGAGAGAGAGGGAGACACAGAATCAGAAACAGGCTCCAGGCTCTGAGCTGTCAGCACAGAGCCCGACGCGGGGCTCAAACTCACGGACCGTGAGATCATGACCTGAGCTGAAGTCGGAAGCCCAACCGACCAAGCCACCCAGGCGCCCCAAGTTAATTAAAAAAAAAAAAAATTTTTAACGTTTATTTATTTTTGAGACAGAACGAGACAGAGCATGAACAGGGGAGGGGCAGAGAGAGAGGGAGACACAGAATTGGAAGCAGGCTCCAGGCTCTGAGCCATCAGCCCAGAGCCCGACGTGGGGCTCGAACTCATGGACGTTAGCTCATGACCTGAGCTGAAGTCGGATGCTCAACCGACTGAGACACCCAGGTGCCCCAAGTTAATTTTAATAGTATATTTTCTTGGGGCACCTGGGTGGCTCAGTCAGTTAAGCATTCGACTTCAACTCAGGTCATGATCTCGTGGTTTGTGAGTTAGAGCCCTGTGATCCTGGAGCGAGATCCTGACAGCTCAGATCCTGGAGCCCGCTTCAGATTCTGTGTCTGCCTCTCTCTCTACCCCTCTCCCACTCATGCTCTGTCTGTCTCTCAAAAATAAACTTAAAAAATAATCAATTTTATTTAACCTAATATATCAAAATATTATCATTTAAAAATGTAATCAATATAAAAATTATTAAGATGTCTTACATTAGTTTTTATATTAAGTATTTTTATTTTATTAAAAATTTTTTTAATGTTTATTCATTTATTTTGTGAGAAATAGAGCACAAATGCACGTGTGAATGGGGGAGGGGCAGTGGGCAAGGGAGAGAGAGAATCCCAAGCAGGCTCCCAGCTGTCAGCGCAGGGCCCAATGAGGGGCTCAATCCCACAAACCTGTGAGATGGTGACTTGAACCAAAATCAAGAGTCGGACGCTTAACCAACTGAGCCACCCAGCTGCCCCTATACTAAGTCTTTAAAATGCAGTGTGTATTTGACACTTGCAGCATATCTGAATTTGCAGAAGGCACATTTCCAGGGCTCAAAAGGCACCTGTGGCCGGTAGCTACTGTGACTGAATGGGATAGCTATAAATTATAGGGAAAGCACATAAATTGTCCAAAGTCATGCAATTAGTTGGGTGATTCACAGGTATAGGTAAAAATCTTACCATTTTTAGAGGTGGGGGGAGTGGTGCCAGGTGATGGCAGACGAGGGTTTCTAAAACTCTGAGAGAGACTGGGACCAGGACAGACCCTTGGAAATACAGGAGTAATATGGAGTCCCCTGGAACCATTAGGTTGGTATAAAATGGATTGATTTAAATGGCTAAAAACTTGTTCCCATTCTGAATTGAGGTTCATTTAGTTATTGGGCATTTAGCTGCCAAATGCGGCAAGAATAGTTATGTAATTACTACATACAGTAAATACAGTGTATCTTTGTCACATATCCCAGGGCATTAAAAGATCCTGGGATCCATTATGTCTGATTATTTCACCAGCCGCTTTACTTAGTGATTTAGCTCTTTATCAATGAGAGAAACAGTCATTGAGAAGTTCTGATTATATGCAGAAGGGATGGGGGATGGGGAGGTAGTTTTACTACAAAAAAAACCCAAATGATCTTGTTTCTCAGTAAGCTTGAAATCTACTGGGAAAGTTAGTATAAACTTTATAATCCTAGAATGTTATGCTGTGAAAGTACTAAATTCGTAGTTCCAGAAATGCAGAAGGAGGGAGAGAGAATTCATGGATCCCAACTTAAAATGAAATATCTAATTATTTCAGAAACAACTTGTTAATCATAGCTGTCATACTGTCATTTGTACATTATTGAGACAGTAGGTTTTTAATTTAAGTTTAGTCTGTTTTTTTCCCATTGTGAAAAGCACCCTTTGAAAATTTGGAAAGTATGAAAAAAAAATTAATGCATAATGTTCAACACAGCAGTTTCTGTATATTTCCCTCCAAGTCTTTTAAATGTATTTTAAAAATATTTGGGATCATGAAATATAATTGCTTCTTTTCTTTTTTCTTAAAATTATGAGCATTTTTTAAAAAGATTTTTTTATTTTTAAGCAACCTCTACACCCAATGTGGGGCTTGAACTTAAAACCCTGGGCTCAAGAGTCTCATGCTCTATTGACTGAGTCAGCCAGGCAAACCCCAAATTATGAACATTAAAAAAAATGTTCACAAATATAATTTAAAATGCCTATAGGCCAATAGTCTAATATATCATAATTTGTTCAGCCTTCCTCCATTGCTAGACATTTATTCTACTTTTCCATACAGGTATCATTTGGAGGTATTGTGGGTTTGATTCCAGATCACCACAATAAAGCAAGTCAAATGAATTTTTTGGTTTGCCAGTGCATATAAATGTTTATAATATGCTGTCGTCTAATCAGTATGCAATAGCATTATCTCTAAAAAAACAATGTACGTACCTTAATTAAAAAATACTTTATTGCTCAGAAATGCTAACCATCATCTGAGCTTTTAGTAAGTCAACTTTTTTTTCTGGTGGAGGGTCTTGCTGCAGTGTTGACAGCCACTGACCGATCAGAGTGGTGGTTGCTGAAGCCGGGGGTGGCTGAGGCAATTTTTAAAAATAAGACAGCAGGGGCGCCTGGGTGGCTCAGTTGGTTATGCGTCTGACTTCGGCTCAGGTCATGATCTCGTGGTTCGTGAGTTCGAGCCCCACACTGGACTCTCCAATGTCTCTCCTCTCTGTCTCTCCTCACTGGATTCTGTGTCTCCTCTCTGCCCCTCACCTGCTTGTGCTCTATCTCAAAATACATAAAGCGAAGCACAATAAAACGAGGTCTGCCTGGGTTCGATGCTTCAGTGACCATCTTTGTAAGCAAACTCTTCTTCATATTCAGCATTAATGTCTTTAGGTCCATTTCCTGGAAATGGAACTGCCATTCTGAAGAATGTAAACATTTGTAAGGTTCCTGATGTATCTTGACAACTTACGTGCCGTGCCGGAAGGGTTGTCCTGTTTGCACCTCATTGTGGGTGAAAGGGCCCATTTCATGGCAGTCACCAGCGCTGAGGTAGTCTCATTTGCGTTTTAGTTGCTAACTTGGGAGACAAAAAATGTTATTTTGGTGCTTTACTATCAATTGCTTGGTCGCTATTGTTCACTATGAACAGTTCCTTATATTGATGGAGATTTTCTATTTATATTATAATTTACTTTGCCATTTTTCTCAGATTTTTCTTATCAGTTCATTTGAGTTCTTGATGTATTAAGACCTTGTTAGTTTTTTAAGTGAATAGTGTTGATTGTTCTTTTAAGTTAATATTCCTTTAAACAGCAATTTCCAACATGTAGGGTTTTTGCTTTTTAAAATATTACTTGAAGAAAACACTCAGTTTCTGTTCTTTTTAGGTGCTCTTTTGAACTGGTTTCTTATACTGTCAATGGGTGTGGCCTCAACTGGTATAATACCTATACTTAAGCCATATTTTAAGAAAAAGAAAATTACAAATTTTCTGTAAAATGTACACAAGGTATATATACTAAAGTGTAGAAGAAAATGCTTTTGGAGAAAAGTGTCTTTGGCAATGTTTACTTTGGATTATCTGCACCAGCTCTTCTATCGTAGTGCCAACAGAATTGGTTGATTGCACACGAAGATCTTTAAAAAACTAATTTATTGAAAGGCAATTCAGCATGAAAAAGTTTTTACATTCAAATTTTGGAAAGCTGTATGGTTTGATTTGGAAAGGATGGATGGGCTCTGCATTTGTTTTGTTTTGTTTTGTTTTTTGGGTTTTTTTTTTGCTATTGCAAAACCTGAAGAGTGTCTCCTTGTTGATTCCTGGTGCTCAGGACTGACTTTCTTTTCTTTTCTTTTTTCTTTAATTAGTGCTGGTTTCTATAGGTTGCAAACTTTTCTCCAGGAGCTGAAAGCAGAGACTTCTGGGTACTTTTTTTATTTCTTCTTTCTTTCCAGTTTTAAAAGAGCCTCTTTGCCTGCACTGTTTGTCATTATGTGTACTGAAGTACGGAATAGAAAATGCAAAACAAGACAGCTGTACAGGAGGTTTTTCTTTTTAAAGAAGTTGATAGACAAATGGCACAAGGTTCACTGTTCTCACCAGCTGAGAGCTGAGCTTCCAGAAAGCACTACTTTAGGAGAACAAGTGAAGTAGTGTGGAAGGTCTGAAAGGCTTCATTGACACAACAGCCGGGAGCCTCTTGTACCGCATTGTCTGGTATGCACTGCCTTTCCGAAACCAGATCTTGAGACCGAAGTCTCAACGTCCCCCAAAGTTTAAAAAATTGTTTTTGTTTTTGTGTTTTGTGTGTGTGGGTTTTTTTTTTTTTTTTTTTTTTTGGTTCCCCACCACCTCCCCCATTATACTTCGTTTTCTAAGTGAAATTCCTGAAAAGGTGTTTGTTTTTGTTTATCTTTGACCTTTGGGTGTTAGTCAATGATTCCCATAATCACATGGCTTACCTAAAGGGAACAGTGGGGGTCTAGGCAGTAAGGCTGTGTTGCTGACAAATTAGTGGTCTAGCAGGTGTTTGTTTCCTGAACTAGAATCTAAGTGCTGTAGCAAAAAGGAGTACTGGAATGGGGGAAATAAGGCAAATCTGAAGCTGATGATTTAAACCATTATTGATAGTTTCTCAGTGTTCTTGAAGGTTGATGTGGAGAGACTTAAGTTTATTATAAGGAATAACTCTCCAGTGGAAGAAGATATTCAAAGTTACTAGGTTTGTGAGTTGTAGACTCACTTGTAGATGTAGAGCGAAGAGCTTTTCAAGGAAGACACAGTCATCTGTTGGTTTGGTATGGAAGGGTTGGGGCCAGGCAACCTCTTCATCAATGGCTTTCATTCAAGTCTTAATAGAGCTCCCATTATGTGTCTTGAGAAAGGATGTGGCCTGTGCTCCTGAACTTTATGGAGCTCAGAGTCATAGACCCGTAGACTGGAGGATCCTTTGATATCAGTACTCTACCCTTCTTCTGCAGGGAACACTGAGGCCCAGAAAGGTGACTTCCTCAAGATTACACAGAGGGTTAGTGGCAGACCCTTGACTTTCTTGAAGCTAGATCTTTTTACTCCCAGCGGTACTTTTCCATTCCCCTGTTGTTGAAAGTGCTTTGTAGCTGTTAGAGAACAATTCAAGATATTATATAATTAAGTGAAAAAACCGAATAATCAGTTGCCATTGTATATTGATAGAGTTCACTGTTAACTGGAATTATCTGGATGTGTGACAGATTTTGAGGAATGGGTATGGTGTGGACATTACAAAAGAACCAGAAAAATCTGGTCTCTGTTCTGTGTTGTTGGGGGACATGAATGAAGAAATTTATATCTTTCAGTCCAAGTACAAAGCTTTTAAAGGTGCTATCTGATGGTGCACATAAACCAGGAAATTGCCCTGGCGAGGATCCAAATGAAAACTGGGCTGGGTTGGGAGGTCACATTTCAGAGTAAACTTGGAAAGACCATCACACCTTTGAGGATGAACCTAGATTATTAGAACATTGAGTCTATGGCAGCCTTGTGGAAGGCTGGATGTGAAGAACTTGAGTCGTTTCCTCATTAGGTAACTTCTGCCTGGCTGCTAGAAAAGTTATTTCTTGGCTTTAATATTTGCTCTCTTCTTACCTCTATGCCATATAGGTTTCCTTTCCATTTTTGGAGCACTGCTGAAAGCCAAAGTAACAATCTGAACGATCTGCCACTTAAGCAGAGATTTATTGCTTTTAATGGAAATGATACTTGTTCCAACAGGAGAAAGGTATGCATCAGAGAGGAAAGCCTGTGGCAACACACATTTTGGTCACTGCTCTGCAGTCAAGTTGGTAAGGTGCGGGTCCCCAGAGAGCATACAGCAGATGCAGAGTGTTAGAGGCCAGAGAGTGTACACTGCTGGTTCAAGGAACAGGAAGTTCAGCTCTAAACTGGAGTTTAGAGCAGGGTGCAGGCCCCGAGGCATTAGTAAGGGTTTGGGAGGGGGAGACTGAGGCTGAAGAATCCAGATCTGGAGGGCCCAGTAAGCCCCATTAAAGAAGTAGGTTTTCCCTCAAGGACAATGGGGAATCTTCGTGTCATTTAAATTTTAGATGTAGTTCTGATTGCAGTATGCGGATGGCTTCTGGGAGAGAGAGGAAGAGAAATAATGGAATCAGTGAGACTAATTACAAACCTGTTCCGCAGTACCGTACCGGAGAGGGGGCCTCAACCTGTAGGGGCAGAACCATGAATAGCAATTTTGGTTCTCAGGGCAAACATCCCCAGATTGACCTTCAAGCAACTCTGTCATTCAAGATATGCCTTGCAAATGGGTGTGACTGGTAATGTGCCTTTCAGTAGCTTTCAATTTAACTAAATATTCTGGGTATTTAGTGCTGTTCTGAGAGTGATATTCTTTTAAATAATTATGTAAAAAATATCTACCTCCTGTAGCTTTTTGTCTCCAGGAACAAAGCATAGTCAACCCCTGGCAGGTAGTCTAGAGAAGAGGTGGGTGAGGGAGGGAGGTAATCAGATTTAGGAGATATTTAAGAAGTAGGATGGACAAGGAAAGCTTTTGAGGGATAAAGAATTTGAGTTCATTTTTTAAGTTGTTTTTTAATTGAAAGAGTAATACATGCTATGATAAAATTCAAACAGTACTAAAGACATAACAATGAAAATATGTCTCCTTAACGAAAGTCAACCACTATGAATAGTTCTTGTGTACTCTTCTAGACATTTTTGGTGCCAGTATAAGCTTATACGGGTGTTGCCAGGTGAACTGGGGAGACCCTGGGCCCTGGGGCCTTGATCCAGCCAGAGTAGAAGGAGTGGCTTCTGAAGGTTTTTGGTCTGGTCACAAGAAGGAATTCAAGAACAGACACAAAGCACAGCAGATGAGTAACACCAGCAGAAAGTTTATTAAAGTGACAAGTACACTGGAGATATGAGGGCCGCAAGCTTTTAGAGAGAGAGCTATGTACCCTGTGGTTGGGTTTCTGTTGTTTATTGACAGTCGTTAACTAGGGGATAGAACGCTTACTACTTGGGGCTGCAAGCAGGGCTTCCCAGTTTTTTTTTTCCTAATTTGGTCAGGGGTTTCCCCATCTTGGCTCCCACCATCTGGGGCCTGTCTGGTTTGATCGGGCTTCTTGTGTGGACTGCCTCCGCCAGGACAGGCCTCTGACCTTGCCAATAGCTGGCCAGCACTTCCTCTTTGCTGACCTCCAGGTGTCCTGTTAGAACCTAACTAACTGCCTGCTCTAACATAGCAGAGATATTGCGGGTTCGGTTATAGATCAATGCAATAGCACTAGTTCAATGAATTTTTGGTTTCCCAGTGCATCTAAAAGTTATGTCTCTACTATACTGTAGCCTATTAGGTGTGTAATAACATTGTGTCAAAAAAAATTGTACATGCCTATGAAAATCCCTTTGGAAACTTCCACTTGACTTTACCTCCCCCAACTCCCAAGTATATAATCAATCTCTCCTCATGGTCCCAGGGCAGCTCTTCCTGCCCACGGGTCCTGTCCCCATACTCTAATGAAATCACCTTTTTTGCTCCACCCCCTCCAAAAAAATTATGCATGCCTTAATTAAAAAAAAATATATTGCTAAAAAATACTATCATCTGAGCTTTCAGCAAGTTGTAATCACTGGTCACAGATCACCATAACAAATAATAATGAAAAAGTTTGAAATATTGTGAGGATTACCAAAATGTGATAAAGACAGGAAATGAGCAAACACTGTTGGTAAAATGGCACTGACAGACTTGCTTGATGTAGGGTCGCCACAAACCTTTAGTCTACAGACTGAAGGCAATGTTTGTGAAGCATGATGAAATGAGGTTTGCCTATTATTTTTAACATTTTGTGAAAATAATATTTATTTGTATTAAGAGAAATATTAAAATATTTTTCTTTTTATAAAATGGGAACATACTATGCATGCTGCTCTCCCTGTACTAAGTCACTTAAACATTATATTGTGGTCCATTGAGTGCATGTGTTACCATAATTTATTTATATTGGTCTCCAAACTGATGGACTTTGGGGCTGTTTCCAATTTTCGATATTTGAATTAGATTTTATCTATTTATTTAATTTTTTTTATTTTTAAGAATTTCTTTATTTTGAGAGAATGTGTGCATGAGCAGGGCAGAGGCACGGGGGGTGGGGGGGGGGGAGAGAGAGAGAGAGAGAGAGAGAGAGAGAGAGAGAGAGAGAGAATCTCAAGCAGGCTCTGTGCTGTCACCACAGAGCCCTACAAAGAGGCTCAAGGCAGGGCTGGATTCCATGAACTGTGAGATCACAACTTGAGAGCAAACACCAAGAGTTGGATGCTTAACTGATTGAGCCACCCAGGTACCACTAAAATTAGATTTTAAATAAGAACAGCCACATGAATTAACAAAGGAAGAATTCTAGGTGGTGAAAAAAGGTTTATACATAAGTGGGGATCCTAACATTTTTGTGCTGAGGAGCTATTCTTGACTTTCCTAAGCCTTAAGGTGCCCTATTTATGAGGGTGGAGGTGGGAGAGCAGAGGGCGTTTATGCAGACCTTCAAGTCTATGTGTAGAATTGGAATGTGACTTAAGAGCTGGGCATTTCTTTTTTAACTTAGTTATTTTTATTTTGGAGAGAGAGTGCAAGTGGGGGAGAGGGGCAGAGGGAGAGAGAGGATCTCAAGCAGGCTCCATGCTGTCAGCACAGAGCCCAATGTGGGGCTCGATCCCACGACTCTGGGATCATGACCTGAGCAGAAACCAAGAGTCGGATGCTCAACTGACTGAGCCACCCAGGTGCCCCAAGAGCTGGGCATTTCTAACAGGCAGTAGCCATTTCTTCACCAACTAAAGATCTTTCAGGGTAGGAGGTGTGAGCACTGTGGGAACACTGCCCATACTCCCCTGTGGTTAGAAGTGCGTTCTTACCCATCCATAGCTGTCACCCTATTGCACCCTAAATCTGCCTGCTAGCATAATTGTTTCTCTGGGCACCCCAGCCCTCGTGAGAAACAGGAAGGATTTGTAAAAGAAAATAGGTGTGATGACCTGGATAGAAAGCTGTGTCAGGGAGGAAAGAGAAATGGGCCATTTGTGGAAGGCCGCCTCTTTCATTTAAGCACATTTGACTTCTCCCACTGCTGCTGGAAGGGTTTGTTCCCCAAGCACCTAGTTACCACTTGCGTGATTCTGGGAAAGTGTCAACATCTGCAAGTGTCAGTACCCCCATCAGGAAAGTGGGCATAATAATTCCTGGTTGGCACAAGCATTGGGAAGGTTGAATAAGCCAATGGGTATCAAAGGGCCTATTGTACTTTTTTTCCAAAGACTTGACAGAATGGAGTTTGTAAGGCAATATGTGATCCATTCCAAGACAGTGAAGCATAATCTATTCTTTCCTGGGATGTGCCTGCTGGTGGCCAGTGTAAGCCTCTCATACTCTCAGCCTGTGTGTGTGTTTTAAAGTGTATTTATTTATTTTGAGGGAGAGAAGGAAAGAGAGAGAGAGAGAGAGAGAGAGAGAGAGAGAGAAAGAGAAAGAGAAAGAGAGTGTGTATGTGCATGAGTTGGGGATGGGCAAAGAGAGAGGGAAGAGAGAGAGAATCCCATTGGGCTCCATGGTGAGCCCAATGGGCTCGATCTCACAACCATGAGATCATGGCCTGAGCTGAAATCAAGAGTCGGACACTTAACTGACTGAGCCACCCAAGAGTCCTCAGCCTGTGTGTTTCATTTAAACCATGCTTGAAAGTTCATCACCTTAGGAAAATACTACCAGATTTCTTTATATTTGTATATCGCTTTGTGGCTGGCAAAGAGACCTTAACAACAGTGACCTAATGTGAACCTCCCAGCAAATCATCCGGTGTAAGAAAGGCATGTCTTATTCCCATGTAGCAGGTGGTGTAACTGAGGCTCAGAGAGACTGATATAATGAAACTGAGACTCAGGGAAGACACATAAATAATAAACACTGGAGACCAGGAATAGGTCCCCTCTAGGCTACTTACAGGACTCAGAAGGTGAGAGGTAGCTACCCTGCTCTTTATCGACCTAGGCTTGGAATTCCTGAGTCTGTTTTCCCAATTTTACCCAATCATATTTTATATCCTAATAAAATGTATGCAACTTTAAAAATAGTTTTTACCCCAAATAGCCAAAGCAATCTTAAAAAAAGCAAAGCAAAGCTGGAGGCATCACAATCCCGGACATCAAGTTGTATTACAAAACTGTAGTCATCAAGACAGTATGGTACTGACACAAAAACAGACACATAGATCAATGTAACAGAATAGAAACCCCAGAAATGGTCCCACAACTATATGGTCAACTAATCTTCGACAAAGCAGGAAAGAATATCCAGTGGAAGAAAGACAGCAAATCGTGCTGGGAAAACTGGACAGTGACATGCAGAAGAATGAACCTGGACCACTTTCTTACACCATACACAAAAATAAATTCAAAATGGATGAAGGACCCAAATGTGAGAAGGGAAACCATCAAAATCCTAGAGGAGAACACAGGTAGCAACCTCTTTGACCTCAGCCGGGGCAACTTTGTACTAGATCTGTCTCTAGAGACAAGGGAAACAAAGGCAAAAATGAACTATTGGGACCTCATCAAGATAACGCTTCTGCACAGAGAAAAACAATCAAGAAAACTAAAGGGCAACCTACAGAATGGGAGAAGATATTTGCAAATGACATGTCTGATAAAGGGTTAGTATCTAAAAATCTATAAAGAATTTATCAAACTCAACACCCAAGAAACAAATAATCCAGTTAAGAAATGGGCAGAAGACATGAACAGACATTTTTCCAAAGATATCCAAATGGCCAACAGACACATAAAAAGATGCTCAACATCACTCATCATCAGGGAGATGCAAATCAAAACCGTGATGAGATACCAATTCACACCTGTCAGAATGGCTAACATTAACAACACAGGAAACAACAGATGTTGGTGAGGATGTGGAAAAAAGGGAACCCTCTTACATTGCTGGTGGGAATGCAAACTGGTGCAGCCACCCTGGAAAATAGTATGGAGATTCCTCAGAAAGTTTAAAAAATAGACTACCCTATGACCCAGCAATTGCACCACTAGATATTTACCCAAAGGATACAAAAATACTGATTTGAAGGAGCACATGCATTCCAAAGTTTATAGCAGCGTTATCAACAATAGCCAACTTATGGAAAGAGCCCAACTGTCTATCGACTGATGAGTGGATAAAGAAGATGTATATATACAATGGAATATTACTCAGCCATCAAAAAGAATGAAATCTTGCCATTTGCAATGACATGGATGGAACTAGAGTGTATTATGCTAAGCAAAATAAGTCAGAGAAAGACAAATACCATATGATTTCACTCACATGTGGAATTTAAGAATAAAACAGATGACACAGGGGAAGGAAGAAAAAAAGAGAAAGAGGCAAACCATAAGACACTCTTATGTTTATAGACTCTTAGGTTCTCTGATAGAAAACAAACTGAGGATTGCTGGAGAGGTGGTGATTGGGGGGTGGGCTAATTGGGTGACAGGCATTGAGGAGAACACTTGTTGGGATGAGCACTGGGTGTTACATGTAAGTAATCACTAAATTCTTCTGAAACCAATATTGCACTGTATATTAACTAATTAGAATTTAAATATAAACTTGAAACACAAAAAATACTTTTTCATTGAAAAAAATAAATACCATTGGCAAGATATTTTAGTTTACACCTTAAACACCTTAAAATCCATGGACTCATTTGATTCTTACAGTAACCCTATAGGTAAGCAGAACAAACATGAATAATTCCACTTTGCAGATGAGGAAATAGATTTAGGAATTGAGACCTGTCCAAGGTCAAAAACCCAGTAAGGAGCAGAGCCAGAATGGGAACCTGGGTTTTTGGTCAACAACTTCAATGCCTTTTTATACTTTCATTATTGTTATTAGGCTTTTATTATGCTTTTAAAATCAAATAACCTTGTGTAGACATTCATTACAAAACATTTATTGAGTACCTTTGTAAACTGCTCAGCATCTAGTTGGGAGAAAAGCAAATAAACAAAGAGCTGCAATAAAAGACAAAACAAAGTTTGCAATTTGGAGATTTCACAAATGGTTTTTAATGATAGCATGATGACAGCTTTTACTCAAAAGGTAATAATCACAGCTGACTTTTGTGAAAAGTGGGAGAAAGAAGCCACACACACATACCTGTGTGTAACTACCCAACCCACCCCAACCCCATCAGTGAAAATCCGAATCTTACATTCCAGGAAGTAAGTGGCATTTTCTTGGCATGTTAATCTGTAGGAAATTACAGGCCGAGGTGTTGTGGTGTATCGGCAGAGAATGTCGAGTAGATTACTGGGTTATGTTAACTTTGATGTCGCTGCCCAGCATTGTTTTGGTCTTTTCCTTGCTAACAGATACATTTACTAGATGTTAGCTTGACAACATCATGTGAAAAAGGGGAATTTATAATAATTTCCCTTGTAAACAGCTTATTTCTTGCTTGATAATAAAGACTTTGCTTATAGAAGTCCCTTTACTATTTTTAGGGGTAGCTCAGGTGGTTAAGTGGCCGGCTCTTGATTTTGGCTTAGCTCCTGTCTCACAGTTTGTGCGTTCAAGACCCGTGTCGTGCTCTGTACTGACAGTGCAGAGCCTGCTTGGGATTCTCTTTCTCTCTCTCTGCCCCTTGCCCACTCGTGCTCTCTCTCAAAATAAAGAAATAGACTTAAAAGAAGGGGGCACCTGGGTGGCTCAGTTGGTTGAGCGTCTGACTTCGGCTCAGGTCATGATCTCACGGCTTGTGGGTTCGAGCCCTGCATCGGGCTCTGTGCTGATGGCTCAGAGCCTGGAGCCTCTTCACATTCTGTGTCTTTCTCTCTCTCTCTGCCCCTCTCCCGCTCACACTCTCTCTCTGTCTCTCAAAAATAAACAAACATTAAAAAAAAAAGGCCTCTTGCTATTTTGGGGCCTCAGTTGCTTGTTGGTCTGCTCACCTTCTTAGTTCTCCAGGGTAAATGTGACCTGGAGCAGATTCTAAGAGAGGAGGGGTGGAGCAAGGCTTTGAGATCAAAGATTAGACAGAATAGTATCTTTGGAGCACTAGATTTGGAATTAAAAAAAAAAAGCAAAACAATCCTGTATAGTGAAGAATTAACTTTTTAAAAATTTGTTTGAGGGAGAGAGAGAGAGAGAGCAAGCAGGAGAGGGGCAGAGAGAGAGGGGGAGAGAGAATCCCAAGCAGGCTCCATGCTGTCAGCGCAGAGCCCAATGCAGAGCTCGAACTCAGGAAGTGTGAAATCATGACTTGAGCTGAAATCAAGAGCCAGATGCTTAACTGACTGAGCCACCCAGGCACCCCAAGAATTGACTTTACCCAAAGAGAGGCATGGCTTTTGCCTTCTGCTACTGGGAGGTGATCTCTAGGCACCTAGAATGTCCTGCTTGATAGGAGTGTCTTTGCCCTGGGGGTGGGGGCTGGCTACTGGGCAGTCTGACAATGTGATTTGTGATGGCTTTGAAACATGCTGTATCAGTTCCAACCTCCAGAGAAGCTGGAGACTATGGGTCAGCAGTGTAGGTGGTGTCTGATAGAGCCCCGATAAAAACTCTGGACACCAAAGACTTGGGTAAGTGCCCCTGGTTGGCAACACTCAAGTATTGTCGCACACTATAGGTGAGAGGAGTATATGCCATCCAGGACTCCACAGGAGATGACCAGAAGCATTATGTTTGGGCCCTTCCCAGATTTCACCGCATCTGTCTGGTTTTTGTTTTTGTTTTTTTTTTTTTTTGGCTGGTTCTGGTTTGTATCCTTGTAATAAAACTTTAATTGTAAGTACAGTGCTTTCCTGGTTCTGTGAGTAGTTCTAGCAAATTATCAAACTTGAGGAGGTAGTGGGACCCTTGAACTTGTGATGAGTGTCTGAAGTGAGGGCACTATGAATTTTGGCCTACCTGTGGTTGACAGCTGGTGTCAGACATCATTGCATTTCCCAAAACCTGATTTTAGATTCAGATTTTGGCACTTTCTAGTTTGGTTACTTCTGTCAGCTTCGGTTGTGTGTGTGTGTGTGTGTGTGTGTGTGTTTATCCTTAATTTGGGTATCATCTCTGTTCTATTTTCCACACAGGGTTAATTCTTAAGATCAATAAATAAACAAAGTATGTAAAAGAATATGCTATTTAAAAACTGATGGGCTGTCAAGATATAGCAATATCATTACAATGGAAGTAAATGGTGTGGATGAATGTAGCAGAGGTTTGCGTGGGACTTTAATCATTCATTCGTTGCACAAATGTTGCATTAAATATTGTGTGCAGCGCACTGGGAGAGAACAGTGAACAAGTCAAGATCCTAGGCAAAAGAGGCAAATAATTAGACTGTGGTAATTGTTGAAGGAATTGAAGGGAGCAAATAGTAATGTGACATGGAGCAAGTCATCCGAAGGGGTGCTCCCCCTGGAAGAGACAGAGTGACCAGTAAAGAGCTCTCAGGGGAGCTGACATTTGAATAAAGATTTTAAGGAAGAGAACTAAAATGTTTTCTAAGTAGAAGGAATAGCAGGGGCAAAGGGCCTGAGGTGGGAAGAAGATTGGTGTGTTTGATGAATAGGAAGGAGCTCTGTGCGGCTGGATCAGGATAACATAAGGTGGGGGGTGTGCATGGGTCAGATGACAAAGGGCTTTATTTTCCAGGGAAAGGAGTTTGGATTCTTATTGGATTTTCATTTTAAGAGTGTTGGGAAGCTTGGACGATTTTAAGTAGGCCAATTACAAGAATTGCAGGGGCGCCTGGGTGGCTTAGTCGGTTAAACATCTGACTTTGGCTCAGGTCACGATCTCACAGTTTCGTGAGTTCCAGCCTGGCATTTGGCTCACTGCTGTCAGTGTAGAGTCTGCTTCGGATCCTCTCTCTCCCCCTCTCTCTGCCCCTGCCCTGCTTGTTCTCTCCCTCTCTCAAAAACAAATAAACAAACATTTAAAAATAAGTAAGTAAATAAAAGCCTTCTTTAAAAAAAAGTTACAAGGGTTGCTTCCCCAGTTTCTGAATGGGGAAGAGTCGAAGCAGAGACAGAGGTCATCAGGAGACCATGCAGTTATTTGGACGATGACGGCCTGGCAGGGGAGAGATAGAGAAATGGTCAAATACTAGATATGCTTTTAAGGTAGAGCCAAAAGACTTGCACATAGATTGTTGCACATGTTGCACATGTTGGCGCTGGGGAGGTCAAGAGGAAGAAAGGTATGTTGGTTGGGTCCTCTAGGAAGTAGATGCTGAGGAGTGGGGAATGTAAGAGCTGTAAGGAGGGGGTGTGCCTATGATAGGAAAGGGGAGAGGAAGTAGGCTTGGGCAGGGAGAGCCTTGGTCTGAAATGCAGATGAAACCTTGGGCAACCCACTGGGAACCCCAGAGCAAAGATTCTCAAGAGAGGAGTTCCCATTGGGCAGAAATGTTCAGGCCCTCACCACCCCTCACTCTGCTGTTAGTCATGGGCAGGGGGTGGGGGGTGGGGGTGCCAGGAGGGGCGTGCCCTGGCTTGAAAACTGAGACCAAGCCTGAAGCTTCCAGCAGCCGAGGGCTGATAGCTGACTGCCCTTCCTGCAGCTGCTCAGCAAGCTCTTTCCTGAAGGCACATCTAAGCAGGGCACCTCCATGGCCACCACAGTCCATCCCTTGTACTATGTGGACCCACTTTCCAGACACATACGAGGGGTAGTCCTTCATCCTAGTGAGCTCTCTTCCTAAAGGGACCTAGAAAAGGATGGCTTAACCAGAGGCTGTTGCTGTGGCGGGTCTTGGGCTGCAGCTGGTAATTTATTATCTTTCTCCTCCATTATCCACCGTCATCTCGGCTGGTGTTGATGGCTTACCTGGTGGAGTCACCCTAACCCTGATTCTCGAGGCGGTCTGAGCCCCTGATAACCTCACCCTTCGTGGGCTGTGCTGTGCTTGCCATTCACATCACAATTAGACAACAGAGCGCCAAGAGGTGCCCATGTGGATCACCTGAATTCCATAGGTATTCCCGCCCCAGGTGTGGCAGCATTCCACCTCCTTCTGCTGATCAGTCTCGATATCCCTGTCTCAGTTCCCACTCAAAGCCACAACCTTGTGTGTCACCCAGGATATAGACTGGAGCAGTATTCCTAAGTGTCAAACATGTTGTTTCCAGAACGAAGAGGTCCACCAGGTACCGGGCATGTAAGATGCAGCAGTTTCTTTATAGGGGATGTCCTAGCATGCCTCTGACCACTGGATCCCCCAAACTACTGATGGGGGAGACCCCTAGAATCCTCATAGAGTTTATACCCCACCCTCTTGAGTGACTGTGTCTTACCAAGGCCTCCAGGTGTTAACCACCTGTTGCCCGTTCTCTACAATCAGCACAATGTTATTGATGCAGTGGATCAATGTGATGTTCTCTAGGATGTCCACGTGGTCCAGATCTTTCCTGAATAGATCATGACATAGATTGGGAGAGTTGTTACAGCCTGGGGGAAAAACTAAATGAATGTTGTTGTTCAGTCTGTGCGAGGGCTGTTTCTGGTCCTCTTTCCTGACTGAGATGAAGAAGAACGCAGATGTTAAATCCCTGGCCACATGTCTTGTGCTTTGAAGCCATGTTTATATGCTTTAGCAATGAGACCACATCCAGCACAGTGGCTGCAATCAGGGCTTGAATTGAGTTGGCTGTAGTCTACTGTCACGCTCCAGGATCCATTTCTTTTCTGCAGGAGCCAGACTGGCAAATTAACCAGAGGTATGATAGAGACCACTATCCTTTGAGATCCTTAAGGGTGGTGCTGATCTGTCTTTCCTCTCTAACGGGATATATATTTTTTAAATTGAAGTATAGTTGACACACAATGTTATATTAGTTCCAGTGTATGACATGGTGATTTGAATGTCTGCTATGCTTACTACAAGTGTAGCTACCATCTGTTACCATACAACACTATTATAATACATACCATTGACTACATTCCCTATGCATACCTTTCATCCTTGTGAGCTATTCATTCATAATTGGAAGCCTGTACCCACCCACCCCCACTCCCCTTCACCCATTTTGCCCATTTCCCCCACTCTCTTCCTCTGTGGTAACCACCAGTTTGTTCTGGGATATTGTTTTTTATTTGCCATCATGCTTTGAAAGTATGTGAGTGGGGAGAGAGGCACAATTTCAGAAGCTTCCCCACTGTGATAGCTCTTACAGTTTATTTTGAGAGAGAGAGTGTGCATGAGCTGGGGAGGGGCAAGGAGAGAGAGAGAGAATCCCAAGCAGGCTCTGCACTGCCAGCGTGGAGCCTGATGCAGGGCTGATGTAGGGCTTGAACCCATGGACTGTGAGATCCTGCTCTGAGCCAGATCATGGCCTGAGCTGAAATCAAGAGTTGGATGCTTAATGGACTGAGCCATTCAGGCCTCCCCCTCATCCCACCCCCCGTGACAGCTCTTACAGAAACCAATGACCCAATAATGTAGGGGCTTTCCTAACAGCCAAATATATCAATTGCAGTTACACATTCAGAAACTGGGGCAATGACCACCAGGTGGGGCCATGGGCCCACGGAGCACCTTGAGATGGATGTCAGCCAGGACTCCATTTTGACTGGGCCCATAGTCCATCACTCTAGTGAGGGTCCACAATGACATTTCAGGTCTCGAAATACCAATATCATTTCAGACCTTATGTTGTACTGGATATTCCCTCTCCCCTAGTTTACAGTCACCGAAGTAAATGCCTGTAAGTCCCTTTGAGAGAAGGACTGGTGGAATTAGCACAATACATACTTCCTGTAGGGTCCTTCCTCCTGGGGCGGGGGCGAGGGTGTGTGTGTGTGTGTGTTCAGCCACTTTTTCATTCAATAGATTTCAGGTCTGAAAACTATTTCAGGTGTAGGAACTGGGCAAAAGATCATGGCATTTTTAAAGTGTCTTTAAAAATTTTTATATTTAACTGAGGTTAACATATATAATAAATATATAATAAAATTTATCATCTTATCCATTTTTAAGCGTGCAGTCCAGTAGTGTTAAGCATATTCACAATGTTGTGCAACCCAGCTCTAGAACTTTTTCTTCTTGCAATACTGAAACTCTGTCCCCATCAAACAACTCCCCATTTCCCCCTTCCCCCAGCCCCTGGAAACCACCAGTCTACTTTCTGTTTCTATGAATTTGACTACTTTAGATACCTCGTGTAAGGGGAATCATACGGTATTTTTTTTGTCTGACTTAGCTCATGTAGCATAATGTCCTCGAGGTTCATTCATGTAAGTATATGACAGATTTCCTTCCATTTTAAGGCGGAATACTATTTCATTATATGTATATAGCACATTTTGCTTAGCCATTCATCCTTTGATGGACACTTGAGTTACTTCTATCTCTGACCCATTGTGAATAATGCTACTATAAATGTGGGTGAGCAGATATCTCTTCAATATCTAGCTTCAGTTCTTTTCGATATATATCAGGAGTGGGATTGCTGGATCATGTGATAGTTCTTTTTTTTTTTTTTTTTTAAGGAACCGCCATATTGTTTTCTATAGTTGGACACACCATTTTACATTCTTACCAACAGTGCACAAGGGTTTCAATTCCTCCAGTTTCTTCTGGCTGGAGACTGTTCCTGTCTCTTTATGATTTCCCCCTCAAATTTTGCTTGAAAACTGGTTCCTTTGTTAGTTCCTTTCTCTTTCAATACCTTATCATTTGCAGCTAAGAAAAGCATATTGGTATTGTCAACATTCTCCTTGGAAATCCCCTTAGCCACCTCCAACAACTTCATTAGGTACATTTTCTATTTTCCAAGTACCACAGATGATGGTTTCATAAATTATTCCACCACTACATAACACAGGTGACCCTTTCTCAGAGCATCCAACAACAATTTCATCCCTGTTCATCCAGCCTCTACTAATAGTCTTTTTGCTGCCTGCCCTTATAGCCTCTGTCTGTTCCCTGGTCCCAATGCCAATGCCATGTGTTTTAGGTTTTAATTATGATGGTATCCCACTTCCGCATACCAATTTCTGTTTCCATATCTGCTGAATAACAAACCACTTCCAAACTTAGTGGCTTCAGACAACAATGATTTATCAACTTCTCACAATTCTGTGGATTGACTGGAAGGTTGGCCGTCTGGTCTTGCATCGTGTGCTACATTTAGCCAGTGTTTGTGTGGAGGCTTGGATGTTGGGATGATTCCATGTGGTTTCAGGACCTCTTTCCCCATGTGGTCTCACATCCTTGAGCTAGCCCAAGCTTCTTGCATGCAGCTGAATTTTAAGAAGCCCAGGCTTCTTACATGCAGTGAGGGAACTGCAAGACCTCTTAGGGTCTAAGCTCTGGAACTTACACAATGGCACATTCCATCAGTGAGATCAAGGCAAACCCAGATTCAAATGGCAGTTGGAGAAATCTTGAGCGGAGGATGGTAAACTCACATTGCAAAAGAGCATGGAGGAAGGCTGATTCACCAAGAACCATTGTTTAAAGATCTTCCACATTTATGTTAAGTTTAAGATGCCTATAGACACTGAAGTAGAGATGTCAGATGGGCACGTGGCTGTAAGTGCCTTTATTTCAGAGGCGGGTTCGGGCCCGGAAGGTAAATCTGGGAGTCCTCCACATATAGACATGCTGCTTCTGTGGGTTGTCCTGCCCACCAAGTACCTGGTTCCTGTGTAAATCTGGACTGTAGATGAGGCGGGGTGTGAGCCGAGTGCAGCCCACTGCAGTCAGAGCTGGGTGGAGGCTGAGGGAAGAGACACCTGTTCTTGAAGTGACTCCAAGTCCCCTTACCACTTGGGCAGAGCCTTGTCCTTCCCTTCCCATCTCAACAGAGCCACAAATGCCAGGGATGGGGTTGGGACAACTGGCCCGCACGCAGAGGACATAGGACAGGGAACCTTCCTACTGCCCTGTTTTGCCACCTAAAGAAAGGAACCCAGGGAACGAGGGCCACATTGCCCTCCATCTTGTTTCCTGCGGTGCTGAGGTTGCTGCCAGGTTGGAAAGCTGCAAAAGCAACCGGATTCTACCACTTCTATTTCTTCTCATTCTTCCTCTAGAAGACAGTAAGTTGGGCATCATCGCCATACCTCGTTAACCCAAACCTGATCGCCTTTGTTTTACCCTATTCCGTGTTTCTTGGGAGGAAGGAACTGTTTGCTCTCATTGTTTTCATATCTGGAAGAAGGAGGAGCAAGAGTGAGGTGGAATCTAGCATTTCTGAAAGAAAGAGGGGATTTCAGAGTTACTGCAAACCAGCAGGAAAGATAGGGGAGACAACCCCAACTTGTCTGAAGTAAAGAGGAAGAGGGATGATGAGTTGGAGATGGGTGCAGGCCCAAGATTCCAGTGCTACCCGCCCTTCTGAGTTCCTGGGCTCCGTATTGTCTTTCAGAGAAAGAAAACTGCCAACTGCCTGCCTTATGGCCCTGCACCAACCTCCACCCTACTGATCACTTAAGAGGAGATGGGAATCTGTATTCTTCCCAACTTCAATGCAGTTTTCTGCACGTTTGTCAACTCTCCAAGATCCTATTTTTAAACTGGTCCTGCTAATCTTTGCCTTCTCCCCTGCCTGCTTCCAAGGCCAGGGTTGAGTTGGGGTGGGGGTGAGGCGCCTACAAGAGTTTCTGGCTCCACCCCTCATTTCCTGGGCTGAGCTGGGTTGCACTAATTGACCTCAAGGGTCTCAGCTGTGCTAAGCTGGGTGTTTGTTATATCTCGTTAGGCTTGTAATTAGTGCAGAAAATCTAGGTCAGAGGCAACTGGTTGGTGTGATGGTCTCAGGGGGGCGTGAATAAAGGCGGGGAATAGCAAACAGGTTCCTCCTTCTGTGTGTGTGTGTGGGGGGGGGGTGGGTGAGCCGGGGACAGGGAGCCATAGGGCTGGTGTCATCCACACGGAAGAAGGGACACAGGGTCTTGTGCAGAAAGGTGCTCAAACTCTAGGGTGTGTGTGTGTGTGTGTGTGTGTGTGTGTGTGTGTGTGTGTTTGCTCCCGCATTTACTTGGGTTTCTTTCCAACCTCTCCTTATATGGTGTGGCTCCAGAGCAGGCTGGAGATTGGCTGTCGCGGTTAGGAGCCTGGGAGCTGGGAAGAAAGGAGGAAGAGAAGCGAGCCGAGGGAATGGAGTGAGAAGGGGAGGGGGCTGGAGCCAAGCTTGGGGGTTACAGACTGGGGCTAGGTTTGCTTGCCTGAGAGGTGTAGAAAAGGGAGAGATCTGGGGTGGGGGGACTGGTTTTTAGGGGAGGCTGAGGGGTAACATACTGTTAACACAGGGGCTGGGAGAGAGGGCAAGAGCTGTTTCCCTGGGGTCAGAGCTCCAGGCTGGGCATGGCATGGTTTCCAAAGGCTTGGAGTAGGAGTTAGAGAAACTCATGGGGTGGTCTCTTCTCACCCTAAACATCCTATAGCTATGTGAAAGAGCATGCACAGGAACCCATCAACTCTTCAGGTGGACACCTCAGACGTTTTCCTCCTGTTCCCCAAATCCCTACTTAAGTGAATGGAGAAGAACAGGCAGAGTTGAGGGGAATGTCACCGAAATATGAAATGGCATTTGGTTCTTCGCCTGTCTTTACTCCTTACTCAGCTTCGACTCTGTCCTGGATTTCCTCATCGCCCCATCCTAGGACATCCCAAAAGATTCTCCCTTTTCCAGTTCATTTGTGCAAGAAAAGATGTAGCACACTTGATGGAGGAGAGAAGGGGAGGAACAAGAAATACACATGCTGGAGAATGTTGGCGACCGTGTAACGAGCAAGTTGGCTCACATCCCCTACTCCGTCTACCCGGTTACCCCAGAACCCAGCAATTGGGAGGGAATGGGAGCAATTCGGCAGGCAAAGAAGTTGGGATGACGGAATGAATGAGGGGAGAGAGGTCCTGGGAGAGGGGGAGCTAGGGTCCCAGCTGTTGTCCTCCTGTCCTTCTGCCTGTGCTCGCTCTGGGTTAAGAGACCTTGCTAGTGCCCACTTTCAGGGTGTGCTTTAAGCTGGTTTTCTAATGGGAAGGTCAGCTTGATGCCAATCTCTGCAGTTCCTGAAGACAGGAGGTCTAGCTTTCCCCCTCTTATCTCCAGCCTTACACAGTCCCTGGCACTCTCCCCTTGAAGAAAGGGTGTGGGCACCGTGTGTGGACTCAGCTGATTTACTAAACAAAGTGACAGTGATCCACCCCATGCCCCAGGCCTCGTTCCAACTGTCTTCTAGCCCTCGTGTGCATAGCCCGAGGAGTCATTTCACTAATAGCAGCAGCTGCAGTGGCCATTTGCTCAGGGCCAGTAGCCTTTCATTGGCCTACAGGCATTTTCCACGTAATGTACGGTCTTTGCCTGTCCCACAATAACTCTCCATTTTGCAGATGAGGAAACTGACCCTCAGAAAGTTTAATGCCTTGCCCAGGGCATCATGACTGAAAAGTCAGAATTGGAACCCCAGATCTGTCTGGTTCCAAAGCTGGGCTTGATTTTACTACCTTGTGGCCTGGAGACAGCAGGAGCCCAGTGTCTGGCTCTTAGTCTCCTAGGGGCCCTGATCTTTCTTTTCTGCTCTCCTCACCTGTCATTCTCCTCCCAGTGTCCCCCTCTGTGCTCTAGCCCCCCTGGGAGCCACAGGTAATTGGCATGTTGGGATATACATGTCCTTCTCGCTCTTGTTTTTTTCTTCATTATAAGGGAGCAATAAGGAAGAAAAAGAGGAAAAATACTGGTAAGATAAAATTAATACAAAGGTGGGACCTACACAAAGAAAGTAAATTTTCCTGATTTGACAATCGGTAGGTCTGAGTTTAGGAGAGGAAGGCCTGTTTGGAGGAAGGCAGGTCCGCAGATGGATTTCCTCCCATGCTATCCCGGGAGATCTTGGGAGTGACATTCAGGTGGTGCTCTGGTGCACTGTCCCTCACTCAAGTAGGATACACGTTCCTCAGGGAAGAGACTGGTTGAGAGATGTACAGGCTAGATCTAGGGAAAATCTTCAGGATCACATGGTGCAGGGCTAGAAGCAAGAACTTCTCTTCCACAGAGACCATTTAACTTGGAGACAGTCCCCCATCATGCTTACTTGGGATATAGGAGGAACAAATCCCAGAGCAGAAGAATGGGAATTGAAGGGTCTGTGTTCCACCCAGAGGACTCTCCTTTTCTCCTTCCTACCCCATTTTCCTGAATGTCCCAACAGGGCAGACTCATCACCAAGACCGACAGGCAGTCTGACCCCGTGTTACCCCGTCTTCCTTCTCACCCCCAGAGAGGCTCTAGGTCTTGGAGGCCAGAGGAGATGTAGGGAAGAGGGGCTAGCAAGGGGCACATATACCTCAAAGTGGTTTCTAACCCCTCTACTTGATTCATGAAGCTCTGTCCCCTTCTTGTCAAAAACCACTCTTGCCTTCCCAAGTCTTCTCTGGACCCAGTCACTGTTGCTAACTTGATCTTAGGGACTTGAAAAGGAGAGAAGCAAAATACAAGGAGCGTGTGGAATCTACCATTAAGAATGCAGGGGGGCCTGGCCAGGAGGGTGGTGGCATGAGCATAAAGATGTTTTGCCGAAGTTGGGGCTTGATGAGTGTTGGAAGACAGGTTTGAGGAAGGAGAGGGAGAGGCTACAGAAGCCCTAGCTTGGCCAAAAAGAGGAACACGGGCATGCTTTTGGTTTTCCCCTCAATCCTGCCCAGCTCGCATTGCAAATCAGTTTCATTCTTAGTGGGGTTCTTCTGTGGGGTCAGCTGTCCCTAGTTCCCCTGAACTGGGCCCCCCTCACCAAAAGGCCAAACCAATGCCATCTGCCCAGCATTGGATCTTTGAGTCAGTAGTGGGAAGGCTGTGGGAGATTAAAAGGAGAAACCCGGCAAGAGATCCAGACAGCTCAATGTCATTCAGAGGCTATGAGGCAAGAAGCTGGTGTCTGGTGGGATCCCCCACACCCTGATCAGGGCTGGGGCAGATGTCACTTCTGTGTGCACACACAGGTGGCAATGGCTTCCCTATCCCTAGGGCTAGAGCTGGGTAGCTGACATGCCACCCTCCAACAGAAAACTGGGAATGGGACATAGGAGAAAAACCCTTCCCCCAAACTCAGGAGCTTACACATGTCCTCGGGAGCAGGCATTCCCCTCCAGCCTCAGAGGGGTGGTGTGTGTGGATGGCCAGACTATGCCCGTATCCCCCTCTATCTCTCCTCTAGGTGAAAGCTTTTTAACATTGCTGTAGGGGTCACCTCCTCAAACCTGAGGCAATTTAGGTGTCAGAGAGACAGGGACAGGGAAGGAAAGGAGGGTGGGAAGAGGACTGGGCATCAGCATGCGCAACGAGGTTTTTTCAACTGAGGTAAATAAAAAAGCTTTATCCTGCAACACTCGGAGATGAGTCTGTGCACCCCCCAAGTCCCAGCCACCGTCCCCCTGCCTTCACATCAGGCTCTTGCGGTACTGACTGTGCTGAGTGGCTGGTGTGAGGTGGGGGCCGGGGGCCTGAAGGTCCATCTGTCTGTACAGGTCCCTCAGCTCCCTGACCTCCTGCAGCACCCTCTTCGCCTGGCTCCAATTGGACGAGGCCTCTCCAAGCAGCCGCTCGGTCTCCAGCAGCCTCTGCTCGGACTCCGAATCGGGAGGGGACCGAGGGGGGTCCTTGGCCTTTCGCTTTCCATCTCCCAGTCCCTGAACCTCTGCCAGCAGCTCCTGAGTCTTCTCCAGTTTCCTGGCTACCAGGTCCTGGATCCGGGACAGCTGCCCCGGATGGGGTGGAATGAAGGCCGGGGGGTCCTCGGCCCGCAGCTGGGGGGTGCGGGCAGGGGCGGCGTCCCGCTGAGACAGGATCTCCTCCAAAGAAGCGCAGCGGCCTTTCTCCGTGGGGGTCAACTTCTTGGGTGCCTGGGGGGTGTAGGTGGCCCCTCTGTCTGGCTTGTCCCAAGCTCGGGGTAGGCCGCTTGCTCGGTCTGAGGAGGGCTGGATACGGTCAGAGTCTGCTCTCCGCCGGCTGCCTGCCAGCGGGGCCACAGACTTGTCCAGGTCAACCCGGAAGCTCTCGGCACAAGAGGTGGGTTCCTCGGGAGAAGGGTCTTCCTCCTGGATCAGGTCCAAGGTCAGCATCCCATCCGAGGTAGAGGTGGAAGCCTGGAGGGGAGAGGGCGGGAATGAAGGGGAAGAATTGCCAGCAGTGGGCCCTTTGGGACTGACTGGGAGAGAGATGCAAACTGGTCACTTCCCTCCTCCACGTGCCTTCCCTGAATGAGAAGCATGCCATCCTCAAGCCCTTGGGCTGTTTTACTTTTTCTTACTCCTTTGATGGTGGTTTGAACCTTTCTCTCATTTTTCTGTGATCTAAAGTAGCTTCTGCTAGTTTCCCCTATTCTCCGCTTTACTATGAGTTTCCTGAAGAGTGTCTTTCTCCTCTGTCTAGTGGACTCTAAGCATCGAACTGGGTCTGACACACTCAGGATACTCCACACAGCAAGTTAACTGTCCTCCTCCACCTGTACCCTCAGAGCCACGCACCTCCACTGCTTCTGCTCCTGACAACTCTGAGCCCCTTGCCTTAAAACAAAACTTGTTCTATTTCCAGAATACTACAATAAAAAAACTGACAGGGGTGTTCGGTACCTCACGTGGATTGATACATAAATTGCTTCAATCCTTCCTCACAGCGACCCTTCAAGGCGGGCACGATTACCGTCCCGCTTTACCGGCGGTGACGTGCAGCTTCAGGGAATCACACAGAGAGAGCAAAGCACAAGGCTAGGCCCCAACCCAGTTCTGCCCGGTTCTACTGTACCCGGCTGGCTCTCTCCCTAGAGACCGAAGGCTCGGACAGGGAAAGGAACCACATTTTGTGTGTTACAGTGGTTCACGGTGAGCCTTCCTCCTGGAGACTACTGCAGTGCTTAATGCTGTCACCCGCCACAACAGCCAGCCGCTGAGCGGTCGCTTACATTCCCTGGAACAGCATTCACCTCTTCTACTCCTTCACTTTCCTTGTGGGTATATCTCATTTCCCCACAAAGGATGAAAGGAGGGCAAGGACTTTTGAACTCACAGTAGGTGCTAAATATTTTTGATATGGAGGAATCAGGCAGGGGGACGGGTAGAGGGACTGCCCCAGCCTTAGACCTTGGTACCACAAATGCCTCTGGTGGGCGGTCTCAGGTACCATCATGTCTGACATAGATGTGGAACCGGCCCTTCCACAACTTTTACTTTCTTACAATCTTACGTACCACGGCCATTAGGTGTCCCCGCGTTGGGGGGCGGCGGGAGTGTTGGATTTTTGCCCTGTCTCGAGTGGGGTGGGCGAGATAGCTGTCTTCCTCGACGGTGACCTGAAGAGATGCACTGTGAGTCATGGGTGCTCTTCAGAGACTCTGTCCTGACCCAGCAGCCCCTGAGGCCTGCACCTGCCTGGACTGGGAAATAAACCCACCCCATTAACTGCTTCGGAGAAGATCCAAGGGCAAGGCATTTACCGTACATGCGGGGCCTCTGGGGCTGGCCCCATGCATCACAAAGCAGGGAAAGAGGAGTTGTGGCAGAGGGACTTAGAAGGTAGGAGAATGGGGTTTTTAAAGGGAGCTAAAGAAGTGTAGCTGGTGGGGGGAAACATGTAAGGGGGGGCCCGCCCTGTAATCTCCCCCTTTAGTGAGTCACTGCCTCTGCGCCGGTGTTCCTCCCCTCCGGATGAGCCCCCTGACCTCATCCAAGATACGGTTCTTGGCTCGGGTGATAGCGGAGTTGAGGGCATTGATCCACAATTCCTTCTCTTCTGGACTAACTGCCAGGAAGATGAGGCTGGGAGCCTGTGGGGGAGACATTCGTGGTTCAGCCAGGGCTTTGCGGTTGGTGCCTCACTATGACAGTGAAGAAGTTACTGTCTCATTCCCTCAGACCCAGCTCCTAGAAGGAGAGGCCTTCCGCTTCTGGAGTCATCCATAACCTAAGGAAACCGGCCTTTCTTCCTAGAAGGGGCCACAGCTTAGAGGTTGCTTTAGAAATGACCAGGGAAGAGTTAAGAAGGGTAATGGATACTAATATGGTGCTGGAGAGAATGAGAGGAGGTTCGGTAAAGCACAGGTACCAAAGTAAAGATCTTTAAAGGTCTGAGTAAACAGAATGTGACAGGAACTTCCCTGAGGTCCCTCAGACAAGAGAAACTAGATTCAGAACTTCAACCACCCATCAGGGTACAGGGAAAAGTGATTTTCTCCCAAGAGATGTATGCGTGTGCGTGTGTGCATGCATGCGTGTGTGTGTCTGTGAGAGAGAGAGAGAGAGAGAGAGAGAGAGAGAGAGAATGAGAGGAGAGAGAGAGAGAGATATGATCTTTGTGGTCGGACAGTTTAAAGGCTGGCTTGCCCGGAGGGAAGGAAATGGCCAGGATATTCTGGGCTTAAATAACAAAAGTTGGCAGGAGAGCAAGTCCGGGCCTCTGAACCTGGAGTGGAGAGGGAGAACCCGCAGAGGGAAGGGTTTCTCCCCTGCCCCCTACACACAAGCGGGCTGAGGTTCCTGGGGCGGAACATACAGGACATACCGTGTTGCCGGGCTGCTTGGAGTGGGCAAGAGTAAACTTGCTATGATTTTTCTTGCTCCTGCTCTTGGATTTCCGGAGCTCTTCGCACTTCTCATAGTCACTTAGGTCAAATACCTCTTGAATATTTTTCTCATCTTTTACCTAGGGGAGGGTTAGAGGGGAGGTGCTGAGGAGAAAATTACTTGGTGCCTCCCCAGAGTGTTAGTTTAGCCCTAACTTGGGAAGCAGAAGCCTGAGGAGAAGGGAGGGATGACAGGACAGGGGGGCTGTCCTACCCAAGGCCCGCTCGCAGGCCTTGCCCCGACTCCTCAGGCGGGCTTCCGTTTAAACCCCTTATCGGCACTCTCTTCAGCTAAGCTACTGTTTCCGGAACCCCACGATGTCTCTCTTCACTCTGACCCTGTTTTGTCCTTCAAGACACGGCTTAGACGGCTAGTAGGTTAATCCTATCATCCTGAAGAAAGCAAGACCTGGATAGACGTGGATGCTGATCATCTAGAGGGAGGAGAGACCAGCAGGGCCGGCATCAGGGCATGTCTGGAGGCAAAGGCCGCCTCTGGGTGCCCCCATCTTATTAAACATTTGCACTGCTGCTTTAGTACCTGACCTGACTCCCTCCTCAGATCTACACTACTCTAGAGTCATCTACCTCATTCCTTTCAGGAGCTTCAGCACCACAGAAACAGCGTTCCCCTGTGTTCAGTTTGTTGAGACATGCTGAAAAATACACCTGTAGTTAACCCTCCTTCTTCCCTCCAAGGTACTCTGACAACCCAACCTAGCCCCTGCAGGCCTCAAAAGCCATTTAAATCATCCACCTCTGGGCACCTGGGTGGCTCAGTCGGTTAAGCGTCTGATTTCGGCTCAGGTCATGATCTCACAGTTGCTGAGCTCTGTGCTGCCAGCTCGGAGGCTGGGGCCTGCTTCTGATTCTCTGTCTCCCTCTCTCTCTGCCCCTTTCCTCTGCTTATGTGCTCTCTCTCTCTCTCTCTCTCTCTCTCAAGTAAATAAGACATTAAAAAACAATCCTCTACCTCTCTCTAGACAAAGATGCACTTATACTGTCCCTGGAGGACGAAATTTCAGACTTGTATTCTGCTACTTCTTGCCATGGTTCCAATTTGAGAGCCTAAGTCCCTTACTGCCGGGCAGTTCTTGTGTCTAAACGTAGCCTTTCCTGCATGTGGTATCTGTCTGGCACCCTGGTTCTACCCTTAGCAGCTGTAGCCAGCATTTGGCTCTGAACTCTCTTGCGGAAGGTCTAATCAGAGACCACAATCCTATCCATATCCTCTGACCCAACTAGCCTTTGCAGAGTGCCACAAATTCCGGTAACATTTCTGCCAAGGTCTGTTTTATTTTTTCATTATTAAAAAAAATGTTTATTTATTTTGAGAGACAGCAAGTGAGCAGGGGAGGGGCAGAGAGAGAGAGAGGCAGAGAGAGATTTCAATGCAGGCCCTGAGCTGCCAGCACAGAAGCCCGACTTGGGCCTCAAACTTATGAATCGTGAGATCATGGCCTGAGCTAAAATCAAGAGTTGGGACACTTAACTGACTGACCCACCCAGGAGCCCCAAAGTCTGTTTTAAGACTTGCTGCAGGCCAAGCGGCTGACGCAGAGGAGGGGGGCTAATTGCACGGCCTCATTCGGGTCAATGACTGCTCGTATATCTGTCTGTTTGCCCTGGCACAGGGCTGTCCCTTTCCCAGGGCTCCCTGGCTTTGGGCTGGGAAGTGACCAGAGGCCTGGGAGGATTGTGGATGGAAGTGAAGAAGATGTCAGCAAGGGGATCCGAGAACAATTCCCAGAAACACGGGGCAGGGAGGCAGGGTGATGCATCAGGTCACCTGCCCTCCCTCCTCAGATTGGAGGCTATCAGCAGAGACCAGAAGCCCTGGAGAGGAAAGTGCTGGGTGTGTATATGCAACCAGGGAAGGAGAGTTACTTGTTCTGTTTCCCTTACAGGAAGGGGAGAAGGGAAGGGCAGGAACACAGCTGACAAGGAGCTCCAGGAAGCAGGGGACAGTGACAGGCGTCGGGCCCTGACAAGGCAGGGGTTCCCAGGGAAGATGGGTAACTCCAAGGCCCTTGTTCTCTGCTGTACGGTTTTTCCTCTGTCAAGTTCCCAAAGCCTCATTTATAATTTCCCATCTTCCAGAGTGAACCTTTCTTTTCCCCGGAGCCTGCAGAAAGGGATTTTCCCTTGCCAAAACAGATGCCCTGAATCCAGTCTCCTCTACCATGAGATCTCCTGAAGATCTAGTTCCTGTTGCTCTACATCAACCCCATGATCATAAGGTGCCCTTTGACTGAGAATGAGGAAAATGATTAATAACAACAAATACAGAAGGATTTCTTGGTGCAGGCAGTTGTGGGAGATCCTGCCTTTATGATAAGTAACGAAAAAAAAAGACCACTGAAAAATCAAGAGGAGAGGGTTAAGAATATTTTTGCACTAACACATAGGTTACAAACATTATACTTTGCATTTCAAACACAAATCTTGAATCTCTTAGCTCCAGAGCTTATGGGAAGTGGACAGAATAGAGCCTAGAGTCCTGGGTCAGCTTCACTCTCAGCCTAGGCCCGTCATGGCACGGACAGGCTCCCAAGAAGAGAGGTGACAGTAGGCTGGTTCCCACTTCTCCTGTGCCTTTCTCAGCAGGAGCAGTGGGCCCCGTGACCAGTCAGATGCTCCTGACTCACAGGACACCAGGCATGGGAGGCTGAGGTCATTCCATCCTTCCCCCTGTCTCCGTACTCCTTCCTCCACACACAAGAAACAAGTATGCTCTTTTGCCCCCCAGACTCTGTTCTTGGGACGAACATAAACAAGAAAAAAAAATGTCTTCTTTCTTCTACCCCTTTCACTGTTCTCATGGTTCCCCTCTGACGTGTAGGAAGTTCTCTCTGACTGCTCACCAGAGTTTCCTGCCATTATGAAGTTTGAGGAAGACAGGAGATACACTTTGACACTTGCTTCTTAGTATTATTTTTTAAACTGGAAAGCCAGCCAATTGTGGAAAAACCTTCTATGGGATTTGGGATTGGGTAGAAGTGGCCCTTAAAAATAAATCCTGCAATCAAATTCTTCTCTCACCTCCCTCCATCACCAAGTTCCTGGCTTAGTGTAAACAGTAAGGCTGAAACACCCTGAAGGGGATGTCTCTCTCTGGCCCTGACACAGCTTCGTTCTTCCCTACTTGCCTAGGTAGATGTTCTGTTCGGATGAATACTTTCTCTAGGACTGTGCGTGTGGCTGTTTCAATACCATAAAAGGATTTATTTACCTAAATAAAGTCTGCAGAAAGCAGAAGAGGTTAGAACTCAGGGTGGACTCCCAGGAGCCTCCGGGGGTTAGGGAACACGGGATTGGGGGAGGAAGGGCCCATCCTACCAGGGGCGCAGGGGACAGTCTCCCAGGCTATGCTGACACAGTCTCAGAAGGTAGGGGCTGGAATGACTTCTAACTCATGGAGGGGCAATTCAGTTTCTCAAGTGGTACGGGTCTCTCGAATTATAGAGATAAAAAAGAGTCTGGATTCAATGATCTGGCCTCAGGTTCCGAATGTGGACTGTGGGCTTCATTTTAACTCTGCAGAGACTTACAGGAGTTCGTGACTCCATTTGTCTCCTTTCTGATACAAATGGGGGAAGTCGGGAATGGTGGAGAATACGTTCCTTGCCTTTTTTTTTTCCTTTAAATGGATTAGGAAGCATACTGGCTAGGAACCTTGGCTTCAACAGAAACAACTACACTCACAGATACTCTACCTGAGGTCATGTGAGGATGACCCAGGGCTGTGCATGTTTTCTGTGATTGGGACAGCTGCACTGGTGAGATGACCTGCGTAGACCTTCCTTCTAGAGACAGGAAAAGAGGAGGCTAGCTGGCTTAGGGTTGGGGGGGACAGGAAGGGGTGGAGGAGAAGCTGAAGAGAGTTTTTCAGCAGCAGTAGCAGAGAAAAAAAAATCCTACCTTCAGCCAGCTGCCAGGACGGGGTAGGGGGCAACAGGGGACACTTAGAACTTTTGGGACCTCTTGCGAGGGGGGTTATTGTCATTGCCAGAAAGGTGTTTGCAAAGAAAATTCATTAAATAGGATGCACACTCAACTTCGAATTCCAACCCGGGTCTTCTAGAGAAGGGGTGACCTTTCTCTGCAGATCTGATGGGGGTAGAGACCAACCGAATTGCTGAACTTGCTTTTGGAACAAAATGGGGGTTGAGGGCAGGGGGAGGACGGAGATAGGGAAGTCCCCTGTGGAGGGACAAAACGTTGAATATGAGAAAACGGGGACAGAGGTGGTAAAGGGCACCTACCTCCTTCTCAGAGATGTACAGCTGGTCCCCCTTCAGCACCACATAGCGGTTTTTCCAAATCTCCCTGAAAATCCCTTTCCCGCAGAATTTCCGGACCCAGCCGACCTTCTCCGGAGGTGCGGACGGATGGTTTCCATCCTGAGGCCCCTGCCCCCGGGCAAGAGCAGAACCGTCCGGTTAGGGGGCTATCGCTTTTCCCTCCTCTCGTTCCGTCCCTCGCGACCCCCCTCGGCTCCCCTCGCCCCTTCTTTCCCGCGACCGCCCCCTCCCCCCACCCCCTCCCCAGGCTGGACTCAGGGCGCCCAACGTTCGCTCCCCACTTCTCGGCAGGTCTGCGCTCGGGGCAACTCTCTCCCCCACGGCCGCCCTCCCTCTTCCCCCAGATAAACAACTCCAAGTGCGAGAGCGGGGGGCCAGGGCCCAGCCTGGGCGGAGGGCGGCCTCGGGATCGCCGCCGGGCTCCCCGCCCCCGCCCGCAGCCTCGGGCCCCGCCGCGCCGGGAGAAACGGCGTTTCATTTTCTCTCTCATTGTCTCCTCGCCGCCGCAGAGCGCACGCAGGCGGCGGCCGGGAGCCCGGGGGAGGGGGCGCCGTGGGGGGGGGGGGCGGCGGGAGGAAAGTGAGCCAAGTCCGCGCCCCCGAGCCGAGTCCCCGCACGGAAGCCCCCGGGGCGGCGAGGCCGGGGCCCTCGGGGCGGTGGGTGGCGGGCGCGGGCGCACTCACCCTCTTGGCGGAATTGTTCTTCTTCATCGTTCCGGGTGGGCGCGGGCGCGGGGGAAGGGGCGGCTGGCGGAGCTGCCCCCGGCGCCGCCGCCGCTCCGCCCTCCCTCTCCCGGACGCTCCCCTTCTTTGTAGCTCCGGTTACACTAGAGGCCGGCCTCCCTCGCACTCGCACACACACGCACGCCCGCTCCCCGCCCCCCGGCGCCCTCCATCCCGGCGCCCACGCGGCCCGGGCCCCCGCGCGCCCCCGCCGCCTGCTCCCCGGCCCGGCCCGCGCCCCGCCGTTCCATCCGCCGGCCCGCTGACGTTGCGAGTTCAGAATAAAGGGCGAATCGCGGAGCCGGAGATGGTGCGCTCCCCCACCCCCCCTCCTTTGTTTCTGACTCGCTGAGGGTGAAGAAGACGGACCCAAACCCAGCCGGAGAGCGGCTCCCCGGGGAGCGGGGTGGGGGGGGGCGCGGGACCCACGCTCGCACCTGCGGCCCGAGCGAGAGGTGGGGCCCGGGAGACCCCCACCCGCACCCCCACCCCGCCGGACCTGCCCGAACAGACCGCGGAGGCAGCCGGAGCGGATAATAGGGAGAGGTTTAGGAAGACCGAGATAACCCAGATCGAGATTGGCTCCCTCCCAAACAGAAAACAAAAACAAGAGCGGGAACTGGCATCTGGAATTCACGCTCCTTAGGTGGCAGAGATAGTGGCCTGGGTAGGTCAGACGTTGGGGAAAAGTTTTACGTTCCGGGAGCATGGGGGTATCGATGTGTAGGGGGACGCGTTGGGAGTGGAATTAATATTAATGCACAATTCTGCCCGTTTACAAAGCCTCGGGCCTTCTTTGAGCCTAAGGATGAAGTGGATAGAATGATCTCCATTGCACACAGAGAAAAGTGAGACTCAGGATGGCTCAGGGATGTGCAGACACACATGCTAATTCCTGGCAGGAAGAGATTTCTCTGTCTCCAAAGCCATTGTCCAGAATATCATGTGGCTTTAAATGTAAGCTCCGGGGGAGGCTTAAACTTCCTACGACCCTGGGTATCTCTTCCCGCGGCACTGACATGTAAACATCCCATCAGAGTCCAGTGGAGGGAAGGGCTCAATGCCCAGAAGATGCTCTGATGACTGGGGGAATGGCTGCTGATGCCTCCTACACCAGATCTGCTTCAGAGCTTACAGACCAACATCTTAGTAACTTCATTCCTCCCCACTCGCCCCCCCCCCCCCATACGTATTTAAGGGGAGGAGGCGAGTCAGGAGACCCAGGTTTGGGCACTAGTTTCATCATCACCACTTTGTGGCCTTAGGTCAAGTGACCGAATTTCTTTAGGCCTCTGTGCCTCCATGTATTAAAAGGTGAGGGATGAACCGCCACTTCCATCAACAAGCAAAGGGGACTATCAGAGGTGACCTGTGAAAGTCCTATGAAAATATGCAAGTGTTGCCCTCTAGGGTCAATTATTGAATAATAGCAAGCAGACACATCTCCTGGCGTATGGTAGACACGCAATAACCACTAAATGAATACGAATCCCCGGCACACAGGAGCAGGGAAAAGGAAGAACTCTTTTCCCGGAGATGTCTCCAGATAAAAGGAAGTATTGGCCAATTTTGTGGTTTGAGGAATGGGGTGGGCTCAGCTTTTTCTGGCATCTGTCAAATGAACAGGGGCTTCTCTCTTTCTCTGGCACCCTCCTTTCCTCCTAATCCAACAATATTCCTCTTAACCTCTTCTCATTTACCATACTAATTAATTCCTCTATTTTAGGCTGATAAAGAAATTTATCCTTGCAAAATGCTCTTGTACATCATTTCTTTAAATCTTTAGTGCCACCTTGTGAGGTATATAGAATAAATATTATTCCCACTTGGAAAATGAGTAAACTGCTCAGCGAATCAATCGGCTTGCCCAAGTTTACCCAGCATGTTACTGGCTAAATGGATTAGAATCCAGGTTTTCTGACTCCAGCCTACCGTTTAGGCTTTGTACACACACACACACACCACACCATATACACACACAGTCCCTCTCCCCTTCCCACCATCTGTATTTCTCAAGAATAAGAATCCAGGGGTGTCTTCATAATGAGGAAGCAAAATGTCCCAGCATACTAGCCTGCACGATCTTTTGAGGGCTTGCTGGCCAGATAGATCAGAGCAGCCTGAATTCAGAGTTTAAATAGATTCTGGTGTATGGGAAACATGTAATTCATGACTTGCCCTATCTTCCTTCTTTCCCCTCCTTTTAGTCAACAAATATTTGAGTGTCTTCTCTATGCACGGTAGCGGGGTCCTTGTGTGTGGCATCAGGCAGGTGCTGGAGCCTTGTGGAACATCAGGCAGAGGGACTGCTCGGAAATCAAAACCCTCCAAAGTAATTTTCAGATTCCAGAACAGATGCATGTGGGCTGGAGAACCTTTCTTGCCTATTTGCTCCTTAAGATGTTACATAAATCTCTGGGCTTCTCCCCCCACCACTAACCTGCACTGCTGTACTGCATGTTATCCTGCCCCTGCCTTCCCACAGTTTTGTCTCCCCTGGTCCTATTATGCACGCCTCTTCCCCTGTGCCATACTCTTCCGGTGCCTGTTCTCCAACTGGCTTCTCTCCCACCAGGTGATCCTCATGCCACCTGAATTGGGATCTATCGGGATCTATGACTTAGGACTGTTTCCAAAGACCAGTTCTTAAGTGAGAAATCTCAGAGTGAGAACTTATGGGCTCTTTTGCACATTTTCATAGCGCTGTGTCTTCAGTGAGCTTGACACCGCCATACACATAAACCACAAAAATACGTTAATTTCTCTTTTTGGAGATAAGATACTGGGAGGACCTGTGATGGGCTTACCCCACTAACAGCATCACCATGGATAAGATACAACTGCCAGTTTTTATTCTTCAGTTGACTTTTTTTTTTAAGTTCATTTATTTTGAGAGAGAGAGAGAGAGAGAGAAAGTGTGGGTAGGGGCAGAGAGAGAGAGAGAGAGAGAGTGTCCCAAGCAAGGTCTGCACTGTCAGCCAGGAACCTAATGTGGGGATCAAACTCATGAACCATTAGATCATGACCTGAGCTGAAGTCGGATGCTTAACGGACTGAGCCACCCAGGCTTTGGTTGACTGTTTTATAAGCCAGTCCACTTGAGGGAGGAATAAAGGAGCTCTCACCAGTGAGGATTTGTGAGTTGCTGCCTGCAAGTTTACTGGGCAAAAACTGTCATCCAAACAGTTGTTCGCCTAAAAGCAGAGCCTCGTCTTTTGTAGAGTAACTGGGACATTTGACTAGGGCATTTCAATCTGTGGAGGAGAGGGCATCAAAAGCACATGAGACTTTAACTAAAATGCTGTTTTTTTAATGGTAAATGAAAGGCCACTAATAATGTGATCAGCTCTGTAAATCTTAAATAAAAATTTAAGTCTTTCATCCTCAATAAATACCAGGGGCGCCTGGGTGGCTCAGTTGGTTAAGCGTCTGACTTCGGCTCAGGTCATGATCTCGCGGTTCGTGGGTTCCAGCCCCGCGTCAGGCTCTGTGCTGACAGTTCAGAGCCTGGAGCCTGCTTTGGATTCTGTGTCTCCCTCTCTCTCTGCCCCTTCCCTGCTTGCACTCTCTCTCTCAAAAATAAACATTAAAAAAAAAAAAGAAGAAATGCCAACTTCTGGCATCAAACATCCTGAAGTTAAGGCTCTGTCTCTTTCTCTCTTTTTTTAAAAATTGTTTATTTATTTATTTTTGAGAGAGAGAGAGATATCATGACCTGAGCCAAAGGCAGACGGTTAACCAACTGAGCCGCCCAGGAGCCCCTGTAAGGCTCTTTTCTTAGACTTGGCATTGTCAGCTGGGTAGCAGAATGGGAGCGGGCAAATACTCAGGGCAATGGTCTAAGAAAAGTCTCCGTTCTTACTCTTCTTATTCCAAAGAGTTATCTCACCTCGAGGAAGGGAAGCACAGGTCTTCCTGCTTGGAGGGAGGGTTCTGTTTATTTGAAAAGACTGTGTAACTTCTAACATGCTGCATTTAAAATACTGTCTTCCCCAAATGTCATATGACTTCACTCATAGGAGGACTTTAAGACACAGAACAGATGAACACAAGGGAAGGGAAGCAAAAATAATATAAAAACAGGGAGGGGGGGGGCGCCTGGGTGGCGCAGTCGGTTAAGCGTCCGACTTCAACCAGGTCACGATCTCGCGGTCCGTGAGTTCGAGCCCCGCGTCAGGCTCTGGGCTGATGGCTCGGAGCCTGGAGCCTGTTTCCGATTCTGTGTCTCCCTCTCTCTCTGCCCCTCCCCCGTTCATGCTCTGTCTCTCTCTGTCCCAAAAATAAATAAACGTTGAAAAAAAAATTAAAAAAAAAACAAAACAGGGAGGGGAACAAAACCTAAGACTCTTCAATATGGAGAACAAACAGAGGGTTACTGGAGGGATTGTGGGAGGGGGGATGGGCTAAATGGGTAAGGGGCACTAAGGAATCTCTTGAAATCACTGTTGCACTATATGCTAATTTGGATGTAAATTAAAAAAAATAAAAAATTAAAATACTGTCTCCCCAAGTGAAGGCTATCTCCCTTTTTTAGGATTATAAAAATTGGAAACGTAGAAAAAAGTACCTAAAGTGACCCACCAAAAAAAAAAAAAAAAGAAAAGAAAAGAGAAGTAAGACCTAGCTCTGAGCTATACTACAGCCAAAAGCCTTAGGGCTTCACATGACTGGAAGTTAAAGAAACGATGAAAAGGGGGGAGGAGGAATGGGAAAAGGGGGATGGATGGAATGCCCTTTATTTTTCCTTTTATTTCTTGAGTTGCTGATTAGTGCAGTGGGAGGGTTGACAGGAATCCAAACTTTTTATGTAGTGATTTTGTAGCCCCAAGTTGGAGATAGGAATCAGTCTTACTGTCCTATTCGTAGTCAAATTTCATTTAGTGTTTACAATGTTCTAAGTGCTTTATATGTATTATCTCATCTAATCCTCACGATCCTATGAGGTAGTTTATCACTTTTACATATATATCATATATATTTATATTTATATTTATATTTATATTTATATTTATATATCATCCCCAAAGTCTGATAATTGTGACAGATTTGAGCCTAGGGTATCTGAGGCTAGAGAATATTTTCGGTTCCACATGAAAGAAAGGTTAAAAAACATATAAAGGGCCTACAGAGAGCCAGAGAGGGATTGTGCTGTGTTTTTGCTATGATCTGAGGATGCTGTAATCTGGCATTAGTGACATCAGCTTCCACTGTTTTCAAGAGAACTGAAATTGACACCAGAACTTATCATCTGCCTTGACATTAATTTTTTGAAGTTTATTTGTTTAGAGAGAGAAACAGAGCATGCGTGCGGGGAAGGGGCAGAGAGAGAGGGGAGAGAGAATCCCAAGCAGGGTCCGCACTGTCAGCGCAAGAGCCCGATGTGGGGCTTGAACCCACAAACTGTGAGATCATGACCTGAGCCAAAGCCAAGAGCTGGATACTTAATCGCCTGAGCGTTGACATAGTTTAAATATCCTCTGGATAGAAGCGATGCCTTCTCTCTGTTTGGTGTAAAGCCAACTCATGCCTCATCTTGCGAATTCCCATAAACCCCATTAACCCCAAAGAAATAAAAACTTGTATCTTTTCACAAAATGGATTTTTATTGTAGTCATACATGGTTTCTCAGTGCCACAGAAAATTGCAGTGTAGGAACAATTTTTGGATGGCTTTCTACAGAAACATGATGAGTTTTCAAAAATGAGGTGTGCAGGAATGTGGTTAATGAAAAGTAAAAGGGGTCAAGAGAAGGGAGGATATGTAGCGTGTGCATCAAATGGTTTACTTTTTAAACCCCTCTGAGCTCTGATAACCCTTTTCTCAAGTGAGATCCCAACAAAATTCATCAGAAACCAAAGTGATTGTGCTGTCAAATACAAGGAATATATCTGTTTATTTGATAAGGAAACCACGGGAAAGGTGGGTCAGGACCGGCACAGAGTTCTTCTCAACTTGTCCCTGGGATGTGGGTGTCTGTGCCTACAGTTCAGGAGTGAGCAGGCTACCTGGAGGTGGGTTATAAGGACAAGCGTGAAACCCAAGGCTCTCCTCCAACACCTGCGGCCAGTGGGGAAAGCCTGCAGGGAGGTTGAGGGCGAGCTGCGCCGGCCTCCTCGCCCTGCGCCTCCTCTCCCCGCGCCGGTTCAGGTTCACCGTCTGCTTGTGGACCTCGCTGTAACTTGAGAGCTCTCCTTGCTTCTGCTGTGCAGTCCGGAAGCCAGAACTTCCTCTAGGAAACTGACCGGTAGACTTGAGGTTACTCAAAGGGGGAAAAGGAAAAGCATCTCCAAATTAGAAGATCTTGCCCGTGACTTGTGACTGGATGAAGGAGATCGTGAAGGGTATGCAAGGATTACTGTCCTGGTGTGCGGGGCACTCAGACATCCGGGCTAGGAGAGCCCTCCCTCGGTGCTCCTCCCCAGGGTTCTCATGGGGTTTTTTAGCACTAAATCTGCAAGATCTGGTAAGGCTAAAACTTCCCGTTTGAAATTTCTAGTTAGGAACCCAGGAGTTTTAAGGGCAAGGCTACTGTATTAACTGAGAACCACGTTCCATCGAGCACCTCTTATCTGTACTCTCGAAATGGCTTCAGAACTTGGACTGTGTCCCTTCAGTCTCCTCCTCAGCCAGTGTCCTCTGCAAAGTGGCACTAGAATTCATTTTCTAAAATACAGACGATATCCTATTGCATATTTTTGCCTCTTCCACTTGAAGACCTTTCTTTTGCTTACAGAATGACGCACGAGTTAAAACTTGAGGCCCTTCACATTGTGTCCTTGCAATAACTCATACTTGTGTTTATTGTGTTCTGAGAACTGTTTTAAGCCATACGTGCATGTGTACGTATGTGTGAAATAGACGCTATTATCCTTATTTAAAAGATGACAAAATCAAGCTATGGAGAGGTGAAGTGATTTTCCAAGGTCACCACAGCCAGTAAGTGGCTTAGCTGTGACTCAAACCCAGGCTCTGGAACCTGCGCCCTCGGGCCCCACATATACTGCCACTGGATTGTTCCCTTGCTCGTCTGACTCCACTTCCCACCCTGCGGCCCCGGGAGCGCCCCAACACTTGCTGTCCCCTAAACACCTCATGTGTGTTCCCACGTGTTTGCTCTTAGGTCCTGTGTCCAAAATGCTAGACAGCCCTTCTCTGTCTGACGAAATCCTTTATATATTTTTTTAATGTTTATTTTTGAGAGAGGGAAAGAGAGAGACAGAGCACTAGTGGGGGAGGGGCAGAGAGAGAGGGAGACACAGAATCCGAAGCAGGCTCCAGGCTCCGGGCTGTCAGCACAGAGCCTGATGCGGGGCTCAAACCCACGAACCATGAGATCATGACCTGAGCTGAAGTCACACACTCAACTGACTGAGCTACCCAGGTGCCCCTGATGAAATCCTTTAAGGCTAAGGATTAAAAGCCACCTTTTCTGTGAAGCCTTCTCAAACTCCTCCATGCTGGACGGATCCCTCCCACGGCTCTAATCACTTTCTGGTGCTATTTTAGCTCTGTATGATTATTCCGTAGGTACTCCTCGGTTATTTCTGTCACACTAGACTGTGAGGTGCTTAGGGTGGGTCTGAGACTTCTTCAATCTCCAAGGTGGATCTCCAGCGCTCACTCAGCACAGATGCTGACTTCTAGCAGGGACCCAATAAAGGTATACTGAATAAGTGAATTCATCTCAATGGCTCCTGTTGGCAAAAGAGCCTTTGCTGTGATATAGGAGCTCTGGGGGCGGTATTTTTAAGTGCCACACTCACTCTCAGGAGACAGACCTGTAGCAGAGGGTTGGAGGGGTGATGGCCAGGTCCCTTATTATTACCAGTGTTTTGCAGTTTTAGACCTGGCAGATTTGGCACTTGGAGGATTTAAATGAAAACTCCTTTGCAAAAGAAAAAAAAAAAGATGAAGTAGAGGGAAAGGAGTAGAAGCTAAATTCATTTATTCCGCTACTGAAATATGGGCACGTCTGTCTGGACTGGTTTTCTGGCCAGTAGGACTGGAGACACGTGGAGGACAGAAAACAAGTGTCAGGAAACGAAGCAGCACTGCTTTCTTGAAAGACAGCACAAGAAGTCTTTGGTCAGTGATGGTTAAGAATGAAACAAACCTGCTGGGAAACCCTACGGGAATTCAGTGGTGACCTTTATTTGCTTCCCTTCAGACTCTGCTACCGGTGCAAAGAAAAGAAGTAACTTAACTGAAATTATACTTAATGATCCTCCTCTGCGTATCAGTAAGACCCCACATTTTTGACTGCAAAGAGAAAATACTATTTATATTTGCCAAGTCTAATTTTATTTCCTAGGGCCATTGTGACTTTTAAAAAGTATCTATTTGAGGACTTTGATGAGTCACTGCGGAATGCTTAAAAAATTATGGGCGGTGAACATATTGGTATCTATACCCCAAATTTAGACTATGTTTATGAAAAACAACAAAAGAAGGATTTTTCTTTCCTAGCTTTGTTTTAAATCAATTTCGCTTACAAAGCAAACTAAAAAGTCCCCTTCTCCTGTGGTACTATAATCTAATTCAATTCAGCTCAGTTCAATTCAATTTAACAAGTGTTTTACTGAGCATCCGTTATGAGGTAGGTGTTGAGCTGGGTGTACAAAGGATCGCTTGTTAGGGTTCTTTTTTTTATTTTATTTTATTTTTATTTTTGAGACAGAGAGAGACAGAGCATGAACGGGGGAGGGTCAGAGAGAAAGGGAGACACAGAATCTGAAACAGGCTCCAGGCTCTGAGCGGTCAGCACAGAGCCCGACGCGGGGCTCGAACTCACGGACCGTGAGATCATGACCTGAGCCAAAGTCGGCCACTTAACCGACTGAGCCACCCAGGCGACCCACTTGTTAGGATTCTTACCTTTAAGGGACTGTCCGAGACAGATACAGTCACAATTCAATGTGAGACAAGATATAAACAAAGAAGGTTCCAGAAGCGAACCCAGGAGGTTAATGCTACTGCTCATCTTGGTTTGTGCTGTCATGATTCCCAACTCTATGGCAAGAAGCAAGGTGGGCAGTAAAAGGCCCCAATTTTAAAGTCAACCTCAAGAAAGGCTTGCATCGCACATTGAGAAAAGAGTTTCTTCACTTTCTAGTCTTTGGTAAGGAACTAGAGACTAACACTTATAGGATTTTAGATTTTCATTACTAAAGTAATTTCGTTGAACAACTGTGTTCTTAAAGCTATATAGCAAGACTGTCTATCACCTACATCTTCCTCTTTTTTCACTATATTCCACAGGTAGAAATTATATGGGATTTTTTTTTCTTTTTCTTTTGAGAGAGAGAGAGAGAGAGCATGAGTAGGGAAGAGGGGCAGCGGGAGAGAGAGAGAGAGAGAGAGAGAGAGAGAGACTCTTAAGCAAGCTTCCACTCTCAGCCTGGAACCTGATGCGGGGGTCGATCCCATGACCTGAGCTGAACTCAAGCTCAAATGACTGAGCCACCAGGGTGCCCCTATATGAGTTTCTTAATAATAAGAAAACCAAAGACACCAAAGGAAGCTAGAATCAAATGTGAAGGGGAATAATTAAACAAAATGAATGGAATTTATGGGAAGCAGGAACCTAGAAAAGGACTTTCTGGAAAGTAATGAGAAAAAAACTTGAAATGTTTGCCTTAATGGAGTAATAATCTTCTAATTACAGCCAAACACTAGAGATGCTGGAATATAGGAGTGGGTCAGAGAGAAGGATGTGACGGAGCATTTAATAGCCCAGAACACTGAAAAGTCTTCTCATTTTCCACTGCTTACAGCGCTCAGAGCTGCTCTGATATCTTGTACCTCTTTGCTTTTGCACATTCTATTCCCTCTGCCTGGAGGACTGCCCATCTGTGTCATACTTTATCTGAACTATGCATCTTTTACAACTCAACTCTCATATTATCAATCCTCTAGGAATTCATTTGTCTACATGTCTTTTTTCCACTGAAGTCTATAAGCTTTTTGAGGACACAATACATGAACACATTCTTTTGGTAAAAGTTTTAAATGGTACACATAAAGCTCAGGTCTTCCTGGATTCATCTCTTCCCCATTACTCTTTCCAGAGGACAATTTGATTAGCAAATATTTGTTAAGTGCCTACTATGTGCCAGGCCCTGTTGTGGAAGCTGTGAATATAGCAATAACCAAAGTAAAAAAGTTCTCTCATGGAATTTACATTCCAATAAGGGAAGGGGAAGATAAAGGAAGTTAATAACTAAAATACAATAATAATAACACAACAAAAATAATCATGGTGAACTCCTAACACTGTAGGTGAGGTTCTATTCTGATGAGATAAAAACTATCCCACTTTACAAAGCAACTGAGGCACAGAGAAGCCTAGGTCCTACATCTTGAGAGTGACAGAGTTGGGATACAAACCTAGGCAATCTGGCTTCAGAGTTTATTCTTGTAAGCAGGATGCAGTGGTCTGGGGTATGTCAGATCAAGAAAGCGCGATGGGGAAAAATAAAGCAGGTTTGAAAGAGAAGTGGAGGTGGTGTTGGTGGTGTGAGATCTTAAATCCTGTGGTCAAGGAAGGCCTCACTGAGAAACTGACATTTGAGCCATGACCTGAATGAAGCAACAGAGAAGATTATCTGGGGAAAGAGCAAGTGCAAAGGAACCAAGGCCGCGTGTGCTGGGGAACAGAGAGGAGGCCAGTGTAGCTGGAAGTCTGGGTAGTGAGAGAGGAGACAGAAGGAGATGGATGGGAGTAGAAGATGAGATCACGTGAGGCCTGGTAGCTTGCTGTAAGGATTTTGATTTTTACTTTGAGTAAGAAAGAAAACATCTGGAAGTTGTTTATTTATTTATTTTGAGGGGGTGCGGGGGGGGGGGAGAGTCCTAAGGAGGCTCCACGCTGTCAGCGCACAGCCCGATGTGGGGCTCGAACTCATGCATGGTGAGATGGTGACCTGAGCCAAAATCAAGAGTTGGATGCTTAACCAACTGAGTCACTCAGGCACCTCACATCCGGAGGTTTTTGTGCAGAGATGTGACATGCCCTGAATTACGAATTTTCACAGGGTCACTCTAGTGATACAGAGAAGGTGAGGCAGTTGTAACAATCCAGGTAGAAAATGATGGTGGCATGGACCAGGGCAGTAGTAGTAAGAGCGTGTCAGATTCTAGACACACGTGGAAGCAAAGGATTGTAAGATTTACTGATGAATCAGGATGCAGGTGTGAGAGAAAGAGGGGAGTTGAGGAAACACCCAGGTTTTTGGCCTAAGCATACTAGTAGAAGGATGGTATACAATTAACTGAGGTGGGAAGTCTGAGGGAGGATTAGGTTTAGAAAGATATATCAGAAGCGTGGTCTTGATCATGTTACATATGGATAATTAGACACTCAAACCGAAGTGTCAAGTAGACAGCTGAATATACAAATCTGGAGTTTGGGGAAGAAGTTCAGACTAGAAACAGTGGTTCTCAATGGGGAAGGGGGGGCAGAGAGGTGTCATTTTATCCCCAGGGGATATCTGGCAATGTTTGGAAACATTTTTGGTTGTCGTAACTGGTGCGCTCCGGCATCCAGAGGCTAGCGACGTTGCTGGACATCCCACCGTGCACAGGACAGTTCACTACGACAAAGAATTATCTGGTCCCCAACACTGATAGTGCTGAGGCAGAAACTCTGGACTTGACATACACATTTGGGAGTCTGTAGCAGAGAGACTTTAAAGCCATGAGCCTGGAGAAGACTGCCAAGGGAGTGGGTACAGAGGAGAAGACTAAGGACATCTAAGCACTAAGGAAGTCTAAGGACAGTGTTCTAGGGGTTCCAAAAATAGGAAAAATGAACAAAACTGACAGAGCAGGAACGGCCAGCGAGACAGGAAGACCGGGAGACTACAGTTTCTGGAAGCTAAGGGATAAAGGTGTTTCCAAGTGAAGGGACTATTAACTGTGTCAAATGATGTTGACAGGTCAAGTAAAATGAGCGCTAAAAGTTGACTCTGGGTTTAGCCATGTGGAGGTCCCTAGAGACCATAGTGGGAGCAATTCTGGAGAGTGATGGGGGTGAAAAACTGAACAGAGTGAGGTTTAGAAGAATATGTGGGTTCAAGAGAATATGTCAGGAGAGGAATCAGGGACAGTGACTATAAAGAGTTCTTCAAGAATTGTGCTACAAACGAGAACAGAGAAATGATACGGGACCTGGAAAGAGATAGGAGGCTACCGGAGGGTTTTTAAGGGTGGGGGAAAGTCAGTAAGTTTCTATGAATGATCCACTAGAGTGGGAAAAACTGATTGAGGAGAGAGGAGCCAGTTTGGAGTCATATCCTGGAGGTGAGGGATAAGACCGGGTGCCTATGAGGGGGGCTGAGCTAGGCTAGGAACACTGGTCCCAGGGGACAGGACAGATGGAACTAGCGGGGGAGGGGCAGAAAGAGAGAGAGAGAGAGAGAGAGAGAGAGAGAGAGAGAGAGAGAGGTGTGAGCTTGACAATGCGGGGCTCGATCCCACAACCCGAGCAGAAATCAAGAGTGTGACACTCAACTGACTGAGCCACCCAGGCGCCCGGGAGGCAGTATTTTCCTTAAAAATTTTACTGTTTATTTATTTTTGAAAGAGACAGAGAGAGAGAGAGAGAGAGACAGAGACAGAGACAGAGACAGAGAGAGAGCATGCAGGAAGAGGTGGAGAGAGAGGGAGACACAGAATCTGGAGCAGGCTCCAGGCTCCGAGCTGACAGCACAGAGCCCGACACGGGGCTCAAACGCACAAACCATGAGATCGTGACCTGAGCTGAAGTTGGACACTTAACCTGTTGAGCCACCCAGGCGCCCAATAAACTAAGTTTATTTTCTAAACTTAGTTGGCTATAGAATCCTTTTTTAGTGGAATACCTATCAATACTAAACAAATGCCAAACACATTTTCTATAGGACAGACCTTGGGAAACACTGGATTAAGACAAAATATTTCCTTGATTATAACCACTTCCACTGAGGAATTGACACTTTCTTACAAACAATGTAACTGCCTATTAAAAAACATAGCTTCTCCTTCCCAGTTCCCACTTTAGCACTAGATACCTGACTTACGGGGAAAAAAAAACCAAAACCCTAAAAGCAAAGCAAAAGAAAACAAATAAACAGGAGCCCTTGGCTTTATTGTCTCACTGAGAAGAAAGAGGGCAAAAGCCACCAGTGGGATTCTGCCTGTAGCCAGCATTGTGCGTATATCATTCACTGGAGGGCTGTGTGAGGAGAAAGGACTACCCTTGGAGTCCACAGGGCAGAAAACAGACTCCTCAGGGACACAACTGCCTGTAATATCAGTTATACAGGGGCCTGAAAGGAGGTTATCAACCGAAAACCAAAAGAGCTAGAGATACACTTTCTCACCACTGGGAACATTTAAGACCACATCAATTTCTCAAAGCAACCACAACTACAGGAGTAGAATGGTGACCACCGCAAAAAAATACAAGAAGCAAAGCCCCAAATAACCTGCCTGCAGCAAGCATGGCTGTGGAAGGCTCTGTGCTGGCCTATTAATTACACAGGTGCTGACTCTGGGAGCCTCAAAGGGGACATTTTAAGTGAGCACAAACGGAACCTGAGCTACTAAACATTTTTGTCCTCACAGACCACAACACAAAGGTCATCTGGCAGCTGGGCTACTACGTTCATAGTAAATTTTATCACTGCCCTGGTGTATTCCTACTTGGGATAATAACAGAATTCTGGTCTTGAAGGGTTTCAAAACAAGTGATTGAAGTATGGGTGACGGCAGAGGTGGTTGATGATGAATATCCAGAGTTCCCCAAATAGAAGAGCAGTTAACAGTAGCAGCAGCAGCAGCAGCAAGTAACAGCTATTGACTGCTTCCCCCACGCCAGATTCTCCTGCAAGCATTTCATATATGTTCTATTATCCGTTCATCACCACAGTGATGTGAAAGAGCCATTATGGACCTCCATTTTACAGCTGAAACACTGAGGCACAAAAAGGTTAAATAATTTGCATAAAGTCATATAAGTGGACACATGGCAAAACTGGGATTTAAAAAGGTAGTCTTGGCACTGGAGCCCATGCTCTTAACTGCTAGGCGAAACTGCCTTTTTTTTTTTTTTTTTTTTTTTTTTTTTAAAGAGAGGGAGCATGCCTCAGTGGGGCAGAGGGGCAAAGGGAGAGACAGAATCTTAAGCAGCTTCCAGGCTCAACGTGGAGCCCCACGCGGAGTCCAACTGGGATCATGACCTGAGCTGAAATCAAGAGTCTGAGTCACCCAGGAACCCCTGTACTGTCTTTTAAAAGATGAAAGGTACCAAAAAGTGATGTGTAAATCACAGGTCCCATTCAACCCCAGAGGCTCTAATGACAATCCCTGTGAAAGAACAGGTCTCTTGGTGGATACATCACTCAGCTGGGGAAGGTAACAGAGTTTTGGCAGAGGAAAGACAACTCAGGGCTGTGCTGACAATAATCAACTACTTGAATATTTAATAATCTCAGTGACATCAAATTGATAGCTTTTAAGAATCTGTAGAACATTTCAGTATTTTTTATCATAAAAAACAGAACTGTAGATCATAAGGGTGCCTGGGTGGCTCAGTCGGTTAAGCATCCGACTCTTGATCATGATCAAGGTCGTGATCTCACAGTTCTTGAGATCGAGCCCCACATCAAGATCTGCGCTGACAGCCTGGAGTCTGCCTGGGATTCTCTCTCTCCCTCTCTCTTTCTAAAAATGAATAAATAAACTTAAAAAAAAAGAAATGTAGATAATATATGAAGTAAACAGGTCACTTTTGTGTCACTACACAGAGTTAGAAGTTTTGAACTTTTCCTTCTATTTTTAACTTTCTATTGTTTAACCCAACAAATCCCAAAACAAATATGCAAATGCAGATTGGGTCTTACACACTACACAAAAAGGCATATCCTATAAACTTGTAAATGACGAGAACATTTTTCTAAAATGCAACATCCTGACTGTAAGAAACAGAAACTATTCAAACAAGCTTATGTAAAAGAAAAAGGTGTATTAGATGGTGTGGGGCTGGGGGTAAGCTGAAGTGATGGGAGGGAGAAGGGGGTCAGTATCTCCCTCTGACTCTCTTGTCTCTATTTGTGTCTCTCTCATTTATTGGTTTCTCAACTTCACAACGTTTATCTGCTTCTTTCTTCTTTCTCTGATTTGAGTTGAAGTTTTTTTTTTTTAACCAACCTCCATACAAATTGATGATTTTTGATATTGTTTTTTGTTTTTTGTTTTTTTTTTTTTAAGCAGGCTCCTCATCCAACATGGGGCTTGAACTCCCGACCCTGAGATCGAGAGACTGAGCCAGCCAGGCATTCCAAGAATTGAAGATTTTTAAGTTTAGTTTTAAGAATCAAGTGCACCTAACCTCAGTGTTGCATGGACATGATGTGAAGGTTAAACTGGTAATAAAATCTTTGTGGCTGGAAAATTAGTAATTTAGCATCTTAAAAATATTTGGGGTGCCTGGGTGGCTCAGTCGGTTGGTCATCCGTCTTCATCTCAGGTCGTGATCTCATGGCCTGTGAATTTGAGCCCCACGATGGGGTCTGTGCTGACAGCCCAGAGCCTGGAGCCTGCTTCAGATTCTGTGTCTCCCTCTCTCTCTGCCCCTGCCCTTCTCACACTCTGTCTCTCTCTCTCACTCTCAAAAATAAATAAGCACTAAAAAATTTTTTTAAAAATATTTATGTTCTGTGACTCTTGATCTCAGGGTTGTGAATTCAAGCCCCATGGTGGGTGTACAGCTTACTAAAAAAAAAGTAAAAACAAACAAAAAAAAAGTTTATGCTCTTGGAGGCAGTAATTTCACCTTAACATTGCTAGCAGTGCATGAATCTAGGATCACACAAATTTGAACTTGATTTACAGGTTTGCACTTCCTTGTCGTATGACCTAAGGCAAATTATTTATTTCTCCATGTTCTTGTTTCTTCATTTTAAAATTGAAATCACAACACTGCCTCTTGGATCACAAAGATTAAATGAGATAATATACGTAATGAAGTCACCAGACTGTCTGGCATCTAGTATATGCTCAATTATTATCCCAAGTGAACGACTGGACAAGTATATAAGGATACATATAAAATAATGTTTATTATAGCATTATTAATGATTGAAAAATTATAAACAATTAATACCAAACAATTTTATCCACCACTGTAACACAACACTGTAGTCTTAAGATAGCTCCTGGAACACAGTAGGCACTCAATAAGTGCTGAATGAACAAAAAAGGGTTGGTTGAATAAATTGGGGCACAATCAGACAACAGAATGCTATTCAGTCACTCTAAAAATGACATATGTTGGAATTTTCATTGAAAGTACATGTATAGTACAGTCCTTTTGTTTAAAAATATATGTGCGTACATTAATAGAAAAAGGTCCAAAAGGCTATACATACATCAAGATGTTGACATTTCCTATGGTGGGATTGTGGCAGTATGGATATTTTTATTATCTTATTTTTGCTTAGCTGTATTAAATTTTTTTCCTATGAGTATTATGCATTGATTTTGCAGTGAAAAGCTATTTTTAATTTTAAAAATATATGTTCCAAATGCACAAATAAATTGGAACCAAGAGACAGACCTAGATTTGAATCTTGGTTAAATCCAGTTTTTTCAAAAAGCATCTTATTATTCATTTATATGCTTATTTTCCCATTGGACATCGAAATCCTTAAAAATATGGAACATGTCTCCATGTTTGTCTCTTTGTAGCGCCTTTCACAAAACCTTACACGTTATCAGTGCTCAATAAATGCTTGTCAGTGACAGGCAATACACCCCACCACAGCTCTTGCAATGGTGTTTAATGCGTTGGTCACAGCAGCAAAGTAACTCCCTCTAGAATCTCTACGGAGATGGTGATGGTTCCAACACTTTTAAAAAACTGATCCTGAAATGCCCATAAGTGAACAAGAGTGTCCTCTGGATTCCTCTTCCTTTGAAATGCAAATTCTGTTACAGGATCCTAATTTTTCTGTAAATAATTCAGAGATCGAACCAACTTGTGGTTACAGGAGAAGGTCCAAGTTTCTAGTGTTACTTGTTTAGGTAGAAATCTATAAAGTACCTGTTGAAGATATTAATCAGCCCCCTCCCAGCTTCACGTTTATTTACAGAAATCCAAAATGCCAAATGTTTTCTAGGCCCTAAAACGTACTCTCTGCAAAAAAAAGTACTCTCTGCACTGTAACTTACTTACTCTGTCAGGATTATATTATTACCAACCCTTAAATTATCATCTTAGGTAGTGATGAAACTAATAAGAGTTATAACTAGTTAATCAAGTTAACCATTTTTTATTCAAAGAGCAACACTGTCTTAAATCTCATTCTTAATTATTCCTCACTTTCGTACTATTTTTTCCCCTGCTTTGGTTTACAACATAGTAGGCAGAAAGCTTCACATATTTGTGAATTTGGTAAAAACGAATTCTGCCTACTTTATAAGTGATATTTATAAGCAAGGGATTAGAAAAATCATAGCTAGATAAATCTTAAAATACTATTTCAGCTGAGTGCTTAGTTGTCCAGACTGGAAACACACCATCTGAGTTCAGTTCCAGCTTTGTCGCCTATTAGGTCTATATGACTTTGGATAAGGTTTTCACTTCTCTAAAACCTCAATCCCATCTGGAAAATGAAGTTGATGATAATAAAAATATCTATCTTGTTGGGTCGTTATGAGAATTAAAACTGAATGGATAAAGCAGTACTATCCAACAGAAATGTAAAGCAAGTTACAAATGTGAACTGTTACGGGATTCTAAATGTTCTATGACTATATTAGAAAGGTAAAAAGGAAGGTGAGATTAATTTTAATAGCATATTTGGCTTAACCCATATATCCAAAACATTATCAACATCAAAACATTATTAATGAGATTATTTTACATTTCTTGTTTGGTATTAAGTCTTTGCAATTTGATGTATATTTCATATCGGCAGCACACCTCAAATTAGACCAGCCACATTTCAGGCGCTCAGTAGCTACATGTGACTAGTGGCTATCTTCCTGGATAGCACAGGTATAACGTGCTATCTAGCACATACTATGGCTAAATAAATTTAGTTCTTGGTATCATCATAACTCCCTTTTTAGGAATTGCTATGGATTTTTCTCCAAGTATGTGAATCATAACACTAGCTAATATTGGGTGGTTCTGGAACAATGGCGTTAAAAAACACTGAATTACATGGTCAGAAAACTATTCCTTCTAAAATTACTTTTTCATCTTTCTGACCATATCGAGAAAAAAGTGTCAGTTTGATACTACAAAACTTTGTTTTTAAAATTTAAATTTCTTATTGATATATAATCCACAGACACGAAATGTACCAATTTTAAGGGTGTTGTTTGATGATTTTGACAAATGGATACAGTTGTGTAACCACTTCCCTAATCAAGATACAGAACATTTCTATCACCTGGGCCAGGGCTTCTTAAAAGCCAGGAAAACTAGTGCAACCTCAACAACAAGAGCCCTGCAGTCAACCCTGTATCTTTGAATACATACAGATTGCTTTCCGGAAAAGTTCTACCAATGTATATCTCTAAGCAATACTGAAACAGCCTCACTGCACACTTACCTTAAGGAAATAATCAGAGATGGGACAAGGGTTTCTCAATACACAAGATGTTTATTGCCATATTACTTATATCAAATAAAAATTGTAAACAATCTAAATATCTAATAGTAATGGTTAAAGATATATTCTTAAAACTGAAATTATATAGCCATTAAGATTATTTTAAATAATTTTTAATAACATGGGAAAGTGTTCTCAATATAATTAAAAGTAAGAAAACAAGTAGAAAACTGTATAGACAATATGGTCCTAATTATGTCAAAAACAAAACAAAACTCAAAGAACTTTAGGTAAAGAAAAAACCAAAGGGAATATGCCAAAATACTAACAGTGGTTAATTCTAACTGTGGTGTTACGAAAGGTTTTTACTTTAATACTTGAGTTTTTCATTATAATGAGAATGAACTACTTGGTGGAGGGAGCCTATTTTTCTTTATTTGTCTTTACTAGTTAGAAAATAGTTGAAAAATGGGACCATTAATTATTCTGCAGGCGTATAGCTAATGAGGGTTTAACTGAATCCGGTAGCATTACAGAGAACCTACTATGTGTAGTCGTTATCAGATTGAAAGGGAATTTGGCTGTAAAGGGATTGTTGATCTGGGGTCACCTTCTAGCAGGATACGTCTTCCTCCTTGTTAAAATTCTTAAGTAGTAAACTGACAGCACTGGAGACTACCGTGCTCTCTTCACCCAAGTTCAAGTGGGGTTCAGGCAAGGGCAGCACTTTGGCTAATACATCTACGTAGCTTCCCCGTTCCCCTCCACTTCTATCCTGAATTCCGAGAAGACAGAGGGATTTATTTCTTCTACTGAGAGAACAATTCCATCCGTATGGATCTGGTTCTTGGCCTCTCAGCTCACACGGCTAACTTAAAGTGTCAATTGCGGCCGGCAGGGACTAGAACTCTTTAATATTGATTGACTTGTGAAGTGATAAGGCAAGCCAGCTCAAATCCCTAACCAAGATGCTCATTTATTTGCAAGGTAGGATCATGTGCATTAGAAACACAAGAACAACAGATCAGTCTATTGTAGGTGAATAAATAATGGGTATGGTTCATTTAAATACACCTAGGAATTTGCATTTTTCTATTAACACATGTTTATTTTGAACATTTAAGAGAAATAATACCTCTCTTGAGCATATTAGCTTTTAAGCATATTAGCCAGGGTGATCCTGATAAAATATCAGATGTCACGGTTCTGCTTAAAAATCTACAAAACACATAAAAACTTGAACCTAAATGTTTATAGCAGCACTGTTTATAACAGCCAAAAGGTGGAAACAGCTCAAATGTTCATCACTGACAAACGGATAAACAAAATACAGTATAGGCATACAATGTAGTGTATGCAGCATTAAAAAGGAAGTATCGGTATAGGCTACAACATGGAAAACATTATACTAAGTAAAAGAAGCCACTCGCAAAAGGCAATATATATTATATGGTTCCCTTTACATGAAAAGCTCAGAACAGGGAAATCTACAGAAACAGAAAGTAGATTAGTGGTTGCTTAGGCCTGGGGGGGAGAGGGGTTCTTTCTAAGGTAATGAAAATGTTCTAAAGTTGACTGTGGCTAATGGTTGCACATATCTGTGAATACACCCAAACCATTGAATTGTATACTTTAAAGGGATGAATTGTATGGTTCATACATTATAGTTCAATAGAACTGTGAAGAAAACCCAAACCCTTCAATGCTAACTTATAGTGCAAACCAGTGCTCGAGACAGTGGACAAGACCTCCCCTGTCAGGTTCCAGATTCCTCTCTGACAGCACATCTCCCTCTCCTTTCCTCAGCCTCTCCTGTCTCCTCAGACACACTGCATGACTGTGCCTTAGGACACTAGCTCTGCTGTGCCCGAAATGTTCTTCCCTCCACCTATTTGGTTCACTCCCTCAACCCCTTCAAGTCTTTCCTCAAATCTCTTAATGTGGCCTTTTCTGACACCATGCTGAGGAGGGTAACTTACCTCCCACAGCCCCCATGCAATACCAATTGCCCTTTACCTTGCTTTGCTTTTTTTCTCCCATAGTATTTGTCACCTGATTTACTATCAAGTTTACTTATTAAGTTTATTGTTTATTTCTGTCTCCCTCTGCATTAAAATGTAACTTTCACGAGGGCTAGGATCTTTATGTTATTCACGGAAGTATCTCCCATGCTCATTTACTGAGCTGAATTTATTTGCTGAATGAGTGAGTGAACTATGAACTTTATGCTGTTCTCATGTGTTCAATATATATTTGTTTATGAATTCTAGAACTCTCAACTAGGGCAGTAAGACTTCTGACTGTTCCACACAGATGTTGGTGAAAATCTCGGTTGTGCTATGGAACAACTCATGTCATATACAATTCCTAGAAGTTGAAATTTTGACCCCCACCCACTCCCCGACCAGCAATTGAGGGTATATTAGGTCAGTATGACTAATGAGACAAATGAAGAAGGAAGTTGGTAGTGGTGGTGGTGGTGGTGGGGGGGGTATTAATTCCATAAGAAGGGAAAACACTGAGACAGGAGACCACAGTGTATATACACTGCAAACCTGCATGGACCCCAGAGACACAACGGACTAACCATTCAGGGAAAGCACACCTGTATGTGTTCAGATCTCTGCTAAATCCACTACCCAGATCCTTTTTAGGGCAGGTTCTCTGCAAAGAAGCATGAAAATTATGCCTTTAAAGAGGTCCCTGTGATCGGTTAGTATCTTTTTTTTTTTTCTTTGTATTTCATTATGCACAAAAAAGAGAAGAGAAAGTAAATCAAAATTCATATTAAACTTCATATGGCTATGGAGAGGAGATAATATTGACTGCCTCTCTTTATCTGGAGGCAATTTTATTAAGAATGTTGCTAAGGAGATAATTAGCTTCTGCAAAATTCCTTGGTGTCTTAGCAGCAAATACACGCCTTCTATTTTAAATGGTGTTTAAATCAGGGCACCTGGGTGGCTCAGTCAGTTAAGCAACCAACTCGTGATTTCAGTTCAGGCCATGATCTCACCATTCATGGGATAAAGCCTTGTGTGTTGGGCTCTGCACTGAATGTGGAGCCTGCTTGGGATTCTCTCTCTCCCTTTTTCTCTGCCCCTCCCTGACTCTCACTCTCTCTCTCAAAGTAAATAGATAAACTTAAAAAAAAGTTTGTTTAATCTTTTAAACAAGATTTAAATCTTGTTTAAACCTAAACAAAGATGATCACAATTACACTTAGAGCAGGACCTATAGAGACAAACCCTGTAACTACAGAAGGCTGTGGAACTCTGCTTCACTGTAACCAGTACTTGAGTCATCGAAAAATGTTGTCACAAAAGAATTGTTTTAAAGAAAGAAGATGCTTATATACTACATTAACAAAATGAAAGATAAAAAATGATATGATCAGATCACTTCACTAGATACAGAAAAAGCATTTGACAAAATTCAACATCCATTTTAGATAAAAATTCTTAACAAAGTGGGTACAGTGGGAATGTACTTCAACATACATAGTAAAGGTCATCTATGACAAGCCCACACCCAACATCACAGTTAATGGCAAAAAGCTGAAAAGCTTTTCCTCTAAGATCAGGAACAAGACAAGGATGTCCACTTTCACCACTTTTATTCAACATAGTATTGGAAATCCCTGCCAGAACAATTAAGCAAGAAAAAAAAAAAAAGGCATTCAAATTGGAAAGTTAGAAGTAAAACTGTCACTTTTTGCAGATGACATATTATTTACAGAAAACCTAAAGACTCTACCAAAAAAATATTAGAATAATTCAGTGAAGTTGTAGGTTACAAAATCAATAAAAAGAAATCTATTGCATATCTATTCACTAATAATGAACTATCAGAAAGAGAAATTAAAAAAAAACAATCCCATTTACAGTTATATCGAAAAGAATAAAATACCTAGGAATAAATTTAAGGAAGGAGGTGAAAAGACCTGTACATTGAAAACTATAAGACATTGATGAGAGAAAATGAAGACATAAATAAACAGAAAGATATTCCATACTCATGGATTAAAAGAATTAATATAGTTAAAATATCTACACTACCCAAAGCAATCTACAGATTTAATGCAATCCCCATCAAAACTCCAATGACATTTTTCATAGAAATAGAATAAAAAAATTTGTAACCACAAAAGACCTTGAATAACCAAAGCAATCTTAGGAAAGAAAAGAGCTGGAGACAATGTGCTCCCTGATTTCAAAATATATTACAAGGCTATAGTAATCAAAATAGTATGGTAGTAACACAAATGGATCAATGGAACAGACCACAGAGTCCAGAAATAAACTCTTGCATATATGGCCAATTAATTTATGGCAAAGGAGGCAAGAATATACAACGGGGAAAGGATAGTCTCTTCAGTAAATGCTGTTGGGAAAACTGGACAGCCACATGCAAAAGGATGAAACTAGACCACTATCTTATACCACACACAAAAATAAACTCAAAATGGATTAAAGACATGAATATAAGATCTAAAGCCATGGGGCACCAGGATGGCTCAGTTGGTTAAGTGTCCGACCGTTTTTTTTTTTTTTTTTTAACATTTATTTATTTTTTGAGAGACAGAGAAAGACAGAGCAGGAGCAGGGGAGGGGCAGAGAGAGAGGGAGACACAGAATCCGAAACAGGCTCCAGGCTCTGAACTGTCAGCACAGAGCCCAATGTGGGGCTTGAACTCACGAACTGTGAGATCATGACTTGAGCCGAAGTCGGACACTTAACCTACTGAACCACCCAGGTGCCCCAGTGTCCGACTCTTAATTTTGGCTCAGGTCATGATCTCATGGCCTCAGTCATGAGATGGAGCCCTGCATTTAGCTCTGTGCTGGGTGTGGAGCCTGCTTAAGATTCTCTCTCCTCTCCTTCTGCTCCTCCCCTGCCCATATGCACACACGCATGTGCACTCTATCTAAAAATAAAATAAAATAAAAAAATTAAAAAAAAGATCTGAAACCATAAATCTCCTATAAGAAAACATAAGCAGTAAGCTCCCTGACATTGGTCTTGATGATAATTTTTTGGATTTGATACCAAAAGCAAAGGCAAGAAAAAAAAAACAAACAAGTGAGACTGCATCAAACTAAAAAAGCTTCTATACAGCAAAGGAAGTCATCAACAAAATGAAAAACCTACTAAATTGAGAAAATATTTGCAAATCATACATCCAATAAGGGGTTAATATCCAAAATTCATAAAGAACTCATATAACTCAATGAAAAAAACAAACAAACAATTCAATTAGGGGTGCCTGGGTGACTCAGATTGGTTAAGCAATCTGACTGCAGCTCAGGTCATGATCCATGGTTCATGGGTTCAAGCCCATGTTGGGTTCTGTGCTGACAGCCCAGAGCCTTGAGCCTGCTTTGGATTCTGTGCCTCCCTCTCTCTCTGCCCCTATCCCACTCATTCATTCTCTCTCTCAAAAATAAATAAACATTAAAAAAAATAATTTGATTAAAAAATGGGCAGAGGATTTGAATAAACATATTTCCAAAGAAGTCATACTGAAGGCCAACAGGTACATGAAAAGATGTTCAACATCAGTAGTCATCAGGGAAATGCAAATCAAAACCAGGATGAGCCATTACCTCACACCTGTTAGAATGGCTATTATCAAAAAGGCAAAAAATAACCAGTGTTGGCAAGGATGTGGAGAAAAGGGAATTCTTATGTACTGTTGAGGGAATGTAAACTGTTGTACTCTCTATGGAATAGAATATGGAGGTTCCTCAAAAAATTCAAAGTAGAACTACTATATGATCCAGCAATTCCACTTCTGGGTATTTATGTAAAGGAAACAAAAACACTAGCTCAAAAAGATATACACACCCCCATGTTCGTTGGAGAATTACTTTCTTTTTTAAAAAAATGATTTATTTTGAGAGAGAGAGCATGTGTGCAGGCAGAGACAGAGAGGGAAAGAGAGAATTCCAAGCAGGTTCCATGCTGTCAGCACAGAACCGGGCTTGGGGCTCGATCTCATGAACCATGAGATCATGACCTGAGCCCAAATCAAGAGTCAGATGCTTAACCAACTGAGCTATCTAGGCACCCTGCAGAATTATTTTCAATAGCCAAGATAAGAAAACAACCTAAGGGTCCATCCATAGACGGATGGATAAAGAGAATGTGGTGCATATCTATACAATGAAATAATAGCCATAAAAAAAAAAGGAAACTTGCCATTTGTGAAAATATAGCTGGATCTTGAGGGCATTATGCTAAGTGAAATAAACCAGACAGAGAAAGACAAATGTTGTATGATCTCACTTATATGTAGACTCTAAACAAAGCAAAACAAAATAAAACAAAACCAAGCTCACAGATACAGAGAAAAGATTGGTAGTTGCCAGAGGCAGTGGGTGGAGGGGTGGGTGAGATGGGTGAAGGGAGTTGAAAGGTGCAAAACTCATTTTATAAAATAAGTAAATCAGGGGGATATAATGTAAAGCCTGGAAACTCTAGTTAATAATACTACATTGTATATTTGAAAGTTGCGAAGAGAGTAAACCTTAAATGTTTCCCATCACAAGAAAAAACATTTTTTGTAACTATATATGCTGATGGATGTTAACTAGACTTACTGTGGTGATCATTTTGTAATGTACATGCTGTATACTTGAAGCTAATATAATGTTATATATCAATTATACCTCCATTAAAAAAAGGTACTTGAGAAAGTGCAACTTAAATTATAACTTTTTAAAAAAACTTTTGTGTTTCAGAGTTTATTTATTTATTTTGAGAGAGAGAGAGAGGCAGAGGGAGAGGGAGAGAGAGAGAATCCCAAGCAGGCTCTGCAGTGTCAGCACAGAGCCCAATGCGGGGCTTGAACTCATGAACTGTGAGATTATAACCTGGGTCAAAATCAAGGGTTGTACGCTTAACTGACTGAGCCACGGAGGCACCCGTAAATTATAACATTGAATGGCAAGTTGAATTTCAGATTCAACTAATGTATATCTCCATTTAAAGTCTTGATGTCTTGGGGTACCTGGGTGGCTCAGTCAGTTAAGCATCTGACTTCAGCTCAGGTCATGATCTCATGGTTTGTGGGTTCAAGCCCCACATCAGGCTCTGTACTGACAGCTCAGAGCTGGAGCCTGCTTCAGATTCTGTGTCTCCCTCTCTATCTGCCCCTTCCCTGCTTGTGCTCTGTCTCTGTCTCTCAGCAATAAATGTTAAAAAAAAGTTTAAAAAAATCTTGATGTCTTTTAGAAATAGAAGGTATCCCAGGATGAAGATTATTAAAATTGCTACATGAGAGATAAGGTTACATGTAATTTTCTAGGATGCAGGAGATCATTTTTGACCCACTTACCATTACATTAAGTATCTTGGCCCAAATCATAAACTAGTAAGTGGTGGTGGTATCTGACTACAGAATAAACCTCTATTGATCTAAGGTTTTACTTAAGAGATTAGGGAAATCAAGTGATCTGTATCCCAGAAATATCCTGCAATACGCATTTCCCACTCTAGAGGGATAGTAGTTCCTCTATCAGCACATCACACTCCCAGCTATGAGACATGATTTCTTTCCTGTTTATTGAGACATCTATTAATCCATAGCCTTGTGGGGTAGCCCATACCACATTTTACATGATTCCAAGTATAAAAGGAGGGCATTCATCACTCACATCTAAAAGTATACTATTTCCTGATCACTACAATCTCTTAAAATAGTACTTCTGTGCCGTTGAACTCTTGGGGTCAATGCTGTGTGTCACTTATTTCTTTGGACTCTTCCTTAAGAAATAACCCCCATATTACATAGGGAATTGCATAATACACCCCTTCATAAAAATTAAACCCCAACAATTTACAGAAACAAATTATTAAACTTACTCTCCCCCAAATGAAGGTTTTATTGCCAGCTCACAGCAGCCCTACTATATCCAGTTATGAAACTGATTTAAAAAAATATTAACCTTTCCACTTACTGAGAGTCCAAGATTTCAAAATATATTAAGAGATGTGGACTTATGCAACATGCTTAGCAATACCCAAGGTAGCCCACGTTCATCATGAAAATGGAGCCTTTCCACTAAAAGTTGAAGCTAAGTTGCTTTTGATTATTTAGGCCTTTATGATAATTGATCTCTGAAATACAAATTCCACTATCTTTTTACTGATAATGATAAACTTCACGATCTATTAACTAGAGGTTATATATTTATGAAATATATATGATAAAAACCTGATTGATGATTTTATCATTTGATAAATGATAAAAAACCTGATTTTGGATCATTTTTGTATTGCAAACATTAATTTTTTTTCCAGGTTGGTAGTTACCATAGTAACTCCCTCCTTCTTAAAAAGTTTCATTGGTTAGGGCCAGCAAACAACCTTGTTCAAGATTTTAATGAACCTTCTATTGCTGAGGCTATTAGCTCAAACATAATTCAGTGTACTGCTTAGCATACTGTTAGGTCAGACGAGGAAATACCAAATCTGGCTAGTTGGAAGACTCTAATCTAAAGCTTTTGCAAAAATGCCTCACTTTCTTATTTTTACATAAAAGATTATTTGCTCAGGAACTAGAAAGTATTTTAGGTTATAGAATTAATGTGATTAAAGAAAAATGAGGAATTTGAAAACATGAGGGAAGAAGAAATTAACAAAATATCAAGAGAATTTGAAAAAGAAGCAAAAAGAACTTATAGACATAAAAATATAACCTTTGAAGTTAAAACCTAATGGACAAAATAAACACAGATTAGACAAAGATGAAGAGAGAATTATTGAAATGGAATACTGATCTGAAAAATTACACAGATCTGCAGCAGAGATATGAATTGATAATATAAATGAAAGGTTAAGAGACAAAACATATCTCATAGGAGTTCCAGAAGGATGGAACAGAGGAAACAGAAAAGCAGCAATGTTAAAAGAAATAATGACTAGAAATTTTCCAATAATTTTGCCAAACATGAGTTTTCATGCCAACTACTATAAATATAAATTCACATTTAGATACATAATACTGAAACAAGAACATCAAAGACAATCTTAAAAGAATCAGAGAATATATTGCCTACAACACCCAAAAAATAATTATATTGAAAGGAGACTTAACAGCAACAATTAAAAATAATATTCCATTTCTTCTGACTTTTAAGTGCCGAGAGTAAATTATCAACCTGGATTTCTAAACTTAATAAACTAAGATATTTTTATTAAAAAAATCAAATTGACTAGTAGCTAAAAGAACTACTAAAGGATTTTTAAAAATGTTTTTAATTTTATATTTGAGAGAGAGAGAGAGAGAGAGAGAGAGAGCGAGCGAGCATAAGCAGGGGAGACAGACTCTGAAGCAGGCTCCAGGCTCTGAACTGTCAGCACAGAGTCTGACGCGGGGCTCAAACCCAAGAGCAGTGAGATCATGACCTGAGCCAGAGTCGGATGCTTAACCCACTGAGCCACCCAGGTGCCCCAAGGATGTTTTTAATAAGAAGAAAATTGGATTAGAAAGAAGGAGCAGAGTGAAAAAGCCAGTGTTGGGGGGCAGGGGAAGCAAATACATAATGACAACTGAAAAATAATGATGATGATTAACCAAATTAATCATAATTATAAAAACAGGATGGAACCAAAATGCTAACTATGATAGCTTGTCAGTTGAGAGGAAGCTGATCAGAGATCCTTCTGATCATTCCAAGATCCTTGTATTATTTGTGAGAAAGGAAGAAATAGATTACTTTTAACCTGTTTCTTCATTCATTCAACAAATATCTTTTAAGGGCAGGTAAAACTAATCTGTGGTGATAGAAGTCAAAATAGTGATTACTTTGTGAGAGTTGTGACAAGGAGGGGACGTGAGGCATAAGGGAGACTTCTGGAGATGCTGGTAACATTCTACGACTTGGTTTGGGTAGTAGTGACATAGTTGTATTCACTTTGTCATATTTCATTGAGCTGTCTGCTTATCATTCTTATCATTCATACACTTCTCTGTATGTAATGAAGTATGCAAGTATATATTTCTATAAATTATAAAAGGAAACTATCGCACAATTTACTACAAAATAAAATTTTGATGGATTATAAAGCTATAACTTTAAATGCAAGTCCTAAAAATGGAAAAAATAGAGGTTAGCATTTACATAATTTTGGCTGGGAAAGAACTAAGAACGGCACCAAAGGCAGAAATCACTGGTAGTTTTGACTACATAAAAGTAAAAATAAAATATAATAAAAACTTTTATACAAAATACTGTGAATACTATCAAACGGATCATCAAACAAGAAAAAAGATTTGCTAAAATATGTAACAAATGGTCAATATCCTTAATTATACAGATATAATTAATAAAAATCATTGGCAAAAAATAACCAAATTGTAAAATGGGCAAAGAATATGGACTGGGCAAGTAAATAAACTTAAAAAAAAAAAAAAAAAAGGAGTGCCTGGGTGGCTCAGTCAGTTAAGCATCTGACTCTTGGTTTCAGCTTAGGTCATGATCACACAGTTCATGAGTTTGAGCCCCACGTTGGACTCCGCACTGATAGCGAGAAGTCAGTTTGGGATTCTCTCTCCCACTCTCTCTGCCTCCCCCCACTCCCCACACCTGTGTGTGCACACTTGTATGTGCTCGCTCTCTCTCTCTCAATAAATAAATAAACTTAAAAAAAAAAATGAACTAGCAATTCAAAAAGAGCTATATAAATGGCCAGTAAGCTCTGGAAAACTGACAAAGCAGTTAAGTAATTTGCCTAAACAGTAAGAGGGAAAGTCAGGATTCAAACTCTGGTAATCTTATCTTTCAATTAATATTTGTTTAATGAATGAATGATTATATACTTAACACTAAAAGATGTATACATCATAGACTACAAAATTCAGGTCATAAAACAGAATGTATAAGATATCCCTTTCTGCTGATACACTCACATAAATCAGGCTCAGAAAAAAAAAGGTCTCATCAGGGTGGCTCAGTTGGTTAAGCATCCGACTCTTGGTTTCAGCTCAGGTTATGATCTCGTGAGTTTAAGCCCTGCATTGGGATTCTTTCCCTCTGCCTGCCCTTCCCCCACTCATGCTTTCTCTCTCTCTCTCTCTCTCTCTCTCTCTCTCTCTCTCTCTCTCTCTCTTAGAATAAATAAATAAACTTAATTCAGAAAAAAAACGTGCTGGAAAGATCAAAGTGTAACAATGGTTAGATTATGGAAGCTTTTTTTTCTCTTTATATTTTCTGAATGAAAAGAATTTCAGAATAAATGCATATTACTTCCATGATAAAGGGGAAAAGTTATGTTAAAAGGCCAAACAGCGATACAAACAAAAAAGAACACAAACACCTCTAAATGACTCCTGATGTATCCATGTGTTCCTGGCTCAGCATGGATAGATCTCTCAGCGCCCCATCATTAAATTCAACTATCATACCACAGTTCTCCATCTCCTCCTATCTTTCCTACTCTTAGTTTTTTGTTTTTTAAAGTTTATTTATTTAAGAGAGAGAGTGAGAGAGTGTACACGAGAGGGAGGAGGGGCAGAGAGACAGTAGAGAGAATCCCAAGTAGGCTCTGCCCTGTTAGCATGAGCCCAAGGTAGGGCTTGATTTCAAAACCTGTGAGATCATGACCTGAGCCCAAATCAAGAGTCGGATACTTACTTGACTGAGCCACCCAGGTGCCTCTCCTACCCTTAGTTTCCAAATTAATCTTCCTAAAATACTGTGACTTTCTTGTAATTTCTATTGCTTAAATACTTTCAATGATTCTTCATTTTCATTCTCAGCCTGGAATTCAAGGCCTTTCACAATTATAGCATTCAGTCAACGTTTTCACTTATTGTGCACATTCCAGCTGGTTGACTATTTGCTCTTCTTTTCCTATGCATGTTGCCTACAGCTTCTGTAACTTGTTCATGTGGTTAACTCTGCCTAGAATGTATTCTTCCTCTTCGTGTCCGTTTTCTACCCATGGCTCAGCTTATGCACTATCTTCTCCATGAAATATTTGCTAATTTTTCTTAGTCACACTGAGAAGCCATGGCTCTTTAGTCTGTCTCTCCAGGCACTTACTTTGTTATTTTTTTCATGTTCTATCTTTCCTAACAGACAACAACTTCCTTGAAGTAGGATCTGTATCTTATTTATCTTTGTATTCTTCTTACTACTTATTGAATAAATGTAATTAATAAACAAAATAGAAAAACTCATGGAATTCAATATGATTATGCTTTAGTATTTTCAAAGTGCTAGTCTGTGGCTATTAGATTTCTCCTTTTCTGAACATAAGAAATATAAAGTGTTCACAGTACAGGCTAGTCCTTATACTCTAGGTCCCCTGAACTAATTAAGTGATTTATGAACCTAATGGGAGTATAGATCCTTCATTTCACACCAAGTCTAAATTGCTAAATTGCTCTATGAACTGTTGCATTTTGGTCTAGAGCAATTTACTCAACATTGACCTTACCTTTCCTACATAAAAGGAATTTAAGCTTTATTCTCTAGGAAGGGGAACAGAGTTGTAGGATGGAATGTTCTCCCTTACCTTTTTGTGTTATGCACTGTGGTTCCTCCCAGGACAATCCTCACTCCAGGCGTGGTACGGTTCAGGTTATAAACTGTTAGAGCCTCTTCATAGGTGGCTCCTCCAATTATAAACACAACGATATCCTGAGGTCTGCAATAATGAAGAAAAGTCAGTATCATAGGATAAGAGGGGAAAAAGGCAAAGATTTGTTGTTACTATGATATGCACAGTTTTAATTTCTAAATCTTTCATTTTTGGTGGAAGAAGCAGAATTAAAGCAGAATAGAATAAAAGGCTTAAAAAAAGTTTTAATTATCTGAAATTGGCAGGAAACAGAGCAGGAAATGCTGAATAGTGATTTGCTTTCTGTTTATGAGCGGATGTCTTATAATTTCTGTGCTGTGGATTTCAGAATAGCACAATAGTGTTTGCTAGAACCAAATGTAGAAATATTCTTTTATATTCAAGAGGCTTCAGAGTACTTCACTGTGACATGATATCAATATAGCAGTAATTTATGCTTGTACTACACAACTCCTTTCGTATATAAGCCCTTTATCAAATACTTAGTACAGTGTCATTACAATGGCCTCTGTCCAAGGACCTTAAAATATTTTGGAAAGTACCGGTATATTAGGATGTTCCCATAAGATGGAAACTAGAAACATTTAGTATTTTGAGTGTAAAAAGAGATTGGGACACATAAATAATGACACTTCTAGGAAGTCTACCTCTTTGTAAAATCTTTTTTCTTGAATCCTTTGAAAAACCAAGACCAAGAAAAAAAAAAAAAACAACCCTGAAAACAAACAAATGAAAAACTCTTGCGTCTGGTTTTGATACTGGAGATACTGACACATCAACTCAGTCACTTGCCTCACTTATCCACTGTGTGGGTAGCACAGTGCAGTTTTATGTGTTCCAACCTTTATCAGAATGGCTTATAACAAAGTAAGTGGACCTCGGTGGGGAGGGGGGAAAAAAGTAAGGACCCTTCTGTAGATACTCACAAGAAGGAGACCATATCATTCCAAAACTGTTAAAGTTTGCCTTGTTTTTTCTCATGCCATCAAAAGAAGATACAATTACTTAATTTTAGTAGCCAAGTAATTTTATTAAATGACTTAACTGCACATTATTTAAAACTACATCAAGCAGAAGCATCCATTTGGAGGTTATAGCACAAAATTAAACAGAAACATCTTTAATCATATGTGCTTATGTATAAATCATGAAAAAGAGGACCTACATTTCCTTTCTGTTCATCTCTTTCTTTTTTTTCTTCTTTTTTTTTTTAATTTTTTTTTAATGTTTATTTATTTTTGAGACAGAGAGAGACAGAGCATGAACGGGGGAGGGGCAGAGAGAGAGGGAGACACAGAATCGGAAGCAGGCTCCAGGCTCTGAGCCATCAGCCCAGAGCCCGACGCGGGGCTCGAACTCACGGACCACGAGATAGTGACCTGAGCTGAAGTCGGCCGCTTACCCGACTGAGCCACCCAGGTGCCCCACTGTTCATCTCTTTCTAAAACACCATGAAGGAATTAGCTGAGAGAGTATTTATTCTTATCGCACTTCATGGTAACAGAATCAGATATTATGACCATAATTAAAAATGTTCTGAGAATCTGAATTGCAGAGATACCCACTAAGAGGCTCCAGATGATGAAAAGGTAGTTGTTTTGCAACTAATTAGGTAGAGAGTCAATCATGACATTTCTGTGTGAACTTGGAACTTAAAATCATGCCTTTAAATACTAAATTTACTTTTTAAGACAAAATAAACTTCATTTAAGTCTACTTACCTGAAACGATGTACTTAGCACTACAACGCTTTAGGAGTTACTTGCTATTATATATTCTCTAATCGTTTTTGTTATTTTAAAATATGCTATTTTAACCTAGATAAATGTTTGCATATGGTATAAAACACAAAAAGGAATACTATAAAAAAAGTGAGTTTCCTCTCTGCCACAGTGCTCTCACACTTCAATTTGTGTAGAGGCAAACACTACTACTTGAATCTTCTGTGTTCTTTCATAGATATTATCTATGGTATATATGCAAATATACACACATATACATATTCACATACATATATACACACACTACATATATATGTATATATATTTATAGCACACACACATAAATAAAAGCATTTTATGTGCACTGTTCTGCTCCTTGCCCTTATCTTGGATCTAGTGTGCATTTTATTTTGTTATTATTTTTTAAAGCTTATTCATTTATTTGGAGAGAGAGCAAGCACGAGCAGGGGAGGGGCAGAGAGGGAGAAGAGAGAGAATCCCAAGCAAGCTCCGTGCTGTCAGTGCAGAGCCCGATGTGGAGCTCGGTCCCACAAACCATGAGATCATGACCCGAGCCCAAATCAAAGAGTCAGACGCTTTGTCAATTGAGCCACCCAGGCGCCCTTTAGTGTGCATTTTAAACTTTGGTAGATGTCACCAAGCTGCTCCACAGATGTCATTCCGCCAGCAACTCAGGAAAGTGTCTATTTCTCCACAACCTTTCAAGTACCGTGTATTATCAAGGCTTTTGATCCTTTTTTTCTTTTTTTTTAAATTTTATTTTAGAGAGTGTGTGTGAGCAGGGGAAAGGGTCAGAGGGAGAGAGAGAAAGAAAAAGAAAGAGAATCTCAAGCAGGCTCCATGCTTAGTGCAAAGCCTGACATGGAGCTTGATCCCACGACCTGGGATTGACCTGAGCTGAAATCAAGAGTTGGACACTTAACCAACTGAGCCACCCAGGCTGCCCAGTCCTTCTAAGTTGACTAAGTTGATCACTTGTTCCTCCTCAATATACTTTCTTCACTTGGTTTCCAGGGCATCACATTCTTGGTTTTCTTCTTACTTCATTAGTTGCTATTTTTCAGTGTTCCTCGATGGCTTCACCTCATCTCCTTGACCTCTTAATGGTGGAATGCCCAGAGCCCAGTCACTAGTCCTCCTTTCTTCTTCATCTACACTTACTCTCCAGATCTACTTTGCCCAGTGTAGTTACCACTAGCCACATATGGCTATTTAAATTAATTAAAATAAAATAAGGGTGCCTGGGTGGATCTGTGGGTTAAGTGTCTGACTCTTTGATTTTGGCTCAGGTCACGATCTCATGGTTTGTGAGATCGAGCTCCATATTGGGCTCTGCACTGACAGCAAGGAACTTGCTTGGGATTCTCTCTCTCCCTCTCTGCCCCTCCCCCACTCACACGTGCTCTCTCAAAATAAATAAACATTTAAAAATTAATTAAAATAAAATAAAATAGTCAGGGAGCACCTGGGTGGCTCAGCTGGTTAAGCATCTGACTCTTGGTTTCGGCTCAGATCATGATCTCACAGTCGTGAAATCAAGCCCTGTGTGGGGCTCTGCGCTGAGCATGGAGTCTTCTTAAGATTCTCTTCTTCCCTCTCCCTCTACTCCTCTCCTGCTTGTTCTCTCTTTCTAAAAAAATAATCGGGGGCACCTGGGAGGCTCAGTTGGCTAAACGTCCGACTTCAGCTCAGGTCGTGATCTCACAGTGTGTGAGTTCGAACCTCACGTTGGGATCTGTGCTGACAGCTCAGAGCCTGGAGCCTGCTTTGGATTCTGTGTTTCCCTCTCTCTCTGCCCCTCCCCTGCTCATGCTCAGTCTCTCTCTCTCTCAAAAATAAATAAAAACATTAAAAAATCAATCAATCAATCAATTAATATTTAGTTCTTCAACAGAACTAGTCACATTTCAAGTACTCAACAGTCACATGTGGCTAATGACTACCTTACAGGACAGCACAGAGCACATTTCCATCACTGTAGAAAGTTCTATTGAGCCTACTGATTATCCCTAGATGATCACACCCAAGTTGTATTGTTTCTAAATACATCTCTCTGCTGATGACTCCCAAATCTCTGTCTCCAGCCCAGACAGACCTCTCTCCTAAATGCCAGCCTTAAATATCTATTTACTTGACACTTCTACTTGGATGTTTAACAAATTTCTCAACTCAAATGTTCAAATTCCTAACCTCCCCCAAGCTTGTTTCACCTATAGCTTTCCCCATCTTAGTTGACGGCCAGTCTATTCTTTCAGTTGCTTAGGACAAAAACTGGATTCATCCTAACTCCCCTGTTATGGCTGGAATGAAGCAGATAAATTAGAGACATAGAGAAAGAGAGGGAGAAGTAAGCATGGGCCAGACAATGGAAGGCCTTCAGTCTTCTAGGCCATGGGGGAGTCACTGAAGGGTTTTAACAGGTACTTTGATCAAATGTGATTTTTGAAGGACAATTTTGGCAGTTGTGTGAGAATGGACTGGGGGATGCAGGTAGGAAAAACTGGGAAACAAAAGGCTATTGTAAAACTTCTAGAAAGACATGGTGAAAAATGGAACTAAAGAAATACCAGGAGTGTAGAGAGGGACTGGATATAGAAGACACAAAAAATGAGGACTCTTCAGAATTTGGTCAATGATTAAATGTGGAGGATGAGGATAAAGGGAGAGGACATTATATGTTTAAGTTTTCTGGTTTTGGTGACTAGGTATAGTGCTTTAGGTTTGAGAAAGCAAGCAAGACTGATTTACCGAAAATAAGACAAAAACATGTATTGGAGATACCTGTGGAGCATCCCAACAGAGACGTCCACTAAACATCTATCTGGACATTTAGGCCTAGTGATTTCCCTGAATACAGGTGGCAGCTGAAGCCATGGGAATAGAGTTCCTTTTTTTTCTTTTAACTTTTGAAGAAAGTTTATTTATTTTGAGAGAGAGGGAGAGAAAGAGAGAGAGGGATAGAGCGTGTGAGAGGGGAAGGGCAGAGAGTGAGGGAGATAGACAATCCCAAGCAAGCCCTGCGCTGTCAGAGCAGAGCCAGACATGGGGCTCGATCCCACGAACTGTAAGATCATGACCTGAGCTGTAACAGAGAGCTGGACGCTTAACCGACTGATTCATCCAGGAGCGAGGAGTTCTACCTAAGGAGGTCGTGTAGTATGAGAAGAGAACCCAAAGACAGAGCTTTGGGGAATCTTTAACATCTACAGGCTAAGCAAGATGAATAGCCAGCAAAGGTAACTGAGAAACTATCAGAAAAGTAGGAGGAGAATCAGAAGGGAGTGGCCAATGGACAAGTGACTTTCAAGAAGAACAGAATGGTTAACAGTGTCAAATGCACAGTGGGTAAGTAAGGTGAGGACTGAAAGAGACCGCGGTGCATGCTGCTGTGATGTGCATTTGTAAGAAAAGTCTTAGTGTATTATTTTGGAGTAAGAACCCAGGCTGCATGGATTGAAGAAGTGGAGACAGTGATTTCATTCAAGAAGCCTGGCGGTGAAAGGAAGGAGACAGAGAAGAACACAGGCTCAAGGGCTTTAGAATTATTGCTTGTTTAATAGGAGAAACCCGAGTATGCTCATAGTCTGTGGGAAAGTAGTTAGACAAGGAGAAGCTGAAAATACAGGAGGGAGGGAAAGAGAAGGAGGGAATCAACACAGGAAGGTCTCAGGAGATGACAGGAGTCTAAGACAAGAGTGTTGACAGAGTGATTAGCTCCAAATAGGAAAAAAGGATGTATTTCCGTTAGAGTGGAGGAAGGACATAAAGGTAGGGATATGTAAATAAGTTTATAAAAATGGGGGCTAGACACTGAGGGAGTTAATGTCTGACAGATTCAATTTTTTTCTCTAGGAAACACTGCTGGGCTCTGGGGTGGATTAGGTGATTTGTAGAGAATGGAAAACATTCAAAACTGATGTGGAGAATGAGACAAAGAGAGAGAATCAAGGGTACATAAAAGTTTGAGTATCTTTCATGTTTAAAAGACACTTTTAAAAGTTTGGTTGACTCAGTTGGCTGAGCGTCTGACTTTGGTTCAGGTCATGATCTCTCGGTTCATGAGTTCAAGCCCCCCATCTGGCTCTGTGCTGACAGATTTGGATTCTGTGTCTCCATCTCGCACTCAACCCCTCCACTCTCTCTCTCTCAAAAAATGAATAAACGTTAAAAGAATTTTTAAAAAAAGTTTGAGTGTCCTGGAAGGCCCAAGTGAATTTAGAAAGAATGAATTTGTAGTGGCACTAAGCTATAATTTGTGTTATTTCCTCTAGTATCACAAAGAAGTAGATACCAGCCTTTAGGTTAAGTTATTAATCCAGTATTAATCTAGTGCTTTAGGCTGTAGGGAAAGAGGTTCTTTGTAAACTTGCAGGAAAGCATTACCTGAATCACTAAAATTCTCTATACCATCAAGGTTTTTTCCGTCAAGTCCTTGCCTCCAGTCACTGGCCAGCTTTTTCTTATGGAGAAAGGTCATTTGCTTAAGAAATGCTGTATGATTATGACAGTAATATTTTTTCACCAAGTATGATTAGCTTTTAATTATTTGGGGACTGAATATTCAGGCAAGATACAGGTTCTCTTCTTTTTCTCCAACTGACATGGGCTGTTTCAGTTCGGACTAATACTTCTACAGAAGGGGAACATGAACAGCTAAAACTCAAGTTTAGTTCTTGTCAGATCTTTAGGAAAGATTTTTTTCTTTAATTTGTTTTATTATTTTGAGAGAGAGAGAGAGAGAGAGCGCACGCATGTACATACATGGGGGAGGGACAGAGAGAGAGGGGGAGAGACAATCCCAAGCAGGCTCCATGCTGTCAGTGGAGAGCCCGATGAGGGGCTCAATCTCATGAACAGTGAGATCATGACATGAGCTGAAATCAAGAGTTGGACAAATCGATTTCTTAAGGGGATCAAATAAGCTACAGTTGGCTATAATTTTAAATATGGACAGGAATCTCTGTAACCTTTATCATAGCATTACCCTCATGGATATATGCAATTTCTTTTTTTTTTTTATTTTTATTTTATTTTTTTTTTCAACATTTATTTATTTTTGGGACAGAGAGAGACAGAGCATGAACGGGGGAGGGGCAGAGAGAGAGGGAGACACAGAATCGGAAACTGGCTCCAGGCTCTGAGCCATCAGCCCAGAGCCTGACGCGGCGCTGGAACTCACGGACCGCGAGATCGTGACCTGGCTGAAGTCGGACGCTTAACCGACTGCGCCACCCAGGCGCCCCTGCAATTTCTTTTTAACACCAAACTATGAAGGATATAAGTTTCTAATTCTTCCCACTATATTGATTCAAGAAGTACCAATGAGCTGAGATAATAATGGCTTCCCAAATACAGTCATTACTGGTTTAATATTCATTAAAGAAAGTGAAGAATTAGTTCTGTGGAGGAAAAAAATCCAGTGTTGGAAGAATGTGCCATCAAGGAGACAGAAGACATTCTGTCAATTGTTTGGTCTATGTTGTAACCATCTGAGGTCAGCCTAGGTAGAAAATGGGGAAAAAAGCAGTTACACTGTTCGGAGAAGTAATAAAATCCTCAAAGCTGAAATGCAATTCCATTCTCAAAAAAATGAGTATTTTTTTACAGTGAGACTCTTTACATTGAGGGACAACTCTAGACCTGTTATGCAGTTTATCTTGAGTAAATACTCATGAATTGCACAGATTATTTCATTAAGAAGAAGGGAAGGAAGTTTCTCCCTTGCAGGGAGAAGAACCAGACAGGAACACTTCTGTTTTGAGCTTCTGATCTGATAAGTCAATTTAAAAAGCAGCTGGGCAGACTAATGAGGATCATCCCGGAAAATATTTGTTGATTTTCTATAGCTTCCCTCTATTTACCTCAAGAGTACATCTGTCTCTTATGGAAAAGAAAGGCGAGAACTGAGAAGGAATAAACTCAAGCAGACTCCGAGTAGAGTCTGAGAATTCCACCCTTTAACCTGACAATTTCAGGGTGCCAGAGTATTTTCGTGTTACTGGAGAGGGAAGAAATGTCACAGACAGTACCTGTGGGTGTAGGTTATATTAACATAAGGACAAAACTTAGATACAGGGATAGACTCTTACAGTCTGACTTAATTGTGTACTTAACAAAGATGACTATGTCACATTTGGTTATGAAAACATTAATAAATGTTTTCCTGAGCCTCCTACTGCTTATTCAAACTGGCTTAAGGAGGAACATCAATGGAAAAAAAAAAAATCCCTGACATTTTTCCTTTTCATTCCTTTCCCTGGTGAATTTTAAAAGTAGATGTTCTGATGGGGCCAACAGTAAAATACACGACAAATCATTTTTATATGATGGTTAGAGCTAAGTGGAATACACAGGTTCAATTCTTTGTACACATCTTGCTGTGCTCTGTAATTCACCATAGCAACCAAAAGCATTAATTAATGCAGGCAACAAACATTAGAATAAACAGCAGTCAGTTCATGCTGTATATAGATATACAAGGATACCTTGAGAACTCAACCAATTTACACCTTATTTTATTAGAAAAATAAACAAAAAATTCTCACATATAGTATTTCTGGAAATCATTACTTCCATACATGAATAAGCTGAGTAGAAAAACTTAAACTTTTGGGGTGCCTGGGTGGCGCAGTCAGTTAAGCGTCCGACTTCAGCCAGGTCACGATCTCGCGGTCCGTGAGTTCGAGCCCCGCGTCAGGCTCTGGGCTGATGGCTCAGAGCCTGGAGTCTGTTTCCGATTCTGTGTCTCCCTCTCTCTCTGCCCCTCCCCCGTTCATGCTCTGTCTCTCTCTGTCCCAAAAATAAATAAAAGTTGAAAAAAAAATTAAAAAAAAAAAAGAAAAACTTAAACTTTTAAGAGGCAATATTTTATCTACTTTGTGGAGCACTGTGTTTATGGCTAAAATTTAATTTTTTGAATACACTTACAGATAGTAAAGATCTTATGAGCATTTACTGGAAAAAAGGCCAATGTTAAAGGACTGCTGCCTTTATAGAAACAAAAATAAACTGCTACAACAAGATTCTACTAAATTTGTGTAAACGTGAAAAAGTACTTCCGTTTTGAATTGACTACGGAATGCATGACCAGATAGCTCCATTTTCTCACCAAATGTTTAAGTTGCTTGTTTTTATCAGGGACAAGAAGGAATTCTGGAGTGAGAAGGAAAAATGAGCCTGTTAAATAGGCTATGTGGGAGTCCCATCTGCAGAAGAAAGATCAAAACTCAATTTGTAGATATGGCTATACTGCCAAACAGGTAAACCATGAATTTAATAGCTAAGGGCTAAAAAATTTCTACAAGCGTTCCTGGTTTTGCAAAAAAGTTGTATTCTTGCCACATCTCCTTTGATACTTTCTAATAACAACAAAACCAAGGAGCTCTATCATGATGAGACTTAACTTACATAAAGATGACTAAAATCAATGACTCTTCTCAATGTGATGATCCAAGACAGTGGCTACAACTGAGAATGAGGCCAAGTGGAGGCAAAATACTGTGGACAGTTGATGGCAAACTGTAAAAATCTCAATTTTCTGGGAACATCAACCAATTTTATCCTTTAGTTTAAATTTTCCAACTGTAAATCTTGTCATTTCAACTGTTTTAAATGCTTACATAAGAAATTTGACATCTATTGGACACCTATTTGTAAAGCACTGTGTTAAATATTGTGAAAAACCCAATATTAATAAAACATAGTTTTTACTTCAAGATTATGATACCTAATGCAATATCTAATGGGAAAGATAGGTATGTATACATCTAACTACTGTCTCAACATCCAGAGGTAACCACTATTAACATTTTCTTGTTAATTCTTCAAGAAATATTTACTATATACATAAGCATATATATTACATACATATTATGCATGCCTGTAGCCAAGCAGACTTGTTTATATACACATACATATATAATCACATTTATGCTTAGATATGTTTTTTTACACAAAAGGGATATTATAGCATCTTGTTTTTCTATCCAATGTATCTTAGAAAGTTTTTGTATTACCCCAAGAAGAGTTACACCATTTTTTAAGAACACATAGCACTGTACTACAATTTAGGTAACAAGTCCTCTACTGATGGATATATAGCTTGTTTCTGTTTTTCCTTTTTTAAATGTTTATTATTTTTGAGAGAGAGCGAGTGAGTAGGACAGGGGCAGAGAGAGAGGGGGACAGAAGATCAGAAGCGGGCTCTGTGCTGACAGCAGAGACCCTGATGCGGGCTCGAACTCACGAACTGCGAGATCAACACCTGAGCTAAATTCCATCACTTAACTGACTTGAGCCATCCAGGCACCCCTTGTTTTTTTTTGTTTTTTTTTTTCCCTTAAATTATTACAAATAATGTTTTGGTAACTATCTTTGTTTATAGGTGTTTGTGTACTTGCACAATATATCTACATGGAATTGTTCAGTAGGTCTTTTTTTTTTTTTTTTTAGTTTGTTTTTGAGAAAATGCAAGAGACAGAGTGCAATCAGCGGAGGGGCAGACAGAGGGAAACAAAGAATCTGAAGCAGGCTCCAGGCTCTGAGCTGTCAGCCCAGAGCCTGACGCAGGGCTCGAACTCACAAACTGTGAGATCATGACCTGAGCCGAGTCAGATGCTTAACCGACTGAGCCACTCAGGCGCCCCTTCAGTAGGTCTTTTTAAGGCCTCTGTAGTCTTCCTTCTGTTAAGTGGGGCCAGAAAGTGACATAGGGATCTTCTGCGCCCTCCTCTGTTGTTGTGTAACCAACTTCCCTGCCTTCTTCAATGTTTCCATTGACCTAGAGGCTCATGACAGTTGCAGTGTTTTCTCCTGACCTCTTTTCTTGGTCACTGTCTTATTCCCTAAAGACTTTAGCTCTGATTTATTGTCCTCCTTCTCACTGTTGTTCCTTTCAGGATTTTCAGTGACTTTCACATCAATGTGGATTACTCATCTTCTATCCTGGTCTCCTCATCCAGGATGATCTGTTCTTCCATCCTACATTACCAACATCCATGATTATACACTTGATCTTAACCAAAAGGCCGAGAAGTGATCCAACATCCATGATGATAACACAAACTTTTTCACTACAAGTATGTGCACTGTGAAATCTTGAATCCAAGATCTGTTTCTCCAATAATTACCTCCTTAACTTCTAATTCACTTATACTAATACTTCAACTATAATAATTCTTTGACGTCATCAAGACCTCCAATCCACTCAACAATACTTTATTCACCATCCAATAACCTCCTTCTGTTTTCAGTTCCCCAAATCCTGGTTGGGCCCAGCTATCACCCTTATCCTCATTTATTTATTTAAACTTTATTTTTTAAATTTACATCCAAATTAGTTAGCATATAGTGCAACAATGATTTCAGGAGTAGATTCCCTAATGCCCCCTACCCATTTAGCCCATTCCCCCTCCCACAACCCCTCCAGTAACCCTCTGTTTGTTCTCCATATTTATGAGTCTCTTCTGTTTTGTCCCCCTCCCTGTTTTTATACTGTTTTTGCTTCCCTTCCCTTATGTTCATCTGTTCTGTGTCTTAAAGTCCTCATATGAGTGAAGTCATATGATATTTGTCTTTCTCTGACTAATTTCGCTTAGCATAATACCCTCTAGTTCCATCCACGTAGTTGCAAATGGCAAGATTTCATTCTTTTTGATTGCCAAGTAATATTCCAGTGTGTGTGTGTGTGTGTGTGTGTGTGTGTGTGTGTGTGTGTGTGTGTATATACATATATATATATGTATATATATATATATATATATATATATATATATATATATATATATCTCTATATATATCACATCTTCTTTATCCATGCATCCATCAATGGACATTTGGGCTCTTTCCATACTTTGGCTATTGTTGATAGTGCTGCTATAAACATGGGGGTGCATGTGTCCCTCTGAAACAGCACACCTGTATCCCTTGGATAAATACCTATAGTGCAATTGCTGGGTCATAGGGTGGTTCTATTTTTAATTTTTTGAGGAATCTCCATACTGTTTTCTAGAGTGGCTGCACCAGCTTACATTTCTACTAGCAATGCAAAAGAGATCCTCTTTCTCTGCATCCTCACCAACATCTGTTGTTGCCTGAGTTGTTAACATTAGCCATTCTGACACGTGTGAGGTGGTATGTCATTGTGGTTTTGATTTGTATTTCCCTGATGATGAGTGATGTTGAGCATTTTTTCATGGTCTTCTTTGGAGAAGTGTCTATTCATGTCTTTTTTTTTTTTTTCTATTCATGTCTTTTACCCATTTCTTCATTGGATTATTTGGTTTTTGGGTGTTGAGTTTGAGAAGTTCTTTATAGATTTTGGATATTAACCCTTTATCCAATATGTCATTTGCAAATATCCTCTCCCATTCTGTAAGTTGCCTTTTAGTTTTGCTGATTGTTCCATTGCTGTTCAGAAGCTTTTTATTTTGATGAGGTTCCAATAGTTCATTTTTGCTTTTGTTTCCCTTTCCTCTGGAGATGTGTTGAGTAAGAAGTTGCTGCTGCCAAGATCAAAGAGGTTTTTGCCTGTTTTCTCCTCAAGGATTTTGATGGCTTCCTGTCTTACACTTAGGTCTTTCATCCATTTTGAGTTTATTTTTGTGTATGGTGTAAGAAAGTGGTCTAGGTTCATTCTTCTGCATGTCGCTGTCCAGTTTTCCCAGCACCACTTGCTGAAGAGACTGTCTTTATTCCACTGGATATTCCTTCCTGCTTTGTCAAAGATTAGTTGGCCATATGTTTCTGGGTAGCCTTATCCTCATTTAATCTAGTATAGCCAAAAGTTGCTGGAGAAAACCACTGGGCTCATGGGCTCTATTTTATTAAAAAAAATTTTTTTTAATGCTTATTTATTTTTGGGAGAGACAGAGACAGAGCATGAGCAGGGCAGGGGGAGGGGCAGAGAGAGAGACACACACAGAATCCGAAGCAGGCTCCAGGCTCTGAGCTGTCAGCACAGAGCCGGACGCAGGGCTCGAACTCACAAACCGTGAGATCATGACCTGAGCTGAATTTGGATGCTTAACCCACTGAGCCACCCAGGCACCCCTCATGGACTCTATTTTAAATTAATGACCACAAAACTCTAATGGGCACTCAATTTGGCTAGAAGTCCTACTTACATTTCCCTAGTAAATTTTATTCCTATCCTGCAAGTTGAGTTTCACAGTATTTTCTTTTTACCCACTACCTCAGCTGATCACCTGACATCATGTTTTCCTGAGAAAATACAAGCAATCAGATAAGCTGGCCCCATATTCTCACCATCAAAACTGCTTAGAAGAAAAAAAGTACCTCTGCTTCCAAAGGCTCCTCTGCTTATGCTCTGGATTCCCTATAGGCTTCATTTCAGCTCTTCCTCTTTCTCTCCTGTATTTTCTACTTTGCTTAGGATAATTCTTTTTTTTTTTTTTTTTAATGTTTATTTATTTTTGACAGAGAGAGAGACGGAGTGCGAGCAGGGAAGGGGCAGAGAGAGAGGCAGACACAAAGAATCCGAAGCATCTCCAGGCTCTGAGCTGTCAGCACAGAGCCCGACGCGGGGCTCAAACTCACGGACCATGAGATCATGACCTGAACCAAAGTCGGCCGCTTCACTGACTGAGCCACCCAGGCGTGCCTCTTTAGAATAATTCTTATCAGATTCTAATCTCATTAGGAATGCTCTAGCTCTCTTACCCTTGAGCCCACACTCTCTCCTAGCTACCATCTACATTTCTCTGACACCTTCATGAAAAAAATTTTTAAAAGTGTTATATACATTTGTTATCTCTATTTTACCTTATATCCCGTAACCTAATTAGGTTTCCAAGCTCACTGAAACTGGGGAATAGGTCCCCAAAGACCTTCTTCATGTTGCCAAATCTGATGGATTCTTCACTGTTTTCAGCTTTACCTCTTCAGAAGACTAGACTTGGGTTACCACTTACTTCTTGGTCTTTATGACACCATGCTCTCCTGGTTTTCCTTCTACCTTTCTGTCTCCTCCTCAGTGTCTATTTCTGGCTCCACGTCTTCCACTCAATGCTCAGTCCTGGACTCTCTTCTTTTCTCTTTCTATGTTCTCTCCCTAAGTGATCTTATATATATTATATCCTATAGCTTTAAATATTACCAAAACCCTGTTGACTCCCAATTTGGTATCTGACATTTCATCTTGGTTATCTAATTGGCATCTGCAACTTAACAACTTGATTCCCCCCAAAACCTGAGAGTTATTCTTGACTTCTCTTTTACCTTGTCCCATCAATCTACTCCATTAAGTAAGTCCATTGAGTCTCTCTCCCAGCCTCCTATCCAAACCTCTTTCACTCCTTACATGGACTATTAAAACTGCCTCCTAAGTAGTCTCCCTGCTTCTATTTTTGCCTTCAAAAATCTGTTCTCAAAAAAAAAAAAAATCCATTCTCATACAAGGTGATCTTTAATAAGTAATTCAGTTCATGTCACTTACATGCTAAGCTCTTCAACAGTTCCCTATGACACTTAAAATTTAAAACCCCTCTTAACCAGGGCCTATAAGACCCTATGTCATGTAGCCCCCATTTATTTTTTCCACTTTTTTCCCCCTTCCTCGCTTTGCTCCAACCATACTGGGCTTCATTCTGTTCCATCAACTTGCCAAGTTCTCTCTTCGAGGCCTTTGCTCTGACATTCCCTCTGCTTGGGATGCTTTTTCTCCTAATCATTTTGTGATTAGCTCTGTCTTATAATTCAAAGTTAATCTTAAATATCATTGCCTCAGAGAGGTTCTCTCCATCTAAAGCAGCCCTCCTCACCTCTACAAAGTTACTTTGTAGTTTATTACCCTATTCATTTCCGTAGCACTTGTCTCATTCAAATTATATTCTTTATTTGTTTACTGTCTCTGGCATGTAAGTTCCTTAAGGGCAGGTAACTTGTCTTTCCTGTCACTTCTATTTCCCTGGCATTTACAACAGTTTTTGACATATTGAAGGCACTCAATAAATATTGTTACATAAAAGGATGGAGCAATTGAATTATTAACTGTATTTGTATTTAGGTAATAGTGACAAATGCTAACAGAGGCTGACAACTCAGAAATGTGCATTTTGTTGGCAGAACATCATTCTGAGCTTTGTTTGGAAGTGAATCACCCAAATTAGAAAGGTTTGCTGTTATGAACTAATCATACACAATATACTGTTCTGGTGGTATATGGTGTCCCTTTAACAATAAGTAGCTAATTGCTTGTTTGATAATTCTTTTTCTTTTTTAATTTTTTAAAACATTTATTTACTTTTGAGAGAAAGAGAGAGAGACAGAGCCTGAGCAGGGGAGGGGCAGAGAGAGAGGGAGACAGAGAATCTGAAGCAAGCTCCAGGCTCTGAGCTGTCAGCACAGAGACCGATGCAGGGCTCAAACTCATGAACCATGAGATCATGGCCTGAGCCGAGGTCAGAGGCTTTACTGACTGAGCACCCAGGCACTCCTGTTTGATAATTCTTATATGAAATTCATTAAAAAAGTAGTATTTTTACTTTTATCATATTAATTAGAAAGCTATTTAATAGAGTTATACTGTTTTTCTTTTTTGAGAGAGTGAGAGTGCACATGAGTGGGGGAAGGGAGAGGGAGAGAGAGAATCTTAAATTCTATTTTTAATTTAATTTTATATAAAAAATGTTTATTTTGAGAAAGAGACAGAGCAAAGCGAGCATGCATGCATGGGAGGGAGGGACAGACAGAATCTCAAGCAGGCTCTGCACTGTCAGCATAGAGCCCAACGAAGGGCTCGATCCCAGGAACCACGAAATCATGGCCCAAGCCGAAGTCTAGGGTCAGATGCTTAACCAACTGAGCCACCCAGGCACCAGAGTTATACTGTTTTTCAGAAAGCCTCTAAGATAGGTGAATAGCTTTAGGCTGGTTTTCATTCTTTCCACTTAGCTGACAGTTCTACATCTTGATGTCAAGGTCCTTAAACATTTTATCTGAATGAATGTACTGTTTGAATTTAAGCCCAGATATTCTGCCTCTCAACCTTGGATTTTTTTAAAAAGATTTTTTTTCTGTTGTTACCAAATTACAGTTTTTATTTTAAAGGAACAAAATGGAAAAAGAATACATTTTATCATATAAAAGAGTTATCTATGTACCTCAAAACATTCTTCTCCTTTCAGAAGTTTATTGTATTTATAAAACACTATTCTTCCAAGACTCTTAGATTATGATTAGCTAAAATAACAGAAGAATTCTATCAATAGTAACAATTCTCACATCAATCTATCCAATAGGGTTCCATTACATATATCAGGCTCTTTATAACATGAAGTTCCAATAGAAAAAATATACAAGAATATAATTTCTAACAACGTAGACTTTGTGTATATTTCAAATTTCAGGTTGGTCTAAGTAAGTTGTTCTGGAGTTTTGTTTTTATTAAAACTAACAAACCACTTAGATTAAAACTGCTTCCTTCAGTTAATACCCCCAAAGCAAGCCACCCTTTTCTTCTATGTAACAAATGGCCTTTGCTAATTAGATCTGTTTGTATGCTGGCCACATGTGGCAAAGTCCAGTCCTCCCCCAAAATAGTAACAACCTGCTCTGGATGGCAATCAAGTCGCAAATCTATTTTTGGCTTTAACGTTTGAAAGTCCAAATGTGAAATGCCATGGAACTGAACCTTAAATGGCATAAGTGAAGTCATCTGATATGAAAGGACAGAATACAAGTATTTGGGGTACTCTAAAACACCTGTTTCTTTGTTCCGAAAGAAATAATGTTTCAGGCCTAGCAAGTGAATTTATAGCTAACTTGGACACACATAAAACCAAAATGAATCTCAGAACTGAAACAACAAGGGAGGAGGAGTGGCACAATATAATCTTAATTGTAGTCTCTTACATCACTCTACGTTTCCTATTTTCTTAGTGTTTATGGTCTTTATTATGAATATCTTGGTTGTCTTACCTGTCTCTGAGTGTGTTGGGGCCTAGATAAGGGTACAGGTTTTCCTTAAGCTTTCCTTTGATGAGATGGTCCAGGGTCTCATGTAGGAAAGGTTGATGTTGAGTATACACATTTTCTACTCCCTAAGACAGGGAAAGATGGTTCTTATATCATTTTTGGGAAATGTGTAATATAAGAGTTAATACTACTCATCAGAAAAGGACATGCATTCAATAGGTTTTTCATGGGATAGATTCAAATAGGAATTTTAGAAGAATGCTATGGTTAAATGATTAAAAAATTTCTTTTCATCAATCAGAAATGTTCCAATCTCATAAAAATACTGTAATTTAAACCTAGCTATTAAAGAAGAATTTAAAAAATGGAATGGCTTAAATCCTTTATCATCTCTTCAGTGATTCTCATCCTTTTGTGAAAATGTTATATGACAGGTAGAGCAAATAAAAGGAAAACACGTTTTCCTTTCTAGAAACACTCAGGAAAACGGAAACATTTCAGGAAACCTAAGAAAGGCTTGCAGATTAAAACTAATTTGTTACCATCTTAAGAAAATGGTTTAGTATTTTTAAAAGATCTACAATTGTTTCCTTTATCTTTAGCTTCGTTCAAAGAAAAGATACCAAACAAAGCTTGAATTATAAACAAATGGAGTAAAATGGCCATGACTAACAGAACTGTCTGTCTTTTTACTCTTGGGTATTTCCTAGAAATATTTCGTTATTCCCTATTTGGCTGTTTGGTCCAATGCTGATGCTGCTCCAATATAGAAAGTATTTGAAGAAAAGGCTTTCAGGAGGATGTCTGCTTTAATTTCATTAAATTGACACAGTACTAAGTCAGCAACAATCCTGAAGTTGCTTTGAAGATTGTATTTATTCACTCTCAGCTGTAGGGGCTTCAACGGTTTCTCCTTTAGGAAAGCCCAGAGGACATGCCATACCTTCAATCCTTTGAGGAACTGTTTGGTAATAGCCACAGCGTCTTTGGGGCTGAAGAGGTCACTTCCTCTGACCCGTTTACCGCCATATTCAACTATTGCAGACACAAGCTATAAGGAGAAAAAAGAGAAACTATCTCTTACTGCTGGGGGATGAGGAGACCCATTTCATAAGAAAATACCTTTATTAAGGAAATGAGGACATGAGAGGACAGAATTATACATTTTTGTTAAGTAAAACAGTATAATTCTCCTCTGTCAGAGCTAAGAATGTTACTACTATTTGGTGGGATTAACATACAGATTTGGTTACCTTTCGATACTTCTCAGAAACACCTTTATTCCTGAGGTCCATCATTAGTCCTGGCAGGCTGTTGCTGCTGTGTCGCTCATAATGTAGAGCATAAAGCATCACTAGGCGGGCAGCGTCAAACTCTGTCACTTTGGGGTTCTGCAGGAGCCTCTTTACATTCTGAAAAAAGAGAGAGCTGACATTTATCTCCCCTTCACTTGAGTCAGGTGTAATATCTTAGATCTAATAACTATTGAATGGCAGTGATGCATCTGAGTTTATGACTAAGATTACCACTATGGCAATGTACAGGTCTAGGTTCAGCCATTGTTTCAACTACAGAAAATTAAATGCCTTTGCCTAAGATATGAAGCAAATAAGAAAAAAATTCCCACTGTAATTGCTTTAGGACAATAGTGAATTGAACAATGGATGGTTCTTCCTTTCTTTCCTTTGATGAGTTGATCTGTGGTCTCAGGTAGGAAGGGTTGCAGTTTCCTTGCTGAAACAAGGAACACACATTACTTGTACCATTTCAGTCAATACAGCTCACAAAGGAACTGACCCCGTGACTTGAACAAGTATGGCCTAGTGTTAGTGATTGACCAGTGACATGGAGATGAGTAGGGGGACTGGGCTTAATCTCCAAGAAGCATCAGATGAACGCTATGTCTCAACATGGCTTTCAGATATACAAGTATGTAGAGCACGGGATCTTTAAATGGAACACTTAGGATTTTAAGAGGGCAGGTACTGACAGCAAAGGGAGCTCAACAAAGTCATTTAGGTTTTGCTGATGCTCACATTAAGGGACTTCCCTATAGTATCTATTTATATTTATTATGCAGCAGAATAAGTTAATCCAGGCTGATAAATACTTTGTGATCTCCCTGTAAGCATAAGGCACTACGCCAGGCACTGGAGGGGATACAGAGATGAGCTAGACCCAGTTTCTGTCCTCAGTGAGTTCAGACAAGGAGGTGGAGGGGAATGAAACACTTATAGCCTATTCTGCTACGGAGCATTTTCTTGAAAGCACCTTAACTCTATGAGATCATTACAATATGGGAATAGTGTCAGTTTAACACAGAAGGCATATTGCTTTATGGGTAGTTTTTTGAGTGTTTTAATATTAAGAAAGGAATAGGGACAAGTTTCCTCTTTAAAGACACTATGTTAAGAAAAGGATGTAAATCCTACACAAGTGTTTTCTGCAAGAAGTAGCTGGTTTGTAGCTTTAAGACTGCTGTACATTCCACTGTATTAAGCTATCTGGGGAAAGGGCAAGCGCAAATGAAAAGGATGCAAAGATATTTCTCTGAGTTAAAAAGCAAACAAAACAACAGCCCCAAACTGACAGATATCCTCATATTATATTTTTAATTTTGGTTCAACTAGTTTGTATGAGAAACAAAAGTTTTTGTAACCTTACATCGTGAAGACTAAATCATGAACCCCAGGAATAAGGAAAGCTACAAAGGATGGGCTGAGTGTATTTATAGGTGCAAATGCCTGTGGAGATTTAATCGTGCTAATATTTTTATTAGGATTGTTATTGTTTTTATTAGGGCTTTGATTACAAAGTTATATAGATTTTTTTAGTTGTGCAGATTTTAAGTGACCTGCTTATAACCCTATTTTCCCAGAACACTTGGTTATTTTTATTTTTTTACGTTTATTTTTGAGAGAGAGAGAGAGAGAGAGAGAGAGAGAGAGAGAGAGAGAGAGAGAAAGTGTGAGTAGGCGAGGGACAGAGTGAGAGGAGAGAGGGAATCCGAAGCAGGTTCTGTGCTGGCAGTGCAGAGCCTGATGTGGGGCTTGATCCCATGAACTGTGAGATCATGATCTGAACCAAAATCAAGTGCTGGACACTTAACTGACTGAGCCGCTCAGGTGCCCCAACTGGTTTATTTTTAGTACATGATTTTGCACAGTGGGAGGTTTTTCTGTTATAATACAGAAACAGATATAAAAAGCAAAACAAGAAACAGAAACTGAGAATCAGCGCAATGGGGGGGGGGGGGGAAGGGGACACAAAGTGACGAAAAGTACATCTGCTTGCTGAGAAATCAAGAAAGACTTCATGAAGGAGGTGACATTTGCCAAAGGCCTTAAACAATCAGTAAGTGTTGGAATTAGTCTGAGAGACTAAAAGAGGAGATGCTCTTAATGGGAATAAGGAAATCAGAGAAAGAAATGGGTTGGGTTGAAAATCTGGCAAAAGCCTTGATGGGCACTGGGTTCTGAGGACATAGCAACATCCAAATGGAACTTTACAACTTATGAGATGCTTTCACATACCTTATCTTTTTAATACTTCACAACAACCAGGTCTAATGTTTAAGAACTCTTCTGTTCACACCAAAGAGGGACTGTGATGACACGGGGGATCTCCCAGGTGTCTCCCAAGTAGAATGTTCTCTGGGGAGGATCCCTATTGTTGCTTTTCTGTGTGAAGATTTCACTAGCATCATCTTCAAGGGATCAAAAGGGAAGAAATTTCTCTTCTGTAGACTTAAACCCTGCAGCCATTAAGAATTTCCTTGCTTTTTTTTTTTTTTTTCTTTTGTGGTACCCTTTCCAGAGCTGTCACAGAATACAGACTACTTAGAATATCTGTTCACATTTGCCACTAGTTTCTACCATACTACGAAGACATTTCAGAGTACAAATTACCATCAAGTAAGAATAGCCAATTTCATATGTATCTCAATCAACTTAGCATAAGCTTAAAACATCCATCTGCGATCTCTGTTGTCACTTTTCTCATAGGCCAACGTTTCACTCTGTGCCCTTGCAGTCACTGTCTTTTTACCTTAAATCTTCTTAATTTATATACCCTTCAGCAAATCTGAGACACTCAAGTAACTATAAAACCACAGAACTGGTACGGGACAGAGACTGCAGCAATCAGCCTGTACCCTTCCCACTTGCTCCCTTTCTAATTACTTTCACTTGCATCCTGACTCTTGGCTCTTCCCCATTAAACAATCCACTTCTCTTCCCTGAGATCTGGTGCTGGTATTTAGAGTTCCTGGCTTGACTCTTAGTTTTCCCTTGAGGACATGGGCCAGAATCTGATGCAGGATGACTTGCGTAGACTACTTTGTTTACTTTTGAGCCCTTAGGATGCAACCCATGACTCAGGTCAGTGTTCCAGCTAGACTTATCTATTTCCTCATGAGAAGAAACCTGTAGGTACAGCTCTTTCCTCTCTTTCAGCTGTGTAAGTCCTTGAAGAAGCAGGGCCTTTTTGTCTGCCTGGATCCCAGGTTACCCTTTGACTTAATTTTGAACTATTTCACTCATGGCTACTTGACTCATCAACTTGACTGTGGCATACACTATACTGAGATTCCAGGGTACTAACCAGAGAAGAGGAGAAAACATTCTGAGAGACTTCTAATTACATAGAAGGTTATCTGCTACATGGTGGTATTTATATGCTGGAAATATGAGTGAATTACATAATGAACTTCTGGTTTCTCTTTTCTTATTAAATTTTCCATAAGTCTTGAGACTTTCAAGAGAGAAAAGTATACATCACATAATAACAATGGCTGAGTAACGAAACAGAAAACTATTGTCCCCTTAAGAAGACAGGATTCAAACATAAAATTCACTGAATTCTAACATTCATACAGGTTTAATGAAGGAATAGGAAAAGAAAAGCAAAAGCACTATCTCTGAAGGTCAAGTTTCAAAAAGTAGCTAATGTTCACTCAAAAAAAATCAATTAAAAAACAATTCTTCTTTTCTGATATTTAAAGATCCTTCCCATTGTTTGGGGCTACTTTTCCATTTTCTTCCACCAAAACTAGGATGACAGAACACAACGAGAAAAGTTTTTTATAATGACATAGCTACACGTTAAACCACTGTACAAATCACAGATGAAGTCAACAACTAAAAATAGTCTTTAATTTCTGCTTCAATTTAACCAAAAGAGTAAGAACTCTACCTTGTTATCTCTTTTTTCATCTTAAATCTACTCAATTTCTATACTTTTCAGCAAATCTGAGATACTCAAGTAACTATAAAACTACAAAACTGTAGTAAAATTGTCAATGAATACCATTATAAGCCAGCAGATTAGAATGGCAAGATGAAATTGGCAGAAGCCTTCAACATGCTGATATGATAAAAAAAAAAAAATGAGTCTAATCTGTTTGAGAGAACAGTGTAGTGGACTATAAAGAACTTATCCAGGAAAAATGATAGAAAGTAGGCAGGACCCAATTCCAGTGATTGGTAATACATCTGAGTCAGTATTCTTTTTCTTAATATCTAGTCAATATAAAAATTAGCTTTTGCTGTTCCACACTGTTTCTGAAACACTAGTTAAATGTTGGTTTATACAGAAAAAGATCATTTTTATTCTTAATTGGTGAAAGTAAAATTGTCACCTCAAGGTGTCCCAAACAATTTTCTTATGATTTTAATGAGAAGCAGAAAAACCCTTCTGCAATCAGGGAGAGATCTGAGGTGATGAGTAGACTAGAAAACATGTCCTGGATACCACAAAGAAAATAGAATGTGTCATCAGATAATAATACTGATAATCATGACAGTTACTACTTACTAAATGTTGTAAGTACCAGGTACAATATTAAGTGCTTTATATGTACTAGCTCACTGAACCCTCAGAAAAATCTTTAAACTAAGCACTGTGATTTTTTCCTCAGTTTACAGACAAAAAGACTAAGCCTTAGAGTGGTTATCATTTTCAAACCCAAGCCATCAAAGTCCTAAGCTCTTAGCCACTACTCTATACTGCTTCAAACAGAACTGTCCTCTTCATATTTCTAACAAGCATTTATTGAGTCTTTATACCAGTAATGGGATGATTTGAGATCTCTTACCCAAGGTCAGGAAAGAAGGATATAAAATAGTTCCTCCTTCTTTTTTTTTTTTTTAATTTTTTTAACGTTTATTTATTATGGAGAGATAGAGAGACACAGAGCACAAGCAGGGGAGGGGTAGAGAGAGGGGGAAACATAGAATTCGAAGTAGGTACCAGGCTCTGAGCTGTCAGCACAGAGCCCGACGTGGGTCTTGATCTCACAAACTGCAAGATCATGACCCAAGCCAAAGTTGGTCACCCAACCAATTGAGCCATCCAGGTGCCCTGACTAGTTCCTCCTTCTAAATGAAAGCTATGATATGAGACATGGAGTTGGAGGACTGCTTACTTTCTGAAGATGTTTCTCTTCATGGCATGAAAATAAATCTTTCTCACTAATCAAATGAGTCTTTACTGAGGCTATGGATATGTTTTAATGATGTACATTACAGTTTGGTTCCAGTGAAAATTCTTCTAAATCAAATTTTTGTTAGCCTGTAGGATAACTGGTTAGAAGTGGAAGCAATTTATAGATTAATTTTTAGCAATATATGAATTTTTTTCCTTCACTATGATATAGTTACTATTCAATAAAGCAAACCCCATTCTACTCAAAAACCTCAATTCATTGCTTCATGATGTATTATCGTCCAAGGTCAAGCCAAGGAATGCTATAACCCATCTAGGGGTCAGGCCCCTGGCATCTACTCATTACCAAACAAAAGCTCCCTTCATAGACTATTTAAATCATGTTGCCAAAGAAATCTTTTATGGTGGAGGAGTCCAAATCAATTGCTCACTGTAAAACCCTAACAACATGGGCAAGAAAACCTTCAAAGGATAACTTTTTAAGATATAAAGTGGACCACAAATGGAATTCATATTTTAAAGTATCTATTTTTATCTCTTAAAGTGAACAAGAAATAAGATTTCAGGCAAGGAATTATAGTAACCTTGTCCAACTGCTTTCCATATGGTAGAGAGATACAAATAAAGATACTAAAACTGGCTAGTGATTAAGTTTGGTTCTATTGTTTCAAAGAGAAAAATAAAATGATAAAGAAACAGAAGGAAATTTATTTATTAATTTTTTTTTTTAATTTGAGAGAGAGCATGCATGAGTGAGGGGAGGGGCAGAGGGAAAAGGGGGGAGAGAGAGAGAGAAAGAAAGAGAGAGAAAGAGAGAAAGAGAGAGAGAGAGAGAGAGAGAGAGAGAGAGAATGTTAAGCAGGCTCCATGCTCAGCATGGAATCCAACACTGGGCTCAATCCCATGACCCTAGCTGAAGTCAAGATCATGAAGTCAAGATCATGACCTGAGCTGAAGTCAAGAGTTGGACACTCAACCAATTGAGCTACTCAGGTGCCCCAAGAAACAGAAGGAAATTTAAATTTAATTACAGGACAAAATTTTGTTTTTATTTAATGAGAGAAGAAAATTCATTTTATTGAGAAAAATAAAAAGTTTTCATAGGAATACTTCTATTAGACCCACAAAACAACTGTGAAGTATTATTAGTAGTATTGCTCAAAGTAAAGAAGTTGGTCAAGTTAAATAGATTGTGATACATCTTTATGAAGGAATACTGTTTAGTGATTAAAAAGAGAATGAGGGGAGCCTGGGTGGCTCAGTCGGTTGGGCGGCCGACTTCGGCTCAGGTCATGATCTAGCAGTCTGTGGGTTCGAGCCCCGCATCGGGCTCTGTGCTGACGGCTCAGAGCCTGGAACCTGTTTCGGATTCTGTGTCTCCCTCTCTCTGACCCTCCCCCGTTCATGCTCTGTCTCTCTGTCTCAAAAATAAATAAACGTTAAAAAAATTTTTTTTAAATAAATAAATAAAAAGAGAATGAGTCTCCGAGATACGTGGTTAAGTGAAAAAGTAAAATGCAAAACTATGTGTACAGTATGATATCATTTGAATTTAACAAAGAGAGAGATACACTCACTCATGCAGACTTGCATCCACAGAACAACTGTAAGGGTGTATGTGAGGCTGGTAACTGACTCAGTTTTTACTACACTCCTTTTGGTGAACCAAGTACTTATATTATCTATTTAAGAATTAGAATTTAATACAATTTAAAAAATAATAAAGCCAGCCTAAAAGTTCTTTGAAAAGATTTAAGGGATAAAATTCAAAGTGATGACGGAAGTACTTTTCATAAATATAAAGCAAATAGCATCATTATGATTTTCAAAATGATGGTGTTTTCAGAGGAAATCTTAATAAACACTAAAAAGTAACAACTATAAATCCCAGTAAAGACTTTGCTATAACTAAAGCAACCACAGGTGGATGGATTTCTTTGTTCTGGTTGTACCATATGTTTAAAACATGCTTAGAGAAGAAGAAACAACATTTACAAAGCACCTATCATATGTGAAGGATTTTGCATATCTCACTGAATCCTGGTACAAATCTAAAAGTTTCAAATCTTTATCCCTGAGGCTTGGGAAAAATAAGTAATTTCCTCAAAAAAAACCTCTGGTATGTAGAGACAGAATAAAAGCCAGGATGGTCTGGCTCCAAAGCCTGTGTTGTTTCCATTATACCACACAGGCTTTATTTTATAAAGTTGAATTGCAGCCGGGAAAGAGAGAGACTAAGTTATAGAATACAGGGCCCTATAAATAAGGAAATGTACTTCTTATGGGGAGTGCCTTAGAAATGGCCATCTCCCTAAGGACTCTCATTCCCAAGTGATTTATTGCCAGTGATAACACATTGTCATTTCTCAGGAGCCTTGGAATTATTGGATTAGTTCTGTCTTGTTATCCTTATATCCAATCTGTCGCTAAATTGTTGTTTTGTCCCTTTGAATTGTCTCTCAGATTTGCCCTTACTGTACATTTTTAGTACTATCACTATGAGTCTACCAGCCTAACTTGTTTTTGTTTTTTGTTTTTTTTTTTACCTCCAAAGCATCCTTACTAGATTAAATTTCCTAAAATACTGCTTTCATCATATCGACTTTCTACAAATGACCCCACAATGGATGTCTTTGCTTATCTCAGCAAGTGCAAATTCCTCTTACAGGCTTCTTCATAAACTGGTTCCTGTGTACCAATCCAATTTTATCTCCTATTTCTCTTCCACACCCACTCTCACACTGCTTATTACTTTTTTGCATACTTCTGCATCTTTGCTTTTCTGTTAACCGTGAATGAAATCCTCCTCCAGATTCTGTTCATTCTTGATGGTCCATCTTAATATCATCTTCTCTAAGGAACTGTTCTCAATAACCTCAATCTTATTATAGTCAGCATCACAATTTTGACTTAATTAAATATTACCTTAAAACACTAAGTGTTTCTTGTGTTTTAGTTTTGTCCCTTCAACAATGCCGCAAATTTCTTAAGGCCAGGGTCTGATTATGTCCCTTTTCTTCTAAAATCCTCTGGTAACTCTCAACATTTTAAGATTAAAGCCCCATCTCCTTTCAGTGGCCATAATCGGGCCCCAGTCTTTCTGGCTTATCTAAGACCACTCCTCATCTTGTACCTTGCACTAGCTACATTGAATTATTCTCTGTTCCCTTAACCCACCCCCCCCTCGCCCCCGCCATCTCCATGCCTGCATTATCTCTGCTAAGAATTTCCCCTCTTGTCTCTGGTTGGTACACTTCTACTCTGTTTGGTGCACTCCTACTTATTTGTCCAGACCCAATCTAATGTCATCTTCTTTAAGAAGCCTCATCCTTAGGGAAAACAGTTGTCCTTCCTCTGTATTTCCATATCCTTTTGTAAATACCTCTAGTATAACAGCACTTATCATATGGTAATTCCTGGCTTAAATTTCCTTCTCCCCTACTATCATGTGAGCTCTTTGAGGAAAAGTATGGTATCTTTTTCCTCTTCGTACCTCTGGATCCTTATAGCACTATGTACACGCAGCAGGCATTCACATGTTTATGGACTGAACAGCAAGTGTTCAATAATAAAAAACTTAGATAATACATTTTAATATATATTGCATCTTTAAATCTTCCTTACAACATTGTGAGATAAATATCATTTACAGATGAGGAAACTGGCTCAGAAAATAAGCCAACGGCTCTAGGTCACAAAGCCAGTAAGTGGCAAATGGCCAAAATCCAGATCTTCTGATTTTGGTCTAGAATTCTTTCTAGTAGCCTAGGATGCCCTCCTAAATACTCATTAACTGCCTGAACCCTCTGCTACTGCACATTATTATTCTCCTGTGGCTCTTGTATCTAAAATCAAATTAATCTGTGTTCTTGTCTCAACTCCTTGTTAGACAATAAATTCCACGTTAGTGAAGAAGGATTACTTTTGCCTTTGTATCTCTTGTTCTGCCTGGCACAGTGCCTTACACACAGTAGGTGCTCATCAAATTGGACTGAATAGATACCTGGAGAGCATTAGAATGGTCATTCTGACAGGCCAGTTCTTGCTCAACTTCTGAAACCTCCAGCAGATTCCGCTCACTGACCAACCGAGACAGCTCTCCAACCACTGTCACATGCTTTGATACCGTCCCAGACATCTTCTTAAACTGTGGGTAATTCTCAACAAAGGCCTGCCATGGGAAAGACATCAATTGGGGGTTCTGTTATTTGACTGAGGATAGACATGTATGAAGAAGGGAAAAAATAAGCAGGAATTGTTCTGCCCAGACTAAGGCATCTACCAATCACATGGTATTTTGTTTATGCTTAAGAAGATAAGAACTGGTATATGTCAATACACTGACTCTTTAAATAGTCCAAATGTGACTGAAGAATGGAAAAAAGTACATGGCTTGTTATGAAGTTTTCACTATACTGTTTCCTAAAGAGAAATAGTACAGAAAATTATTTCAAACCAAACAAATGAATGTAGGCAGAAATCAGACTGAGAATATTCTAGAAATATTGCTTACATGAATAGTTCCAAAGTCTTGCATGTTAGTCATCCATGAACATGTTCAATTTACCTTCATGTCTGCTATTGATTCTAGTTTTTGCTGTTCTTTTGGTTTCTTCTTCTGAAAGTCTTCCATGAGATTCTTTATATTGCTACCAATCTCAGCAAAGTTCAGGTACATATTCTGTGAAAAGGAAGTTGGAAACAGTTCCAGCAATGAGTCTGACTTCCAGATCATTTAAAAGAAGTGAGAAATGGAAACCAATTTGACAATAAATTTCATATATTGAAAAATAAATAAATAAATAAAATAAAAGAAGTGAGAAAGAATCCCAAAGACAGAATTGAAAGGCAAGAAAATTCCATTATAATGACCAAATCTGGACACTGGCCAGGACACGGGTGATGAATGCCATTACTATTCTCACAAAGGGCTACAGAAGGGAAGGAAGTAAATAAATCGGGTTCTAATTCTGAGAGTATAAAACTAAATATGTGATTTCTATGGGAAAAAAACTGTTAAAGGGTCAGAATCCAAATCTTCTGCCTTCTCTTGAGATGCAGTTTATCTACAGGATGCCTCAACAACCTTCCCCATGAAATCCCATACCTGTTTTCATTCGAACAAGTCAACACCAGCCTTCTTACATAAAAATAATGAAAAACAACGAAAAAAAATTTTAACCTACATTAGTCAACACCGGCCTTCTTACAGAAAAATAATGAAAAACAATGAAAAAAAATTTTAACCTACATTAGCATAGAATTCATCGTTTTCAGCAGATAGGACCACCTCTCTTAAGTCTTTACTGATCCCCGGCACTCTGGAAAGATCAATCCGATTGTTGTTTATGCCCAGTAGTTCATGGACCATGGCCTGATATGTCCACTAAATGAAGAAGTAGGACAGAAAAATTGGTAACTGGTAAAACATGGAAATAGCAAATGTTCAGGAAAACAAATAAAAACTGGTAACATTCTTAGCAACTAGTCTTCTTTACACAGAGGCTCTTTATTTAGTTCAAGTTTTATTAATACTTTGTGTTATACTAAGCATTAAGACTTACTGTAGTTGGTTAAACTAAAAGTCAAAATACTTTTAGAGTTTACACTTTTGGAAGAGGGGCAGCGAGATTAATATTCCTGATAGAAAGAAAACAAATTAGATCTATCATTAGCTCTACTTTTTGCCCGTGAATTAAGAGTATATTTTTGGCTTCACAGATAGGGCTATATTGGTACTGCAGTTACAAGCTGTACCATTTCCTGTACGCTTCTGTGGTTTTCTGCAGCATGAGAAGTGTGTTCTTGCAGATCTGAGTGGTGCTATATTTATCCTGGGAACACTAATATTATCAGAAAAAAACCTTGTAAGTTGATCAAAACACACATATTCAGAAGCTTGCCTCTGTATCCATTTTATTTCCTATTTTTCCTTAACATGAATTGTGAAGAAGGATTGGTTTCCATTCTTACAAAATGTGAACTTATTTGGCAAAAATGGAAAGGAGAAACTCCAAATTTTGCCTTCTCACCATTTATGGAGAATGGGTTACTTTTAGTCCTAGGTCCTTTAGACAAAACTAAGTATTTTCCAGCCAATTACTCTCTAACTCTAGAATCTAAATGCTAGAAAGATTTATACATTTCATCTTAAGCAATATAGATCTATTAAGAAAGAACTTAAGAGGTTATAAAAGAAGGTGCTTAATTTCCGAAAATATTTGCCAAATGAATCCTTAAAAAAGCAAGTTTCATTGGGGTATGTATTCAGTACAACAAAATGTTTATGCTTCCATAGGCAGCATCCTGTGCATGCGTCTACCATTAGCACTTACTCTATAATTAAAATTATCAGTTGGAGCACCTGGGTGGCTCAGTCGGTTAAGTGTCCTGAGCTGTAGGTTACAGTTGGGCCTATATTGTCAAGGCTCTTAGACGCCAAGTTCAGGAGTCTGTATTTAAGCCAGTAGGCAAATGGGAAGCAATGAAGATTTTTGAGTCAAGAGTAAAAAGATCAGAACTGTGCTTTAGGAAAATAATTTAAGGGACGCCTGGGTGGCTCAGTTGGTTAAGCATCCAATTCTTGATTTCGGCTCAGGTCATGATCTTACTGTTTTGTTGGTTCAAGCCCTGCATTGGACTCCGTGCTGGCCGTGTGGAGCCTGCTTGGGATTCTCTCCCTTCCTCTGCCCCTTCCCCACTTGTGCTCGCTAGCGCACGTGCTCTCTCTCTACATATAAATAAATAAATAAATAAATAAATAAATAAATAAATAAAGTAATTTAACAACACTGTGGAATATATTAGAGTGGGAAGAAATTAAAAGTGGAGAATCAAACCCCTTCTGTTTCAGCAATCTTGGAGCCTGTGAAGGCCTGCTGGGAACAGGATTCCTAAAATGGCAAATATGCCTGGAAGGCTATGGTCCAATGCCATTTTTGCTGACCATAAGCAGGGTCTCCAGAACCAGAGGGAGCATACAGCTCTTCTTAAAACTGAAGGTGTTTATGCTCAGAATGAAACTGAATTCTATCTAGGCAAGAGATGTACTTATGTGTACCAAGAAAAGAACAACACAGTGACTCCTGGTGGCGAAACGAAGAAAACCAGAGTAATCTAGGAAAAGGTAGCTCCTATTCAAGGAAACAGCAGCATGGTTCATGTCAATTCCAAAGCAACCTACCTGCTAAGGCCATTGGACACAGAATCCATGTGATTCTGTATCCTCAAGGACTTAAACTTACTGAAAAGTAAATAAATAAAAGTGTATATCTGTTTTCTTATAAAAAAGGAAAATAAGAAATAAGAGTGAGGAATCAAGTAGATGACTATTTCAGTAATCTTATAAAAGATTAAGGGTTTATGACAAGGTGACAGCAGTATGAATGGGAAATTGCAGACAGACACTGGAAAAGTAGAATATACAGAACCTAGAAGTTGCCTTGATTAGAGGTGAAGGTGGTGGTAGAAAGGGACAGAAAGGATAAAGCAGAAGAAAGAATCGAAGATGACCGTGGTTGATACCAAAATTATAGGAAATACAAGGCAAAAAAAAGAAAAGCTGAAAATAAGGAGGAGAATACATGGATGACATTGTTCATTTCCACATTGGCATTTTGATGAATACCACATGAAATTGTACTTGTATTATGCTAATAAAGGGTTCTGCACCTGGTTTAGCAATGGGGTGATGGCATCATCACAACGATCTAAAATAAGCAGCAACGGAGGAACCTCAGTCCGCCGGAATTCAAACAGTTCATATTCTTTAGTTATTACTTGCTGTGGATGAGACAGAAAGATGATTTGGTCAACCAATTAGTTACAGACAGAGATGATATAAACATAAAATTAATACATAAAATACACATTTAACAACAGTTCTTTGCATCTTCATAGGCTTTCCAGAAAAGGATTCAAAAGCTTGACAACGTCTGGTAGCGTCCTGTTTAAGAGGTTAGTATTTAAAACTCTATTTTACCAATGGCTTAACTGGATCAAAATAGGTTAAATAGCTTGCAAATTTTTTTTGAGTTAAGCCTAAGAATCTCAGCTCTAATTTGTTGCTTTTGGTTTTTTATTACAAATATCTACCTCTTTGCCAGTAAACCTAACATATCACCTCATTGGTTATAGATAAACTATTCCTATAGTTTCTGAAATATGATAAGGAAATGAATGGTCTTTGGAACTGGGGATAGAAAAAGCCATACCTTAACACATTCTGCAAGTCTCTTTGCTGACTCTGATGAAAGCTGATAACGAATCATGGGACACTTCTTCAGAGATAGAAGGAGAGCCGTCAGTCCTTGAGTTGTTCTGGATAGCTGGGCTGGATCCCAATTTCGACCCTTTTTGTTAAAAATATATTATCAGAGAAAATATTTGAATTTTTTCTTACAAGTCCAATTACTTGCTGAATTAACTCCCACCTGATAAACTTATTTTTTTATCCTTTCATTCCATACCTGGCAGCAACCCAAAATATTCAGGGAAAACAAATGTGGATTCACAGCAATGTAATCACCATAAAATTCCTGCAAACAAAGCACAAGATCAGTCATTTGTTTCATAAATTCCAACTGATGATAAAGTAACATTTTCATATGTAATATAATATACTATGTGATATAATCAAATTTGAGCAAATGCAGGGGGAGCAATGTGGGGGAATAAAATAATTATAAAATAGTAGCAATAATAATAAATCTTTTAAAAAACAAAAAACAAAGTTGTAGAAGTATAAATATTACATTTCTGGAGACTTCTGTGCACATTTATCAATTAGTAAAATTAAGACACTGCTATAGGATATACAATGTCACACACAGATGAAAAAGAACTTTGCTGTTCAGTGTATTCTTTTTTTTTTTGTTTGTTTTAATCCAGTGTATTCTCATGAGGCAGAACATGATTTAAAATAGGTCATTCTTGGGGCTCCTGGGTGGCTGAGTCGGTTGAGTGTCCGACTTTGGCTCACGTCATGATCTCACGGCTCGTGGGTTCGAGACCCGCGTTGGGCTCTGTGCTGGCAGCTTGGAGCCTGGAGCTTGCTTCGGATTCTTTGTCTCCCTCTCTGTCTGCCCCTAACCCACTTGCATCCTGTTTCTCTCTCTCTCAAAGATAAATAAACATTAAAAAAATTTTTTTTAATAAAAAAATAAAAATAAAATAGGTCATTCTTTTTCATTCCTTTACCACCTAGCACATCCTTCTGAAAATCCAAAACTCATTTATTTGCTGCCCTATTCTTCCCTTAGGTGATAAATGTATTCAAACATTTGTGATAAATGTATCCAAGAACACTAAAGCGTTTAAGTAAAAGGTAACATTATGTTCTAATGCCACGTATTCTATACCATGCAGAATAAATATTTAGAAGTTACCAAGTTTTAACCTAATGACAAAAGTATGCCTTTTACCTCCCAGACAGAGCAAGATAATCACAAACAGAAATTTAACAAACCTCACTCACATCCTTTACTTTCTATTCTTTTCCAATCAGACATAGCCCTGTAGATGAACATTCTTATAATGTGGTTCATAAAACTAGAAGATATATCTGACCCTGTCCCCAACCCTATGAAACCCTCCTTATCCATGCAATAGGATCCAATACCAGTGCAATCTCCTTATTTGCACTGATTCCTCTAATTTTGTTTTCCCTCAATTTGATACCTCTTACAAACTTTCTAAATATGAGAATAGTTTGATGCAATGCACATTTATTGTGTCTGATCAACAGCCTCCCTTGAGACAGCACTTTTCTTATTTTAGATGCAAATCTTTAAAAAGGGCCAATAACAAGAGATGTGTTAGAGGACCAATACGTTTACCTGAACCTCAGCCACGACTTCCTGTTCATCAGCTTCAGCTAATGACTTCACATCACTCTTGCTGATCACATTACTGAAATCTGAAACAGACATATGAGTTGTGGCTGATTCAAAGGAGATCACCTCTGCTGCAATTAGACGTAAATGGGCTTCACAGTTAAAGCCTAATGACTAAGTGAAGTTTGGTATACATTGTGGTATATGTCAAAGTCAAACACCTTCAAATTGAAATGAGTAGCACAAATATGTTTAAATCCATAAGTCCATAATAATACTTAAAAAAAAAAAAAAAGACCACTATGTAGGCATTGGAGGATAGCAGGAAGCAAGTCCTTAATATTGAAAATAACAAATAACGGAAAGAAGTGCGTCTTCTTCCCTCAAATACAAACTGTACCACCAGAGAGAAGACGAGGGGAAATTCCTCTTTATGGAAATATTCCAACTAAAAAAACAAAGAAAAAATGATAATGATAGAATTAAAACATCATCATTTTTATCAACCACTAATGAATCAATGATGGACCTGGGCACTGAGCACCGACTGCCGCTGATATCACAGTAAGAGATAATCATTGAAAGCACACAACACTGACTATCAAATATTCTTGCCAAAAAGAAATCAAATCTAAACCTAATTAAGCCTCTATATCCAGGTACCAATTTACAAAACTAGAGGATAGAGGAATATTTTAAACTGCAAAGAATTTGTTAAACCACCCCATGGGGATACAATCGCCAAGATGCAGGCTGTCAGAAACTTTAACAGAACAATGTAGTTTCTTCAACAATAAATTGCCCGGGGGTGGGGGGGTGGGAAGAGGCGGGGGGGGGGGGGGGAGAGAGAGAGAGAGAGAGAGAGAGAGAGAGAGAGAGAGAGAGAAAGAGGAAGAGAGAGAACATCTAAAGAAGATTAAAGAAACTGCAACAACATATCAACCAATAGATATGTGTGGATCTTACTATGATCCTAATTCAAATACAAAAACAGTGGGGGAAAAATAAGAGAGTTTGAAATTTGAACAATGAATGAGTATTTGAAAACAGGAATCATTTGTCATTATTGGGAATAATAATGGTATCTTTAAAAATGAGTCCTTATCTTTTAGAGATGCACACTGAAATATTTAGGGATGACATATGTCTTAGATCTCCTTCAAAATACCATTGGTGTGGAAGTAGGTGGCAGCACCATAGCTAAAACAAGACAGGCTGTGGCAAAGCAATGTTTGAAACTGGGGGATGGGTACACTGGAATTTATTATATTATTGTCTACTTCTGTATATAGTTGAAAACTTCCATAATAGAAATAGTTTTTATTTAAATAAAGGAAGGGAGGAGCCTATCATACAAGATGTTTAGTAGACATAAAAATGCAAAAATGAAATTATAAAAAAATGAGATGAGGGGTGGCTCTATCAGTTAAGCATCCGACTCTTGGGTTTCGGCTCAGGTCATGATCTCATAGTTTGTGAGTTCAAGCCCTGCATCGGGTTCTGTGCTGACAGCGAGGAGACTGCTTGGGATTCCCTCTCTGCCTCTCTCTGCCCCTCCCTCACTCATGTTCTTTCTCTCAAAATAAAAAAAGAACGAGGAGACTAGGCAGTAGATTTATTATTGGTTATTAGTCTTAACTGCTGTATCAAAGAACTCTTTAGAGGAAAAGGGAGCCTTTCATCTTGTGACCTACTCAATTTTTAACTGAGAGACAGCACAAGAGTGACTCCATTAGATGTCTACTTAAATTCAGCAATACAGGGAATCTCTCTCATATACATATATATGTCATTGAGTACAAGTTTCTACACTTTCCTAAGTATCTGGCTTATAGTCACTCTAGAAAACATTTAGCAGTTTCTCTTTTTTTAATTTCTTTTTAATTTTTATTTTTAAATTTCTTTTTTATTTTACTTATTGATTTTTAGTGTTTATTTATTGTTGAGACAGAGAGAGACAGAGCATGAGCCGGGAAGGGGCAGAGAGAGAGGGAGACACAGAATCTGAAGCAGGCTCCAGGCTCTGAGCTGTCAGCACAGAGCCTGATGCAGGGCTCAAACCCATGAACCCGTGAGATCGTGACCTGAGCCAAAGTCAGATGCTTAACCGACTGACCTACCCAGGTGCCCCACAAATATTAATTTTTGGTACCATTATTTAATGTTGCATATTGTTGCATATCGTTACATAGAAAGTATGTATATCTTAGAGTATAATCTAAATCCTAAAAAGCCTTCAAGCAAGCTTTAAAATTTCTCAAATGTCCTACATACTGAGAATTAAGTTTTGTCTTTGTTTTGGAAATGGCACCAGATAAACTATACCTACTAATCCTATAAGGATCAATAATGACATCTAGAGGAGAATGGATGTAACTTCTAAAGCAGAATGTATTACATAAAAAAATAAAAAATCATATAAAATGTATAGTAACTGCAAACCTAATTTATTTCCACGACTGTACCCTCCCCAAACTCCCCCCCACAAATTATGTACATAAGAGGTATCTACTGAATAACTTGTTCTTTCAACCATTACATAAAGTAGCAAGAAGTGTTATGTTTTCATCTGGTATGTAAAATAAATCTTTGCTTTTCCAACACACTCAAGTATATCCTCCCTCCAAGTAATTCAGCTTCTGTGCCTCAGTTCATGAAAGTACAAAATAGGGAATAAGTGTACCCTTTCTTCTTCTTCTTCTTCTTCTTTTTTTTTTTTTTTTTTTTTGCAGAGGTGGGATGTGAAATTTGGCTACTTACAACTTTTGCCTTGCAAAGAATCTTGAAAGGCAAAGGAAAACTTAAAAAATAATTTTACCTAATCAATGATGAAAAAAGTCACGCTCAGCTTTCTAAAATAGAATGTTAGCCATAAGACTTTTAATACTTTGAAAGGACATTAAAAAAATCAGACTTATATAGAGATGGATTCACTTAACTTATTGATGATATGAAGCACCTAACAGGAAAAAACTATCTAGGATACAGTTACATGATTGAATAGGTGAAATAATATACTTACAAATAAAATATATACTGTATTTTGGTCTCCGGAGCTCTTGAATCAGATAATCCACATTCTCCTAGAAAGGAAAAAATAAATAAACAAATAATATATGAGGAGAACTCATATATTTAAGTAAAAAATTAATAAATATCATCCATTGATTTATTTCAGTATCTAGTGAGAATCTACTGTGTGCTGAGGTCTAGATTAAGTGTTTGTATATTGCAGGGGTGAGGGCTGGCAGTGAAAAAGAGATACGTTAAGTATTCAGGAATCAACTATAACATTAACTAGCTGTATTACCTTGGCCAAATTAAGATTTAAAAATATTAAAAACACAGGGATGCCTGGGTAGCTTAGTCGGTTAAGCATCCAACTTCAGCTCAGGTCATGATCTCACAGTTTATGAGTTTGAACCTTGCATCAGGCTCTCTGCCCTCAGCACAGAGCCCACTTTGGATCCTCTGTCTCCCTCTCTCTCTACCCCTCCCCTGCTCGCGTTCTGTCTCCCAAAAATAAATAAAACATTAAAAAAATATTAAAAACACAAATGTGGAACTACAACATAAAATTGATAGTAATTCTGCAAATTTGCCTCAGGCTGCTGGCCTGTAAATTATTCATCCAATCAAAATTCTTAAAAAAAATTTTTTTTAATGTTTACTTTTGAGAGACAGAGACAGAGCATGAGCATGAGCAGGGGAGGGGTAGACAGAGAGAGAGGGAGACACAGAATCTAAAAGCAGACTCCAGGCTCTGAGCTGTCAGCACAAAGCCCGACGCGGGGCTCAAACCCACAAGCTGTGAGATCATGACCTGAGCTGAAGTCAGGACGTTCAACTGACTAAGCCACCAGGCGCCCCCTAATCAAAATTCTTATATAGACTATCAAAATGTAGCTAATTCTTTAAAAACCAACATTCAAGAGAAAATATACTTAATTGTATTTACTTTGGCTTTTAACTTATTGGGACCTAAGATTGTACAACTGTAATGTTTGTGAAGTATTTGCACACAGTAGGCTAAGACTACTATTTAAAAAAAATTTTTTTTTCAACGTTTTATTTTTATTTTTGGGACAGAGAGAGACAGCATGAACGGGGGAGGGGCAGAGAGAGAGGGAGACACAGAATCGGAAACAGGCTCCAGGCTCTGAGCCATCAACCCAGAGCCTGACGCGGGGCTCGAACTCAGGGACCGCGAGATCGTGACCTGGCTGAAGTTGGACGCTTAACCGACTGCGCCACCCAGGCGCCCCGTTACTATTTAAAAATAAATATGAAATCTAGAAGTAAACATAAGAATTCCAATTACTTAAGATCATAATGCAGGTTTTTAATCTATTGTCGATAGAAATTTAACTATTAACAAGTTAAATTTCAATATGAATTTAGTCCCCAATCTAGACATGATATAAAATAGTATTGAATGTTTAAAAAAATCACACATTTCTTTAAAGAATTAAAAATAACGTAAGCAATGCACATTACTTGTTAAATGGGAAAAAGGTTTTTAAAATTGTCGTTTAGATTAAAAAATACATTGAAAGTTAACTTTATAATTTTAAGGATAAATCATTTTTAGTTTGAGAGAGTATATATATATATATATAGCTGTGAAAGAGGTTTTCTCACGAAAAATCTTAGGAAATGGACTAGATGATCTCTAAGATCCCTCTCAGCACCAAAATTTCAAAAGACCTACAAATGTGAAACAACTAGAAATGACTATAATACAGTATTAAAGCATTCATTCATTCAGGAACTGTTTATTGAGGTCCACTATGTAGCAGGCACTGGAGACATAGCAGTGTGAAAAAACAGATACCACCTCTGTTCTCATGGAGCTTACTGCTGGTAGGTAAGACAGATACTAATCACACAAACCATATGAAACTTAGACTATGACAAGCAATAGGGAGAAGATGGTGCTGTAAGGGCTTGTAAGAGGCGGGTTTGGCTTGGTCAGCAAAACCAGGGAAGACTTTCTGGAAGAAGTGAGTAAGATCCAGGTTGAAAGAAGAGTCTGTTCAAAAGTCCTGTGGCATGACAGAATAAAGTGAACTGAAAGATTAATGTATCTAAGAGCAAAAGGGGGAGTGGTTTGAAATGAAGCTGTACAAATGACAGGAACTAGACCATACAGAACCACAATTAAGGAGTTTTGTGTTTAGCATAAAAACAATGAAAAGTCATTCAAGGATTTCAAGTGGGGATGACATGAGCAGATTTGTATTTCAGAAAGTACATAATATACAAGCATGGTAAAACAGCTCATTGGAGTTGGCGAACATGAATATAAAGAAAACATACAGGGGCGCCTGGATGGCTCAGTCAGTGAAGTGTTTGACTTCAGCTCAGGTCATGATCTCACAGTTCGTGAGTTCAAGCCCCGCGTCAGACTCTGTGCTGACAGCTCGGAGGCTGGAGCCTCCTTCAGATTCTATGTCTCCCTCTCTCTCTGCCCCTCCCCTGCTCACACTCTCTCTCTCTGACTCTCTCTCTCTCAAAAATAAATATTGAAAAAAAAAAGGGAAATATACAAAATAAGCCTGGAATAGTACACGATTTTTACAGGAGGACTCAAGCTAGATTTATATGATGATGGATGAAGATGGACAGAAGGCTAAAGAACAAATGGAGAATTAGGGGAGGGGAACAAATAGAGAACAGGAATGAGCATGTAGAGGGGTGATAAAAAGGCCTAGTTGGCCGTAGTGGAGGAGCAGAGATTGGACACAGGAGGCTGTATACATAAGGGCAGACCAAACCAGCTAAAGGAGGATTTCAAGGACGGAGCTACTAGATATTGATTTAATCATGGAAGTAAAAGTGAGCCATTATATGTTCCTGTGCATAGAGGCAAATAAAATGATACAGACTCAAGATACTGGTGTAGGTATATAAGCGTGCAAGATTAAGTGGCAATGGTGTTCAGTGTAATAGGTATGGAGGTGAATCCAGGAATTAATCCAGGAAGTGATGTGCGTCTCTGGCAGGATAGTGGCTCTGGAAGTGGCTGAGAACCTAAAAGGCATCTTGGAGGAAAAACGGGCTATAAGGAGTGAACTGAGATGTGGAAAGGAGAAAAGTCAAGGTTATAACTCTGATGAAGCCGGTTAAATATGATGCCACAAATGATGATAATACAAATTTATTTTGCCTTCTTAATGCTTTCAGATCATAGTGTTCTGTATTTAGGCAGATGACAGCTCAGTTTATGTAGTACCTTCGTAGGTCGAAGAAAACAAATTGCTTTCAGATGTTTCATGATCTCTCGATTTTGAGAATCAATGCGTTCAAAAAGGTACACTTCTTTCTGAAGAATCTCTGATTGTGTGTATACCATACTCACAATGCCAGTCTGTGAAGAAAAAGAATCAACTAATATTATGCTAGTTAGAAATAATATAAACAAGCAACAAAACTTAAGACTGAAAAAATTATTTTTCATTAATACTTAGCTGGATAACTTAAATACTAATATATGTAATAACACTTACTGAGCATCCAAAACATATAGGTAAGGTACCAGGATGAACAACATATTCTCTCTGAACACAATCCATACATTTCCAAAACAAAAAATTTTCCCCATCATCTTAGAGAGTTTTTTAGAAAAATAATTCTGTGACCAACAAATAACCTGTCATCTCAGCTTGATCACTAATAGCTTTATTTTAAAAACACAACGCTGAGTGGAAATAAAAGTCTTCCAAGTGCTCTGTCTCACATATTATTTCTTGCCAGAGACATTTAGAAAAGGATTCCTGACTCCAATAAATTGTTCCGGGTTACAAGAAGAAATCTCTGGTAGTAGATGGTAGAGCCATTTAGACCGAAAACCTACTAGACAAGCTTTATACCACCTTTCAGTTCCATCCAGAACTGACCCTCGTTTCAAAACCTTTCATAAATACTAAATCCTACAGCGGAGTGGGAGTAGCTATCGTAAGGGAGGGAGGGTTCCCTCACAAATACTGAGCAAAGCAAACTCACCGTCTCTTTATCCATGAGAAGTACTTTCATACCCGGTCCGCTGTCCTCTATCATTTTGGAAACGTACTGCTTCACAGCAAAAACCACGTTCATGGTAGCGAATTGACAGGTTAGCCCCACAGCCCTTCCCGCCCCCTTTTTTCTGGCTAAATTAACCCCCGGCCTTTTGGCCGGGTCTCGGTGGCTTCCTCCCCGCCCGGCTTCGGCTTCCGGAAGTCCGGGCAACGGCGGTGCTGGGAGTTGTAGTTCCGCTGCGCGGCGCGGGCGATCCAGCCTCCCGGCGGAACGGAAAAATCCCGCTGAGACCCCTGGGCTGCGACGCTCGGCAGTGATTCGCCGCCAGCCACCGCCAGCCTAGAGGTGTGTGAGGCCTGGACTCGGACCTGCCGGCCGTGGTTCCGGGGTGCCCCGGCTGCGGCCGCAAGCCTCTCTTGCTGGCTTGGGGAGAGGGTAGCCCCTCGCGTGGTGGAGGAACTTGGCGTAAGGCTGGCTTGGAGGCAAGAACAGCAGAGTGTGGCCGTGGTCGCTGTTTGCCACGAATATTTTCCTGGGGGCAGTGAAGGATTAAGGGAAGAGAGATGGCGTAATGCGCCCGGCCGATCGGGAAGGTATTTGCTAAGTAATGGCCGAAGTTCGTCCTCCCCGGCTTCACCGTGTCTTTAACAAGACGAGGACAGTACTCTTGCAAAGTGAGGCCCGACTTGGTTTTCCGAAGAGTGAGGAGCACGTGAAATTGAATATTTGTTGAATGAAGGAACAAAAGGAATGCCCTTGAGGGATGTTTTAGGACAGGCCTCAGATCCTCCCGGAGGGCCTGGAGCTGAGTCGGCCGCGGGGACTGGCAGCACGGGCGAGCGAACCCAGGTTCGGCACCCTGGGGGATTGGACTCTGCGGGCTCCTGCTCGAGCCGGGAGCGAGGGACCTGTGACGCTGACACTGCGGGCAGGAGCCTAGTTAACAGTCAGAAATGGGTAGGGGGTACGTATGCACTAGGGCTACAGCAAAGTGGCGTGGGGATTGTAAGGGAAAACACGTTTTGATTTAAGAAACAAAAACTTAGCAGCAAAATGAATCTTAAAGCCATCAACTTCTAAACGTCTGCAATTGTGTTTATACTCCAAAGGTCTTCTCTTTATCATGCCATTTCTCGAAAAGGAGGGAAAATGTTAGTTTTCCCCCCCGCACCTTTACGTTGGGGAATTGAAAAATCAGGAAGATAATAAGAAACAACAAGAATCTACAACTATAATTGCTTGTCAATATTTCCATTAAAATAATGACCATTGTTGGGTTCTGTTTAATCAATAGTTTCAACATTACCAAATCAATCATTCTTTCGTTATATTTTAAGAAGGATTCAATTACAACTAGACCCAGAGCACGTTAACGTTAATCTGGCTATTAAGATTACTTTATAAAACTTTATATCGGATAATCAAATCCTTTCAGGGAGATGGGAAGCCACTTGAAATATCCTAGATGTTTGTCACTTCTGAAATTGTGAAGAATGTGTCTTATTTTCTTTTCAACTTTTCTACCGTGTATATAAAAGTTCACATTGGGCTTTTATCCATTTTTGAGTTATGTTTTGAAAGAAAAGTTAAAATGAAAATGTGAACTTTAAAGGGATACAAATGAGAAAAATCTAACATGAAAATTCTATTAATTTAAAATATTACTTAAAAACTTAAATACATTAAATATTTAAAATACATTACAGGGGCGCCTGGGTGGCGCAGTCGGTTAAGCGTCCGACTTCAGCCAGGTCACGATCTCGCGGTCCGTGAGTTCGAGCCCCGCGTCGGGCTCTGGGCTGATGGCTCGGAGCCTGGAGCCTGTTTCCGATTCTGTGTCTCCCTCTCTCTCTGCCCCTCCCCCGTTCATGCTCTGTCTCTCTCTGTCCCAAAAATAAAATAAAAACGTTGAAAAAAAAATTTAAAATACATTACAATTTAAAATATAGAAAACAGTGAACCAGTGAAACACCTGCAAATCTTGTAAGTTAATCAGTGTTTGAAAATTCACCACTTTCCTGTGTCCCTTGGTTTTTGTTTTTTCTTACCTATAATTTAGACTTCAGTATAAGATTGTTTTCCATTTTATACATTTTTTTTAGAAGAAACAAGGAAAGTCTTGTCTATGAAATTTGTGCTTTATTAGGCAGTAGTCAATCTGGAGGCAATACATGGCAAGAAACTGCATTCTTTATTTATAGTTGGACAATTCTAACATTTTTAAGGAGATGGAAAATGCCTATTTTGACAAGGCTTAGCAATTCATTCCATTGCCCAGGAAGTTCCATGATATCAGTGGCACTGTTATTTTGTACATTGATAAGATATGGAATGTAAACATTTTGTACCAAAGTTGTGATGTAATTAAAGGATGCTGTGATAGTCCTAAAGTTTGAGAGCCTATTCCCTTTCTGAAGAAAACTACAAAAGCCATTTTAAATGTCTCCAGATTAAGAACTTTGTATCTCTCTCTAAAATTAGGACTGGCACCAATGATAAAGTCCAAACTCTTGCTTTGAGACTCATCCAGGATATACCCAGAGTAATTTGTTTGGTTGTAGGCAAGACACAGCAAATTCAGAAGCCAATATGAAGTGCCTTACTTATTTCTTTGTTTAAATTTACAGTGTAAGTAAACTGTAATAACAAATATTTTCAATAATAAAGGCTTCTCAATTAAAAAATCATGACATTCTTCAATTATGATTGCATTAATTATAAAAGTTTCTAATGTGATTACTTAAAAGTTACTTTTGCTTAGGTCCAAGAAATCAATGCTTTAAGGGTACAAAACAGGAAGTTAAAAAATACTGTATTTACATTTGCACATCTTGTGTAGACTTGTAAATATGTGTGTAAGTGAAATAAACAGGAATGATTACCTGAATAATTACATGTGCTCCAACTTTCTACAAAGTGTAATGTAATGTAATAATAAAATAATATAGAGGTTTAACTACCCATTTGATATTTAATTAAAATCATGTTTTTCCTGCAGAAGAACTCAAAGTTTGATATAAAACAAAGGATATGTAAATAAGCTTCAGTATAATTATAATTAATTGTATGGCTAACTCTTAGTTATCTTAGATTGTTTTTTTTTATTTTTTATTTTTTTTATTTTTTATTTTTTATTTATTTATTTATTTTTTATGAAATTTATTGACAAATTGGTTTCCATACAACACCCAGTGCTCATCCCAAAAGGTGCCCTCCTCAGTACCCATCACCCACCCTCTCCTCCCTCCCACCCCCCATCAACCCTCAGTTTGTTCTCAGTTTTTAAGAGTCTCTTATGCTTTGGCTCTCTCCCACTCTAACCTGTTTTTTTTTTTTTCCTTCCCCTCCCCCATGGGTTCCTGTTAAGTTTCTCAGGATCCACATAAGAGTGAAACCCTATGGTATCTGTCTTTCTCTGTATGGCTTATTTCACTTAGCATCACACTCTCCAGTTCCATCCACGTTGCTACAAAAGGCCATATTTCATTGTTTCTCATTGCCACGTAATATTCCATTGTGTATATAAACCACAATTTCTTTATCCATTCATCAGTTGATGGACATTTAGGCTCTTTCCATAATTTGGCTATTGTTGAGAGTGCTGCTATGAACATTGGGGTACAAGTGGCCCTATGCATCAGTACTCCTGTATCCCTTGGATAAATTCCTAGCAGTGCTATTGCTGGGTCATAGGGTAGGTCTATTTTTAATTTTCTGAGGAACCTCCACACTGCTTTCCAGAGCGGCTGCACCAATTTGCATTCCCACCAACAGTGCAGGAGGGTTCCCATTTCTCCACATCGTCTCCAGCATCTATAGTCTCCTGATTTGTTCATTTTGGCCACTCTGACTGGCGTGAGGTGATACCTGAGTGTGGTTTTGATTTGTATTTCCCTGATAAGGAGCGACGCTGAACATCTTTTCATGTGCCTGTTGGCCATCCGGATGTCTTCTTTAGAGAAGTGTCTATTCATGTTTTCTGCCCATTTCTTCACTGGGTTATTTGTTTTTCGGGTGTGGAGTTTGGTGAGCGCTTTATAGATTTTGGATACTAGTCCTTTGTCCGATATGTCATTTGCGAATATCTTTTCCCATTACGTTGGTTGCCTTTTAGTTTTGTTGGTTGTTTCCTTTGCTGTGCAGAAGCTTTTTATCTTCATAAGGTCCCAGTAATTCACTTTTGCTTTTAATTCCCTTGCCTTTGGGGATGTGTCGAGTAAGAGATTGCTACGGCTGAGGTCAGAGAGGTCTTTTCCTGCTTTCTCCTCTAGGGTTTTGATGGTTCCTGTCTCACATTTAGGTCCTTTATCCATTTTGAGTTTATTTTTGTGAATGGTGTGAGAAAGTGGTCTAGTTTCAACCTTCTGCATGTTGCTGTCCAGTTCTCCCAGCACCATTTATTAAAGAGGCTGTCTTTTTTCCATTGGATGTTCTTTCCTGCTTTGTCAAAGATGAGTTGGCCATACGTTTGTGGGTCTAGTTCTGGGGTTTCTATTCTATTCCATTGGTCTATGTGTCTGTTTTTGTGCCATTAGATTGTTAATTATCTACTATTGTTCTTTGTTGCTGTGTGTTAACATTTCCCCAACAAGCCCTGGATAGGAAAGAAGTAAAGATGAAATTCAGTGAGACTTAGATATTAGATTTCCTACTTGTTAGCAATTGAAAAAGTATTTGGAGAAAGAATGACAGTATTGCCCAGTGTCAGACAACTAGTCCCTGTGCAGTGTTCTTTAACCTCTAACCATTTTCCCATCTGATAAATGGTAATGATTTACTTTAGGAAATTGTGAGAACTTAATGAAATAATGTGCAGAAAAAAAGTGTCTGGTGCATACTAAATGCTCAGTAAGTATCAGCTTTAATTATTTGAAATCAAAAGGTAAACATACCTTTTAGCTTATTTTTTTACATAAGATGTATTTTATTCCCCTTTGACAAGAAAATTTTTAAATGTGGTCAATTTCAGAATTTGTAAACGACAGCTTCCAAATATAATTTCCATAATAAGTTTATCTTGCATTATCATACAGTAATAGAAGTGTTGATGGGAAGAATTGGGCTGCTCTTTCATAATTTGTAAACCATACAATTTTCACAGAGAGAAAACTTAGGAAAAATATGCTTCAAGTTACTTAGTGATTACCCCACTTCAAATCAAACCGCATTTGTTAAGTTTTTGTCACAGTTGGTAGTTTAGTACTGAACTTTATGGCAGCAAAAACATTGAATTGCTTTAAATCATTAAGTAAAAATTATGTGCACGGAGAGTCCTGTCTGCACATTGAGTAGTTTGCATGGTTTCACCTTTCTGATGGTGATGTTAACTTTGATCACTTGGTTAGTGGTCTCTGCTGGGTTTCTCCACTGTAAAATTATTTTTCTCCTTGTAATTAATAAATATGTGGAAATAGATAAAGGGAATTAAGAGGTAAAAACTTCCAGTTATAAATAAGTCATGGAGATGAAAAGTACAGCATAAAGAATATAGTTCATAATACCATAATTGTGTACGGTGACAGATGGTGACGACACATCGTTATGAGCATTAGTAATGTAGAGAATTGTCGAATCAATATGTTGTACACCTGAAACTAATATAACATTGTATGTCAGTTATGCTTCGATTAAAAAAATCTAGGGGTGCCTGAGTGGCTCAGTCAATTAAGCGTCCAACTTTGGCTCAGGTCACGATCTATCTCAGCTGGTGAGATCGAGCCCCGAGCCCCGCGTCAGGCTCCCGCTCTCAGCGCTCTCAGCGCTCTCAGCGCAAAGCCTGCTTCAAATCCCCCACTTTCTCTGCCCCTCCCCTGCTTGCTCTCTCTCAAAGATAAATAAATAAATAAATATAAGTAAATAAATAAATACCTGCGGTTTTAAGCAGACTTCTTAGAAATTCAAATTCAAAATAAAGTCTTTTCATTATCTTTTTATGTTATTTTTTAAATTTTATTTTTTTTATTTTATAAAATACGTAAACCTTACATTTCCCCCCAAACTCCTCTTCCTGCCTTCCAAATGTTCTGTCTTCAGGCAAAAAATAAAGTCTTTTTAAAAACATCTATACTTGGGGGCGCCTGGGTGGCTCAGTCGGTTAAGCATCCGACTTCAGCTCAGGTCACGATCTCGCGGTCTGTGAGTTCGAGCCCTGCGTCGGGCTCTGGGCTGATGGCTCAGAGCCTGGAGCCTGCTTCCGATTCTGTGTCTCCCTCTCTCTCTGACCCTCCCCCATTCATGCTCTGTCTCTCTCTGTCTCAAAAATAAATAAAAACGTTAAAAAAAAAAATAAAAAAAAAAGGAAAAGATCATTATAAAAAAAAACAAAAAAACAAACAAACAAACAAAAATCTATACTTGAAACAAAAATAAACAAAAATATATGGAGAGATGCCATGATGTGTTGCAAGTGTCCCATTTCTCCTCATACTTGTCATACCTGCTAATTTTAACTGGAATCCATGGACGGTTCTTGCCTGCAAACACTGGTGTTTACCTGATGGTAATTACTTTCCTCATTTCTTCTACGGTTATTGTTTGGAATTCTGTAAAAAAGAGCTATACTCCCCCCCCCCCCCATTTATTTATTCAATCACTTATTTATGTCAGACTCATGGATATTTAAGAAAATGACTTTTTTTAAAATTTACATCCGAGTTAGCATATAGTGAAACAATGATTTCAGGAGTAGATTGCTTAATGCCCCTTACCCATTTGGCTCATCCCCCCTCCCACAACCCCTCCAGTAACCCTCTGTTTGTTCTCCATATTTAAGAGTCTCTTATGTTTTGTCCCCCTCCCTGTTTTTGTTTTTTAATGTTTATTTATTTTTGAGACAGAGAGAGACAGAGCATGAACGGGGGAGGGTCAGAGAGAAAGGGAGACACAGAATCCGAAACAGGCTCCAGGCTCTGAGCTGTCAGCACAGAGCTCAACGTGGGGCTTGAACTCACGGACCGCGAGATCATGACCTGAGTCGATGACGGATGCTTAACAGACAGCCACCCAGGCGCCCCTCCCCCTTCCTGTTTTTATATTATTTTTGCTTCCCTTCCCTTGTGTTCATCTGCTCTGCATCTTAAAGTCCTCATATGAGTGAAATCATGATATTTGTCTTTCTCTGACTAATTTCGCTTAGCATAATACCCTCTAGTTCCATCCACATAGTTGCAAATGGAGAAAATTACTTTTAAGTAATAGGAAGGATATATAGAACTTGAAAGTGCAGGCTCTGGAATTGGGCAACCTGGACTCGATTCTGCTGAACACTAGTTGCAGGACTCTGGCAAGTTACATAGCCCCTCCAGGACTCAGTTTCTTCATTTGTAGACAGGAGAAGGTAATACCTACCTTAGGTTGGAGTGAGCATGAAGTGAGTTAATACGTGCAGTTGTTAGCCAAACTTTAGTTACTTTTTCCTAGCAAATATTTTGCACTGTGTTTACTGTTTATAAATTTCCCCACCTACAAACTGAATATAAAAATACTTGAAACACAGATGGTAACCATGCTTGTGGTGAGCATAGTGTAAGGTACAGACTTGTTGAATCACTGTGTCGTATACCTGAGACTAATGTAATGTATGTCAACGATGCTTCAATTTAAAAAAAAGAGAGAACACCAGAGAAGGAAGAAATGAAGGTGAAATAGCAATAAACAAACAAATACATTTTCATGTGCTTGCTCTCCTGAGATATTATTAAAATTCACAAAATGAATTTAAAAGTGTACTGTTAAGAAGGTGCATAATAAGTTCTTATTTAAAAAAAATGATTGAGCCAGAATATTGTAGGGTCTCTTTTATAATCATGATTCTGTTCTTGGATTACATTTATATTACATGTAAATGACCAGGGGTGCTTGGGTGGCTCAGTCAGTTAAGCAGCCTGACTTCGGCTCAGGTCATGATCTCACACTCTGTGAGTTTGAGCCCCGCATCAGGCTCTGTGCTAACAACACAGAGCCTGGAGTCTGCTTTGGATTCTGTGTCTTCCTCTCTCTCTGCCCCTCTCGCACTCATGCTCTATCTCTCTTGCTCTCAAAAATAAATAAACATAAAAAATTAAAAAAAAAAGTAAATGACCATGAAATGTGATGAAATTATTAAAAAAAATTCTTTTTAACATTTATTCATTTTTGAGAGACAGAGCTTGAGCAGGGGAGGGGCAGAGAGAGAGGGAGACACAGGATCAGAAGCAGGCTCCAGGCTCTGAGTTGTCAGCCTAGAGCCCGGCGTGAGGCTCAAACCCATGAACTGGGGGATGATGACTTGAGCCAAAGTCAGCCGCTTAACCAACTGAGCCACCCAGATGCCCCAAAATCATTTTCAACATTTTAGATGTTTCAAGACAATAAGCAAGCCATGTGAAGTAAATACCAGAAAATGCATGTTCTTATAAATCCTTAAATTTCATTAGTGGTAAAGGAATTTTAATTGTATTTTTTATATTGAAATAATTCCTTTAGAGATGGCTCATTATTGACTTCATCAAGCATTTGATTAGGATTACTTGTTTTTCTTCACTAGAAAGAATATTTGATATTGAAAAAATAAGATAAAAAATATTTTGTTTGCACATCTTTCTATTCGCAATAAATGAAATTTAATGTAGGAGGTTGTTCAAGATTTATTTTTTTTAATGTTTATTTTTTAGAGAGAGAGAGAGAGAGAGAGAGAGAGCGTGAGTGGGGGAAGGGGAGACACACACACACACACACACACACACACACACACACAGAATCTGAAGCAGGCTCCAGGCTCTGAGCTGTCTGGACGGATCCAGGCTTGGGTCTCGAACTCAGGAACTGCGAGATCATGACCTGAGCTGAAGTTGTACACTTAACTGACTGAGCCACCAAGGTACCCCAAGATCTCTTAATAATATTAATAAATAAAAGCAAACATCTTTAACTGTGCTTTTACTATGTGCCGAGACCTTTATAAATATCTCAGTCAATTTTTGCGACTTTCCTTTGAGGTATTGTCTAGATATTACAGATAAACTGAGGTTCAGAGAAGTTAAATAACTCTTAGAAGGTGACACAGCAGCAAATTGAAAGAAATATTTCTTTTTCTGTGGGTATTTTACCATATTTCTTTGTACATGTCCTTTCCGCACATCCTTTTTAGGAAGTGAATTGTCATTTCTTCGAGGATAGAGGTTGTTTTTTTCCCATCCTTTTCACCTAGTGCAGTCCTGTGCACAGAAATTACCCAATAAATATTTCATGTTGGTGATACTCATCACTGGACTAACTTCGACAATGGCATGTTAAATAAAGTGTAGAGTTTTACATGGACAGTCCAAACAAAGAGATCAAGATACTTATCCAGATGATTTATGCCAATAATTTTATTGAATGATACGGAATAAATTCTGGGAAAGATATCATGGGTTTTCTTTTTAAATTCCCAAGTACATTACAAGGATGTAGACTTAACCGTTCTGGCACTCTAATCACAAATGACATGAATTTTGTTTTTTTCTAGCTGCTAGCTGTGATTAAAGAGAATGAACTTCATAAAATTGTTGATTAAGTACTTGAGAAAGCATCAGTTTTCAAAAAGTGTTTAATTTAGCTTTGAATTTTTTCAGTACTCAGACAGAGGGCGCCCTTGGACCACCAAGAAGGTATCAAGAACTAAAGCAGCTTTTTGACATTGCATGATGGCTCACTAAGTAATGGTTACGTGATTGAAGGAAAATATATTGTTTTGGTCAAAATAGATTACAAAGTGCTTTGGTATTGAGTTTCATCTGGTGTTGGCTTTATATCTTATTGAAAGATTTGCAAACATTTACCGCTTTCCAATTTTTTCATTTCTTAAGGAACTAGACAAAAGTAATTGCTATAGGGTTCAAATCAACAAGCATTCAATTTGGGAGATTTGTTTAATAAATATAAAGTCATATCTAAATTTGAAGGCTGGAAAAGTGATTACAACTTCTCTTCATGTCTGATTGCAACTGACAGTAAATCTGTCAATATGAATATGTATGTGTTAGGCTATGTGCTGAGTACTTTCTGTGCATTATTCTGATAACAACTCAATGACGTAAGTAATGCTGTTACCCTCTTTTTGAAAATGAGAAAATTGAAGCCTAGAGAGGTTAAGAAGATTTCCATCAAGAAGTGACAAAACTGGAATTTGAACCTGGAGGTTCACCAGCATCCATACTGACAGCCAGAATACTATATTGCAAACGACAGTTTCCCCTATTCATGGCACAAAATATACAACTAATGGTGAAATTGTTTTTTTTTTTTCCTTTAATTTCCAGTAATTATTGAAAGAATACAGCAACATCGAGACTCACCATGGTTTAATTTAGGAATAATTTTGGGAAATCAGACTCTTTATTTCCTGGTGATATAGTCATTTAAATTCAGATGCTATAGACTGACTCAATTCCTGGGAACACTCAAGTTTGCCATGACAGAATGCAAAGAACACTGAATTGAGAGCCAGGTAATCTAATGTATAGTATATTTTACTACTAATATCTGGGTGAGCTTCAGAAATTATTTTAGGGGTGCCTGGGTGGCTCAGTCAGTTAAGCATCTGACTTACGCTCTGGTCATGATCTCACAGTTTGTGGGTTCAAGCCCTGCATCTGGCTCTGTGCTGACAGTGCAGAGCCTGGAGCCTGCTTCGGATTCTGTGTCTCCCTCTCTCTCTTTGCCCCTCCCCTGCTTGCACTCTGTCTCTCAAAATTGAATAGATGTTAAAAAGAAAAAAAAAAGAAATGATTTTAGCTCATTAGACCTCTGTCTTTCAAATGAGGGGAATCGGCTAGAAAACCTCAGTTCATAAATCTCTGAGTTTTAGATTTTAATGTGGAAATCATCTTCTTTGTTTTATATCTGCATATGGTATATATCTTGTTCAATTTCTGGGAGCAGTATATTCATATAAATCTAATAATGCTATGCATCTGCCTTAGCACTGGTATGGAGCCCCCTACCCCCACCCCCCACGGTGTAAGGCATCTATGGAGGCACTTAGTTCTCAGCACTGGTTACTAGAGGTTTTGTGGAGGGTATTCATTCTTTCAACCAGCATTTATTGAACACCTACTGTGTGCTAGCTATGGAAATATAGCATTGAGCAAAACAGACAAATTTCCTTATTTTATGAAGTTTACAATCTTAGGACAATCAGACAAAGAAAATACATAAAATTTATGGTAATTAGATGATGATTCTATAGAGGAAAACAAAATGGCTTTATCCAGATGATAACCTTTTTAAAAAAGAGATGGGGAGTATAGGCATGTGTAAGGTTTGTAGTTATACACAGGATGGTCAGAGAATCATTGACTGAAAAGTAGACATCGAGCAAAACCCTGAAGGGGGTGAGAGGAATAACCTAGGTGGTATCTAAGTGAAGAACCTTCCAAATAAAAGGAGGAGCGGTTGCAAAACCCCTGAGGTGGGAGTGGCCTGTTGGTCAAAGCGTTAAGTGGACAGTGTAGCTGGAGCTGAGGCGTGGGGGGCAAAGTAGATAATGGGGAACAGTGTGTGCAGGACCCTACTGGGAGGGCACTGATTTTTATTTTGAATGAGCTGTAAGTCACTGGAGAGCTTCATGGAGAGGATTGATGTGGCTGTTGGGTTGGGAATAAACTGCAGAGGGCAAAGGTAAAAAGGGAGACTAGTTAGGAGTATTTACATTAACCCAGGTGAGAGATGGGAGGCCTTAGCCAGGCAGATGGAGAAGGTGGGGGAGGGATTCTAGAGATTGAGGCAGCATTAGCTGAGAGTTTGGATGAAGGATATGTGGCAGGGGAGTCCCAGCAAGATGCCAGGTTTTTAGCCTGAACAACTGGCAGGATGAAGCTGCCGTTAACTGAGGAAAAGCAGCCTTTACCCCTTCCAATCCCGCTGTTACTGCATGACACATATGCCACACACCTAAAATGCTACAATAGCCAAGGTTTAGCTTCTTCCTTTCCCCATCCATCCTGCGCACTGTAGGAACTAAGAATAGGTTGTTTGGACTGGGGAAAAGCGAAGGCTACATCAATATTCAAAGGTTAAACATACTTTGCATGTATTGTATTTCTGTAATAGGGATGTGCCTTTGTATTTGATTGGTTTTGAAGTTGTTTTTTAAAGTGTATTTATTTATTTATTTATTTAGAGAGCTAGAGGGCAAGCAGGGCAGCAGCAGAGAGGGAGACAGAATGCCAGGCAGGCTCTGCGATGTCAGCACAGAGCCAGATGCAGGGTTTGAACTCTCCAACTGTAAGATCATGACCTGAGCCAAAGTCAAGAGTCAGATGCTCAACCGACTGAGCCACCCAGGCGCCCCTGAAGTTGTTTTCAATGATTCGATACACTCGGAATAGAACTACAGACATTATTTCCTCTGCTTTATTAAAAATGCTTGTAATGTTAATTATATTACCTTATATTTCTTTGTAATTGATGTTTACACCTTCTGTAGGATAAATATAAAGCCTTTTTGTTCACATTTATATATTCTTGAGGACTTGCTGTAGGATTGCAGGAAGTTTAAAAATTGGCAGTGGAGTGGATTTGTATTATTACTCTGATCTTAATGTTGTAACATACTGATTATGCAAGATATATAATTAGTTTGTTTTTGTTATTTAACATGCAGGACTTAACAACACAAACTGGGGATGGTATAGGGTACAAGAAGGAAACAAGTAAATCACTATCTGATTAAAATATTTAATTCTAATATTGGCAAAATTCTCTATAAAATTCGCAATGCCTTTTTTTCTCCGTTGCCAAAAATTTCCCTCAACCTTGGTATGTGTCTGCTGAATAGTATTTCTAATTTTAAGAGTTTAGTCTAAAAACAAAGTGTAGGGTGTCTGAGTGGCTCACTCGGTTGATTGAGTGTCCAACTCTTGACTGCAGCTCAGGTCATGATTCCAGGGTTGTGGGATTGAGCTCTGTGTTGGTCTCTGTGCTGAGTATGAAGCCTGCTTAAGAGTCTCTCTCTCCTTCTGCCCCTCTCCCCAGCTTGTGCTCTCTCTTTCTCTAAAATAAAAACAAATAAAGTGTTACCTTTTTTTTCAATGAGAATTTGAAATCTGAATCTAAAAATCCTTATTATCACTGATCCCCTTGGCACTACTAGGTAATTTTTCTGTTAAGGATATTGGCTACAGGGGCGCCTGGGTGGCTAGTCGGTTAAGCTTCTGACTTCAGCTCAGGTTGTGATCTCGAGGTCTGAGAGTTCAAGCCCCGTGTCGGGCTCTGTGCTGATAGCTCAGAGCCTGGAGCCTGCTTCAGATTCTGTGTCTCCCTCTCTGACCCTCCCCTGTTCATGCTCCGTCTCTCTCTTTCTCAAAAATAAATAAACGTTAAAAAAAATTTTTTAAAGGATATTGGCTACAAAAATACTACATAAATATAGTGATATATAATTTATCTATTTTAATACTGAGTTTCCTCCTCCACCAATTTAAAGGCACACAACTGAAGAACCATTTCACAGGTTAATACATCTTGTCTCTCCTTCACATTTTAAACTCTCATTTTTTCACCTTTATGAAGATGGAAAGAGTAGAGGAGTGATTTTATAGACATTGCAATATTGGGTTGTTATAAATAGTTTTCTTTGTCGCATTTCCTTGACTTTCATGTAAGCAATGAATGAGTTTGGTCACTGCACACCTGATTTTGATAAGTTTTGTGTTTTTAACTCTTAGAATGGGTTAGCCATCACATACATGTGCAAAAATACGATCTAACTAAACCTTTAACAACTCTCAAATTTGAAAAAATATAATTGTGTGAGATTTAATTTCTTCAGACCAATTTTTTTTATTTATTTAAAAAAATTTTTTTCAACGTTTTTTATTTATTTTTGGGACAGAGAGAGACAGAGCATGAACGGGGGAGGGGCAGAGAGAGAGGGAGACACAGAATCGGAAACAGGCTCCAGGTTCTGAGCCATCAGCCCAGAGCCCGACGCAGGGCTCAAACCCATGGACCGCGAGATCGTGACCTGGCTGAAGTCAGACGCTTAACTGACTGCGCCACCCAGGCGCCCCCCAATTTTTTTATTAAAAAAATTTTTTTTTAACATTTATTTATTGTTGAGAGACAGAGAGATACAGAGAGTGAGCAGGGCAGGGGCAGAGAGAGCTGGAGACACAGAATCCGAAGCAGCTCCAGGCTCTGAGCCCACCGCGGGGCTCGAACCCACAGACCGTGAGATCATGACCTGAGCTGAAGTCAGTCGCCCAACCAACTGAGCCACCCAGGTGCCCCTCTTCAGACCAATTTTTGCATACATTGTTTTAAATCACCAAATGCACCTGGATCCTTCACTATGAAGAAATGGGCTTCTGGTATCATCTGGAAATGTTATAATGATTATAACTCTCATTGAGCTCATGAACCTAAAATTAGAGAATCTTAAGAATCCTATAAGTCAGAAGGGAATGTAGAAATTACCTGGTCTGATGTAAAAGTCTCTCTTCATCTCTGGCACAACATCATTCATTATTTGCTTAGATATGTGCAAATAGGAGTGATGTCACTAATTTATAAGAAAGCTATTCCATTTTTGAAGAGTTCAAATTGCTAAAAATCTATTCCCTATATTAGAGCTAAAATCTATCTCTGTCTACTTTTTACCCTTTGCCCTTGTCCTTTAAAAACTACATGAAATAGGGGCGCCTGGGTGGCTCAGTCGGTTAAGCATCCAGCTCTTGATTTTGGCTCAGATCATGATCTCACTGTTCATGGAATGGAGCCCCACATAAGGCTCTGAACTGACAGTGTGGAACCTGCTTAGGATTCTCTCTCTCCCTCTCTCTCTGCCCCTCCCCCTACTCATGCACACAGCTCTCTCTCTCTCAAAGTAAATAAATAAAAAAATTATAGAAGCTATAGGAAATAAATTAAAAAAAATTTTTAGGTGTGCCTGGGTGGCTCAGTTGGTTAAGCATCCGACTTCAGCTCAGGTCATGATCTCACAGTTTGTGGGTTAGAGCCCTGCGTCGGGCTCTGTGCTGACAGCTCAGAGCCTGGAGCCTGCTTCTAGTTCTGTGTCTCCTCTCTCTGTCCCTCCCCTGATCATGCTCTGTCTCTCTCTGTCTCTCAAAAATAAGTAAATGTAAAAAAAAAAATTTTTTTTAATTAAAAAAAATTTTAGTGCAAGCAGGGGAGGGGCAGAGAGAGAGGGAGACACAGAATCCAAAGCAGGCTCCAGGCCCTGAGCTGTCAGCATAGAGCCCGATGAGGGGCTCGAACCCACGAATCACAAGATCATGACCTGAGCCAAAGCCACATGCTTAACTGACTGAGCCACCCATGCGCCCCTATAAGAAGTAAATTTTAAGCATCTTTCATATCAGTAGCAACTTTCAGGTTCTTCCCACCAACTAATTTTTTCTCTAGCTTTGAACATCTTAGGTTTGTTCAATATTCTTTATATGACATGGTTCTTAAGGCCTTCCTACCTAGCTGACATCCTCTGAACTTACTGAAGTTTACCAGGGTATCATGTCAAGCAGTAGTTGTTAAATTTCAGTGTGCTACAATAGATTCACTTGGGATGCTTGTTAAAAATGGAGATTCTGACTCAATAGATCTGAGGTGGGGCTCTGGAAGCTATACTTTTAATTAGCACCCCATGGTCATTCTGATGCAAAAGGCCTCCGGACTTCCCTTTGAGAAATATTATTTCAAAATGTAATACTAACATCTCTGAATTCCTTCCCAAAAGGCCTCAGCTGGTGGGAAAGACAAATGTATAAAATGACCCTTACAAGGCAGAGCAGGGTGAGATGAAAGTGAGGTCCACTGGCTGGAGAGGGCATGCTGATCTTTAGGCCAACAGGTGGGGCAGGTCTTGGCAGAAGTTGGCCCTGAAGTGGAGGAATGGTTCTCTGAGTGGAAATGAGTGTGAGGGGAGGGGTAGGAGGAAATATATATATATATATGTTTATAATATATATGTGTGTGTATATGTATATATATTAATAATAATATATATATTATTAATTTTTTTTTGCCAAAAGGTAGCTAAAAAAAACCCTACAAAACTATCTGCTTGTAAGGTAAACAGAACTCTTAGAAATAACTTTGGGGTTGAAATGAAAGAAAATAAAAATTGAAATTAAAGACAACACTAAGAATGTTACACAGCAAAGCCTACAGCATACAGAAAATAGTACTGAGAAGAAAACATACAGTGTTAGAAATGCACTTAGAAAACACGAGATGTTGATGTTAATTAATGAACCAAATGTTGATCTCAATAAGTTAGACAAAGAACCTCAATAGCAAACCTGAAAAAACAGAGCGATGGAATGAAAAGAGAAAATGAAGTCGAAAACAATCAAACGTCCACTGACTAGTGTATCCAAAACTGATTCTTGGAAAGACCAGCAAAATAGACAAGCCTTGGGCAAATCTGATCAAAAAAGAAGAAATGATGGAGAAGGAGAGAAAATACTAAAAAAACGATGTTAATGATGAAAGGGGGACATAATCGTGGAAATAGTGAAGACATAAAAAGCATAAGAATGGATTGTGTAATACTTTGGAGCAAAACATATAAAATCTAAATGGAACAGAGGAATTTCTAGGGACATAAAACCCAAAGAAATAGAGAATCTAATAGGCCAATAACCATAGAAGCAATTAGGAAGTAAAAGGAATGTATTTTTTAAAATTTTTTTAACATTTATTCATTTTTTTGAGAGACAGAGAGACAGCACAAGCAGGGGAGGGGCAGAGAGACGGGGAGACACAAAATCCGAAGCAGGTTCCAGGCTCCGAGCTGTCAGCACAGAGCCCGATGTGGGGCTCGAACTCATGAAATGCGAGATCATAACCTGAGCCGAAGTTGGACACTCAACCGACTGAGCCACCCAGGCGCCCCAAAAGGAATGTATTTAAAACAGTAATAGTAAAAGGAATAGTAAAATAATGTATTTAAAATAGGAATAGTAAAGGAAATGTATTTAAAAGGAAAAGAGCTGGCACAAAAACAGACACATAGACCAATGGAATAGAATAGAAACCCCAGAACTAGACCCACAAACGTATGGCCAACTAATCTTTGACAAAGCAGGAAAGAACATCCAATGGAAAAAAGTCTCTTTAACAAATGGTGCTGGGAGAACTGGACAGCAACATGCAGAAGGTTGAAACTAGACCGCTTTCTTACACTATTCACAAAAATAAACTCAAAATGGATAAAGGTCCTGAATGTGAGACAGGAACCATCAAAACCCTAGAGGAGAAAGCAGGAAAAGACCTCTCTGACCTCAGCCATAGCAATTACTTACTTGACACATCCCCAAAGACAAGGACTTAAAAGCAAAAATGAACTACTGGGACCTTATGAAGATAAAAAGCTTCTGCACAGCAAAGGAAACAACCAACAAAACTAAAAGGCAACCAACGGAATGGGAAAAGATATTCGCAAATGACATATCGGACAAAGGACTAGTATCCAAAATCTATAAAGAGCTCACCAAACTCCACACCCGAAAAACAAATAACCCAGTGAAGAAATGGGCAGAAAACATGAATAGACACTTCTCTAAAGAAGACATCCGGATGGCCAACAGACACATGAAAAGATGCTCAACATCGCTCCTTATCAGGGAAATACAAATCAAAACCACACTCAGATGTCACCTCACGCCAGTCAGAGTGGCCAAAATGAACAAATCAGGAGACTATAGATGCTGGCGAGGATGTGGAGGAACGGGAACCCTCTTGCACTGTTGGTGGGAATGCAAATTGGTGCAGGCACTCTGGAAAACAGTGTGGAGTTTCCTCAAAAAATTAAAAATAGACCTACCCTATGAACTAGCAATAGCACTGCTAGGAATTTATCCAAGGGATACAGGAGTACTGATGCATAGGGGCACTTGTACCCCAATGTTTATAGCAGCACTCTCAACAATAGCCAAATTATGGAAAGAGCCTAAATGTCCATCAACTGATGAATAGATAAAGAAATTGTGGCTTATATACACAATGGAGTACTACATGGCAATGAGAAAGAATGAAATATGGCCCTTTGTAGTAACGTGGATGGAACTGGAGAGTGTGATGCTAAGTGAAATAAGCCATACAGAGAAAGACAGATACCGTATGTTTTCACTCTTATGTGGATACTGAGAAACTTAATGGAAACCCATGGGGGAGGGGAAGGAAAAAAAAAAAAAAAAAGAGGTTAGAGTGGGAGAGAGCCAAAGGTTAAGAGACTCTTAAAAACTGAGAACAAACTGAGGGTTGATGGGTGATGGGTATTGAGGAGGACACCTTTTGGGATGAGCACTGGGTGTTGTATGGAAACCAATTTGACAATAAATTTGATATATTGAAAAAAAATAAATAAAAGGAAAAGAGCACAATGAGTTGTACACTTAAAGATGGTTGAGATGGTAAGTTTTACTTACATATTTTTTTACTGCAATTGAAAAAAAAATTTTAAGGGAGAAGAAAAGACCTTAGGTCTTAAGGGTTTTATGCGCAAGTTATAGAAAACGTTTAAGAAAGAGACAAATTCATTTGTTACTTACACGTCCTTATAACATGGAAGATAATGAAATACTTGCAATATATTTCTTAGGTTAACCTAACCAAGACAAAGAAAGGAAAAAGTACAACACAAAAAAGAAAAACTCATGTCAATCTCACTTATAAATACCAAAATAAAAATTCTAAAGCAAATATAAGCAAGTTAAGTTCAGCAGTGGATTAAAAAGAAAATAGATCGTAGACATCTGCTAGACCATAAGCTCCAGGAGGAATCTGCCGGGTCCCTAATACATGCCAAATGCTTGACATATATTAGGTACACACATTTTTGTTGAACTGAGTGAATTGAATTAACCAAATAGGTTTAATTCCAAGAATGCAATGTGAAATGTATGGTTGACATTAAGGAAGATGTTCATTATACTGAAAGAAATAAAGAATAAGAAGATAATCTTGTAAGACGCTGAAAATTCTTTTGATAAATCTCAACTCCCCTTCCGGATAAAAGCTAGTCTAAGCTAGGAAAAGGAAGTTGCCTTAATTGAGGGCCATCTGTTAAAAAGCTTAATTAAACATTGCACTTTATTATGAAACATTAGAAGCCTTTCATGAATAAGATGAAAATGGCTGCCATACCTACTGCTATTCGACAGTGATCTAGAGGTTTTAGCCAATGTAAAAAAAATAAACAAAAGAAATAAGTGCTAGAAAGGAGACAAAAATTATTATATGCAGGCAATATGATTGCCTATTTAGATAATCTAAGGCAACGAATGAAACACTAATTAGAATTAATAACAGTGAGGTAAAATGGCTCCATATAAGATAAATCAACATCTTCCTGTATGCCAGCAATAACTAATGAAAAAAATGTAATGGGAAAAATATCCCATTTATAAGAATAATAAGAATATACACCCAATAAGAAATATTGACTTATATGAAAAATATTGTACATATTTCCTGAAAGACAATTTAAAACATTTTGAATAAATAAAGGGATAATGTAACCTTGGATGGGAAAATTCAATATTACAATGATGTCAGTCTTTCCTATTAATCTGTAAATTCAATGTAATCTCAATCAAAACCTCAGTGGGAATTTTTTTTGGGGGGTAAGGATTTGACATATGAAGAGAGAATATAGAGAGGGACAATTAAGAAAAATTACTTTCAGAGAGCAATGGGTAGCAGATGAAGTTGCCAGGACTTGCCGTGTCAAATATCAGACGGTCAAGAATAATTAAGATAGTTTGGTAATGCCAAAGGTAAGATTAATAGATTAGAATAGAGTAGAATGCACAGAAACAGACCCATGTTTAAATGGAAAGATACTCTATGATAAAGGTTATATTTTATTTTATTTATTTATTTAAAAATGTTTAATGTTTATTCTTCAAAGAGAGAGAGAAAGAGAGAAAGAGAGAACATGAGTGGGGGGGGGGGGCAGAGAGAGAGGGAGACAGAATCTGAAGCAGTTTCCAGGCTTTGAGCTGTCGGCACAGAGCCTGACGCAGGGTTCAAACCCATGAACCGTGAGATCATGACCTGAGGTGAAGTCGGACGCTCAACCGACTGAGCCACCCAGGCACCCCAGTTCACTATTATTTTCAAAGGCCTGGACAGAACTGTTTATGTTGCTTCCATTTAAATCTTACCTAATGAATAATTCAATTCTAGGAAGGAACTAAAGACATATTAGCTCAAATTCTTCAGTTCTGTGGGTATTGTTAAATTGTTGTGGGACAAATATTTGTTAAGTAAGATGAGTTAACGATTGTAATCAGTATGAAAATCACTTTAAGCATACCTTAATTTCGTATTTTTCTTTCTGGATTCACTCCCTCGTGAATCATTCCATTAAAACAATTTTTCTCATATTCACCACAGCTTTTTTTAGGATCATAAAAATGTCAGCAATACAAAAATGATTGATTACATAATGATGGCTTCATTCTTGAGAATATTGAACAGTCTCAAAAGTTATAACGATGAGCAAATATCAGGCAAAGATGTTTCATGGGGGAGGTGGTGTGATGTCACGAAAAGACACTAACTTTGAACCCAAAGCAACCAAGGTCTCAATCTCAGTTTTACTCTAGCACCAGCTGTGTGTGGCTTGACTTCCTAGACTTTAGCGTCCCCATCTGTCCAATGGGTATATTGTTAGCTACTCTGCAAGTTTGTTTCAAGATGTGAATTAAACCTCTACCTAGCACAGCCCCTGGTACACAAAGCACGTTAATTGAGCACCTACCACTATTGCAACCATGAAGCAGACTTAAACCTTACAGGAAGACAGTAGAAGAATACACATATGGCAGCCCCAGTGCTAAGGGTATGGTTGGCATGTGGGTTTTCTCTTTTCTAGAAACTGGAGCCCAGTTGGCTAACAGTTCTGTGTTAGAGGATACGGGGGATGTTCTACTAGATGTCGCTGTATTTTGTAAGTGAGGGTGCCTGTGTCACTCACTTGCACACTGTGTTCTTCTCCCTGAGGCCCAGGCTACCTTTTTCTCCCCAGACGCTGCACCTTTGGGTTCAATCTCTCCCAAGCCTGGCTTTGACTGGAATACTGTGTCTCTGATTGCTCATTCCTCCCAGGCCTTTTGCATTTTAGGAATTTATTTATTTATTTTTTTAGAGAGAGGGAGTGCAAGTGAGCAAGGGGCAGAGAGAGAGAAAGAGAGAGGGAGAGAGAGGGGAAGAGAGAGAAGTGGGGGTCACCCAATGCAGGGCTTGAACCCACTTAATACAGGGCTTGAGCTCACCGGATGTGGGACTCGAACTCATGAACTGTGAGATCATGACCTGAGCCCAAGTCAGATGCTTAACAACTGAGCCACTCAGGCGCCCTTAAGAATGTTATTATAGGGACTCCTGGGTGGCTCAGTTGGTTAAACGTGTAACTTCAGCTTAGGTCATGATCTCACAGTCTGTGAGTTTGAGCCCCATGTCTGGCTCTGTGCTGACAGTTCAGAGCCTGGCACCTGTTTTGGATTCTGTGTTTCCCTCTCTCTCTCTCTGCCCCTCCCCCACTTGCATTCTGTCTCTGTCTCTCTCAAAAATAAATAAACATGAAAGAAAAATTAAAAAAACAAAAGAATGTTATTATGAACCACTATGGGGAGTTACAAAGAACAGGCACTGAGAAATTACAAAGCACATGAAGGTCTTATAGAAATGACCTTTGGAATTAATTTTGACATAGTAACTCAAGAGTGAAGCTCCCTGTGATAAGCAGAATGATGCCCCCCTCCCAAAAGATGTCTACATTAGGATTAGGATCCTTGGAACCTGTGAATATGTTGTGTTAGATGGCAAAGGAGAATTAAGATTATAGATGGCATTAAGGTTGCTAATCAGCTGAACTTAAGATGGAAAAGATTATCGGTGACTATAGTTAACGATACTGTATTATATATTTGATAGTTGCTAAGCAGTGGATCTTAAAGGTTCTCACTACAAGAAAAAAATGTAACTATATGAAGTGATGGATGTTAACTAAACTTATTACTTGACTTATATTGTGGTAATCACTTTATAATATGTATATATATCAAATCACTATTTTGTACACCTGAAATTAATACAATGTTGTCTGTCAACTATATCAATGAAATTGGAAAACATAAAAATAAAATTTTTGCAGTTCAAAAAAGATATCAAGAATACTATCTGGGGGGGCCCAATCTAATCACAAGGGTCTTTAAAAGTGGCTATTTAAGGAAAATATTCCAATTACTAGAAACGATTTTAGGAATGACTGATTCTGATAAAATAGTTCTGATGACAGCCAAAAAGTTAGTATGTGTTGAGTTAGTATGTGATTTGTTAAGCAAAATCCTTTTGAACTAAGCCGTAAATGGGGCAATGCTCCTTGAGACCCTTTAAGGAGAGTTACGAGTTTAAAAATTATTTTCAAAAAGTTTTAAGGTGAGTGGGGGGAAGGATTAAATGGCTGATGGGTATTAAGGAGGGCACTTGTGTTGAGCACTGGGTGTTATAGGTAAGTGATGAATCCCTAGTCTACTCCTGAAAACAATATAACACTATATGTTAACTAACTAGAATTTAAATAAAAATTTGAAAAAAAAACACAACCCCCCCCAAATTTTTAGACATGATATGCCTTTCCCCCCCACTCTGTTGATATTATACTGATGGTGCAAAAGCAATGGTAGGTAAAACCTCTAGTCTCTTAGCACAGATTAAGCGCCAAACTATACCATGCAGTGGTCATTGCATTCTTTAGCAGAAACAAAGGGCGGGGAGGAGAGACAAAGAAGGAAGGAAGGAAAGGAAGAAAAGGAAAGAAAGAAAGAAGGGAAGAAGGAAGGAAGAAAATGAAAGAAAGAAAGGCCAGTTTCACTTAAGACTGATTTTGATGAATCAGGAGAAACTATTTTATTAAATGTTGACCCCTGAGGTAGGTGTGTTTTTGACATTCTGGGGCATGAAATAAGAACGCAAACACTTCTGCTGTATACCAAAGTGTGATGATTGTCTTGTGGAAGAGCCTTTGTGCAACTGCTTGAATCATGAGCTGAATTAGCTACATTTTTGGCCATGGATGCCATTTTTACTTGAAAGAACACCTGATGGGACTATGGCTGAAACAGGTATATGGTGGACATTTCTTGAAAATGAACACAGTGAGCCTATCACTTCAAGGTAAACAACTGACCAAATCTGTTGCCAATGATAAAATCTGAGCTGTCAAATATAACAATTTTGGAAAAATTGTATCTGCCATTGTGAACTTGAGACCTTCCTGATTCTTAAAGATTTTCTAATCAGGGGCACCTGCGTGGCTCAGTCGGTTAGATGTCAGACTTCAGCTCAGGTCATGGTCTCATGGTCTGTGAGATCGAGCCCTGTGTCGGGCTCTGTGCTGACAGCTCAGAGCCTGGAGCCTGCTTCAGATTCTGTGTCTTCCTCTCTGTCCCTCCCCTACTCGCACTCTGTCTCTGTCTCTCAAAAATAAAAACAAGTTTTTTAATTAAAAAAAAAGATTTTCTAATCAGATCATATTCATAAACGACTTATCTTGCTATTATACAATGAAATGTGTTAACATTTGGAAGATCTGCATAATTCAGCGACCCAATATTTTTGACAGGACCAATGCATGATGTTACAAAATAAGCATGGCTAAAAGATCTATATTCAAAGAGCAAGATGGACTCATGGGTTTTAATGTAACAGTGCAAAAAGTTCATTATATATGCTTTCAGATTCCACATTGCAACTAACCTTTTAAAAACTACTACTTGTTGGGGCGCCTGGGTGGCTTGGTCGGTTAAGCGTCCGACTTCAGCTCAGGTCATGATCTCACAGTCCGTGAGTTCGAGCCCCACGTTGGGCTCTGTGATGACAGCTCAGAGCCTGGAGCCTGTTTCAGATTCTGTGTCTCCCTCTCTCTCTGCTCCTCCCCTGTTGATGCTCTGTCTCTCTCTGTCTCAAAAATAAATAACGTTAAAAACAAAAAACAACAAACAAAAAAACGACTACTTGTTGAGTTTTGGGGTAGTATCAAGAATACTCAACCTTTTCCAACAACATATCACAACAAATTGATTGTAGAAGTGGATATGAGAGAGAATCTAGATATTGTCCCCTAAGTCATGTATTAAAGAGATTTGCAAAAATGTAAAATAATGCCATTCTCTAACTAATCTTTTATTTTGGAAAATATAGTTATTTTTCTTTTAAAAATTTTTTTTTCAACGTTTATTTATTATTTTTGGGACAGAGAGAGACAGAGCATGAACGGGGGAGGGGCAGAGAGAGAGGGAGACACAGAATCGGAAACAGGCTCCAGGCTCTGAGCCATCAGCCCAGAGCCCGACGCGGGGCTCGAACTCCCGGACCGCGAGATCGTGACCTGGCTGAAGTCGGACGCTTAACCGACTGCGCCACCCAGGCGCCCCTAGTTATTTTTCTTAAAATATGTTATCTATTTTAGGCTCCTGGGTGGCTCAGTCAGTTAAGTTTCCGACTTCAGCTCAGGTCACGATCTCACAGTTTGTGAGTTCGAGCCCTGCATTGGGCTCTGTGCTGACAGCTCAGAGCCTGGAGTCTGCTTCAGATTCGTGTCTCCCTTTCTCTCTGCCTCTCCCCAACTTGCACTCTGTCTCTCTCTCTTTCAAAAATAAATAAACATTAAAAATTAAAAAAAAATGTTATCTATGTTAACATATAATGAATTTATTTTAAATGAATTAATAGTTTAAAAATATCTCAGTTTTAATTTTTAATATGGTAAATATCAATAGTTATAACCCACATAATCAAAAACTCTTTGAGGTCCTCAATAATTTTTTAAAAAAGATTATTTATTTATTTTGAGAGAGAGAGAGAGAGAGAGAGAGTGGAAGAGGGGCAGAGAGAAAGGAAGAAAAGAGAGAATCCCAAGCAGTCTCCCCACTGTCATGGTGGAGCCCGATGCAGGGCTCAGATTCATAAACCATGAGATCATGACCTGAGCCAAAATCAAGAGTCAGATGCTCAGCTGACTGAGCTACCCAGGCACCCCTGCATGCTGATCTTATGATGAAAGTTGCTAAAATTAATTACATAATGAACACTATTAGTACTTTAAATCATGGTGACATTTTTTAAAGGCAGTTAAGTAAATATAAAACAGTGAAACCGCAGTATTCAAAATATGCTACTGCAAAGAAGTCAAAGTCTACATTTATATTTATATTTTTGGCCTGATCTAATGCCTTAACAACCCCATAAACATACAAAAAACTCAAGAGGTTGCATTCAAGCATTGGAACACAGATTTCTAGATTATTCTGACAGAGTCCAATTATGCTAAAAGCCAGAGGGATGAGCCGCTTCAAATGTTGGCAGAAATGATTTCTTTTTTTAAAGTAGCTCTGTCAGCCGGAGAACAGAAAAAGGACACACTTGCTGAACGAGGATGGGTTGGAATAGGCCAGAATTCCTGTCTTAATTCTGTACTTGGCATTTCTGCTGTAGCTCAGAGAGGCCTAAGTATGTGGGAGATCTATAGGCCTGTCATCTACATCAAATCCAAAGTGCTTATGTGAGCAATTTTTAAGTTCTAATTGCAAGTATGGTATGGGTTATGACCTTAATGGATAGCAAAGGAAATGTAAGATTTTGTGTTTATTATTATATTTCAACAGACTGCTTTGGTTACCTAATCTATGAATTGATCATAATACCTCCTCATCAAATCCCATAGACATATGATCATCAGTGCCAAACTATGTATATGAAAACCTTTTGAGAAATGAAAAGTGTTAAATGAAAGATTTATTATTAATAATAATATGCTTAGAGACATTTTGGTATTGTGGTTTTGGAGTTAGACTGGTCAAGGCTTAAATTCTGGCTTTACCACTGAGAATCGTGTAAAGAAACTTGAAATAAGTTTCTTTAGCCTGTGTGACCCTCAGTTTTGTCCAGTAGAGTATATATAATACTATTTACCTCATGGACTACTGTGAGGATTAATAAAGTAAAGTGCTTATTACATAATAAGTGTGCCTAACCATAATAAAGTTTTCTGTTATCAACAGCTACGATAATAATTATCCTAATGTTAATTTTATACCTTAATGATAGGGGTTAGCAGAGACTAAAGATATCTCATATCCTGCCCTGTTATTTACCACAAGCCAGTTCTTTGAGGCATAGAGCCACTTGGGTGATACTGAATATCATTTGAGGACACAGCTTGGATTCTTATTTTCCCCCAACTATTTCACTTACTTGTCTGGACAGCAGGGAAAAGAATGAGGTTTGATGGCTGGAGGAAAAAATAGTTTGTCCTCAAAAAGGCCCTATATAAAATATGCGTAGTATTGATTAGTAGACCTTTTCTGGGCAAAAGTTTAAAAGGTGGTAGGGAGAGAGAATCTTAAGCAGGTTTCATGCCCAGTGCGTAGCCGGACATGGGGCTGGGACTCGCAACTGAGGTCATGACGTGAGCCAAAGTCAAGAGTTGGACACACGCACACACACCCACACACACACAAAAAGAGTTGGACACATAACCAGCTGAGCCACCCAGGTGTCCCACATATGTACATGTTGACTCACTGTTGTACACCTGAAATGAATGTAACTGTGTGCCAGTACCAGTAACTGTTTAAGGAAATGGGCTGGTGGAAAACGCAAAATTGAGTTTATGGGTGTTCTTCACAGCATTATTTATAATAGTGAGATAGAAACAGTGAGTTAAATGTGTAACAATAGAAATTGCTTAAATAAAATATGGCCTAGTCATAGAATGTAAGAATATGCAACTACTAAAAGTCATACTGGAGGTAAAAAACGCAAAAGTCTTCAGGTGCTTAGCCAGCAAACTAAATGTGCAGTGCATCTGAGTATAAGGCTGCTAGTGAGTGGTCTGTGTTTAACTGGACAGTTACTGCTCCACCTGATGGCACTAAAATTCAAATTATAAAACAATACTATTCTGGTTGACAAAAGGCGAAGACTGAATTCTGCCCACAGGCTTAGGAGCTTGAAACATCTACTGGTGGGGAATATTAAAGTGTGGGAAAATATACATAGTATACTTTTTTTTTTTTATTTAAAAAATTTTTTTTATGTTTCTTTTTGAGAGAGAGAGAGAGACAGAGTGTGAGTGGGGGAGGGGCGGAGAGAGAAGGAGACACAGAATCTGAAGCAGGCTCCAGCCTCTGAGCTGTCAGCACAGAGCCCGACGCAGGGCATGAACCCACAAACTGTGAGATCATGACCTGAGCCGAAGTCAGAGCTTAACCGACTGAGCCACCCCGGGGGCCCCTACATGGTATACTTCTAAGTGACAAAAGAAAATAAGAAAAGGACAGGTAAAGGATGATTTCAATATATTTTTTTTAAAGTATGTGTGTTTATAGACATATCCCTCTCCTGTCTGTTGGTTGGTCTGTCTTATCTATCTGGAAGCATATTTGTCAAAACAATAATAGCAAACATTTACATAGACCTTACTATATACCGGGGATTGTTTTAAGCACCTTACACACGTTAACTCATTTAATCCTCAGAGCAATAATAGATACTATCACTACTTCCATTTTACAGATGCTAAAGCTGAGGCACAGAGAGGTTAAGTAATTTGCCCAAGGTTACATAGCTTGAAAGTAGTAGGGGTGGGATTCAAAGTGAGGCAGTAGAGTCTGAGCTCTTAATTACTATGCTATGTTAAAACCAAAAGGGTTTGACTTGTTTGAGGGTTGTTTTTTTTTTTTTTTTTGGCATAGTTATTATTTTCTTTATGTGGTCTTTTTTTTTTGGTGGTTAAATTTTTTCTATAATAACCATGTATTTTATAATCAGAAAAAGCACCATGTTTTATGAAAAGTGTACACTTATTGCCTAGGCTGGTGTTCCCTTTGGCTTCTCCAATTACTGTTCTCTATTAATGAAAAATTAGTTTGTCTGATCTGCTACCTGAAACCTTATGCCCTGAGGAAATAAAAAAAAATAGGACAGATACATTTTATGGAGGTGGAAGGAAGATCACATCAGTAAAGGCTCTGTGGGACATCAGAAGAGCATTGAGCTAGAAACAGTAAGACTAGGTTAATGACTGCAAAGTGGTGGCTGTCCCTGCAGATAAGTTTTGTTTGGACCTGGCCCTATACCTCATTTAAAATATGGTAATATTATTTAATGTATCATTTTAATGTCACTTGACATTTTCTTTAATTTATTTAATAAATATTCATTAGATCCCTCTTTGCTAGGCACAAACAAACGTGCAATGAAAAATCATATAAGGAACCTGTAACTTAGTAAGGGAAATAAGGGAATACTAGAATATGATCATTACCAGTGGGGAGAGCTTAATGATTTTTTTTTCCAGCTTTATTGAAGTATAATTGATATACAACATTGTGTAAATTTAAGGTGTACCAGGTGATGATTTCATACACGTGTATGTTGCAAAATGTTTACCACCATAGGGTTAGTTAACATTTCTGTCACCTTACACAATTACCATTTGTATGTGTGTGTGGTGAGAATATTTAAGATCTACTCTCTTGACAGAGTCTGACTGTATAATATAGTACTGTTGACTATAGTCGTCGTGCTATACATTAGATCCCCAGGGAGAATTTCATTTATCTGAAAAGTTTTGACCCCCTGCCAGTGATTAACATGTTCCAGGTACCGGGAAGATAGCAAATAATGAAACAAATAGTCTCTGTCCTCAGAGAGTTTACATTCCAACATTGAAGACAGAGAAGTAATTACAAAGCAGTCTCGCATAAAGGCACAGAAAAAGAAAGAAAATGCTCCAGCTCAGATTATAACCTGGCAAAACCAGGATACCAAAAACCATACTAATTAGCACCAGAAAAGAACATCATAGGGCATTCTTAACTTATGAACACATGTGTGAAATATGAAATATTAGCAAAGAGAACCAGCAATGTATTAAAAGACCAGGCAGGACTTATTCAAGTTTATAGAATGTTTCAATATTAGAAAGTCTATCCATAGAATTTAGAATATTAATATACTCAAGAGGGAAAGATCATTTTAAGAGTTGGATAAAAAAGATTTGAGAAAACGCAATGCCATTCCTGAATAAATAATAAAAATTTTTAGCAAAAAAAAAAATAGAAAATTTCTTTAAAAAAATTAAAAAAAATTTTTTTAATGTTTTATTTATTTTTGAGACAGAAAGAGACAGAGCATGAATGGGGGGAGGGTCAGAGAGAGAGAGGGAGACACAGAATCTGAAGCAGGCTCCAGGCTCTGAGCTGTCAGCACAGAGCCCCACGCGGGGCTTGAACTCACAGACCACGAGATCACGACCTGAGCCGAAGTTGGACGCTCAACCAACTGAGCCACCCAGGCGCCCCTAAAAAATTTTTTAAATGTTTATTTATTTTTGAGAGAGAGGGACAGAGTGGGAGCGAGGGAGGGGCAGAGAGAGAGAGAGGGAGACACAGAATATGAAGCAGGCTGCGAGCTGTCGGCACAGAGCCAGAGGCAGGGCTCAACTCACAAACCATGAGATCACGACCTGAAGTCAGACGCTTAACCAACTGAGCCACCCAGGACCCAGGCACCCCAGAAATATAATATTTCTTAACTTGATTTGAGTTCTTAATGTATACTCAGACATTATACTTAATGGTGCAACTTCAGAAGAATTTCCAGACAAGAAAATTCATCACCACTAATTCAACGTTTCTTAGAAATCAAACCAATGCAATAATGTGAGAACAATAAGAGGTATACAGACTGGAAAAAGAAAATGTGTTTATTTGAAGATGGCATGATGATCTACATAGAAAAGAAAAGAAATGGGCAAACTATTGAAACCAATCAGACCAGGCTGACAAGATCAGTGTACAAAAATAATGTTTCTCTACACCAGTAGCCGTCACTTTGAAAATGAAATAGTAAAAAAATTCCTTTCATACCAAATATAAAAAGGTATAATATAATAATCTAATCTAATATTCTAAATCTACATACTTTAATAATTAAGTGAGCAGGGCACCTGGGTGGTTTAGTCAGTTGGGCATTGGGCTGGGTTTCGGCTCCTGTCCTGAACTCGAGGTTTGTGAGTTTGAGCCCCGCAAAAGGCCTCACACAGATAGTACGCAGCCTGCTTGGGATTCTGTCTCTCCTTCTCTCTCTGCCCCTCCCCTACTTGTGCTCTGTCTCTCAAAATAAATAAGTTAACTTAAAAAAAAAAAGAAATTATTAAGTGAGCAGTAACCACTATGTTCCCTACAAAAAAAAAAAAAAAAATCACATAGCAGGGCCTGGGTGGCTCACTCAGTTGAGCTTCCGACTTTGACTCGGGTCAGGATCTCACAGCTTGTGAGTTCGAGCCCCCTGTCGGGCTCTGTGCTGACAGCTCAGAGTCTGGAGCCTGCTTCGGATTCTGTGTCACTCTCTCATTCTACCCCTCCCTCATGCTCTGTCTGTCTGTCTCTCTCTCAAAAGTAAAGAAAACATGAAAATGATTTAACTTTTTTTTTTTTTGAGACAGGGAGAGACAGAGCATGAACAGGAGAGGGTCAGAGAGAGGGAGACACAGAATCTGAAACAGGCTCCAGGCTCTGAGCTGTCAGCCCAGAGCCCGATGCGGGGCTCAAACTCACGGACCTCGAAATCATGACCTGAGCCGAAGTCGGCTGCTCAACCGACTGAGCCACCCAGGCACCCCATATGAGAACAATTTAAAAAGACCCACATAGGGGCTCCTGGGTGGCTCAGTCGGTTAAGCCTCTGACTTCGGCTCAGGTCATGATCTCACAGCTTGTGAGTTTGAGCCCCAATCGGGCTCTGTGCTGACAGCTCGCAGCCTGGAGCCTGCTTCAGATTCTGTGTCTCCCTCTCTCTCTGCCCCTCCCCTGCTCACGCTCTGTCTCTCTCTCCTTCAAAAATAAATAAACATTTAAATAAATAAATAAATAAATAATAAAAAGACCCACATAGATTAGCCATAGTAAGCATCAAAAGGTATCAATTACGGATACTGCAGATACTGGTGGCCTTTTGCAAGAGCAGTTTCCATGTACTGGTGGGAAGGGAAGTCAAATGGAAGCAGGCTGCCAGTGAATGGAAGGTGAAGAAGGAGAGAACAAGAGATGGGGTGTTACACTTTGAGAGAGGCTTGCCTGTGAGGGAGATGCAGGGTCCAGAGAATGTTTTATGGGGCTGGGTTTTGTTTTGTTTGCTTTTAGATGAGGGTGATATGGGCTGAATGGAAGGATCCAGGAGAGATAGAGTAATGAAAGATACAGAAGAAAGAAGAGAAAGGGAATACTAATGGTAAAAGTTCACTGAGGAGGCAGCAGGGGATGGGACTTTGTACAAAATGGGGTGGGGGGGTGGGAAGGGTGAGGATTAGGGGGATTAACCTTGAATAGAAGGGGCATTTCCTTTAAGCCCTGAAGGAAAGGCGTTTAACCAGAAACTTGTCTAAGATGAGGATTTATTCAGCTGTGCATTGTTTTGTGAGTTCAGGGTCTGGAGGTGAGGGAAATGCCTTCCACTCACACCAAGGCCTCAGTTAGTTTTCTCTGTGAAGTGGGCAGTTTGGTCATCTTCTGAGAAGGAGCAAGGTGACAGTTATAAAGGGAAGATGGTGGTGAGTGTTGGGCATAGTGACTGAAGGAATCAGAGACAAGTTCTAAATTTTAAGTTGATACTTAAATCTTTACATGGTCCACAGGTGTAATTTTCTTCTCTCTGTTTTTTAATGTTTATTTATTTTTGAGAGAAAGAGAGAAAGTGCAAGAGGGTGCCCAAGCAGGGGAGGGGCAGAGAGAGGGGGGCAGAGGATCTGAAATGGGCTCTGTGCTGACAGCAGAGAGCCCAATGTGGGGCTGGAACTGATGAACCATGAGCTCATGACCTGGACTGAAGTCGGATGCTCAACCAACTGAGCCACTCAGGTGCCCCGCACAGGTTTAATTTTATCCCATTATGCTTAACATGTAGTAGCAGAGAAACTAGCTTTTGGGGATTACATATAAAATAGGGATAAGAGAGAGCCACGGTACCAATGGTTTCATTATGGGACCCAGGGTCCTTGGAGGGAAAGTGTTGCTAAGAAAGTTCAGGTGGACTCAGAGCAGAAGAAGACATGTAAGAATGTGAGACTGTTCTGGTGGCAAAGGACAGGTGTGGAGAGTATGGGAGCGGGACAGCTGGAGGGGTAAGAGATTGCTGCAGGTTGTGGATTACTAGATTTTAAGACTTCAGAGACGACAGTGTGGTGCAGTAAAAAGAGCACAGGCTTTGGAGAACCCATTGTGGCTTCCTTGCTATATGGTTTAGGAGAAGTTACTTAAATCTCTCCGACCCTCTTTCTTTATATGAAAAATGGAAAGGCAGGACAGTGCTACAACCAAATTGCTTGTCCCTAGAGACTGTGCAGCCTGAAAGAATGAACGACCTCTGCTGTAGGCAGCTGCAAATAAATATATTCCTAGATTTTCTTTGGGTTAAACTCCCAAAACTTCTGGAATCTTCAGTAAGCCCATTCTTGAGCTATTGGTAGTGCAAATCTAAAACAACCTTGAGTTATAGGATCATATCTGCAGTCATTTGTTGCATTTACTTATCTGCTGGAGATAAGATTTTAGAATTTTGAGACTAACCTCACTCAAGTTACAACGCAAGTGTAGACATGATCGTTAGCATTCCAGAGTCTGCCAGTGTCAGAACCAGGGGCAATGGGTTTGTTTAATCAATCAATTGACAGTTTGTGAGTGGATGGTCACCCTCTCAACATGCCACAGAATTTATTTTATCAATGAAAGCTGCTTGTTCAACTTGTTACAATTTTGATAAAAATGATGATTTAATGATCTGCCTGAACAAATACATTTCCCCCATATCTTGATGAGACTTGGGAAGAAAGCTGGGTTTCCTAACTCATCATTAATTATTCATGATATTTATTGACTAAACCTGATACTAGAGATTACTAATACATAATTTTAATTCATAAAAACAGCACAATCCTTAATTTTTCTTTTACCTAGTATTTTCTCCTAATCTGGCTTTGCCCAGGTCCTCCTGGGAATCACAAAACCTTGTATCAGGCCAAATAATCTTGGTAGAATTTAATCCAGTAGTTAGTATAGTTTAAACAGGGCTCTCTAGAGCTTGTAATGCCTGCTTGTGTTTCATTTTATGGTGTCTATTATATCAAGGATATCATTGACAACTGCATCCTTGCCAAACTTGTTTGATTTAAAACAATTAACTCTTTGGGGCAGAATGGTTACGTATAGTGGATTTAGTGAAAACACGAATGCTATTGAATATTACCTACTATCTAATAAATTAATAGATGTTTCTATCTAAAGGAATTCCGTGTCAAGTTATGGTTTTGTGATTTGGGTATTGATCTATTACTTTGGCTGCTTCAGAAAGCTGCTTATTTTTTTCCTAGTATTTTCTGTCCATACAGGAAATTGTATGGAAATGTGTCTGAGAAATTCTTTTGCTAGTTAACATCTCAATAATTTGAACTTACCAAATTAGTTGAAGAAGTTTCTTTACTTTTCGACTTGAAATCTTCCATGATAGAATAGAACAGAATTTATATATTTTGTAGGGAAGTATAAAGAAAAGAAATATTTCCAATTTGGAATTTTAAGAAAATGCACTTTTTCTTGGCACTCTTCTTTTAGCACTAAAGAATACTAGTCGAGTAGCCATGTAATATAGGGAAACTTCTGTGGTAAATGAAACTGGTAATGTTGAGCTGATCCCTTTACATTTGTGCCATGGCTTACCTATTACATATCTCTATGGTATTGTGATTATTTATTTCCTCTCTGCCTCTCCTTCAGAGGATGAGCACCTTAAAGTTAGGGATAATAGATGAGGTTTTGTGGTGATGGTAGGGTTTGGAGCTGACGGCCAAAAAGAATTCTTGAAGATGCCTTTGGTGCAAAAAGGTGATTTTACTAAAGCATAGGGACAGGACCCGTGGGCAGAAAGAGCTGCCCTGGGACCCTGAAGAGAGACTGATTATATACTTGGGGGTCAGGGAGGTAAAGTCAAGAGCAAATTTCCAAAGGGATTTTCATATGCTAAAGAAGAGTGCCCCAGGATACTGGAGGCCTAGCTATTGTCAGGCTAAGACTTTTTCCCTCTAGCAAAGTGTTAGCATTAAGACAGTAAGGAGTTCCTGGAGAAATGTTTTACTCTGCCTGCCTCAAATAAGTATTTGTCGATGGGCTGCAGGTTATAAGGAAGTTTAATTTTACCTGCCATTTCCTTCTGCCTTTGTTCCCTACATCACTATGGAGGGGAGGGTGATATTAGGGCTCCAAGAAACTGAGTCTATAGGTTTCTGGAGATTGGGCTATTGATAAGATTGCCTTTTTCTTGCAATTTACTAACATATTTGTAAATGTGTCCTGCAGAACTTGTTATCTCTATCAGTGAACCATTTGTTTTCTTTCCCTCCTTTTGTTTGTGGGCAGCCAGGAGTGCCTGAGGATTATCACACATACCCCACCTGGGGGAGGGGTGTGCTAGCTTGTACTTTGCCCTCAGACTGCCTTATGCTCCCTCCTCAACAATGACCTAATCTTGTACCCCTAGAACCTAGCTAATGGGGTGCCTATCACATATAAAAAGCACTCAATATGATATGTTTGATTTACAATACATTTAATTTATGTTATCTGAAGACTGAAAGTCAAAGATTATTTAAGCAGAAGCACATATGATTAATGGCATACATTGGTTGTACATATTGCATAGCTTTGAAATAATGATATAATCTAGAAATTTAAAAATGTTTATCTTAAATAAAAAATTTTCAAATATAAATATATTTTTGATTGCATATTACAGAAATCCAGCCCCCCCCCCCCCGGGTGGTTCAGTCGGTTAAACATCCGACTCTTGGTTTTGGCTCAGATCAATGGTCTCACAGTTCATGAGATTGAGCCCTACATGAGATTGAGCCCTACCATCAGTGCAGAGCCTGCTTGGGATTCTCTCTCTCTTTCCCTCTCTTTTCTGTCCCTCCCCTGCTCTCACTGTCTCAAAATAAGTAAATAAGCTTAAAAAAATTACAGAAATCCCAATGGAATGAATTTAAGCAAAAAGGGAGATGTATTGGCTCATAATGCCAAACTATGGAAAGGGCAGTAGTTCTCATTGATCACTGGCTGCAAGAACTTTGGTATCATTTCTTTCTCTTCACTTCTCACCTCTGCTTCTCTCCGTGTTGGCTTTAATCTTTTAAGTTGCTCTGAACATATTTCAACCATAGCCTTAAGTAGCTCTGAGCTTATACCCTTAAGACCTCATAACCTGAGAAAAATCCAGTTAGAAAATCCCAGGAAGGGGCTCTGATAGGTCAAATTTGGGTTATGTGTCATCTTTGTGCTAATCACTGAGGTCAAGGTGGATGAGATATTATGTTTAAAACAATCTGGGTCAGGATCTCATCTCTGTGACATTGGAAGTGGAACACTGTTATTGGCAAGTCCCTCCAAAATCACAGGGTTGCAGTAGGAAAGAGACATTTCCCCAAAGTAAACAAGTACTGTTATAGCCAGACAAAACAATAAATATTCATTGCATGGCCTATGACACATATTTCTAGTTTTTCTCTATTTGTTCTGCCTTTCTTCCCTAGTAAAATAATCTCTCATTTTAACTTGGCAAATGGCCACCCAGAATAAACAATACATTTGTAAGCTTGCTTTCTTTGCAGCTGAATGTGGTCATGTGACCAAGTTCTGGCCAATGGTGGAAAACGGAAATGTGTGCAACTTCAAGGGAATGTTCTAAAAGGAAGGAACATGTACTTCATTCCTTCTTTTTCCCTTTGAAGAACGCTGGAAAGCTCTTACTCAAGGCCTCACTCAAGGCCACTCTTGCTTCAGATCTCTCCAGATCCCTTTGCTGCCCTGTAACTAGGCTCTCCCAAGCTCTGCTTCCCTTCTGCTGTTTTGTCCCAAGTATGAACACAAGCCCTTGACCACATCTCCTTCTCCAACCATGTAATTTTTATGGAAGCTTCCATGTTCTTATATAACTCCATTTTCCCACCACAGTGGTTTCTAGGCCTGGACACCTGACCTAAACATAATATGTCACCATCCCCCACACTGGACAGATTTCATTGCTCTGGCAATGGTCACCTGACCCAATATGGTCCAACCAGAGCCCTTCCTCCAGATTTTTAACTTAGACATGGAAAGCTGGTCTCAGGGATTCTCTGGTGGAGAGCATTGGGAGATGTGAGGCTCTGGAGTTGTTATTACCTCTTGTGTGAAAGAAGCCAGTGTGTATTGTGTGAGAATAAAGCTCAAAAGTAGAAAGAAGTCATGATGAAGCCTGGGAGAATTCTGGAAACATTCCAGTCCTTGGTTTCAGTCAGTCCCTTCTTCTTGAGGTCACTCGTATGTACAGATTTATATCCCTCTACTACAGAAATTTGTTCTGTATATTTTTACAACTCTTGTCACATAATGTCATTCAACCTAAATTCCCAAAAGATCAAGAATAATTTTTCTAGCTTTTGTGAAAACCAAGGAAAACAGCAGATAGATCAATGTCTTTAACTCTCTTTAGTGTTCTTCATCAAGCCATCTGTTCCTAGGTTTTATCACCTTGTACTCAAAACCCTTATCCTCTTTATTGTTCTCTTCCTATTTAAGCTAATGTCCCCTCATAAGCCTGTGAGATCCTTTATTCCCCGGAGTGCAGAGGCAATAATCAGGGACAAGCTCCTGCCAGAAAAATTGTTACCTCAGGCATTATAACTTGACCTGGTCTCATCCTTTTCTTTTTATTTCTTTTAAAAAATTTTTCATGTTTATTTTTGAGAGAAAGAGGCAGAGAGTGAGAGGGGGAGGGGCAAAGAGAGAGGGACACACAGAATCTGAAACAGGCTCCAGGCTCTGAGCTAACAGCACAGACACCTCAGTGGGGCTCGAACTCATGAACCATGAGATCATGACCTGAGCCAAAGTCGGATGCTTAACCGACTAAGCCGCCCACATGCCCCTGCCCTGGTCTCATCCTTAACAACAAAAATGAAAATGGCTCTAATTGAAGGGTCTTAGAAAAGCTAAGCAAGGACTAGATTTAATTTGTAGAATGGAGTATTTATTCCATTGCTCAAAAAATGCTTTTGTGAGGCGCGTGGCTGAGTCAGTTGAACGTCCGACTTTGTCTTGGGTCATGATCTCACAGTTCGTGGGTTCAAGCCCTGCGTCGTGCTCTCTGCTGACAGCTCAGACCCTGGATCCTGCTTCAGATTCTCTGTCTCCCTCTCTCTCTGCCCTTCCCCTGCTCACACTCTGCCTCTCCCTCTCTCTCTCAAAAATAAAATAAAACATTAAAAAGATTTTAAAAAGTGCTTTTGTTAATATGCTACATAGTGGTGCTCCATTGAGAGATGAATGCCTTTCATATCCCTGGCACTGGGCAGTAACTGATGTGTCAAAGTTAGGAAGAAATAGAAACTAATATAACATTGCATGTCAACTACACTTCAATTAAAAAAAAAATCTAGGAAGGAATAGTATTGCTTTCAGCTAGAGGAGTTAAATTTTGTCTTCACTCGCTAATGTGGAGGAGGAAGTAGGAAATGTTGATGTCACTCGGTCAGGTCTTCTATACCATTTAGTATTTAAAGTCAGTACTTTCTGCTTCTGCTTTTAGAACATAGACCAGGAAAGAGGAGTCTCTCTGTCTTTTCTAATTCCCCACTGCCAGCTATCATCTAATTTGTGATAAACCTTGTGCCACAACAAAGGCAAACAATAAAATCTTATTAGACGCTAGTGTTCTTAGCTGCGGCTCGTGCTGTTGCTGCTGCTACTGATGAGAATGTTCTGATCTTTCTGATAAGAGACTCCTCAAACTTTTCAGTAACAGACCATCTTGAGATGTCTCTTTTTTCTTTTGGGTTCTTAAAAATACATACCATTGGACATAAGATCATCTAGCGAGATATCATAGAGCTGAATAAAACTGAGGGTAAATGGAGAGGGACTCCTGGCTTGCCCAGCAGAGAGACTCCCATCCCTCCTTAGTGGTTTGCAGAGTCTGTTCTAGAGCGCTGGCGATAAGACGTCATTGCATGGCCTGTGGTTTCTCTCTCTCTCTCTCCCTCTCTCTCTCTCTCTTTCTCTCTCTTTTTTTGTTGTTTATTTATTTTTGAAAGAGAGACAGAACGTGAGTGGGGGGAGGGGCAGAGAGAGAGGGAGACACAGAATCCGAGGCAGGCTCCAGGCTCTCAGCTGTCAGCACAGAGCTGGACTCGGGGCTTGAACTCAGGAGCTGTGAGATGTTGACCTGAGCTGAAGTCAGACACTCAATTGACTGAGCCCGCCAGCCGCCCTGACCTGTGGCGTCGCTTTATGCCCATAAGTCTACTGTCTGCATTTCCAATGAGCTTCGAGGTGATGTACTGTTGCCGGTCTGAGAACCAATGAAGTACATGCTCTGCTCATGTGAGCCCATGTGGATGCGGCTTTTCTAGACCATCCTAGTTACCAAGGACTGGAATTGTTCCCTCAGCCAGATCGGTTGTTTTTCAGACTCAGGCATATGATTTTATAGGATTTGTCACAGGTGAAGACTGTGGACTAACCCTGACTCATCACTTCCATTCTGAATTCTAGACTCAGTCTGGGAAGCAGGAAGAAAAGTAAAGAGAGAGGAGGGGTGGGTGGTGGGGGGTAGAGAGAGAGGCTAGATTTTTCTTCATTTTTGAGTAAGAAACTGTCGTTGCTGCGAAATGACTGTTAGATGGTGTATTTGGTGGCAAAAGAAAGTCTAGAGGAACCACTGTGTCTGTAATGATGAATTTTAAATGTCCACATTTAAATTAAAATTTAAACGTCTTTCCCTTCTGCCTCTCTTGAGGAAAGCCGAGTTTGCTGGCAATATGCATGTTTTAATAATCTTACATGTTTTTCATTAATATTGTCGAATAATTAATAGATTGATTTCATCATCTGGAAAGTATTCATTGAGCACCAGAGTCTGAATTCCACCAGGCTGGTGCCGTCATGGAGCACCAGCAGGTTGCTGCTCTTTCACTAAACCTGAAAGGTTAGTGGGCTTAGCCCGTGTCTGCTCATCCCATAAAAGGGCCTCTGGGACTCAGTAAACTCCAGCGCAATGATTAAGGCAGGTATGAGGTGAAAGGGTCCACTGCTACAGAATGAAATAGACTGAGTTCCTGACCTTTGATGTCATCTTCTATTTTTGGCTCTGAATTTGACCCTTGGACTTCATGACAAGATTTTGCTTCTCTAGATTAATACTTAACCCCTGCCACACCTCCCCCAAATATAGTTTTACACTCACCCTCCGGCTTCATTCCTTGCAGCTGCTGTGAGTATGTACCTTACTCAGGTCTTCCTGGCCCCTAGGACCTGAGCCCAGCCTGCCTTCCTCCCCACCCCCATTGGAAAAAAAAAATCAGACATTAAAAGCCTTAACAATACACTATTTGATACAACAAAATGGAACATATTTCCTGTTAAAGTATATAAGCCAATAGGGGAAAAAATCTGAGCCACTTAAAAAAAATGATTAGGGTTTTGTTTTTTTTTTCCTTTTGAGAGAAAGGAATATAAGAGTCAACTCATTTGCTATTGAATAAAACACCTTTTAAACTATGTACTTAAAAAGTACATTACTTTTGACTTATCAGAGGCTGGTCAATGGAAATGGGAGGAGGGAGATTGAGGCCAAGGTGAGGGGAGGAGGATGGGAGGAGCAGCCCCAGCAGAGACCAGAGCTTCACTAGACAAGGCCAACTAGAGGCCAGCATCCACACCCCTGTTTGGAAACTAGGAAATCAACAAGTGCCAGTAACTATTTTGCTACACCAAGCATTGTTAGGAAAAGTGTGATCTTTAGATACAGATCATCATTTGACAGGGGTCTACTTGGTTTTAGAGAAAATTTTCTAGGTAAGTCAGTAGCTGTAAATAAAAATCTAGGTTTGTAGTCAAAGCTTTTAATCAATAGCAGAGAAGAATATTTTGTCTTTTTAAAAAAATGTTTATTTATGTTGAGAGAGAGAGGAGGAGCAGAGAGGAGGAACACTTGGGAGGAGGAGAGACAAGAGAGAGACAGAGGGAAAGAGAGAATCCTAAACAGGCTTTGTGCTGTCCGTGCAGAGCCTGACATGGGGTTGAATCTCATGAACCACGAGAGATCATGACCGGAGCCGAAATCAAGAGTCAGACGCTCAACTGACTGAACCACCTAGGTGCCCTTGTCATTTTTTTTTTTTTAATTTGAAAGTTGAATTGGTTTTATTAAGTGATTCACGAATTGGACAGCAACCCACCTAGCAAGTAGAGGGGCTCTCCATCATATTTTCCCTTAAATATATGGTTCTCTAAACCCAAGAACTTTTTATTTTAAATAGGCCCACCTCTGACATTTGTGGGGCCTGGGGCAAGAGTATAAGTAGAGACACATATACTATATATCTAAATATTTAAAAACTAACAAGTTGTTAGATAAAATTTTTTTGAGTTTATTTATTTTGAGAGAGAATGAAAGCATGAGTGGGGGAAGGGCAGAGAGAGAGAGAATCCCAAGCAGGCTTCGAGCTGTCGGTGCAGAGCCTGATGCGGGGCTTGAACTTATGAACCATGAGATCATGACTGAGCTTCAATCAAGAGTTGGATGTTTGGGGCGCCTGGGTGGCGCAGTCGGTTAAGCGTCCAACTTCAGCCAGGTCACGATCTCGTGGTCCGTGAGTTCGAGCCCCGCATCAGGCTCTGTGCTGATGGCTCAGAGCCTGGAGCCTGTTTCCGATTCTGTGTCTCCCTCTCTCTCTGCCCCTCCCCCGTTCATGCTCTGTCTCTCTCTGTCCCAAAAATAAATAAACGCTGAAAAAAAAAATTAAAAAAAAAGAAGAGTTGGATGTTTGTGGGGCGCCTGGGTGGCTCAGTCGGTTAAGCATCCGACTTCGGCTCAGGTCATGATCTCACGGTTCGTGAGTTTAAGCCCCGCATCAGGCTCTGTGCTGATGGCTCAGAGCCTGGAGCCTGTTTCAGATTCTGTGTCTCCCTCTCTCTCTGCCCCTCCCCCGTTCATGCTCTGTCTCTCTCTGTCCCAAAAATAAATAAACATTAAAAAAAAAATTAAAAAAAAAAAAAAGAGTTGGATGTTTGAGTGAGCCACCTAGGCGCTCTGGGGTTATGGCCAGGAATATGGCAGCGTAAGGTGAGGTGGCCCATCGCTGATAAAATTTACCCTTAGGACTCTGGACCTAGGGAAGAGGCCCTCATAGGCCCTGGAAGCTTGCTCAGAATATTGGGACTGAGAATTCCAGACTCCCAGGCACCCAGAGGGTGCTGCTCTAGAAAGGGTTCCTGGCCTCCAGATGTGCCTGTCTCCAGATTCTGTGGACATCTCAACCTATAGGAAGAGATAATGGCCAGGGAAAGGTCAGAATGATGCCTTTTCAAGTTCAGGGCTCAGAGCAGAGATGCCCCTTGTGTGGGCCCGAGTGGTATGATTTGTCACTTGGGAATCACCCTTTATAATTTCTACTCTATTACTAATACCCTGTTCTTGTCTTTTGCCTCTTTTCTTGTCTACCGTCTCCCCTTAGAACACACAGAAGTTACCTATTCTTCCGCTCAGATACTAGTTTTACAAAATAGGACACAAGAATGGTGTCTTCCATTATTTCTCTGTTTGATTCCAATTCCCTCCACTAATTATCTGGGACCTTTCTTATTAGCAAAGTTTACCCATGGGAGGCCTGTCACGGAAGAAAGAGTGTGCGTGTCAATAAGTCTTGGGCAGAGACATGGTGTTTTCTTTTTACTGAGGAGAAGGCCTTTGGAACTGTTCTCAGGGTTGATGGCAGATTCTACCCCTTGGGTAGAGGGGCGGTGGCCCCAGCAGCATTCACACAGGAAGAGGAGAATCCTGCCTGCTGGCCACAGCTGGAGGACAAGAAAATGCATGATGGACCAGGCCTCTGAGCAGACTATTTTATTTTATTTTATTTTATTTTATTTATTCATTCATTTATTTTTTAAATATTTATTTTTGAGACAGAGAGAGACAGAGCATGAGCATGGGAGGGGCAGAGAGAGAGGGAGACACAGAATGTGAAGCAGGCTCCAGACTCTGAGCTGTCAGCACAGAGCCCGACGTGGGGCTGGAATTCATGAATCTCCAGATCATGACCTGAGCCGAAGTCTGACGCTTAACTGACTGAGCCACCCAGACGCCCGTATTTTATTTTTTAAAGTTATGTATTTATTTTGAGGTGGGGGGCCACCAGAGAGGGAGGGAGAGACAGTATCCCAAGTGGGCTCTGCGTTGTCAGCATAGAACCCAACTTGGGGCTTGATCTCATGAACTGTGAGATCATGACCTGAGCTGAAATCAGAGTGGGATGCTTAACTGACTGAGCTACCCAGGCGCCCCTGAGCAGACCACTTTATAATGAAAGGAAAATGAGTGGTGCCTGGGTGGCTCAGTTGGTTGAGTCTCTGACTCTGGGTTTCTGCTCAAGTCATGATCTCACAGCTTTGTGGGTTCAAGCTCTGCATGAGGCTCTGTGCTGACCAGAGCCTGCTTGGGATCCTCTCTCTCTCCCTCTCTCTCCCTACCCCCACCCCCTCCCCCACGCCATCTCTGTCTCTCTCAAAATAAACTTAAAAAAATAAAGTTCATAAAAAAATGAAAGGAAAATGAAAAACGAATGTCAATACCATCACCACATATGTATTTATTTAGTACTCATATAGTGGGCACAGAGTACCGCACAGGGCCCCTGTCATACTCACAGGGTGAGAGAGTAAAAAGGGAATACACACGTTTCACCAAATTGTAACCCATGTTGGTGTGAAGGTTACAGTGAGATTCAAAGGAAACTGCCTGAAACCCATTCTCCAGTAGGGTTAAGACCCCCCTCCCCGACTCCAGGGATTCTGGGGGTAGGGGGTGTCCCTTATGCATTTCCTTGTTACTGATTGGTTCAATGGATGTATCATTTTATTATCTCTAGTGTGCTGTTGCTGTTTTACATCACATTGTCCCAAGATGCAAATCAACTTCTTTAATTTTCCCCAGAAAATACTCCTCACACAGGATATTAGTGTATGTGTTAGGCTTTGCTGAAGATTTGGAGGCAATGGGGAAGTTTTAAATGTTTATTTATTTTGAGAGAGAGAGAGAGAGAGAGAGAGAGAGAGAGAGAGTGTGTGTGTGTGTGTGTGTGTGTGTGTGTGTGTGTGTGTGCAAACAGGGGAGGGGCAGAGAGAGGAAAGAGAGAATCCCAAGCAAGCTCTGCACAGAGCCTGATGCAGGGCTCAATCTTACGAACTGTGGGATCACGACCTGAGCTGAAATAAAAAATCAGACGCTTAACCGACTGAGCCACCCACTTGTCCTGGGGAAGTTTTATATTGTGTATTACTTGGTCTTTTCTCTTCCGTTAAAGACTTCTCATTTTCCTAACCATGGGGCTTCCCTTTTATAATTTGATTTTCCTTATTGTATTATAGCCAAGGACCCACTGATGTGTCCTTCTGAATTATGGATCTTCTGTTTCAGTTCCCATCCTGAGACTCAGAAGAACTGACAGAGGCTTACAATGGCCACCTCTCCCTTATTCCAACTCTGTGAGGGGAAGGAGGCAGTGTGAGGAATGTTTCCTTTGCTATATAAATTACATCATCTCCTTTAAAAGGCAGCATCTATAGTCAGTTTGGGTTTAACATTTTTTTTAATGTTTATTTTTGAGAGAGAGAGACCTACTGAGAGAGAGGAAGACACAGAATCTGAAGCAGGATCCAGGCTCTGAGCTGGCAGCACGGAGCATGACACGGGGCTTGAACCCACGGACCAGGAGATCATGATCTGAGCCAAAGTTGGATGCTTAACCAACTGAGCCACCCAGGTGCCTCAGTTTGGACTTTAAATGACAGTATTTTCTTTCTCAGTTTACACAATGGTCCTAAAGGAATGTGTAATCTCTCTAAACTCTTTTAGTCCCTCAGGGGTATTTAGGGCCAACCACATTTAAAATAATAATAATAATAATAATAATAATACTTATTACCATAAACATATTACAATACATAAGTGTAATTATAATTATATAATATTTTATTTTATATTATCAGGCACTTATAATAGTAATAATTATGACAATAATTATTATTGGCAGTAGATAAATTTTTCTTCAAGAACAGGACAATTGAAGGCTTTTGAGCAAGGGAACGATTGACCAGACCATAGTTTTTAGGTAGGGCCTGAAGGGTGGTAAGAGAAGAGAGAGATTAAAGGCAAGAGAACAGTTGTGGAGTTATTTTACAGTACTTTCGGTCAGAGGTAATGAGCTAAGACCGTGGTTGTGGAGAATAGATGTAATGACTCAACACAGAGGTATTAACAAATGGATTCAGACATTAAAAAACAAAAAACAAAAAGCACCTAGCCTAAGTTTAAGCAGGGACACTAGTGACAAGCTGAGTCTGCATGGTAATCTAACTGTAGTTTTGTTATTTGTCCAGTGGGTAGGGTACCCACCGGAATAGGCCAGAGCAACACCAGCCCACTGGGCTGTGCTTTGGTGTTAAGTAACCATCATACCTTCTGAGTGTTAGAAGCTACTTGCTGCATAAGGGCCTGTAAACACTAATCATCTAGTGAAGGAGGGGAGGAAGAAACTAAAAATCAAAAGGAAAGTCTTTTGATTTCCAGGAAGCAGGAAATCAACAACAAAGTGTACTGTATGGGCAGTAATAATTGGCCCTTTCAGCTGCTTTCAGGAATGAATGTCTGTAGTCAAAGGTCACATTGTCTTTTTATAGTCTACATCACCTTCCATCTTTCTTCCTGTATAAGGTAAAGGACATGTGTCAAGCAGAGAATGATTTGGATTACTAATGTCTAGTCTTGCTCATGAAAGCTCCCTAAGGGCAATGATTGTATCTTTGCATGCCTTACACATGGCGGGGGCTTAAAAATATCAACAGAATTCCCTGAATTGTATTAATTCCCATTTTGTTGAGCTTTTGTCCCTCCTGTGGAGGATCTAGACAAGGAGGCCAGCAGTCTGGTGCTTTATTCAGTATCCTTTACTGGCAAGTAAGAGCAGAGCTCTCCTGTGGGGAGCTAGCCCACTTAGAAATTATGGCAGGGCCAGCATCCCTGATTAGTGCTTGTGACCTTTGTCTAACTGGGTCTCATTATTCAGCCCTTCAATTTTGCCTTCCTTTCTCTTCCCATAGCCAATGCTTTCTTTTGAAATGTCCCTTGGGTCTTACACTTTTCTCTTGGGTGCTTCTATAGTACTTTACTCATTTATAGATCCCTCCTGAGTTATTGGTCTTGTTCTACCAATTTTTTCTGCCTTTAGGGCTTCATCTCTTCCTCAACTGAGAAGGTTCCCTAACACATGAGGGTAAGTGTAACCCAAGGTAACCTAAGTCGTGGCGACACTTTTCAATTCCAGATTTTTTTCCAGCTGAAAAAACTATCATCTGTTTACTTCTCTGTGGGGGAGTTGCTATGATCCGCAGGCTTGTTCATAGACCATAAGTAATGTGGGAACTAATGCTGATCAGCTTGGTAACCTGGAGAGTGACAGAGGGCACATCACTGAGGAAGATTCTAGTAGATGCCAATTAGATATAGTCATTCAACCACAGAGTTCTCTCAGGCAGGAATAAAAGCATATATGTATAATTTAGAAAAAAAAAATGTAGCATGCAGTACCTAAAGAGCTCAATGTGCACTGTGAATCACATAAAAAGGGGCAGTTTGGTGCAGTTTCGACATCTTCTATCCCCTGAATGCTCTGTCAGTTTCCAGTAGCCTGAATTTGGCCTGCCTCCCAGTGCTGACCTAGTCAGGGGACACAGTGACTTAGTCACTCCATTCCCCGGCCTCTCCTCATTGCCTCAGCCAATGTTTTGGCTGTCTAATTATTTGCTTTTCCTCCAAACCTGAGGGTGTGTCACCTGTGAAGTGGAGATGAAGCTGACCCACCTGGTTGGCATTCTGATCAGGTAAGGCTGCATCTGCTCTCTTCAAAGCCTCAGGAACTGGCTTCTCTTCCTTACCTACCTATTGGTAGGCCTCTGAGGGCTACACGAAGCCCATTCTTACATCCTCAGGGGATTTGTCAGGACCAGAATAGGAACACACCCAATCTTGCCAAGAGCCCTTTAGATAACGTCCTAACACAGCTCTCCTGGGAACCAGCACTCGCAATAACTGAGAGCTGATAAGTCCTATTTAACAACAAAGTACCTCCAGTGATCTTTGGTGCTCAGAGGGCCTGGCAGCAGGGACTTTCTAGCAGAAAGTTCTCCTAATGCCTAATGCTAGGAACCCTTTAAAAACAGTGTCACTGAACTCTTCTCTCTGGCTATTTTATTATTCCTAGGTTTTTTCATTAATTGATTAAATAGCTGACTTACTGGTAAATACCTGTGAAAACTAACAATTCAACCGAACTCTCAGATTCCAATTGGTAAAGATATTCACAGCTTGGGATTTTATAGGAAGTCTTTAAAAGGAGATTATACGGGTTGGGCCTTGAACTCTAGGGAGAACATTTATGGACCGAAGAAAGAAAGTTGAGTGGTAACATGGTTGTGTGTTCTTACTGGCTTGCACTTGATCGCACATCTCTTGTCCAATTCTGTGTTCAGTGACATCACATTAGTAGCATGAAATTGTCAGGGGCAGGAATATTTACACCATGGAAATTGGTAAATGTTCTAACTCGGGATTTTTTCCTTCTGGAAAGCTGGTCGTTAGTATTTACCAGCACACCAGTGGTGCTAAAGGATGTAGAACACGAATGTAGAGACGGAAATTAGCAAGCCACACTCTGGAGTTAGGACTAGTCTGGGGTCAGGTTATGTAGGATCTTACAGGGCTGACAAAGGAATTTTGACTTCATCCTATAGATATTGAGGAGCTGTTGATGGGTTTTTATTAGTTGAGATGCTTTCGGTTACAAGTGATAGAAAAACTAAATTCAAAATGGCTTAAACAATAAGGAAGATCTATTATCTCATATAATAAATATTTCAAGGAAGACCACTCAGGATTGGCTAAATCAGCAGTTTGCCCAAGACCCAAATTCCTTTCATCTTTTTGCTCAGCCATCCTTAGTATGTCAGCTTCTCCCTTAACTGGAACAGCCATTCCAGAATTCAACAAGATTCAGCGGCAGAAGAGAATCTTTTCTTATTTCTCTGAGTCTCTTTTTAAGATTGAGAAGGTCAAGCAGATTTCCTTGAATCTCACATTGGTCAGAACTTTATCACCTGCCTAAACCAAGCACTGACAAGGGGAATGGAACCTCATAATTGGCTTAGATCTATCAGTGTTTCCCCATCTCCTTCCCACTCAGCCTCTAGTCCTCCATTGGAGCGAATCTCCCCTTGAAGCCCATGGTTATGTACTGAAGGGTGGCTACTTGAACATAATCAGGGTTCTATAAGCCAGGAGGAAAAGGGGGGATGGAAAATATCAATGAAATATTTTAGGAAGCATAATCTAGCAGCGATGCACAGATAGAGGGCCTAGGAATACAGAGACCCAGTTATACTATTATGAGTCTGGATGTGACTCTATAAAAGGAGTCTGATATGTGCTCCCAAAGCAGCGGCTCTCAACTGTCCATTCATTTATTCATTCACTCAATATTTAATGAATGGCTACCATGGGTCAAGCACTGTGCTACATACTAAGATAAAATGGTGAACTTATAGAGCTTCACAATCTAATGGATGAAGCAAATATCAATAAAATAATCCACAAGTAAATGTAAATTTATAACCTGGTCAAGTGTTACAAAGGAAGCCAGGATATTTGTTTTCTCTTTTTAAAGTTGAGATAAAATTCACAGATTTTAAGTATATAATTTGATGTACATGTGTACATTGTAACAACAAGATATAGCACATTTCCATCATGCTAGAAAGTTCCTCTGTGCCCTCTTACTATTCAATACCCACACCCCACAAAGGCAACCATGGTTTGATTTCTAGTATTTCTATTATCATGGTATTATTTCTATTATTATCTATTACTTTTGCCTATCCTCAAATTTCATATAAATGGCTTCTTTTGGTCAACAAATGATTTGAGATTTATCTATGCTGTTGTGTTTACAGGAAGTTCATTTTTTTAACTTGTGTTCCATTCCTTGATCAATTTATTTGCCTCTTTTTTCTGTTGGTAGACATTTGAGATGTTTCTAGTTTGGGTCTGTTATGAATAAAGTGGTTTTGAATATTCATGTATAAGCTTTTTTGGGATATATGTTTTAATTTCCATTGGGTAAATACCCGGTAGAATTGCTGGATAATAGGGTAGAAATGTGTTTAACTTTATAAGAACCATGCACGTTAGAACTAACAAAATGAATTCAGTAAAGTTGCAAGATACAAAATCAATATACAAAAATCTGCTGCATTTCTATACACTAACAATGAACACTCAGAAAAAGAAATTAAGAAAACACTCCCATTTACAACTGCATCAAAAAGAATAAAATACTAGGAATGAACTTAATCAAGGAGGTGAAATACCTGTACACTGAAAACTATAAGACATTGATGAGAGAAATTGAAGAAGACACAGAAAGATATTCCATGCTCATGGGGTAGAAGAATTAATATTGCAAAATGTCTATACTTACCCAAAGCAATCTATAGATTCAATGCAATCCTGTCAAAACTCCAGTGGCATTTTTCACAGGAATAGAAAAACCATCCTAATATTTGTGTAGAACCACAAAAGACCCTGAAGAGAGCTAAAGCAATCTCAAGAAAGAAGAACAAGGCTAGAGGCATCACACTCCTTGACTTCAAACTATATTACAAAACTGTTGTAATCAAAACAGTAAGGTATTGGCATAAAGACAGACACATAGATCAATGGAACAGAATAGAGAGCCCAGAAAGACAACCATACATCCATGGATAATTAATATATGACAAAGGAGGCAAGAACATGGAATGGGGGCAAGGACAGTCTCTTCAATAAATGTTGGGATGGGCGCCTGGGTGGCTCAGTTAGTTGACCATCTGAGGTCACGATCTTGGGGTTGTCAGATCAAGCACCAGACCAGACTCCACATTGAGTGTGGAGCCTGCTTAAGATTCTCTCTCTCTCTCTCTCTCTCTGCTCCTCTTCCCCACTTGTGTCTCTCTCTCTCTCTCTCTCTCTCTCTCTCTCGCTCAAAAAAAAAAAAAAATGTTGGGAAAACTGAACAACCACATGCAAAAGGATGAAACTAGATCACTATTTTATGCCATGCACAAAAATGAACTCAAAATGAATTAAAGACTAGAATTTAAGACTTGAAACCATAAAACTCCTGCAAGAAAACATAAGTAATAAGCTCCTTGACATCGGTCTTAATGATTTTTTGGGTCTGACTCCAAACAAAAAAATAAACACTAAAAAGCTTCCGCATAGCAAAGGAAATCAAAATGAAAAGGCAACCTACTAAGTGGGAGAAAATATCTGCAAATCATCTATCCAATAAGGAATTAATGTCCAAGACATATGAAGAACTCCTACAACTAAATAGCAAAAAAAAAAATAATCTGATTAGTTAAGCGGGCAGTGGATTTGAACAGACATTTTTTTCCAAAGAAGAAATACAGATGGCCAACAGACACATGAATAAATACTCAACATCAGTAATCAGGGAAATGCAAATCAAAATCACAATGAGCTATCCCCTCACATGTTAGAACGATTACCATCAAAAAGAAAAGATAACAAGTGTTGGCCAGGATGTGGAGAAAAGAGAACCCTTGAGCACTGTTGGTGGGAATTTGAATTTGTGGAGCCAGTATGGAAAACAGTATGGAGGTTCCTCAAAAAATTATAAATAGAACTATCATATCCAGCAATTCCATTTCTCAGTATTTATCTGAAGAAAATGAAAACACTAATTCAAAAAGATATATGAACCTTATGTTCATTGCAGCATTATTTACAACAGCCAAGACATGGAAACAACCTTAAGTGTCCAGTGATAGCTGAATGGATAAAAAAATTATGGTATATGGAATGCCCGGGTAACTCAGTGGGTTAAGCATCTGACTTCAGCTCAGGTCATGTTCTTTAGGTTTGCAAGTTCGAGCCCTGCATTGGGCTCTCTGCTGTCAGCGTGGAGCCCACTTCAGATCTTCTGTCCTCTTCTCTCTCTGTCCCTCCCCTGCTTGTGCGCTCTCTCAAAAATACATAAACATTTAAAAAATAAAAAAAATCTGTGGCATACATACATACATACATACATGTATATATATGCAAATCTGTTATATATATATATATATATATATATATATATATATATATATATTGGAACACTGTTCAGACATAAAAAAAAAAATGGAATCTTTCCATTTGTGACAACATAGATGGACCTTGAGGTCATTATGCTAAGTGAAATAAGTCAGACAAAGACAAGACAAATATGATATGATTTCACTTAAATGTGGAATCAAAAAAAAAAAAAAGAAAAGAAAACCACCACCAAAACAAACAAAACAAAACAAAGAAAAAAGTTGAGCTCATAGATACAGAGAGAGAATAGATTGGTGGTTGCCAGAGGAGAGGGGAATGTTGGGATGGGTGAAAAGGGTGAAGGAGGTCACAAGGTACAAACTTTCAGTTAAAAAACAAGTTACAGGACTGTATATAAAGCATGGCAACTACAGTTAATAGTACCATATTGCATATTTGAAAGTTGCTAAGAGAGTAAATCTTAAAAGTTCTCATCGCAAGAAAAAGCATGTAACTACGTGTGTTGATGATGTTTAGTAGACTTCATGTGATCATTTTACAACATACACAGATATTGAATCATTATGTTGTTAACCGAAGCTGCTATAATGTTGTATGACAATTATATCTAAAAAAAAAAAAAAGAAAGAACTGTGGATATTTAAAAAATATTCAGTTTCATGGTTTTCAGTCCCCGAAATTCTGAGTTAGTCTGTCTGAGGTTCCTAGGCATATATTGTGCGTTGTTTTGAAACTCCACAGAATCACTGGTCTAAATTACGGTGGTGGTAGTGGAACGGAAGTTATTTTGGTTTGGTTTTCTGTTCCACCACAAAAGCATATAAATGCAAACAATTGCTGTTTTTTTTTTTCCTGGTGAGCTGCAAAATAGCTTTCTCTGAACATTACCCCCCTCCCCCCATCCATTAGCCACAGTATTGAAACAGTCTCTTCCTTTTAGTTTCTCTGGTGAAATGCAAAGCTCTATATTTTCAGTTCTTGCTTAAAGTGAAGTGAAAGAAAGCTCAGGGAACTCCTTGGAGCAGCTCTGTGAATTGCTAAGACGAGTAAATAAAAACATGCCCTTAGGATGGAAGAGAACTTGGTACTAAATGGCAGATGAGGGTGTGTGGCTGGTACACTGGTAGGATTTTCTCTGCCGCTTTTACCTTCATCTTTTTCCTATTCTTTTACCTGGCAGCAAAAATAATCTGCTGTGTTCTGGCAGCTGACAGTGACATCAGACAGTTGCTTCTGAATATTCAGCTTACTGACGGCCCAAATGGCTGCATATCACTACAGAAGAGGTGAGGACCTGACACGTGGGAATAGGAAGAGAGTCACTTAATGGCTTAGGGGCTGGCTGAGCTGAGCCCAGAACCCAGGTGGCTTGGCTCCCATCCTGGCTGACCACACCGCTACCCACACAGCCTGGGCTGACCCAAAACAAGCAGCCCATTGAGCAATCGCACAAACAACAATGAGTGATGGACGGTCAGAGCAAGAAACAGGCACAGAGCAACTGCAACCCCATCACTTCCTGGCCCCTAAATTTCCAGGCAAGCCTGTAAAAAGTGTGGTTACTTAATTGAGTTTGGCCCAGCTTTCAAATTTGGAAACTTTCTGTGGTCACTGCCAAGTAAAGGCCTGCCTTGTAATGAGGGTGGAGAGTGCCTTTGAACTCCGTACCTGGTTCTAATAACGCAGTGGTAGTGGAATTAAGACTGGAAAGAAATAGTTAACAGATGAACATAACCTCGCCCTGGGAGGACTTTGGTGAAACAAAACCGCTTTACCTTTTTGAGGCTGCTCCTTTGTGACTCTGTTCTCCTACCTTAGATTTAGCCAGCAAGGGGTGGCCGTGATCAGTGGAGTTCAGTTAGAATCAACTTAGATGACCAAGTCTCATTCTACCTCAAATTTGCCACTGAACAGTAGCCAAAATTCGTAGTCCCCGCACGCTTGAAGCCCAGGCCAAATGGCTCTGCTTGCCAACTTGTACTGTTGGTCCTGGGTGTGCCTCCTGCAAGGCACTCTGACCTGCTTGGCCTTGGTATGGCCTTAGGCCCAGCCCTGAATCAACTCTAAACCCTGGGTGTCCTCAGGAGATAGAGCTGCCTGTCTGGGCAGTTTCCTGTTTCAGATGTCCATTTTCTAGTCCGGAGCTGGATAATTCCAACAGGTCTATGCCCCACCCCTCCCATTTAGAAACTGAGGACTTCAGGAAGTACTGAGGAGGAAAGTCGAGTATAATACAGTGTTTGTTTTTAAATAGGCCTAATGGGTGCAATTTAGACAATAAACATTTTGAATATGCAGATCAGGTGCCACAATGTTAGGAATCTGAATTAAAATTCAGGATTTCTTTGGTCAGATTACAGCTGGGGCTGGCCTCATTTTGTGTTTGTCATAAAGAGGTATTGATTCAATGGCTCTGCTCTCCTAATATTTAGTTATACATTCAACAAATATGGAAGGTCTGCGTCTATATTTTGAAGAACAAAGCTTATGCTCTTATAGCCATAACCTATTGTAACTCACAGAGCATACATGTGAGTTCTGTTTCATAAAACATAGTTGCATGTGTTTTACTAAAGTGTAAGAAAGATCCTTGGTGCCTGGAATTATGTCTTTAAAATTTTTTTTAATATTTATTTTTGAGAGAGAGAGAGAGTACAAGCAGGGAAGGCAGAGAGGGAGACAGACAGACAGACAGACAGACACACACACACACACACCCTACACACACGTTTCAACGCGGGCTCCAGGCTCTGAGCTGTCAGCACAGAGCCCCACGGCGGGTTCAAACTAACAGTGAGATCACTACAAGAGCCCAAGTCGGAATGCCATGCCTAATCGACTGAGCTACCCAGGCTCCCCTGGAATTATGTCTTCTTATACATTTTTTTGTCCCCAATATCAACACAGTATCTTGCACATAGTAGGGACTCAGTAAGTATTTGTTAAATTGAATTATGCTGGAATGCTGTTAAAGGGCATTATCAAGAACAGCGATACTTGACTTCTTTCCATCGGGCTAACAGTCGGAAGCGGACATGTCCACAGGGAAGGGTATGTTCACTTCACGAGTGATTTAAGGAGACTTGCAAAACTGGGTGGAGACTGGTCTGGAAGAAGTATGGTTAACTTTCCTCTGGTCAGTCCAGAATGACTGCGCCGAGTAACTAGAACTTCACTGTTCTCGTTCCAAAGTATTATCACCCCTCTCACCTTTCCAGAACTATTCGCCGCTTTCTGCTTTTTCCCCAAAGGGCTGGAGCCAATTGACTCTACCTCAAAGTCTCAAGAGCCCACCCTGCACTCCTGCAGCTCCGGTTTAAGAACGCTCCAGACCCGAGGCCTTAGGAACGCGGTCCTGGAAAACATGGGGTCACGCGCGGGGCAGGCGCCAAACTGGCCACAGCCAGAGGAGCGGCACTAAAGGCGGGGCTGCTACGGGGCGGGGCGGGGCGGGGCGGGGCGGGAGGAGGCCTGGGGGCGGCTTGGGTGTCACCACCAACACGCTCCGGCCGGAAACTGGCGCTAGTTTCCGGCCGGACGGCCGAAAGCCACCGATCCCGAACCAGCTGCCGGAGCCGTAGTGGCGACGGGGTGTGGAGGAGGCAAAAAGCCACTGGGGGAGGCCAGTCCAGATCAGTGCCGTCTGGCTCCGGCTCCTGATCCTGTGCGGAGCAACAGCCGCGGTCGCAGTCTCCGCCGCCGCCTCCGCCTCCATCGTCGTCGGGGGAGGGGCCAGCCGGACCCCGGGGTCACAGCCGAGGAATGAGGAGAGGCGGCCGGGCCCCGCGCTCCGCCCCGGCCTAGGGCCTTGCCCCGGGAGCCGCGAGGGTAACGGAGCCCCCTGCCCTGTCACCTTCCCCCGTCTGCTCCCGCCCTTCCCGCCTCTTCAGGACTCCCAAACTCTGACCCTCCGATCTCCACTGTCCCCCTTCTCCTTTCCGATGATATTTCACCCGGAGCCACCGCCTCCGGTCACCCTCTCCTCGCCCTGACTGTTCCTTGCTTGGCCCCAACCTTTTCCCCAGTTACTCCTCCCTTTCACCTGCGTCCCGCGTTCCTAGCCCCCGGCCCCGTTCCCGGCCTCCCTTCCTAAGCTGTGCTGGGCAGTGTGGACGGTCTTCCCTTGTCAACGAGACTTTCGGGAAGGGATGGTGGAGTTTTAAGGTGGTTGGAGTGCAGGCTACCCCCTATCCTACCCGCAGAGGAGGATAAAGTTCATTGTAAAAGTCTCAGTATAAAAGTACAACGCTTCCCTGTAGAGAGCCAACTGAGGTGCGTCCAGTAATGGAGGAAGGGAGCGAAAAGTGTGCGAGTGTGAGAGCGAGGGAGAGGGGGAGAGAGAAGGATTGATTGATTGATTCTAGGGCAGGCTTATGAACTTTAGAAAAAAGAAAAGTTGCTCTGAGCCGATGGAAACTTTAGAAGCTGATGATGAGTAAGCCGTGGGCTGCGTGATCTCACTCCTCTTCTCATAATTACTAGGTTAACGGTGTGGCTCCGGTCGGGATGGAATGGGATTTGTTTACTGGGCCGGCGTATTTTTAGCTTGTCGGCTCACAAGGACCAGAGCTCTGAGTGTCTCCGAGTCTTTCCGAGTCTCTTTCTCTCCCTGCCTCCCTCCCTCTCTGTCTAGGTAGTCTGTCTAACCTAGGTGGTTCCTCTGGGCACAATACAGATACAGAAATTAAGTTGAAAGAAGTGAACTGGTGAAATTGAGAGTCTCCCCACACTCTTCGGGGGGTTTCCTTTTCATAAATGCAAAGGCGAGAATTAGCAGGACTTTGACTTTTATTTTTGTTATAGTTTGATAACTGTGTATACAATATGCTTTTTAGAAAAATCAGATGCTGATCATTTTTCAGTCTTTGGCTTGTCATACTTAGTATATTTATTTAGGAGGTCTTGGAGGAGGCTGGATCCTTTTGTGTTTCAGAATCTATTTCTAAGGTGGGAAAGGACAAGAAGAGGGAGTGATAAGGCTAGTCCAAAAAGGATAGCAAATCCTACATTTTAAATATTTAGAAAATTTCGTTCCTAGTGAATGAGATTGCATTCCTGGTGGGGTGAGAAGACAGCAGGGACTTCTGCTGGGTGACTTGGGAGACTCACACTTGTAATTAAACGTTTGCTGTGCATAATTTACAAACGAATATATTATACTCTTTGTCCTCATTGTTTTTCTGAACAGTTCTTTTAAAGTTTAGTATCCAACCTGCTCTGCTAGTCTATTGATATTTTGAAGGCTGAACAGAACTGTAAAATAAATGAAATTGATGTTGCTCATCTGGCGTCTGAATACCAGTCTTGTTCTAATTTCCACTAGCTACCCGGCATGTCTCAGAGTACCTCCCTGAGTAAGTGGCCAGTTACTATGTACTTAGTGATCACAGATGAATACAAATATTAGCTCATGCTAGGAATAATTGAGAAAGTAAATATGCTGAAAAGATCTTCCGAAACTGAAATAGATTACTTTTCGATTTTATTCCATTCTGGATTATCAGCACCTTTCTGCCGATAATTATCCATTAACATGAATAATTTAGAATTGAACAGATATCCACTTTGGGCATTAAGCATTCAAGCAGGAAGGAAAGATGGAAAGACGATAATTTCCAAACCATTACTAATTTTTTGTTGTTGTTGCCTCACTTGACTTATCCCTTTCATTTAATGCCAAAGACTCCCTTGTGGAAAAAAAAGTAAACCTTTGCCAAAGAAAGGGCTGTCTGTTGACTTGTATAAGGCAGGCTGAACAGTAATGAATGGTAATTGTTAGTTGGACTTGATAGAGTTATGTCACCAACAACTTGGAAATATTCCTGAAGCTTTAGATCCTTAATCTCCGTCTTTTGGGACCCCTATTGAAAAAAGATTTAATTTGGAAGGTAACATCACATTTTTAAAAACCACACACACCCTCTTTGACTATTAATCATTGTTTTAATTTGTGAGTCGGTTGATGCCAGTATTAGTGATGTCTGGGAAATTCTATTTATGTCAATGAGATAAATTAGGGAAGATTTCTGAATCAGCAAAATTTGAAATGGAATTGGAGACTATGGATTAGAGTCCTAAAGAAGCTTGACCTGTGGAGTTCGATAGAACTTGGTTCAAATCTTGATTATGGTTTTTACTATGTGACCTTGGACAATTTACTTCTACATTCTTATTTATAAAGTATGTATGAGCATTCAGGCAAATGAAATAGTTATTCTTTATTAGAAGTATACAAAGAGAAAAGAACTTCCAGGCAGAAAGTATGTTTATATCTATTTATATCAACTTCTACATTTATTATTCTGTGGCTGGTGGGATGGGATGGGGCTGCGGATTGAAGCAGTTGAATAAACCTAGGAATAAGCAAAGGGCAGCCTAGTAGTCTACCACTATTCCCATTTTGCAGAAGGCATCGTTTGGGTTTTTGATTCAATATATGTAACTGAGTGAATTATGATGGAATAACAGTATTAAAAATAAATTTTCAGATTGTTATGGGGATACTAAGTGCCACTTGTGAAAGTTTTAGAGCTTCTCAAGCATGGCTTAAGCATGCTATGGATTCTGGAAGATTCTTGTAAGGCTTCTTGTAAGGAGCACCTCCTCTTCTTACCCCAATCCCATCGAGGGAAAATCCTGAGACAGTGCTTTTGAGGTGTGCCTTCAGCAATGTCTTCCCTGTGGGAACTTAGGAGCTGTGAAATCTTCTCATCAGCCCCCAATAAATTCAGAGAATTAAATTCTGTGTAACTGGAATAAACATGCAGGGCAGTTTTATGAATGCCTGAATTCAGTAGATTTTTTAATATGATAAAATAAAGTTTTTTTTTTCTTTTTTTTAATTTAAGTAAGAAATACTTGCTGAATAATGATTGAGCACTCTTGTGGAGAGAGCTGTCTCCAAACTCCAGTGGTGGACTTTGGGAATATAGAAAAGATATAAAGATAGGTGTCCTTGCCCTTGGGACATGACTCTATATACCCATCACAACGGGTATATAAAAAGGGACGGCATACTGTTATAAGCTTTAACATTTAGAACACAACATGTAAATGAAAGCAAGTTTAATGTGCTACAAATGGAGTATGTAGAGGCTAGAAAAGTTGAAGTAACAAGGTAAGATTCCGTGAGATCAATTAGGAAAGATTTCTGAATCAGAAAAATTAAAACAAATTTTTTTCTTTAATGTTTATTTCTGAGAGAGAGAGAGAGAGAGAGAGAAAGAGAGAGAGAGAGAGACAGTGTGTGAGCAGGGGAGGGGCAGAGAGAGAAGAGGACACAGAAACCAAAACAGAGAGAGAGAGAGAGAGAGAGAGAGAGAGCAGGGGAGGGGCAGAGAGAGAAGAGGACACAGAAACCAAAACAAGCTCCAGGCTCTGAGCTGTCAGCACAGAGCCTGATGCGGGGCTTGAACCCATGAACCAGGAGATCATGACCTGAGCCAACGTCAGACGCTTAACCGACTGACCCACCCAGGCACTCCCTGAAACAGCAAAATGTGAAATGGACTTGGAGGCTATGGATTAGAGTTATAAAGAGGAATGGCCAATGGAGTTAGATCAAACTTGGTTCAAATCTTGACTGTGTGATCTTGGACAGTTGTCCGTCCTTATCTATGAGATAGATGTGAGCATTCAAGTAAATGAAATAGCTATTCTGTGTTAGGAGTAAAAGAAAATAAAAGATCTTCCAGGCAGAAAGTATAGAAGGTACAGTGTGCAGTGATGATGTGAATGACTAAGCTGTGTTTGTTGGGGGAATAAATGAGAGGGGCTGGAGAGAATGTGGGTGGTCAAGTCATGGGTAGAGCAGGCAAGAGGGTGGAGGGGACTCAGAGGCCAGACTCTGTTGGGTGTTGATGGAAGCGTCAATAGAGTCATTGTAGGTCCTTGAACAAAGGATGGATTTAGTGAGAAGTATTGAGCCTTCTAGTCCAGGAACTCAGGGACAAGGAGTCAGGCAGCCACCGGTACGTTGTAACTTCAGTTTCTCTCCTGGACCATCTTGGTGTAAAGGGACCATCCAGGAGACAGGATTCCTTGTAGAAGTTTTTGTGTCCACACACCTTACTCACCATGCTGAGCTCTGCTTGTGCCTGTCTCTTATTGTACTGGCTTATGGGTTATGGCTGGATTCTCCTAAAGAGCTTATGGTAAGGACAGTGTCATGTTTTAGGTGCATTTAACTTTCAGTTATCTCTGCTATTGTAGGGCACACTAGTATATGTAATTCAGAACTTAATATGGAAATTTCTTGGTTTGAAAATGCATTATTTTTTAAGCCAGATGTGTTTTATTTATTTATTTTTAAAGTTTATTTATTTTGAGAGAGAGAGAGAGAGTGAGAATTGGAGAGGGGCAGAGAGAGAGGGAGAGAGAGAATCCTAAGCAGGCTCTGTGCTGTTAGCATGGAGCCCAATGTGGGGCTTGATCCCAGGAACCATGAGATCATGACCTGAGCCGAAATCAAGAGTTGGATGCTTACCGGACTAAGTCACCCAGGCACCCCATAAACCAGATTTATTTCAATGTTATTGAGGATCATACTAATGCTGATAAATGAATTTGCATTCCTAAGCCTATGTTACCTGATGGTGAGGCGGGTATATTGATGGCAAAGAAGAGTCCACCTTGATTTAAAGATTTTCCTCAGAAATCCTTTATTTTTTTATTTTTTTTTTTTCCCAACGTTTATTTATTTTTGGGACAGAGAGAGACAGAGCATGAACAGGCGAGGGGCAGAGAGAGAGGGAGACACAGAATCGGAAACAGGCTCCAGGCTCTGAGCCATCAGCCCAGAGCCCGACGCAGGGCTCGAACTCACGGACCGCGAGATCGTGACCTGGCTGAAGTTGGACGCTTAACCGACTGCGCCACCCAGGCGCCCCATCCTCAGAAATCCTTTAAAATAGATAGTTAAGACTGGACTATACTGAGTATGTTAATGAAGATGAATTTCTTTTCAAAATCTGTGCAAGTCCAGTATGGCCACCTAAGCTGTCTACCTTATGCCTGAGAGTGATTTATAGATGATGCCTATGTTGTAGCCAGAATGAGTCCTCACTCAAGGTATATCTGGAGGAATCCTATCGTGTTGTGTTGCCTTGTTGAAGATGAATGAAGGTAGCTTTTTCGAAGGACTTGGGCTTTGTAGAAGCTTTTCCAGATATCAGCTCTGCTAATAATCTGTCAGGTTTTTCCTCCTGAAGTAAACTTGTTTGAAAATCTGGCCAATTAAAAAAAAAAAAAGATATGGGGAGCAGTGTCCACATGTAATAAAAAAATCACACGGCTGTTCTTGCAACATGTTCTTTCAGTTGACTTGCTTGCCTTCACCACTGCCTTCCCCCACCCCTGCCTTCCCCCTACCTTCTCATAGTCATTACCAAACTATGTGCTTATGATGTCATGAGCACAGGATTATTATTTACTTCTTGAGTCAGGAGTTGTAGTATTTATGAGTGGAAATCAGAGGTGGAAGTCAGGAATCTTAATTTATACAGTTTAGTTCAGGATTATTTTCAGTTGTGTTTTTTAGGATTATGGCTCATCTTTTTATTTCCTCTAAGAAATAATTTTGGATAGGGAAAATTATTAAGCTGTTATTTTTAGTGACCTGCTTTGAGTTTAGTTTTATGCTGGTTACTGCAGAGGATTAGGAAAAATGATGATTTTGTGCCTTTGGAGAGTTTGCAATCCAGTAGGGAGTAAGGGGTATAAGGAGGAGTGAATACCTGTTGAGCCTCTATTATGCCAGACAGATGAAACAAAGAAAATGTGAAGTTATTATTTTTAAAGATTTTTTTAGTGTTTTTATTTATTTCTGAGAGACAGAGAGAGAGCGAGCAAGCAGGGGAGGGGCAGAGAGAGAGGGTGACACAGAATATGAAGCAGGCTCCAGGCTCCGAGCTGTCAGCACAGGGCCTGACGTGGGGCTCGAACCCATGAACCGTGAGATCATGATCTGAGCCAAAGTCGGACACTTAACTGACTGAGCCACCCAGGCACCCCAGAAAATCCGAAATTATATTATTGATTGCATTGTACAGACCTCATACCATAGAATGTACTTGGGGAAGAGCGCTCAGGTAGTTATTAATATCACAGAGAAATTGTAACTTATTCCAGATCTTAAAGAAAATTGTGTCAGTTACAAGGGGTGAAGGTGAAGCAAATAACAACAACAAAACCATTTCATTTGGAGCTGAGAGGGATCAAGCAAAAGCCTGGACCAGGCTTGGGTGTTCTTGGGGCAGTGATGAGACTGTCCTGAGTATCAGTGAACAGTAGTGACATGAGGTGCTTAGGTTGGTTTGGAGCTGTGTTTTATAGGGGTCTTATAAGGCAGGCTTATCAGTTGAGATTTTAAAGGATAGAAAATAGTGAAGCACTATGAATTTTTGAGGAAGATACTAATATGATAGTAGGAACCAGATTGGCTGGGATGGAAGGGAGATTGGCACCCGGGGTGTGTGAGGTGATGAGACCTGAGTTAGAGTTGTAGAGGGTGCGATCAGGAGAGAAAAGGGGGAAAAAGAGATTGTGAAGGAAAAATTGAAATCTGTGAGGACTGGATGTGGCAGATGGAGAGTGATCCATCAAGTATGACCATGACATTTTTTAGCCTGGGTTCTGAGACATCGAGATAAGGAAGGTAGGAAGGTTTCCTCATTTTTGGAGGGAATTTGATGAGTTCAGCATAAGAGGTATCGGATATAAAGTGGTAATGGAACGTCCAAGTGAAAGCTCTTCTAGTTCCTAGAGATGAGCCTGAAGCTGGTGAAGCTGGTGGAGAGTGGAGGACGAGGTTAGTACAGTTGCAAGTGTGGTTTTGTGGTGCATCAGCATGGATGTAGTGGCTGTAGCCAAGAGAATGAATAAGCTCTCTGACGACTAGGGTTTAGGAAAAGAGCAAAAGGCCAGAGATAGTGGTAACGATACACTAATACACTATTCTGTAGGCTTTAGGCCATTTTAATGGACTTCTTCCTTGTTCTTCCTTCCCTGACTCCAACAAGCATCCTTTGAATGCCTCCTACCTTATAAGCACTGTCTTAGGCACCGAGGAAACAGATGAGTCAGACAAGGTCTCTACCTACAAGGAGTTTATGGGTCCAGGGGGAGGAGACAGATGCATAAATATATAGATGTAATGAAGTGTGGTACTTGCTGCAATAGAAGTATGTAGGGGGGATTCTAAGGGCCTAAAGGTCTGTTCTGCCTTGGGCATGCAGAGGTTGGAAAGTGCTTCCCAGCGGAGATGACATTTGAGCTGAGTCTTGAAAGATGAGTTAAGGGTGTACCCTATGGAAGACGGGGAGAGGTACACTCCAGGCTGAGCAAACAGCATGAGCAAAAGCTTGAAGGAACGAAACAGCCAGACTTCTTCAGGTAACTTGGGACAGCTTTAGCTTGTGCTGCAGTAAATGATGAGCATTTCAGGGTTTTTAAGCATCGGGTGATAAAGTTTCATGTTCTAGAAAGATTATTTTGTCAGTGGTGTAGGGGGTTCATTGGAGAGGAACAAAGCAAAAGCCTTTTTAAATACCTTCATTATGCTTAACAGTAACACGTTTGTTACCGAATGATCCTGTTTGTAGACTCCTAGAATCTGAGAACTACAGGAACTGTTTCTCATTCATTTTCAAAGGGAATACTTGAGATTTACTCAGGATCACAGAAGTAGTTTTGTGATAGTTTGTTCTGGAATTCAGTCTTCAGTGGCTGTAATGTGGTTGGTGGTTAATAAATGTCATTTCACCTCTCTAATTCCCTCACGTCCCATTCCAGTGTTTGTTATGTCCTGCCACACTGCATTGTGCTAGAAGACATTCAAGTCCATTGTTGTTTTTCTCAGCCCAAAGTGAACAGTGGTATTTTCCCAGGTCTGACTGAGGAAGGTCTGCCTGGAGAGTACCTGGGAGAATAGGGACTTTTGACCTGGGGCAGTTGGGTGCCCTGGAGTGGAATGAATTGGATGTTAGGATTATTCATCTGTAATGATTCAGATGTAGAAGAATGTCAAGGTATTTGTTTTATTGAGTGTGCAGATGTAATTTTCTCTCCTGCTAAAGTTCCCTTCAAGTTGTTTTCTTTTCAACTTAATTTTAAATTGTGCCAATGAAACTTTGGTAGAAGAAATGGGCTCTAATAAATTGGTTACCTCCAAAAACTATGTTTATCTTTATTTAAAAAACATAAGATTTGACATTATACTTGTATTCTAAATCTTCCTTTCCTGTGTTTTTAATTTCTTTGGGTATATATATATATATATATATATATATATATATATATATATATATTTTAAAGTAGGTTCTAGGCCGAGTGTGGGGATTGAAGTCACAGCCCCCAGATCAAGAGTTGCACGGTCTACCGCCTGAGCCAGCCAGGTGCCCCTTCATTGGGTTTTTGTGAAAGGAAATTGTTTGGATTTAAAGTGCTAAGTGAGAGTTGGGGTTTTTTTTGTATTGTAGTCGTTTTGCTGGAGAAGAACAGGATAGAAGGATATCTTGGAGGTCCTTAGATTCCCTTGGGGGAACTTGGGACACAAGGGGATGTGAAAGGATGGATACGTTCCATTGATAAGTCTTCCTCAAAACTTAACTGAGTTGTGATTTCTTTACTCTTTTCTGTGGGCTCTGTCTCCATCTTCTCTGGAGACGGGTCTGGGTTTGGAAACTGTCCACTTTGGCAGAGCTGCCAATTCTTAATTCTTTCTCAAGTGGGCAAGGGTACATTCTGTTTTTGTTTGTGAGTGTTTGGGGGAGGGGGAGGGAGAGAAGGCACAGAGTAACTACTCACAGTGAGTCTTCATCTGAATTCCTATGTAACTGGAAGTTTCCTTGGCTTTGTTTTGGGGAGATGACTTGGTAACACCGGCATTTATGTTGTGTGGGAGCGTGGTTGTCACTTCCCTCAGATGTCTGATTTAGGATGGCCATAAAAACTTCCTTCTTGTCCTTATCTGTCAGCCTTCGCCCCGCCCTGGTCTGAGTGCCTTTTGTGCACACTGCCGGATATTAAGCATCCCGTTCAGTTTAGAGCTGAACTGATTGAGTGTTCCCTGAAAGTTTAGGGAAACCATCTTGCTCCTGACTGTTACGTTTGGGTTAATGACTCCAGTATTCTTCCAGTCACCTGGCCCTTTCTTAATTTAAAAATGTTGAGTAATGAGATATTTTGAATATTTAGAAAAGTCCAGGGGAAAAAAACTAACACATTTTTGAGCCCATAACCGAAATTTAATGGATATTAACATTTTGTCATATTTGTCTTGGATCTCTTACTCTTTTTAAGATACAATGTTAGATGTAGCTAAGGCCTCCTCTGTATCCTTTCCCCTTTTTTCTTTCTTGGGAAATGCTTACTGGCCTGATTTGCTATGTATCATTCAATTTCATGTTTTATACTTTATATTTTTAATGTATTATATATACATAAACAACATATAGCTTTGTTTTGAAATCTTGCATAAATAGAATTGAACTGTATGTATCCCTTTGCAACTTTTTCTCTCAACATTGTTTTTCATCTGTCTACACGTAGATCTAATCCATTTACTCACCTAATCTTTAAGCCTCTTTCCTCCATTGCCTTTTTCACTTGTCCTGTGAAAAAATATCCTACCCATTAAAGTCCAAGTTTAAAGCATGTCTTCCATGAAAACTTTCCTGATTTTTTTTCTCCAACAGGAGAGTCCCCACTTCTGAATTCTCCTGTCATTTTATCCATACTTGTCTGGTAGTAGTTGTATATTTTTGTATTTTTGCTTATTTGTGCCCTTGGCATGCCACTTCTACTACACTGTGAGCTCCTTGACAGCAGAGAAGTGTCTTTTATCTTTGTATTTTTCCTGGGGCTTGCCACAGTAACTCATACATGGTAGGCATTTAGTAACTGTTAGTGACTAAATGGTTAATGAATAAAAAAATAAAGACAATCCTTCGCGTAGGTGAATTGTTAGTTTAATTAGGAGCGTGAGAGTGGGCCCCCATGAAAAATCGAGCTTATAAAAGAAAGATTCAGCACTGAAAATTACATAAAATGCACATAATTGGGTGAGAGTAGTCAAGACTAACTTCCTGCAGGAGATGAGAGCAAACATTCCCTGAGAAATGAAATGGGAATTGATCGGTGATATCATCCAATGAGGAAACTCCTGGGAATTGATCCTGATGGCATCTGTGAGGCACTGTGCTCCTGTGGCCAGCCTCATTTCACTAGCTATCAAATTCTGCTGTTGTCATCAAGGTCTTGACACCCTCACTGGAGATGGGACACTGGCTGTTGAGAAGAAGCAGCCTCTCTGTTCACTTAATAAACACTGCTGAGAACCAGGAATTCTTTGGCATCTAAAGAAGAAAGTCTGATACCCATTCGTATATATGCTTTTAACACTTCTCTTTTTTTATTGAAACTAGATTGAATCTCAGCAGAATGTTTTGAAGCTTTTAATTCTAGAAGGTATATTCCCAATATAACATCGTTTTGGCCTCATAGAAGTTCTTCCTTCCCCCGCCGAGTAGAAATTAAATATTAAGTGGAACTGTATGAAATTGCAGTTTTTAGGTAAAAGCAGTCAAATATTGGCAGTTGTGTATGGTCAGACCTTATATATCCAGTCTTGATTTTCTCCTGGTCTGCAGAACTTTGTGGACCTTTTTGAAGTGGATAATCCCAAGTCCAGTTTTTCTTTTGTAGTTATGTTAAGCTCAAATTTTTTAACATTTATTTTTTTAAGTTTATTTATTTATTTTGAGAGTTGGGGGAAAGGGACAGAGAGAGAGAAAGAATCCCAAGCAGGCTCTGCACTGAGCCTGACAGGGCTTAATACCACGAACCTCGAGCTCATGACCTGAGCAGCAGTCCAATCGGATGCTTAACTGACTGAGCCACCCAGGCGTCCCTTAAGCTCAACTTTTTAATAAAATGTTTTTCAGCACACATTTAGTATATTTTTCAGCACACATTTAGTATACTTGGGAAGGTTGTGGGTAAATGTGTGAGGGTTGTAGGCCAGAGTACACTGTGAAAAGTAAGTCCGAGATAAAAAAAACTTTTGCTCTCAATAGTTAGGCAGAATTGATTGAGTTGGCTTTAATGAGCATAGTTTCTTTGAATAGCTGACACCCCCTCCCCACCCCGCCCTTCCTGCCACCCCCATGTCTTCTCTCTAATCTTGATAAGGGAGAGCTGGTGGTGGGGAAAACCATGGAAGAGAAAATTACCTGTGGCCCTTGATTGTATTTGGAGACTTAGCAGGGAAGAGGGTATGAGCCCTGGCTCCTAGCACCAGACTCTTACTTTGTAAACTCCAAACAGTTCTTAGGTTAAGGGGGGCAGGGGTGGGGGGGTGGGGGGGGGAGGGAGTGGCGGGGCGGAGCTCAGGAAGTGGGATGGAGAGCAAAGACACAAAGATAGGGGGAGTTAGCGGTATGGAATAGGATTGAGGAACAGGAATGGAAAAATAAGGATAGGTTAAAGAGGGTCTGTTTCCTCTTATCCTTCAAAACCCTGTTACAAGTCTTTATAAACCTTGTACCTTGACTATATCCCAATTGCCTCCAGGCCACATACCTACTTGGAAAACATCATATATAGAATTCAGCTTTGAAAGTATTGGTTTTGTGTTCAAAAATGGTTCTTTGAGAAGTCAGGGTCATTTTAAATGAGTTGGTCTACTATTGTCCTTTGAATCATTAATAAATGACATTGAAGGAAAAGAAAATCCCTCTGAGCCTTTAGTATGAGTAAGTCTTGGTCTTTATGTGAAGATAGTCTCGTATGAAGAATTGAGGAAGACAGTGGTCTTTCATTCTATCGTGCTGCTAACAAAAATATTTTGGACAGCGAGTTCTCATCTATTTTCAAAACTTACCTGCTCTTATGAATTCCTTTGTATTTGCTTACATCTTCTTTGAATTAAGAGCTCACCTGGCTGAGTGTTAGAGTACTCATTCATTTTCTGAAGTTTTCCGGACATTATTAAGGACACAATTATCTGACATGAAGAATACTTGGTCGTGTTTAGTGACTGGGGATACAGACTTCCCATACTCCTCAGAATCCTGAAAATAGAATTCGAAAGTTAGACTTAATATTTGCTGCATCCTAGTTTCTTTGGTTGCCTAAAATAAATTCCTAGCTGTTTGGCACAAGGTGACCTCTCATTTTAACATTAAATTCCTTCTCTCTCACATCATCTTTGAAGTTTTTTGTAATATGCCAGTTCATTATGGAAATTAAGATGAAAAAAATTGTCTACACAAATTTCTCTTGATGTTAGCTGCCAGGTTGAGACTGAATTCCTTTCTACTGAATACCTGCTGTGTACTGGAATTTGGACAACATGCTCTAAGGAGATGCCAAGGACGTGTTACCCCAGTAAATAAACAGATAGTAGGAGAATCAGCCCCTTGGGAATTCATGTTCTGTGTTAAATGGGAAATAGTTATATATACATAAATAACGTATATAGAAAAAATGTGAAAAACAAATAACAACTGCAAAGTAGTATGTATACCATCATACAGCATTTTAGAACCTAAAGGAAATTTACATATTGTCATCATTTTCTAGGTAGGGAAATGAGGTCCAGAAACTTTGACTTCTCCAAGGTAGTAGTTACCATTAACAACAAACATTTTATTGAGTATTTGCCCAATGAGAAGTTAGGCCTCGGTATAGAAAGAGTTCAAGTCAATCAAGAAAAATAATTGTTGTGAAGACTGAATATTTGCATAGAAAGATAAATAGTAACACAAAGTCATGGGTGCTAAGTGTCAAGTGAGGAGTACTGTTATACAGAATAATATAGAAGTTTTGTTTGTTTGTTTTGTTTTTTTTTAAGTAAGCTCTTTGCCCAGCCTGGGGCTTGAACTCACAACCCCCAGATCAAGAGTCACATGGTCTACTGACAGAGCTGGCCAGGTACTCCCTGGAATTATATAGAAGTTTAGAGTGAGTAGATAAGGGGAAATTTTACACTTAGGGTAACCTAGACCTTAGAGAAGAGAGAAAACGGTAATTTAGAGGGGAAGGCATTAGAGCAGTGTGTATTTAGAAGGCATTTAAGGCATGGAACAGTGAACTGAGCCCACCTTGTCTTGAGGACAGAGCAAGTAGATGAACGAGATAAATAAAGTTGGAGAGTTAGGTAAATTGGAGAGGGCCTTAAATCTCAGGCAGGGAAATTTGGTTTGTACTTACAGTGAAAAATCCCCAAGCACAGAATTGTACGTGTAAATGAATATTTTAGGAAAATAGATTTCAGTTATGCAGTGTAAAATGGAAGAAGAGAGGCCAGGTAGAGACTGTTATAATAGTCCTGGGGAAAAGGAGTCTCTACAGGGGTGATGGTAATGGAGAGAGGGAAGAGATTCGAGTGATTTTGAAGAAAAAAAATAGACTTTGGTAACTGCTTTTATAGTAAGGGGAGATGATAGTGCATATGTTCTCAGTCTGGGTTATAGCAGTAGAGGAGCTGGGTTTGGTTGGTTTTTGATACATCTACTCTGCAAAGGGATACCTTGGTGGAAGCCTTTGGAGAGGACTGAGTCTGGCCCAGTATTCTCAGTACTGAATATGTAGTTTAAGTGACCGGTTTAAGTTTGCAGACTTCCTAAGTTAGTAGAACTTGGCTCAGAGCCCATTCTTTTGACTGTTGTTCAGTCCTCTTTCTACTATATCCTATTGCTTAAGAAGCGGTGGGTCAAGTGGTTAAAAATGAGGAGATGCCTGGGAAGTGAAATGGGAAGTCAAAGACCACATTATGATGAGGTTTAACCACAAGCCTTTTCAGTTCTGCATAGGTTTTCCTTCTCTTCAGACACTAAATGTGTACACTGTTGGGCTCATAATGCAACAGTGACCCGCATTCCTTAGAGCCATCTTCTGACATTCAATTCTTCGTAGTCAAGGAAAAACATTCCTTCCGATTTTGGATTTAATTGTGTTGTACTCTCTGACCTCCCATTTTGAAGATGAAATGTCTTTTCCTTTGCTTGTAGATAGGATGCTCTGGTTATAGGCTGTAGGTGAGGTAGCCTCAAAGGCCCCATCAGTCTTTTTGGAGTAAAGGGAGGAGGAGAGTTTTGGACCCAAATCTTTTAAGCTTATTTACCCCTGTCAGCAATTAAGAACAATTTACTTACACAGGTCTTATTACCTAAAAAGGTCAGGAAATACTGTGAATCAATAGAGTGTTTTCGCTAATAGGAAGTTTTAGAGAACTGAATAGCCTTCTAAAAAATCCTTTATATTTGGTTTTTAAATACATAGTCTGGTATATTTAAGATGTGACTCAGTCTTGCTTCCTTTCCTTTCCTTTCCCTTCCCTTTTCCTGTTCTGCCAGGCTTTTATCTGCCTGGTAACCGATACCTGAAGACTCACAATAGCATTTTCTGGATCAGCTGACATTTATTATGTACCTACTACAAAGGTCTATTATTTATTTGTTTATTACTATTATTTTTTTAAAGTTTTTATTTACTTATTTTTGAGAGAGAAAGAGAGGGGGAGGGAGGGGAGTGAGTGCACAAGCGGGGTAGAGGCAGAGAGAAATGGTAACAAAAGATCTGAAGCAGGCTCTGTGCACACAGCAGAGAGCCCGATGTGGGGCTCGAACTCACGAACCATGAGATCATGACCTGAACTGAAGGCAGACGCTTAAACGACTGAGCCACCCAGGCGTCCCACAAGGGTCTATTATTTAATTTCATCTGCCAAGATGAAATATTCCTGGATCTTATGACTAGGGCCCTAGTAATAAACATTTTCCAGTGCTTGGCTTCTACAGTTCTTACCCCACATATTTATTTATTTGGGGGGTGGAGGGGCAGCGAGAGGGGGAGAGAGAGAATCCCAAGTAGGCTCTTCATGGCCAGTGTGAAGCCGGATGCGACCCTTACTCACAAACTGAAAGATCATGACCTGAGCTGAAATTGAGTCGGACGCTCAACCAACTGAGCCACCCAGGCACCCCGATTCTTACCTATTTTAGTCTTTGCCATGGCTCATCTGTTATAACGTCTGACCTGGCAGGGAAGTGAAGGGAAGAAAATTTTACTATTTAATAGTGAGACCCTACTGTGAGTTATGCTAAGTACTTTATATATCACCTCACTTAATACTCATAACAGTTCCGTAAGATAGATATTTTATGCCTATTTACAGATTAATTCATCTAAAATACTTATTTTGTTTATATATTTATTATGGTGTTAATAAAATATTTATTAATTCAGCCAAGATATTCAGGTACTGTTTAAGGTGCTGAGGATAGCACAGTGACTATCAGATGAGGTCCCTGCTAAGGCACAGAGAAGTTAAATAACTTGCCCAAGGTGACATAGCACAAAAGTGACAGAGCTAAGCTTTACGTATAGATCTGGTGGATTCCAAAGGGAATGTATGTAACCACTATAACATGCTACCATTTACATATATTGCATGTTCTCTGTGATTACTTAAGTTATAAAGATAGGTGTGACTTATAGTATTTCTTTGTTTAAAAAGATTCTCCACGAATCCAAGAAAGAAATCTATCTTAGTGCCAACAAGCACACCTGCCCAATGATGCTTTTCCTCTCTTCCCCTCCCCCCTTCCTACTCCCTCTCCACCCACTCATACCTGGGTATAAACTGGACAGTGCCACCTGCTTTGGAATTTGGATGTGTTTGTGTTTTGAGGACGGGGAGAGTTTTGTTTGTTTCTTTGGCTTCCTGAATGTTCCTTGCCCACTTGCAAGTGCTTTCTTGTAACATGATGGTGAGTAATATGTTGTTAATGTTGTAATGTGGTCATACCAGTTGGAATATTTTTTTTTCTTTTTCCCCCAGTTCTCTCTGTTGAGTATGTGAGTAGGGACTCTTGGGTCAAACTTTGGCAGTTCATTCAAATAGAGAAGGCTTTCTATATTTGGAGGACTAGAAAGTAGTCTCGAGGTTGGGAAGACTATTAAAATCCAGTGTCTTCTGCCCAGCTGAAATTCAGTTTTGTTAGCATTCTAGGTTTATTCTTTAGCTAGTGTGATCCAAGAGAATACTTGTTTTAGATCATGACCATTATCACCAGGTGCCATATCTAGGCTAGATGGTTTTTGTTCTGGAGTTAGGAGCTTAAAAACGGGCACACAGGTTTTGTGGTAAGCATTACCTAGTAGGTCAGAAGCATTAAAAAATGATTAGGTCTGTGAGAGTGAGAAGCGGTGTTCCAGTTGAGTTCTAGGGATTAATTAGATAGGGTGAAGGGGGCTAGTGTTAGAAGTGGTTTTGGGGACCCAAGTCAATTAAGAGTTGGGATTTACGAATATCTGTGCAGGACACATAAGGTCAGTGAGATGATTTATGTGGATGTGACTAACCTAGTGCTTGGTCCTTGATTGATGCACAGTAAATATTTGTTAAATCTTTAAAGGTACTTGAATGGTGAGTGTTGTCAGTTTGTCTTTCTGCAGCAGCTTTCTCATCAGTAAGTATTCCTTCTTTAGAAAAATATTTATTGATCCTTTAACTGTGAGTAAAACATTGGGAAAGGGATTGGGGTATTGGAGATTTATATCAGATTCTTGCTGAAACTGCGGTCTTAGCATGTACAAATTGAATCAATCAGGCCTAGCATTTAAGGGCATAATTTAAGGGGAAATTTGTGATTTTGCTTTGCTAGAGTCAATCCTATGCTTTCTTGATAGAAATAGCTTCTTGATCCTGTGATAGAGTTGAAACTGCTTGCTTTTCAATTCCAGTTAAACTGGGTTCGATTTTTCCTGTTTGAGATAGTTGCCTATGATGTTTCCTTTTATTCTCCCTATTTTTTTCAGTGAATGAAGTAATACATTTGAAAGTATTTTGTGAACTGCAAAGCTAGCAGTTGCTATCACCACCACCACTACCAATAATAATGCTAAAAATATTAATGGAATAGAACTCATTTTAACAAGGGTTGATTTCCTGGATTAATTTCGAGGAGAAAAACTCAGGACCATGGGATATTTGCTAAATGACTTATGGACTGATTCATACTATTTGTACTTTTTGTGGAAGAGAGAAGGAAAAGCAGAGACCTGTTACTCTGAAAACTTAGCATGGGGCTATGTCATCATGAAGGGTTGCCTATACTACTTAGACATACTCTATTGTGGCAAGAAAGGTAAATAGGATTTGTCATATGTTTGACTTCAGAGGCTTCTCGTACATTCTACTGAAGTATCTATCTACATAGGAAACAATTCATCCTAGTCTGTTGGTAAGATCAACCACATTCCGTTATGGATCCTATACTGATAAAATGTCTCTGCCCAGGACAGTATGGCCTCCCAAAGTGGTAAGATTAAGGAAACAGTACCTTTGACCAAATTATCTGGCTAGTTGTTACCATCAAAAGCCTTTACAGTCAACTTCTGATGATTGTCTTTCTTGGAGAAGAACGTGTGAGGGGCGCCTGGGTGGCGCAGTCGGTTAAGCGTCCGACTTCAGCCAGGTCACGATCTCGCGGTCCGGGAGTTCGAGCCCCGCGTCGGGCTCTGGGCTGATGGCTCAGAGCCTGGAGCCTGTTTCCGATTCTGTGTCTCCCTCTCTCTCTGCCCCTCCCCCGTTCATGCTCTGTCTCTCTCTGTCCCAAAAATAAATAAACGTTGAAAAAAAAAATTAAAAAAAAAAAAAAAGAATGTGTGATTTTAATTCAGAAGAGCAAGTTGTTTAGTAAATTTGAAAGATGCTTACTTTACAAGTTTACATCTTTTTCTGTTTCTGGTGCCTAGAACTCAGTAAATCTTTGAATAAAGGAAGTTAGCTGATACCTATCTTGGGGTTTTCTCTGGAACCAGCCCATCAGATGAATGTCTAGGCTGTTGGCTTATTGGTTTATGCATCCCCTTCACTTAGGAGGCTGCCTGGCACAGAGTGGGTCCTTGCTAAGTGCTTATTGAGTGATTGAGTCAGGAGGTTAAGGTTTTCATTACGGGAGAATTGCACTGACCTGGTGCTGTTGTGCTGATGGTGGCCCTTCCAAAGAGGAGGAAGAAATGTAGCTTTCCTACAGGTCAACATGAATCAAAGTGAATGTGAGGAAAGTGATTGCTCGGATGCTTGCAGGCATTTTACTTTTTCGGACAAGGAGAAGTAATGTGTTAAAAGTTGATGCTTTGTTTCTCTCTTGGTTTTTATTTTATGTTTTATTCTGTTCAAAATTAGTTATTGCTGTGATTTCATAACAGCATAAGAGTACTATGTTATAGCTTCAAACTGTCCATAGAAAAGAAAAAGAAAATCTCTCTCTTCATCAACACTTAATTTTATCCTACCTTGTTCCTACAGAATTTCAGGCCTCAGGGATGTAGTGATAGAAGAATATTTTCAAATCCAGTTTATATCTCTAGTGGTGATGAACAAAACAAAAACGATGATTTGATTTTAGCATGCCTTCCTGATTGTCTAATGTAGATGATTGCCATTAATATGGCTTGCTTAAGTGATTAAATTTCCTAATTATATATCTTTTTCTTTGGTACACATCTGTAGAAGTGAGAGATTTAGCTGGGTGGCAGGAAGAAAGGAAGTTTTCATAGATAAATCCACAAAGGGTCACATGGAAAATCGAAAGTCATCGGTATATGTAAAGTCAGGTAAAGATTACTAGTATAGGAATCAACGGATTTATAGTCCATACACAGCATTAGTTAGCTCTGTGACTTTGGGCAAGTCACTTAATCTCACTCACCTGGTTCTTATACCTTCGTCTGTAATTTGAGGGTTTGGAATGAAGTGATCTCTGATGTCCTGGTTTTAAAGTCATAATTCCAAAGTGCCAAACAAGGAAAGCAAACTGACTTTCTGCACCTCACCACCAGGCTTATTCCACATAAACCCCAAATGTGAAGGGTTAATTATGTGTAAATAGAAGTGTATAGTCTACATTTTTAAATAGACTAGAATTGTCAGATTGTATTATATGTTCATAACTAATTTTATGTGCTTAAATATAAGAGGCTTGGTTGCTTTTTTTTTTTTAATTTTTTTTTTCAACGTTTATTTATTTTTGGGACAGAGAGAGACAGAGCATGAACGGGGGAGGGGCAGAGAGAGAGGGAGACACAGAATCGGAAACAGGCTCCAGGCTCCGAGCCATCAGCCCAGAGCCTGACGTGGGGCTCGAACTCACGGACCGCAAGATCGTGACCTGGCTGAAGTCGGACGCTTAACCGACTGCGCCACCCAGGCGCCCCAAGGCTTGGTTGCTTTTAAAAGAAAAATTATGGGGAGCCTGGGTGGCTCAGTCGGTTAAGCATTCGACTTTGGCTCAGGTCATGATCTCTTGGATCGTGAGATCGAGCCACGTGTCGGGCTCTGTACTGACAGCTGCGAGCCTGTAGCTGCTTTGGATTCTGTGTCCAGAGACAGATTCTCTCTCTCTGTCCCTCTTCCGCTTGAGCTCTGTCTGTGTCTCTCTCTCAAAAATAAAACATTTAAAAAAATTAAAAAAAAAATTATTACTACAAAAGGCACAAAATACACAAATGAAAGAGACCCAAATAATGCTCAGGATATCTTGGGTTGGAGTTTCTGCTTCTTAATGTTTATTTATTTACTTTTGAGAGAGAAAGAAAGAGAGCATAGGTCGGGGAGGGACAGAGAGAGAGAGAGGGAGACACGGAATCCAAAGCAGGCTCCAGACTCTGAGCGGTCAGCTCAGAGCCCGATGCACAGGCCCTGAATTCACAAACTGTGAGATCATGACCTGAGCCGAAGTCGGGTGCTTCACCGATTGAGCCACCCAGGTGCCCCTGGAGTTTCTGCTTCTTAATTCCAACCCAGAAATAGAAATATGTGTGTATTGGTAGAGTTCATGGGGAAGTGGGGAGGATGGTGGTGGCCGGTAGTGTGGATGAACGTGGGTAGTATTTAAAAAAAATTTTTTTTTAATGCTTATTTATTTTTGAAAGAGAAAGAGCACAAGCAGGGGAGGGGCAGAGAGAGAGAGAGGGAGACACAGAATCTGAAGCAGGCTCCAGGCTCTAGGCTCTGAGCTGTCAGCATAGGGACACGGGACTCCAATCCCATGACCTGAGCCAAAAGGGGATGATTAACCAGCTGAGCCACCCAGGTGTCTCGGATAGTATTTTTAATAGCAGAATATTAAAGAATTCTTTAGTCTGTGGAGTTTACATGGCTAGACTGATTTGATTTTGCCATAATCCCCTGGAGAACTGATATGAATCCTGTATTCAAATTCAGAATACCTAGGTCCAAGCTCCTTGCTATCTGGGTGTCATTTAAGCTTTGTAAGCTTCTCTGTGTGTATGTATTTTCCATTAGAGAAGAGGGGATTAAAAATCTCAAAGAGTATTTAATTTTTAAATTTGTATTAAATGAGGCCATATTTGTGAAAGTGCTTTAAAAACAAATCACAGCAAGCTATATTCAGCCATAATATGTTTGTTCATATAGACCTTGATTATATGTGTCTGTGGGGTGAATGATGACATTTGGAACCAGTAAATAATTCACAAGCCTGTTTTAGATATAGATTAGTTCTCAGTCATCCATACACATGGACTAGCATGAATAATTTAGAACTACAAATATTTGTTGGTCATCTACTATGAGCCAAGAAATTTTTTAGGCCTGATTAGAATGTTTGTTTTCAAAGTTTATCATTTTGAGAGAGACAGTGCATGAGCATGCATGGGGGAGGGGCAGAGAAAGAGGGAGGGAGAGAATCCCAAGCAGGCTCTGCTCTGCAGGGAGCTCGCTGTGGGGCTCTATCCCATGACCGCAAGATCATGACCCGAGCAAGATTGTGACCCGAGCTGACATCCAGAGTTGGAAGCTTAACTGATTGAGCCACCCAGGTGCCCCTAGAATTTTTTAAAGCGTAAAAGAAAGGTGCCAACCTCAATGATCTTAATTCTATCTAGAATGTATGTTGTTTTCCATCCTGATGATCTCTTACACATACCAATTTGAGAAACTTCCCTAACCCATCCAGGTAAACCAGTTGTTCTTATACCTCTTCCTACCCCACTGGGCACAAATAACATGTTTAGGTTTCTTCCAGCAGCCTGGAGTGCCCTGAAGGTAGGGCTGTAGCTTCACTTGTATCTCCAGAAGCCCTAGGGTGGTGCCTGGTACATGGCAGACCCAGCTTGGTAACTTTTGATTGAATGACTGACCGATAGTCAAATTGAGAGATAAGATGTATCAGGAAGTAATGTTACAGGGCAGTATTTGATAACAGCAAGTGCCAGTGAATGTTGCACATACTGGGCCTACAGGAATTCAATGAGGTCTAGGTATGGCTGGGACAGGTAGAGAACTTTAAACATAATGATAGTAATAAAAAGTATCTTCCTTTGAATGGAGTTATATAATTTTGTAAAAGATAAATTTCTTTTTTAATTGTTTGGGGCTTTTAAAAACTTAGTAGTTGTGTGCTGAAGGAAGTTAATTTATTAGAAGTTTACAAAATGAGTAAATTTCCTGTGGATAACTAATTATAGATACTCAGTAATTAAAATTTTTTTTCCTTCTGCTATTTCTCTCCTTGAATAGATGTTCTGTAATTGATGGCAAAATGACCAATAATTAGTAATCAAGAAGGGGAGAGAAGATTGTCAGCTACTAAATGTTTGTGGGTTGATCCTAGAGAAAGAATGTGTTTTATTATGATGCCAGCCTCTGTTGATTTGTAGTATTTATTTTTTCTCTCATGTCAAAAGTTTAGTAATCAGAATCTTTAAGGGCTTAAGTAGAACTTTTATTTTTTACAGACTATTCTTTTAAAAGTTGAATTTAATGAGACTCAAACCTTGAACTATCGTTGACCCTAGCTGAAAGGGAGAAGAAAAAATTCGTTGTGTGTGGTAAATAGAAATACTGGTCTGGATCTAAGAAAATAAACATTATCATGATTTCTGTTTCTATTCAAGTTTCTGTTGTTGTGCCAATTTTATGACTCTCTCTGCCCTTATTTTTCTAAAGGTCACTTCCATTCTACAAGTCTTCCGAATTATTAAATTTCCCAAATAACTGTAATCCAAAGAGCCTTTTATCAGTAGCACTAAAAAGAGAAATGCGAGTTCATAAGGAGTTCTCTGTGAGCTTCTCCCTGATCTCTGTATTAGCATTTGGCTGTTAATAAATTTGTCTCTTAGAGATTCATTTCTGCTATTTGTGGGCCTGATTTAAAAAGCTAGAAACGTGGGGCGCCTGGGTGGCGCAGTCGGTTAAGCGTCCGACTTCAGCCAGGTCACGATCTCACGGTCCGTTAGTCCGAGCCCCTCGTCGGGCTCTGGGCTGATGGCTCGGAGCCTGGAGCCTGTTTCCGATTCTGTGTCTCCCTCTCTCTCTGCCCCTCCCCCGTTCATGCTCTGTCTCTCTCTGTCCCAAAAATAAATAAACGTTGAAAAAAAAAATAAAATAAAAAGCTAGAAACTTTTTTTTTTTTTTAAGTAGGCTTCATGCCCAGCACAGAGCCCAGTGTGGGGCTTGAACTCACAACCCTGAGGTCAAGACCTGAGCTGAGATCAAGACATGGGCACTTAACTGACTGAGCCACCGAGGTGCCCCCAAAATCTAGAAACTTTTTAAAAAATAGTTAAATCTTGTTCTTATTCTGCATGTACCACTGATAGTGATAAAGCCACAGGACCAATTCTTGAGTCCTTACTGGGCTGTATCCATACAATAGCATATGGTAAACCAATACATTGTTTGGGAATGGTACATTATATGATAGAGTTTTTTTGGGTTGAGTTTTTTCTCTTAAGTTTGATTTAGGGAGAGAAAGTGGATTTTCCTTGGGTATACACTATAGTGGTGGTAGAAAACAATCTAGAATTGTGCAGGGTGAGTAGGAGGAGATGTAAACACTTGTTTTTGTCCCCCCAAAATAGACAACATGCATGAAATTAAGAGAATATTCTAATATCTTTGAATCTGGAATGAATAGAGTAGTAAGGGGGAAAGGTGGGGAGGAAGGACTGGTAGATTAAAGACATTAGGGTTTCAGTAAATATGTGTGAATTTGCTCTTCCTGGAAATTTGGGAATAAATGAGCTATTCAGCTGTGTCTATATGTCCAGGAGAGTACAGATAGTTTTCTTTTGCCGTTATTTTTGAGGGACCGTCTGGTAGAAGGTACAACCAAAGGAGGCCCTTTGTGAGTTTTCTTTGAGGCTCAAGGAGTTGAAAGACACTGGAATGGGAATGATAGACTGGGTCCTGTGTGCGTGTGTTGACTGTGCCTTGGAAATGGCTGGGAGACCGGAAGGTTTGTTAAGGAGGAGTGGTGAGAGCTTTTGGAGGAAAGATACCACGGGCTGTATTGGGTAGCAGTGGAGTGAGGCAGAGTATGTGGGGGGAGTTAGGCAGAAGGAAGGCAGCTGACCTTTTTTGAGGACTTACTGTGTGTGTTAGGCACTGCCCTAACGTATCTTCGGTTATTTAATCCTACCAAGAGGTCTGAAATGCAGATATTTTCTCTGTTTTATACATAAAGAAATGGAGACACAAAATGGTTGTATTACTTACCCATGATAACATAGCCCTTAGTAGTAGACTGGGATTTGAACCTAGATCTGCCTGAATCCAGAACCATTTCTCTCTCTCAGTGTGGTGTTGAAAAGAGTTGAAATAGGGCAGGTGGACGGCACGTGTTTTTTCAGTCCTCCGCGCTGGATGGGGTGTGCTGTAGTGCCAGGTCAGGTCTTGGGGGTCATATAGGCTGGGTTCATGAAAATCCTGGTCCTGCCGCTTCTTACCTGTGTAATCTTGAGTGGATTCCCTAACCTTTGTGAGCTTTGGCAACTTCATCCATGAGGTAGGGTTAATGATACAAACAAACCCCTTCGTGTTGCTTGGATGTTAAAGTGAAATAATGTCTGAAGCTTTAATGCATGTTACTTCCTGTTACTTCTTTTTTTCCTTTTAGAGCCATCTTATCATCTCTGGGTTGTAACATAGGTCTACACAGGTCTCTTTCGTATGGAATTTGGTCATGTTCTCTTTTTTCTAAGAAGGTTATATTTTGTTTCTTTCACTTGGAACGATCCATATTAATTAAAAACAATCTGCCAACAGTCTTTCCTTTTTCCCTCCCACCTAATCAAGAATTGTGTGAAATTTCTAAGGCTTTTTGTCCCTCCTCTTTCTCCCTGTCTGGATTCCTTGGGACTGACATCATAGACATGGAGGAGTCTCTGACCTTTGAAAATTCTTGACAGCCTTAAGTGTTGTGGTTTTCCAGTGAGTTTTGGGAGGAGTTGGAGGGGACTCAGACACAGCTGTAGTGCATCACTGGAACCGGGAGAAGGTATAATGTGAGAACGTGGACGCTTTGGGGGAACGTGGCAGAGAGAAAATGTAGGGTCAGTAGTTTCTCAGACATTTTAACATAGCTCTGTTATCTCTAATCAGTATTTAATTTTGGGTCATTTTTCTCTGTTACTAAGTAGTTGGGCCCTCAGACCATGCAGACCGAATGTAATATTAGTCTGAGTTAAACAGTGTTTAAGGAAGAGAAATTTGTTGCAAATAAGATCATATAACAAGCACATGTCTTTACAATGACGACTGTTTTAGATTTACCTGTTTACAACACTGATTATCTGATTATCATCCATTCTAGTGTGTGTGTGTGTGTGTGTGTGTGTGTGTGTGTGTGTTTGTGTGTGTGTGGTGGAAACAAATGTGTAAATAAATACAAGTACTCTGGTGTGATAAATAATATAATAGTGGTAGAGTACCAGGTGGAGCAGCAAGGAGGGAGTGGGCAACTTAAGTTGGGAAGCCAGAGAATGTTTTGAAAATAAGGTAGTACTGAGTTAGTCTTATAGAAGAGATAAGAATTCACCTGCTAGGCCATAAGTCATTCCAGGCAGAGGGGACAACATAGGCAAAGGAACTGAAATGTGAGCACATGGTGTACTTGGGGAACTACCAGCACAGAAAGGGGAATGGTGGCAGGTAAATAAGGCAGGAGGGTCAGGGAGAGCCAGATTGTGAAGGAATCTTAAGTTTTAGTCATTGAAGAAGTTAGAGCAGTGAGATATAATACATATTCACATTTTAGATTGACCAGCCTCCATAAGCAAGCAATGCCTGGAGAGAGGAGGAGGGAGAAATTAGGAAGCTGTTTCCTGGAGTGCAGGTTATGAAAATCTGAGAGAGAATGAGAGTTGTAGCTTATGGAAAGTGTGGGATGGATCAGAGAAATTTTAAAGGGAAAATGAGTAGCACTTCATAATGGACTATTTGTGAGTGAGGATAAAGTAAGAGAGAAGTCCAGGGTGGCTTCCAGGTTTTTGTGATTGGATGATGGGGGGAGGGGCGATGGTACCATTTACTAGAATAGGCGTACTGGAAGAGGAGTACTTTGGAAGGGGGAAGGACAGAGATGAGAGAATGAGATTTTTTTTTTTATTTAAAAAAAATTTTTTTTAATCTTTATTTTTGAGAGAGAGAGAGAGAGAGACAGAGTATGAGCAGGGGAGGAGCAGAGAGGGAGACACAGAATCCAAAGCAGGCTCCGGGCTCTGAGCTGCCAGCACTGAGCCCGACGCAGGGCTCAAACTCAGGAACCGTGAGATCATGACCTGAGCCAAAGTCGTACGCTCAACCGACTGAGCCACACAGGCGGCCCCTGAGATCATGTTTTTATGTGCTGTGTTTGAAGGGCATGTAGGAGGTGAGGTGGAGAGTTTGGGGCTGTGAATACGTTTAAGGTCATCAGCATCGAGTGCTGAGGGGCATGCATGATATTTCTGGTGGAGGTGATATAAAATGAGATGAAGGCCAGAGGTAGAGCCTTGGGTGCACTCACCCTTGGTGCAAGCACAGGAAGAGGAGTTCGCGAAGGTGACCAGGACACAGAGCCAGAGAGGCAGGAAGAGTGACCAGCGTCAAGTGCTACAAAGAGACAACACTTCAGATAAGCAGTAAGGGTGATTGTGATGACCTTACTGTAAGTCAGTGCCACTCACTCTCCTTCAGTAGAAGCACATTTTGGCAGGATGAGCACTGCACCTAAGGTGAGGAAGTGGCATCAGTGGATGTCGTTGCTCTTAAGGAGTTTTGCAGGATGGAGGAGAAGAGCAACCGGCAGGTGGGGACAGGGGAGGAAACACGAAGGAATCCCTCTCGCCTTGTTTCATAATTTTTTTCTGTGAAGTCAGAGGCAAGATCACATGTCAGGAGTAAGGGAGGTGATGAGGATTGGGTAGGAGAATGGTGGAGGTGTGGGTCAGTAGCCAAGAAGATGGGTTGACTTGTACCAAAGTCAAGCGGAGACAGCAGTGTTTCATTGAAAGTAATGAGACTGGATACCATTAATTTGTAGTTGGGTTGCCCTGCGTGGTTATGTGATCTCGTCTTGCTCAGGAACCTCAGATAGCAGAGAAGTTGAATGGGAGAGCCATCCATACATATCGGGCCAGTGAACTAGACGGACAGCAGAACTAGGCTTTTACAGGAAAATAAGTGATTGGTCTTTGGGTTCATATTCAATTAGGCAAGAAGGGACAAAGTAGCATCTATCCATTTTTCTTCATCGCCACTGCTGTCATCCTAGTCCAGCTCACCATCACGTCTTTGCAATAATTTCCCAACCAGTTTCCTTAAATCCGTGTGTTCCTTCCACATTCTTCTTCTCACTACAACCAGGGAGATCTTTTGATATTTCAGATCTGATCATGCCCAGTCCCTACTTCCAACCCTTCAATGGCTTCTCGTTACTTTTAGGATAAAATCTCAATCTTTAACAGGGTCCACTAGGCCTCTTCTGATTCTCATTTTGTACCATTCTCACCTCTGTGTTTCTTCCTACCACAGAACGTTGAGCCAGGTTTCCTCTGCTTGGGGTATTCTTTCTTTCCCAGCTTGTCTCCAATTTCTACTCATTCTTTGGTCCTTAGATGTAATAGCACTTCCTTGGGAAAGCTTTTTCTGACTCCCTGTAAGAGATAATACCCATTTCCTGGGCATTTCTTTATTATAATCTTCTATGAAATTTTGTGGGGTTTTTTTTTCCCCTCCAGACTAGAATCTTTGTGAGGATAAAGATTGTATCTACCTAGTTCATTGTTGTGTCTCTAATCCTGACCATAGCGTACCTAACACATAGTAGGCATTCCATGATTTTTGTTGAATTAGTGAATAAGGTGAATAAGGAATTGGATGTCTTAGTCTGAGGTGAGGATATCTTGAATTAAGAGAGCAGGTTTAGTAGTGGAGAGGGAAGGCTGGAAGCAAGATGAGGTTGTAGCCAAAGTAAGGTGTTGGAAGTTGAAAGTACAGAGGTGCAGTAATTTTAGGAGATGGCAGGGTCCAGGACTGGGGCGTTGGAGTGGAGATGGAGGTCTTTGCATTTGATGAGATTATGAAACTCTCTGGCACAAACGTTGGATGGATTGTGCAGGTGGGTGTCAAAATTGCTGAGGAAAACGGTAGGATTTAAAGTGAGAGCAATATAAGGCAGGAGTCTAGGTCTTTAATAAATATGAGCGAGAGGCTCAGCCCTTTCTTAGAATTCAGTGGATAAGAATCAGGGTCGTTTGGGGTTCAGTAATGCCACAGTGCCTTGGGAGGCAGTGTGGTGCAGTAGAGAGAGCGTGTGTCCAAAATATCTGGGTTCAGACTTTGGGCAACCACCTGACTTTTTAAGCCTTATATTTGTTTATTTGTAAACAACCCATTTTTCTGTGAAGAAATGCTTTCTCTAATCCTTTTCTATGAAAATGCCATCATTCTTGGGAATAGATTTTATTGTTCCAGAGAAGAGAACAAAGGCCATTATGTGAAAGTTACAGAGGGAGGTGGGCTGGTGATTTAGTTTAGAAAAGCGTTTTCTCACAATTAGAGTTGTCCAACAATAAGATGGACATGTGGCAAAGGAATGAGTTCTCCATCAAAGCTTGTATCGATGTGGAGGCGGGCTGATTTCTCTGTCAGAGATGTGATAGAAGGGTTCCTGCATGGGGGCAGACACTGGATTACGTAATCACTAGTCTTGTCCACTTGGAGGATTGGCGGGTTTTGACCCCAGTTGAGATTTGTCTATACATGATTCAATCAACAGATGTTTGAGTGCCTCCTCTGCTTTGCGTGAAAGTTTGGAAGCCAGTGTTTTCTTTTTTTCGTTCCTGTGTGCTGAGACAGAGCCCAGGACTGTGTGTCTTAGTCTGTGTTGTGGATATTTCCCATTTGGAATTTGAGAAGCGCAAGCCCGGTGTTGCTGGTGATGTAACAAAAGCTACTGTCCTCACCTGGTGGGTGGGGTTAGGGTGGAGTCTGTGGCCGCACCTGGAGGCATCAAGTACAACAATGTGCTGCCAAGAAGTTTGGTTTAGTGATTTGAATTTTTTAGCAAGTAATTCTAGATAACCGTTGGATCTCTACATTACTTTCCAAAACTAATTTTTGAAAAGAATGACCTACTATGTTGGCAAATGAGATCTGTAATGCCATGGCATGGCATTGATGGTTTTCACTGGTTTCTTAGTCACAGGAGCCTGTGTCTGGCTGGGTGGGAAATTGCCTACACATGTGTGGCTTAATCAACTCTTGTCTCTTATTGCTGACTGCCGATTGTGTGTTTATTGTACATCTCCCACATTCTTTCAGAAAGTTATTTAGAGTGGCTTTCCTAAGTTCCTTTGCATATTTTTTTTTTAAGAGAGAAAATTGAAATTCATTTTGCTGCTCTGCTCTTGGTTTAGCATTAGTCATGCTTTTAAGTTATTTGGGCTGCACCCATCTCCTGTGACCTTTGAGACAAGGACTAAAATGGTCTTGGAGAAGAAATTCTTCTCTGTATCAAGGGAGGGGGAAGCCACTCATTCATTTATGAATTCTGAAGGGATTTAACTCTTAAGTATAAATTGTAAGAAACTAATTATAACTTAACAGTTTGAATTTGAGGTATGTTGGGCCAAAAGTTCCTTATGCATTGGCAGCCTTTTCTCACAATTGTGATACTGAAGTGGAAGGAAATTAGACATTGATAATATGTAGACCGAAAGAGAATGTCAGGATCATGTCAGGCTGTAGTGAACTGAAGTTCATTTTTTTTAACCCTGGAAAGGATCTTAGAGGTCATCAAATGCAAGTCTAGGATATACAAGAGGCAACTGAAACCCTGTAAGTAATTTGACCAAAGCCACCCAGCTAACATACACAGGTGTAGGTCAAAATCATACGATCCGAGGGTGGTGGAAGTAGTAACAGAAAGGAGAGTTTCTGAAACTTGGGAAGATGGATTAGGACCATCTAGAAATAGAGGGATTATATGAAGCATGAAGGACCCTGGAATTTTTTATCTGCTAACTTAAGCCGAAAATTGATTGGTTTGGTGGTGGCTGGTGTGGAGGTTCACTGAGTCATTTAATCATTTACTCATTTACTCATCAGGCATTTGACTGCCTACAATATTGTAGGTGCTGTGCTAAGTGTTGGGGCTACAAATATGAATAAAACACGCCCCTGCACTCATGGATCTCTTGTACTACTGGAATCGTACAAGAGAGAATACTTTGTATTTTGCCCTCTCTCTCAAAAAATTCGGTGTCACCAAATTAGTGACCTACTGGCTTTATGACCCACAAATCATCGATGTTTATTTGCCTTAATATTTCTAAGGAATGCAGAAAATCAGGATCTGATCATACCACTGAACAAGCTGTGTCCTGGGGTAAGGGGCGTTTGAAGAAAAAGTATCTGAGTCACCCTTAGACTTCAGGTTGTTTAGGAGAAGATGTTTCTGAAGAGAGTCACCCGAGTCACGTTTTACCTTTGAGAATTCTACTTTTGGCTTTCCCCAAAAAAGCAAGGGATTGGTGCGTGTGGTAGGACAGGTGTGTTACGGTTACTGTAGGAACAAGCTGTCTTCTCCAGAGAACTAAACCTGTCTACTGTGGCCAAATTTGGTTAGAGATTGTTCTTCACTTTGTTATTGCTTCCGCAGCTGGGACTGCCAACTTCAGAGGAATGTGGATTGGTGCCAGGCTATCAGGTCAGGGACATAATTTCTGCCAAAGTCAAGTCTGAAAGAGGAGATCTTTTTCAGGTGAACTTATTTGGTTCATTTGTCCTGGGTGGAGAAAGGCATGTTTCCTGGGTTCATGAAGTCAATGGACAAAAATGAACTCTGTGTACCTTTGGGATCTCTACTCTGCTTTGTGTAATAGCTTATTGTTTCATTTTGAGTAGTTTTAGCTGTCAGTTTGCTCCTTCCGTGTCCACAGCCAGGCTCAGAACACTAGTCAGCTCTAAAGTTATTCAGTGTATAGTATTCATTCAGCAAATATTTACTGAGGGCCTGTATGCCAGGCACCGTGCCAAGTAATACATGATGAGGATACATTAGTGAACAAGACACACAAGCACTCAGCTTTTAAGAAACTTAAATATTAGAGGAGGAGACTAGACAGCAATGAATTAAAATAATTTCAGGGTATAGCAAATGCCAGGAAGGAAATAAACAAGGTGGGGAGTTCTTCAGGGTGGGTAGTCTGCTGTTTCCTTCTATTAGTTTGGGTAAGCAAACTGATGGAGGGAAATGGAATACTCTAGAAAGACAGAAGAAAAGCATTGAGAGTGACATTAAGTTTTGTGATTAATTTAGTAGTTAAGAAATTAATGGGGAATTAGGAAAGTAAATGTTGCTCTTCATAATAAATTCAACTGAAATGAATGAGGCAGGATAGTTTCCCCATTTGGTTAGGAAGCTGCGGAAATTGGGCTGTGATCATCCTGTCTCAGTGTAATTTGAGCCTTATGTGTTTATTTCCTCCTCAGGTGGAGGGCTGAGTTTTGATCTATGTCCACCCTATCTCAGCTGCCTGAAAGTACTTAATGATCACATGACCCTGGACATGGATGCTGTCCTGTCGGATTTTGTCCGTTCCACAGGCGCAGAGCCTGGGCTGGCCCGAGATCTCCTGGAAGGTAAGGAGTCATGAGGGGAGAATGAGAAGAAAGTAAAAGACTATAGTGGGGGCGCCTGGGTGGTTCAGTCAGTTAAGCATCCAACTTTGGCTCAGGTCATGATCTCGAGGTTTGTGAGTTCGAGCCCTGAGTCTCTGTGCTGACAGCTCGGAGCCTGGAGCCTGCCCTCCCCTGCTCACACACTCTCTCACTCTCTTTCAAAAGTAAACATAAAAAAATAAAACATAAATGAATAAAAGGCTATTGTTAGGATGACTTGGAACAGTTTAAAGTGATCCAAAAGGTACTTTGTGTATGGCAGGCCTTACATTTAAGTTGCTTCTGATGACTTTGTGTATGACTCACCATAATTTTAAAATGCAAAATCCCCTTTTTACCTTGAATTTTGGGGGTGGCTTTCTCCACTGTCAATTTGTGCAATGGTAATGCAAGTGAAATTTTATATTAGTCCACTAAGAGCATAATTCTAGATCTGTAAGGTTTCCTCTTTATAAAAATGACTTTTGGGTTTTTGTATTTGGAATCATCCGTGGTTTTGTTTCTTTTCTTCCCTAATTTGTACAGATGGTTCTTTGTAGAGTGAATTAAGTTAATGTTTTCATTTTGTTGCCTTCGTTTACTTATATCTGTATATACCCATAAATGTGAACATTCTAGACTTTAAGATCCTCAAGGCTTGGAATCATGTCAGTAGGATCCTTTGCTTAGAGTCATAATTAACAGATGTTTTTTGACGATGGAAGTATATAATGATACAAATGGGTAAGCCTGTGGAGGAAGGGGCAGGTTAGGTTGTTAGCCTTAGCAAGGTGTGACAATTTGACATTTGCTTCTACCTGTTAATTAGGAGATGGAAGGTCTGGGTTTAAACTCCAGTATGCTAATTCAGGATGACTCTGCCCTTGACTGGCATTTTCAGTTTTATCTCCTGCCACCTTCTTATGTTTCAGCCTGGCCCCACTTGTCACCTTTCCCTGGTCACATTGTTTTTGAAGTCTGTAGTGTCTCTTCCTCCTTTGTTCTCCCCAAATTCTCCTCATCCTCCAGGATTCAGCTCAAAGGCTTCCTCTTCCTTTTGTAACATGTGTTGAATGCCGTACGCATTCAATATGTGTGAGGTACTTGAGATAAGATTATTTTATTCTTAAAGTCACTCTGCATTGTAGGTTTTATTATCCCACTTTACAGTTTTAAAAACTGAGGTTCAGAGAAGTTAAGGAGGATCTGAACTCAGACAATCTGGTTTCAGATGCTGGCTCTTCACAATTATGTTACAATTAATATTGATGTAATCCCCCCCCCCCCCCCGCTGCACTTTCGCTTACTCGCGTGTGCACACACACGCGCGCACACACACACTTCTGTGTTATGAAGGAAAAGTTGAGGGGGTAGTATGGAAGTATAAGAGAGAAACCTAATTTAGATGTAGGATACAGAAAGGCCTTTCTGAGAAAGTGACATTTGAGCTGAACCCGGAAGAGCGCGTGAAGGTAGCAAGACAAAGGGATGGACGAGAGAGTGTCGATACAGAAGCTTACGCAAGGACCCCAAGGTGAAAGAGAGTTTGGCACGAGGTAGGAGGAGTGGAGCAAGAGTGGTAGGAAATGAGTAGAGAGGCAGGAAGCAGAATACGGGGGCCTTTGTAGACTGTAGTAAGAAGTTTCCATTTCATTCTGTGTTCAGTGGGAAGCTGGTGAAGCGTTGTAGTCAGGGGAGTGACATGATTGGATTTGAGCTTTGGGTGAAGGCTATAGAATGGATCGGAAGATGGCCAGAGAAGTGGTCGACCCAGTTAAGTCTGTTGCCACAGTTGAGGTGGGAGATGATAGTGGTGCTGTGGTGGCAGTAGAGAGAGAAGTGGATGGATTTAAGATAGGATTTCGAAGGGAAATCAAAGGGCCTGATCCTCATTTTTCCCCCTGCCTTTGTCTTTCTCTCTTGCTTTTTCTTTAAAAGCTAGCTTTGGTTGTAGTGTAAAGAACAGATTTGAGAGGGGAGATATTAGCAGAAGAGAGACTAGCTGAGCCCCTCCCAAAGACCAGGGGATGATCATGAGACGTGCATGGGACAGTGACAATAGAGATGGGCAAGAAAGAACAGATTTTGAGAGATGTGTCATGAGCGCAAACATTGACTAGGTAGTGAGGGAAGAGGAGTCGGGTTTGAGTAGTGAGGAGCTGAAGACGAGGCCAGTTTCTGGCCTGGAGGGCTTGTGATGCCATTACGGATTTGGGGAATATAGAAGGAGACGAAGCAAGTCTTAGGAAGGAGGATGATGAAGGGGGGTGCCTTTGGTTGGTGGCTCAGTCAGTTGAGCATCTCACTTTGGCTCAGGTCACGATCTCGCAGTTGATGAGTTCGAGCCCTGCCTCGGGCTCTGGGCTGACAGCTCAGAGCCTGGAGCTTGCTTAGGATTCTGTATCTCCTTCTCTCTCTGCCCCTCCCCTGCTCATGCTCTGTCTCAAAAATAAATAAATGCTTAAAAAATAAATTGAAAAAAAAAAAAAAGGAGGAGGATGGACATTCAGTTTTGGACAAGCTGATTGTTAGGAGGATCTGATTTTAAGGAGTCTACCACAGAGTTGGAAATGCAGAGTCAGTGTTCAGTACAGTGTTCTGTATTTCCAACTGTGTGGTAAACCTTCATTCGTTCGTTTGTTGAGTCAGGAAAAAAGTCCTCATTCTTCAACAAATATATATTGAATACCTACTATGTTCCAGGTTCTAGGTGCTTGAATAAAACAAAACTGGTCTTATATTATAGCAGGAAACACAGTCAATAAATAATAAACATGATAAACAAGTCATTGGAAAGTATGTTATAAGGTGTGAAGTGCTATGGAAAATGATAAGGGAAATGGTGAGATAGGTTGTGATTTTTACTTGGGTAGTCAAGGCAGGCCTAATTAAGAATGTGACATTTGAACAAATACCAGAAGGAGATGAGGAGTTGTCTGTGTAGAAAAAATTGAGGAAAGAGCCTTCTAGGCAGTGGGGATAGTTGGTGGAAAGTCTAAAGGTGGGAGCAGTCTTAGCTGTTTGTAGGAACGGCACAGAGGCCAGTATGACTGACGCAGTGTGAGCAAAGGGAGTTGGAAGAAATAGTGAATGTAATGGTTCAGAAGTAAATTCATTAGGCATTAATGATTCATGCAGCTTAACTGGAGAATTATAATATCAAGACATCACAGCAATAGCAATAAATACATATATAAAGCTTTCTGTGTACCAGGGCTTTTAATTCATTTATCTTCATAACAGCCCTGCATGGAATCATCTCCATTTTCATAGTCAGGGAAATTGAAGCACAGAGAAAAACCTGGAAAAGTAGGCCAGGTCATAGAGGCGCCTGCGTGGCTCAGTCGGCTGAGCGTCCGACTTCGGCTCAGGTCATGATCTCAATGGTTTGTGGGTTCGAGCCCCACGTTGGGCTCTGTGCTGACAGCTCAGAGCCTGGAGCCTGCTTCGGATTCTTTGTCTCCTTCTCTCTCTGCCCTTCCCCCGCTCACACTGTGTCTCACTCTGTCTCCCAAAAATAAATAAATGTAAAAAAAAAAAGAAAAAAAAAAGTAGGCCAGGTCATAGAAAGCCTTGAATGTCCGACACAGGAGTCTAGAATTTATTCTGTAGGCAGTGGCAAGAAATTCGCAATTTTGATTGTGGAACTGAAATGATCAGAATTGTGCTTTAGGACGCCTGGGTGGCTCAGTCGTTAAGCATCTGACTTTGGCTCAGGTCATGATCTCATGGTTCATGAGTTCAAATCCCACATTGGATGAGCTCGTGCCCCACATCGGGTGAGCTCGAGCCCCGCTTCAGGTGAACATGAACCCACTTTGGGTAAAAAAAAACCCACGAGCCCCCACTTCAGGTGTGCCCTGGTTCATTCTCTCTCTCTCTCTCTCTCTCTCTCTCTCTCTCTCTCTCTCTCTCTCACTCTCTCCCCCCCCTCCCCCCACACACCCACCCTTTGCTCACTTGTGCCCTCTCTCTCAACAACAACAAAAGAACTGTTTTAAAAAGATTAATCTCATGGGATACTTTAGAGTGGATTGATGGGACGCTGGGTGATAGGAATTGAATTAAGTGGGTAGCAGATGGAATAGAAGAGAAAAAAGTGTGAACGATTATGTCTTAATGTGATTTATTGAGTAATACAACTGGAGAAAGCAGCAGAAAAATCTATTATGACAAATCTACCATTTAGGGTCTTTTCTTCAGTAGAGTAGTGATTCTTAAATTTAGGGGCAGTTAACAATTCCTTTTGGTAAGCTGATGACAGCTGTCAGCTCCTTCTATAGAAGAATACACATACACAGTTTCAGATGGTTTAGGACGTCCTAGAGCATGTCTAGGCTAAGAACTCTCTGGATCTCGGAACTAAGAGACCTGGGCTTTCGTTGTACTTGTCCCTGGTGCAAACTAGCTCATTCTTTCTTTAGGCTTCCTCTGTGTTAGCTGTCAAACAAGGTCACTAGGTCTGCGTGGGCCCTTTCAGTCCAGAGACAAAGTGTCAGTGCTCACAGAGCTGACTTAGCAAATAGACAAGTAAATAAATAAATTGTGATACCACACAGTGAAGTGTTAATGAAGAAAATTAAATCAGGGTAAGGATTGGGAGAATGATGGACACGCTCATGAGCACATGCTTGCTAGTTTTGAAGAGGTGGTTTGAGTGATCGTTCTAGGTCTTTCCTCAATCTCCCTATACTCTGAGCACCCAGTTCCCTTTTTGCTTTGTCTCCTGCCAGGAAAGAATTGGGACGTGAGTGCCGCCCTCAGTGATTTTGAACAGCTACGTCAAGTTCGTGCTGGGAACCTGCCGCCACCCTTTAGTGAAGGGAGTGGTGGCTCCAGGACCCCTGAAAAAGGGTTTTCTGATAGAGAGTCTGCCCGCCCTCCCCGGCCCACCCTACAGCGGCAGGATGACATCGTTCAAGGTACTGGGGTAACTGAGGGGGTGTTTCTGTAGATGGAGTAGAAAGGAAGAGAGGGGACTGCTGAATGGAGTCATCCTTTGGAAATGACCCTATTCCTCCCCTGCCAAACTGAGGTGGCCTCAGTGTGTCTTGGTGCATTATGGGGATTACCCTGTATGAAGGTACCGCACTGTCTCACTGCATCTTGAATATTACTCTGTAGTAAGGCCCTTTGCAGATACTGGGAGAGAATTAGAGGAAGGAGAACAATCTAGTTGTTGTGATAAGGTACATAAAGGTAAAATTCAAAGGATTATGGCCATTTACCTCTTTGGTTAATATTTGTCAGTGTCTATCAAAATTTAAAAATGCATGTGTACTCTGACTCAATTTGATTTCTAGAAATTTATCATATATGTGTATGTGCATGTGGGCGTATATATATATCCTTTAAATAAATATATACATGCATACATAAATAGACACATACACATATGTAGCATAAAGCTTGGAAATGAAAGCTTGAAAAAAAAAAGGACAAGTTAAAGCTTGAAAACAGCCTTTAATGTCCATTAAATAAATTAAAATCTTCTATGTTGTGGAGTACTCGGCAGCCATTGGAAAGAATTAAGTAGAACTTGATGTGCTGTTTTTGAAGCATCTCTAAAATCTACTGAGAGAGGTAAGATGTAGTAGAGTTATATGGTGTGTTCTTGTTAGTGTTTTTTAAAATGATTTTAAAAGCTGTATGTGCTTCTGTGTGCATAAAAAATTCTAAAAGGATCCAAAAGTTTGCTTCGGGGGAAGGGATCAGAAATTTTAAATATGAGGGAGATTTCTTTGTAATACTTTGCACCTATTGATGGTATTTTGATTTTTTACCATGGGCTTATGGTACTTTTTATTTTTTTATTTTATTTATTTTTATTTTTATTTTTTGGTACTTTTTAAATACTTGAAAAAAATGGTTTAAAAAAGAACATCACTATGAAATAACTTTAGACAACTCTTGATTGACTTTGTGTGTCATCTCTGGCAAGTATTGTATTAAGAACTACTTCCCAACGTAATTTTTAGCGATTTTAATAATCTTGATATAACTCAAGCCATGCAAAGGAATTGTAACATGACACTGAGCAGATTGTGATCACAGAATATCTGCTGGGGAATTGTAAGTGCCATGTAATTGAAACAAATGAAATGATTGGGGGCACTGTCTATGTTATTGTCTTTCTCTGTAGCATGTTAAGTGAGAATGACTGTACCTCTACAGTTCTGATAAATATGAGTATCGAGAAAAGTTGTAGTAAATAATGTAAGTAAATGATATTGATGGTAGATGAGAAAGTTCCCGGGTGATTTATCATTAATTTTCTATAATGGAAATGCTTTCCTATGTTCTCCAAACAGTGAGAATTATCAGAGTGATTATTTGATTCAGTCTAGCCAAACGAAAGCCCCACTTCCCTTATTTCCTCTTTTTCCTACCAAACAGTGACCAAATTGCCAACTGAATGAGTCCCTATTATGTTGGGAAATGGAATTGAAAGAAGATAGAATCATGGGGAGAAGTTCAGGCAAATTCTCTTAAAAAGGGTAGAAAGAGGAATATATATTTGGTGCTAATATAAGTGCTTGCAAAAATACTACTTTCTATATTTCTCCATTTGTATTTGGCTTGAGAAAAAGGGTTGGGAAATGTGGCAGCCAGTTAGATTCAGAGTTAGCCCCTGTGTGCTAGAAGAGGTAACCCTTGTCAAGAGGTAACTATCACCATGTGAGTGGAAAGTTCTCTGGGCTGTGTATGTTCTAAGGTAACTCCATTTCTCATTGCAGAAAAACGCCTGTCTAGGGGCATCTCCCACGCCAGCTCCAGCATTGTTTCCCTGGCCCGATCCCATGTCTCCTCCAATGGTGGGGGTGGGGGGAGCAGTGAGCACCCCCTGGAAATGCCCATCTGTGCCTTCCAGCTTCCAGATCTCACTGTGTACAACGAAGACTTTCGCAGCTTCATAGAGAGAGACCTTATTGAACAGTCCATGTTGGTTGCCTTGGAACAGGCAGGTCAGTGAGTGCTTCTTTTCCCAGGCCCTTCCCTCTGCTTTCTACCTGGAGGCAGCCACGTGGAGGGGCTGGCCTTGACCAATAGCTTCCAGTCTAAGTGTGGGATCTGACTGCAGTCAGAGTCAGGAATCAGTCAGATAAACATGCACCGAGCTAGGTGCTTCTTCTCAGGACACATATTAGACACTTTCCTCTGGAAATTTCCTGTTTGATGGAAGGGAAACCAGATATACACATGAAAGGCCCAGTAATCAATGCCTAAAAATCCAGACATGGGGAGAAAAATACAAACGAATTACAGTTGGCTCTGGAACTCCTTGTGACCAGAAAGACCCAAACTATAGATGATGTACGATGGTGATTAATTTAGAAGTTCCATTTGTTTACATGAACCTTTCCCAAAAGATTTATTTGCCTTTACAATTGTGTTTGTCTTAAATTATTGTTAAAATTAGTTAATATGATGGGTTGGGGCTGCTGGGAATTCTGGGAAAAGCTAGTCATGTATTAAAAAACTCCCTTGGAAGAAAGACTGGGGCTAGGAAGTAGGGGCATGGGTAAGAAGCTTTCATTTTTCATTCGGTAACTGTGTGCATCTATTTATACTTTTTTAAAAAGTTAGCACGTTATCTGGCTTAGTGACATTATAGGCCAATTTTTCTTTCTGTAGACTTTTCGGTAATTCAGGAAAACTTTTAAGCATGATTCATAAAATATTGTCCTCATATGAATAATGGGTTGGCAATTGTGGATGACTGTACAGGACTGAGACTCATTTTCTTAGGTGTTTCATGTACTTTGCTTGTTGCTCATGTTTTTAAAGTCATACCACGTACAAGCTGACAACGCTGACTGTCACGTATGCAGATGATACTTACATGACACTTGGACTACATGCTTTGGTTTTTCTTTTACTGATGTTGGGTTTGTGCTGAGATTCACTGGCACAATATTCCCTGGTCTCCGGAGCAGAGTGAAGGAATCAGAGCCAGACCAAGTAGCCAACACAGATTTCAACCTGTGACTTTGGCCTCCTCACCTAACGCAGAGTTGCTCAATCTTAGCACTGTTGACATTTAGGACCAGATAATTCTTTGTTGTTTGAGCTGCCTGGTACATTACATTACGTTTAGCAATCTCCCTGGCATCTACCCACTAGATGCCAGTAGCATCCCCCCTACCAATTGTGACAACCAAAAATATTTCCAGATACTGCCAAATGTCCCTTGGGTATTGATGAGATCAGTGGTCCCCGTGTAACAACTGCTGATCTAACCAATCATGCTCTCCAGCTTCTGATGGACTAGGTGTAAGTGACGAAGGTATAAAGACAAACAGAGATGATTTTATTCTGGGTAGGTTTCCTACCCAAGTTTGGGTGGAGGCAAGTTGGGAGTTGTTTGAGGGCAAGGGGGTGGGAAGGATAATCTGCTCCTCTCCTTTTCCTCCTTTTTCTGTAGGGCGTTTGAACTGGTGGGTGAGTGTGGACCCTACCTGCCAGAGGCTGCTTCCTTTGGCAACTACTGGGGATGGGAACTGCCTTCTCCATGCAGCCTCCCTAGGTGAGTCTTGAAGATGGTGTTCCATACCCTCCGAAAGCAATAGAATTAAATCTCATGTGCAGGACTTGATCCGGCTAACCTTGATCTTAGACAGAAGTAATGATAGTGTGTGTGTACGTGCTCGTGTACGCGCTAGTGTGTGTGCACATGCACATGGGCATGCGGGACGGGATGGAGGAGAGCTCTGCCCCGGATTTTCAGCCTTGTTCAGAGGACATGTGGAGAAGCCAGGACTTAGCATGGGTCCCGCTCCAAGAGCTGCCCCCCAGAAGTAGTGAGCAGCAAGCATACAAGCGCTATAGAGCTATGTGTGGATATCATTCTACTTAATGCTTCCTCTTCTGGTATATAAAAAAGATGTGTTTTCATCGGTTTCTGGGATATTTGCTTACTTTAATTGTACAACTTATTTATAATTCAATGTCTTTTGCCTTAGATCTTTAAAAAGTCTTCATTTTCCAACCATCCCTCCAGCTTTGATGCTGATGGCCATGTGCCAGACCCGCCTTATCTGCTGCTACCCTGTATTTTAGTTTGTTGAACTTACATCGGGAATAAGGGGCTTTCTATCAGGAGTTTGTAGGATGTGGTATATTCCCCCACTGTTAAGTTCTCGAAGTTCCTGAACCTCCAGAGTGGGAACATCTTTTCTTTCATGATTATAAGTCGCTCTCCCCTATGTCACAGTGGGTTCTTTGAACCTGGCCTTTAGCCTGATTTCCTTCATGCTAGGGTATGTGCATCATAATTAATAAGTGGTGTGAAGTCATGGTAAAGTGTCCTACTGATATGTTTCCTTGCCACAGGCATGTGGGGTTTCCATGATCGGGACTTGATGTTGCGTAAAGCTTTGTACGCACTGATGGAGAAAGGAGCTGAGAAGGAAGCATTAAAACGGCGCTGGAGGTGGCAGCAAACACAGCAGAATAAGGAGGTGAGGGAGTTTGGGTGGGAGCACCTTACTCCCCAGAGTTAGCTACACAAAATGCTCTGTGCTTCCCAGTAGGCAGTGTCTTCTGGGGTTTAATCAGTTGGCGCTCCTCTTGTAATCCTGGAAATTATAGAAAATGCAGACGATGCCATAGGGCCGATGCCTGCCTGATACAGTCACGAGAACTAGTGTGGGGAAGCCGAGACCTATAGAGGAGGTAGCTAATGTTGTGCTCATCGGGTAGGTGCTCAGGAAGCCTTCAGTAGCAGTCTTTTGCAAAATAAGATAATGACAAGTCCACAGGATTTTTGTATTGTTTTGGGTTTTTTGGCCTCTAATAAGGCTAGACCAATTTTTAAGGACTTCTATGTTTTCAATCCTTATAAAAATGTAAATGCTTAAAAATGTTGTTGGCTGTATGTACTATTTGCTTTTCTTTTTTTCTTTTTTAATTTTTTTTTTTTCAACGTTTATTTTATTTTTGGGACAGAGAGAGACAGAGCATGAACGGGGGAGGGGCAGAGAGAGAGGGAGACACAGAATCGGAAACAGGCTCCAGGCTCTGAGCCATCAGCCCAGAGCCCGACGCGGGGCTCGAACTCCCGGACCGCGAGATCGTGACCTGGCTGAAGTCGGACTGCGCCACCCAGGCGCCCCGTATTTGCTTTTCATGTACTCTGTTTGAAAATCTTAAAAACATGCCTGTTAAATTGAGTTTTAATTGTACTTTTCAGGGGTTCAGCAGATGTTGAGACTGCTTTTGTATAAGAAAGTAACAATGGACTGTTTGTATTTTCTGTGTACTTTCCATCCCCATAACAGGGGTTGGGCAAACTATGGCCTATGGGATAAATCCCACCCACGGTTTTATAAAACAAAAAAAAGAAGAAGAAAAATTTATTGGAACACAGTACTGCCCATTCATTTATGTGTGTTTGTTTATGTTAAGTGCTTTCCTCATGTAGACTAGAACAGCAGCAGAATAGAGTAGTTGCATATGGCTCGCAAAGCCTAAAAGATTGACCGGCAGTTATGACAGAACAATGAAAGAGTTTGCCGACCCCTCGCTTTAATATAATAATGATTCTGTACATTTCCATAAAGATAACAGATCTCCCTCTTTCCTTTTCCTCTGGTTTTCTCTGTCTTCTGTGTTTATCTCATGCTCTTTGTGTGTCTTTTTTTTTTTTTTTTTTTTTTTTTTTTTTTTGCCATGTTTATGGCTGGGTGCTCTGGCCTAAATATGGGATTGTCTTTTCAGAAACTTTCCTTTTTCTTTCCATCTTCTTTCTTGTCACCTTTTATTGCTGTGTCATAACTGGCCATTGTATAGAACTAAAAGGTTTTGTTTTGGTTTTTTTTTGGTTATTAGAATTTTATGTCCTGAAGATTAAAATATGTAGGTAGAATGTGTCATGTTTCTTTCTTAAAAACAAAGAACCGTCATTAAAATTAGGATAGTATTAAGATCAGAGTGCTGTCTTTGATCACCCAGTCTTCCCCAGAGGATTCCTGAGGGGAAATAGATGCACAGGGGCGAGGCCAAGTGGACGGCCCTCTTCACTACCACCGAATCCCACGCTCCGTGGTTAGCTGACACGGACCTCGTGGAGAGCTCCTTTGGCCTGAGCCAGAACCGGTCTCGAGTTGGCCTTCTTCACCACTGACTTCACTCCATACCCGAACCTTACATTTGCCTACTCCAGAGTCCAGAAAAGGCCAGACTAGAGCATTTAGCTATTAAGTAAAAGTTCGATACTGAAAATGTGGCCTAGAAAAGTGTTTTAGTTGAGACCATTTAAAGTATTATACAGCATCTTGGACGTGGGAATGGAGGGAGGTGTGAGGGACTGGGGGGTAATCAGGACCAAATACCACACAAACTAAATTGGTTTTGATTTCTCAGGGCTTCTTGTTTTGTGTTGAAATTGGTGTCAACCAATTCAGTGAGGATGGGGTGCCTGACTGGCTCAGTCGGTAGAACATGTGGCTCTTGATCTCGGGGCTGTGAGTTTAGCCCCACGTCGAGTGTAGAGATTGTTTAAATAAATAGACTTAAAAAAAGAAAAAAATCAAACAAACCAGTAAGTACATTCTCAGGCTAGAAGGGTACACCATCTAGTGGCTGTGTGTATAAAAACAGGAAGCTGAAATAGGTGAGAGGAAGACGGAGAGTGACCAGAGCACCCAGTATATATTGCCTGTGCATTGTTCTTTTTATTTTTAATAGAAAACTTTGTTACAGAATTTTACAAACAGAAAATAGCTTTGTCACTTTTTTGTTACTAAGGTTAAATGTGCTTATAACAGCTCTTTAATTCTAAAATTTGTTCCTCATGCCCTTCATGTTTCCAGTGTGATTCTTTCTACTCTGTCAATGTGCGTTTAAGCAGTATAAACTCATGTAAATATTAATGTAAGCCAAATACAATTAACACAGACTCATCTCCCAAATTATCATGTATACTCTAAAGCCAAATGATATTTTTAAATTATTTGTATCACTTCTCCCATTCCTTTGCTAAAAATTATAGTTTCATTCAGCATGCATTTCTCGATTACTGATCACATCATAGGCACTAGCATGTTGCCTAAAATGTGCTCCTGGCCCGTAAGAGTAGTAGTAGGAGACTGACATGTAAATACATAATTGCACCAAGGTAACAGGTTATGGTTTCTGTGATGAAGTCTATATAGCAGTTGAGGAGGGAGACCACAAAGGCAGGAGTGGATCTACCCGGAAGATTTAGGAAAGGCTACAGAGAAGAAAATACTTGAATTCTGTCCTGACAGTGGAGAAACTGTTCACCAGGTGGCAGGGAGTAGGCTGCTCCAGACAGAAGGAACAAGCTAGACGAAGGCTCAAGCACAAAGTAACACAGTGCATTCAAGGAATTACAGATAATTAAATGATGCCTTCGAGAGGTGGGTAGGGGCCAGGAAGTGGACTTTGTATGCTATGCTTATGGAGTTTGAGCTATATCTAGTAGGTGACGATGGTTCTGAAAAGAATTTGTGACAGGACGCAAACATCAGATTTTAATTTTGGAAAAATCTTTCTGTTAGCATTGTAGGAGGTGGATGAGAAGAATGCAGACTAGAGTAGTGATACCATTTAAGGGTCCATCACAGTAGTTCATGCTTTATAATTGTTGACTAAGGAATCCAGGTGTGGAGTGGGTACAAGGAGGGGAGTCTTTGGTACCCTCCCTGGTTTCTAGCTTGGGTGTTTGGCTGTTACTCTGTGCTCTTCACTAAGGCAGGAATACAGGAGGAAGAGTGTGGTGTTGGAAGAGGTAAGAGTTCAGTTTTGACTCCATAGAGTTTGAGATAGTCATGGGCAGGTAGCCATCTTCAGTAGGCAGCTGGATATGAATATAGAAATTAAGACGAAGTCTGGACTGGAGGGGACATTTTACAGTCCTGAGCATATAGATGGCAGTAGATGAGATTATGGCAGTAGAAGAAATCACCCAGAAGGGAGCAAGGCTGCTGATATTGTTGACACAACACCAATATTGCTAGAGTGGACAGAGTTGAGAGAGACAGGAGAAAGTAGTATTGTGGAAGCTAAAGGAAAAGGAAGTTTAACAAGGAGTTGAAATCTGTGTGAAGGCTGAGAAAGATGAGAACCAAAGAATCCACTGAATCTGGGAATTAGAAGGTCATTATCCTTTGCCAGAGTTGGTTAGGTGAAGTCATGTAAATGGGGTAAGGGGTGTAGGCTGAGGAAAGAAACAGAAGCTAGACCGCAATGGGCTGGAAAAGAGTGTAAGAAGAAGAAGTGTGAGAGAGAGCCGAAACTTCTGTGGATCTTGACTAGGAAAGGGAGAAGAGTTGTGACTTTGTAGTACACATTATAAGCCAAGGCCAAGAGAATAGGCAGTGGGACAGTGTGACTGAGTTGAACAGCTACTGCCTTGAGAACCTAGCCTCTAATTGCTTCATCTCTCCTGCCTGTCTTTCACACAGTCAGGGCTGGTTTACACAGAGGATGAGTGGCAGAAGGAATGGAATGAGCTGATCAAGCTTGCCTCGAGTGAACCCCGCATGCATCTAGGTACCAACGGAGCCAACTGTGGTGGGTAAGTATGGCTAAGTGGGGGAGTAGAAAATAATCTTTACTGAGTCCTCAGTGTCCAAAGAACTTGAGGCTAAGAGGATTGTTAGAAGGAAAGAGAGGGGCCATTGCAAGGGCAAAGAAGGGTGTAACAGCATGGTATGTTCTAGGAACTACAAGCAGTTTGGCGTTGCCAGAATACAGAGTATGTAGTATAGAGTGATAGACTAGGCTGGGTAACCACAGTTTCGTGTGCTATGCTGAGGTTTCTGTTGTGCCATGTTAAGGAATTAAAACCATATCCTATCCAGATGTTGAGAAACTTCAGGACAGACAACTCTCTTTCCTCAATAAATACATTGCAAGGAAAATAGAAAGGGAAAGGGAACCTAAGTTTAAAGACACTTAGACAAATCAACTAGTGGGAACCTATGGACATTTATGACAGTTGGGGAAATGTGAACAATGTCTACATGTTTGATTATTGTTAAAATTTTGAAATGTGATATTTATGGTTATGTGGTTGTTTTTAAATGTCTTTTATTTTTTAGAGATAGAAAGTGGAAATTTTATGGATGAAATGATATGTCTAGGATTTGATTCAAAATAATCTGGTGGGGTGGGGGTGTGGGTGGGAGTTAACAGGGAAATAGATCAAGGTCTAGGTGAACACAACCTTGGCCATGTGTTTTATAATTGTTGAAGCTAGGTGATGGACACATGAAAGTCTAGGTGTAATATTCTTTCTAGTTGTGAATGTTTAAAATTTTGAAATTTTCTGAAACACAAAGTTAAAAATGATAACCTAGCCAAACTTTATTGTGTATAACAATAATCTGGGAGACTTGTTAAAATGTAGATTTGGGAGGGGCGCCTGGGTGGGTGACTCAGTCGGTTAAGCATCCAACTTTGGCTCAGGTCATGATCTCATGGTTTGTGGGTTCGAGCCCTGCGTCGGGCTCTGTGCTGACAGCTCAGAGCCTGGAACCTGCTTCAGATTCTGTGTCTTCCCCTCCCTCTGCCCCTCCCCTGCTCATGCTGTGTCTCTGTCTCTCAATAATAAATAAACGTTAAAAAATTTTTTTAAATGCAGATTTGGGGACCTTCACTCTAAGGAAGTCCAGTTGAGTTGGACTGAGCTCAGGCCCAGAAATCTGCATCTGTCCCAAGCACCCAGTGTTGAATAACATTGCTTCAGGGGGCAGGAAGCCACTGTATTGTGCGCATGCGAGTGATGGGAGCCAAAGTCATGTATTTGAACATACTGCCAGCAGAGTGGGTGGAGAAGTGGAGGGCAGTGAGACTGGGTACAGTTGTGGGAATCCAGGAGAGAGGGCCATGGGTGTGACTAAGCAGTGGACTGCAGACAGGCCAGAGGAGGTAGATACAAGAGACACGGAAGAGATGGAATTGGTCAAGCCAGGTGATTAACTGAAGATTAAAGGGTAAATATTTCCCAGATTTCTGATTAGGCTACTAGTAGATGGTGAAGTGAGATACTGTTCTTCACGGAATGGACCTTGGAAGAGGAATTTTTGTTTCTTTTGTTTGTGTAGGACATGATGCATATGGTATGTGGGTGGTTGTAGTGGGTAAAGCGGAACTACACAGCTGTGTACTGAGCTATAGCGTAAAGCGAATTGGGGAAGGCTGTTGAACAAGATTGGTTTTAGCAGAGGGATTACCTCCAGATTCCTAATACAACTTTAACTTTAGGGCCTTCAGATCTCTTTTCTTGGATTTCCCCATCTGTGAAATGGGATTAGAAATAGCCATGGTAGCATAACATAATCAGGTATGTCCGTGGCAGCCTTAAGATGAGAAAACCAGGAAAGGACATTCCTCTTTTTTGTCTTTGCACAACTGATCTTCAAGGGCGTCTTGTTGTGTTTTCTTCCCCTTCCCCTCCACAATCTCCTCTCCTGTAACTCTAGGGTGGAGAGCTCAGAGGAGCCCGTGTATGAGAGCCTAGAAGAATTCCACGTCTTTGTCCTTGCCCATGTACTTAGGAGGCCCATAGTTGTTGTGGCCGACACCATGCTGAGGGACTCTGGTGGGGAAGGTGAGTCAGTCCTCATGCCCTGAGCACCTTCTGTTTGCAGAGCCTTGGCTGAGCACTGGGAGGAGGGAAGGAAGGGGCTACGTAGACCCCTAGGGAGAAGCAAGGTATACATGAGAACAGTGCAAAACTCTCAAGAGATTAAGAGCAAAGTGGTTGGGATTAATTGATGAGGATTCTTAGGAAAGAATGATGAATAAGGGGTTAGAATTAATGAAAGGGGGGAACTCACTTGGTAGAGTGGGTGTGGGGATTACCCTGTAGGCAGGAACACATCCTGAATAACAATCTTTGTGGTTTGCTGCAGCATTTGCCCCTATTCCCTTTGGGGGAATCTATCTGCCTTTGGAGGTCCCAGCCAGCCAGTGTCACCGCTCCCCTCTGGTGCTCGCCTATGATCAGGCCCACTTTTCTGCACTTGTGTCCATGGAGCAGAAGGAGACTGCCAAGGAACAAGGTGCTGAATGCAGTGCTGGTGTCTGTGGTGTCTTTTGGTGCTTTCTTCTCACTTGGAGAAACTGAAATGGGAGAGAATGTAGCAGGAAAGAATTAAGTGACACGCAAACCCAGACCACGCACATTGATACGGTTTTACTAAGCTAAAGATAAACCGGGGTTTTTAAATTAAAAATAAATACTGTTTTTAAGAACAGCTTTGGGGAGAACACAGTAACCTGCCTGTATTTACTGCTCCCCATTCTGGAGTAAAGAGTGAATGTATTAAGGACACAGAACCTTCCAAGTGATGCTTTGCTGTATTTGCCTTATTCCTCGAACCCACATTAACTGGCAAGAACATCGTGAGTGTTCCTTGACTGACTGCTGGGGAGTCATGGAGATTAGTGGCCTAAATTGTGTGCTGGCTCGTAAGGGGAAACCAGTCTGTTCATTTTTAATGCCTGGGGATTTCACTTGTGAAACCTGAGAAGCGAGCTCATTAGAGACCTGTGATACAATTCAGCCTCCTTTTTAATGAAGTTCGTTTGTGTTCAGTTGCCTTCCTCTCTCCTCAAGAAGACTCCTTGACGACATGTTTCTTCCTCCCCAGCTGTGATCCCACTCACGGATTCGGAGCATAAGCTGCTGCCCTTGCACTTTGCTGTGGACCCTGGAAAGGGCTGGGAGTGGGGCAGAGATGACAGTGACAACGTCCGATTGGCCAGGTGAGGCAGGCCCACCTGCTAGGTGGCTGCAGTCTCTTCCACAAAAAGCGTCCATTTCCCTGGGAATTTCTCCTCAGCCCACAGGGAAGACAGTTACATCTTGACTCCAGTGTTTTGGGGAAGATGGAAAAGTGGGGGACGTGTTGGGCACCAGGAATCTTGCAACATGCAGCTTGCCTTGTCTTCCCACGAAAGAGATGGGAATCTGGGATCTCAACTTGGTCTTTCCTTATACTATGAAGGGTGTTCTGCTGTTACACCCCACAGTCTCCCAAACAGTGATCCGAAAATCAAGATTATCAAATCATGGGGCGCCTGGGCAGCTCAGTCGGTTAAGCGTCTGACTTCGGTTCAGGTCATGATCTCGCGGTTTTTGAATTCCAGCACCGCATCGGGATCTGTGCTGACAGCTCAGAGCCTGGAGCCTGCTCCGGATTCTGTGTCTCCCTCTCTCTGCTCCTCTCCCGATCGCACTCTCTCTCTCAAAAATAAACATTAAAAAAAAAAAAAAATCAAATCACACTTTTTTCCTAGCCCAAGTGAGAGGGTGTTTATTTATTTATTTAAAAAAAAATTTAGGTTATTTATTTTGAGAGAGAGAGAGAGAGAGAGAGAGAGAGAGAGAGAGGTAGCGTGCCTGCGCCTGAGTGTGGGAGGGGCAAGAGAGAGAGGGAGAGAGAATTACAAGCGGGCCCTATGCCACGAAGAGCTGGATGCGGGGCTTGATCTCATGAACCATGAGATCATGACCTGAGCTGAAATCAAGAGTCAGATGCTTAACCGACTTAGCCACCCAGGCACCCCTATTTTAAAAAAAAATTTTAAAGATTGATTATTTATTTATGAGAGTGAGTGAGTGAGTGAGTGAGTGAGTGAATGGGAGAGGGGCAGAGAGAGGTAGAGAGAGAAACCCAAGCAGCCTCCTCACTGCCAGTGCAGAGGCTAACTTGGGGCCCAAACCCATGAACCATGAGATCATGACCTGAGCTGAAATCAAGAGTTGGACACTCAGCTGACTCAGCCACCCAGACGCCCCTAAAGATTTTACCCTTTAAGTGATCTCTACACCTAACACAGGGCTCAAACTTACAAGAGTCGCAGGCTGTACTGACTGAGCTAGCCAGGTGCCCCATGAGAGGGGTTTTTAAATAATTGGCCAAAGTGGTTTGCTCTGGATTGTTGCCTTTCTGGAATTTAAATAGCCAGAAAGATTTGTTCTCCCTGCCCGTCACCCTCCCCCAAGCCCTCCAGTGGGTTTAGTCTTCTACCTGAGCCCTCCACAGCTTCCAGGGAACAGTGTATGAATATAAAAGTTCTGCCCTTCCTTCTGACACAGTGTTTCCTTCTTTGGGTTCCCTGACCCTGGGGATCCAATTGAGAGGGTTTGATTTAAAAATTCAGAGTTTATGGCTTTTAAAGTATGTTCTCACCTACCTATCAAAAACTCCCTCTTAATATTTATACTAGCAGCAGTAATAATGGCTACTGTTTAGTATTTCCTGTATTCCAGACATTATCCTGGGTCCTTTCCAAATACTGTTTTAATCTTCATAACAACCCTACAGGGTAGATGTTATCTACACCCATTATCAACCCCAACTGAGTTTTAGGGAGGGTGAAGTGGCTTGCCTCCGGGCCATAGAAACACTAACTGGTGGACCTAGAATTCAAACCCAACCTCATCAGAGTCCCAAGCCATGTAGCCCTCTCCCATCCTATCTCCCAGCTGGCTCATACTGCTTTGCCTTTTAAAGGTCACAGTATGTTTTTAATTCTTTTTCTCCTCCTCACAGTGTAATCCTGTCCCTAGAGGTCAAATTGCACCTGCTGCATGGCTACATGAATGTGAAGTGGATCCCAGTGTCCTCTGATGCACAGGTGAGGACTTCTGCGCCCTCATTTGCAATGAAGGGAAGCCAAGGAGACCTGGTGGTGGTCTCCTTCTGAATCCCTTCCGAATGGTAGCTTGTAATTCAAGGTTAGGAATAACTGGGTAAGTTCCAAAAGACACTTTTTCCTGCCTTTCTATCTGTTAGTGCCCTCTGTTTTCCATAGCTCCTCTCCAGCCAAGCTCTACTTTGTGATACTAAAACACATTCTTCAAGAAAAGTTTCCTAGATACTTTGGTGAACTTGAGATGGTCATTACTTTGTCCCAAGCCTTGTATATATAGACCTCTGTGGTGGTGGGTACAAGAGGAGACAGAATAGCTTAAGAGATCTCGATCCAGGAGGTTCGGAGGCTGTCATCATTATGCATAGAGCAGGAACACAGGAGCAAAGGCAAACTGACGGACTCCAGTGCTGAATGTCTAAAAGTTGGGGGGATGCAGAATGGTCAGACCTGGCTATGGTTAGTCAAGACTTCGTTGAGATTACCTCTGGGCAGAATCTGGTATAGAGAAATTTATAACAAAGGACACACTCTAGTGTCTATGGATATTCTTCCTCCTTACCCAGAGGCCGTGTATTGTGTTAGTTGCTCATTGCTGCAGAAGAGCCTCAGGCTTCACTTTGACATCTCCTTATTACAGGAGGGAGTCAAATTGCGGGGGCGAGGTAAAAGTTAGCTAGTAGATACATCGCTCCCTGGTCCATGGGAGAGCTGACTGGAGCTGAGAAAGGACAGTGCCCTCCTAGGTAACCCCTCGCCTGCCATGACAGCAGTCCTTCTCTGAAAGTAGGCAGGCTCTCCAGGGATGGGGTTTATAGGGGGGTTAGCAGCCCTTTTCCACCTGGCTAATGCCTGTAGCAACGCTGCAGCGAGCCCCATGAGCCAGAGGTATGAGCTAGGGGTCCCCGGGGACTTCCCTCAACCAGACCAATGGGACAACCATAACACTGCTCTAATTTCCCCTCAGGCTCCTCTGGCCCAACCTGAGTCCCCCACAGCCTCAGCTGGAGATGAGCCCCGGTCCACTCCTGAGTCTGGGGAATCAGACAAAGAGTCCGTCGGCAGCAGTTCCACGAGCAATGAGGGCAGCAAGCGGAAAGAGAAGGCAAAACGAGGTCGAGAGAAAGACAAGAAGAGAGCAGACTCCGTGGCTAACAAACTGGGCAGCTTTGGCAAAACCTTGGGCAGCAAGCTCAAGAAGAACATGGGCGGCCTGATGCACAGCAAGGGTTCTAAGCCCGGAGGGATGGGAGCAGGGGCGGGGGTAAGCAGCGGCACTGAGACACTGGAGAAGAAGAAGAAGAACTCCCTGAAGAGCTGGAAGGGGGGCAAGGAGGAGGCAGCTGGGGACGGGCCTGTGTCTGAGAAGCCCACGGCGGAGTCTGTCGGTAACGGAGGGAGCAAGTATAGCCAGGAGGTGATGCAAAGCCTGAGCATCATGAGGATTGCAATGCAAGGGGAGGGGAAGTTTATTTTTGTTGGAACCCTGAAGATGGGTCACCGTCATCAGTATCAGGAGGAAATGATCCAGCGCTACCTTTCTGATGCCGAAGAGCGATTCCTGGCAGAGCAGAAGCAGAAGGAAGCAGAGAGGAAGCTCCTGAATGGAGGGCTAGGTGGCGGGCCTCCTCCAGCCAAAAAGCCAGAGCCAGATGGTGGGGAGGAGTTGCTGACTGCCCCTCCAGCAGAGTCCAAGGCGATGGCATTCTCTGCTGGCTACCCCGGGGGCTTTACTGTCCCTCGGTCTACAGGGGCTGGGGTCCACTGCCAGGAGCCCCGGCGGCAGCTGGCAGGGGGTCCTTGTGGGGGAGGCCTACCACCATATGCCACCTTCCCCAGACAGTGCCCTCCAGGGCGACCCTACCCCCATCAGGACTGCATCCCTTCTCTGGAGCCAGGCAGTCACTCCAAGGATGGCGGTCACAGGGGTGCGTTGTTACCACTCCCCTTCCGCGTGGCTGATTCCTATAGCAACGGCTACAGAGAGCCCCCTGAGCCAGATGGATGGGCTGGAGGTCCCCGGGGGCTTCCTCCGGCCCAGACCAAATGCAAACAACCGAACTGCAGCTTCTATGGACACCCGGAGACAAACAACTTCTGCTCCTGCTGTTACAGGGAAGAACTGAGGAGGAGGGAGCGGGAACCCGGTGGGGAGCTGCTGGTGCACAGGTTCTGAGTGGGGGAACCTTGGAGGGCAAGGGGGCTAAACAAAGAGAGTTAAGCTCCACTAATTGGCTCATCAAGACCCAGCCCCCATGCAAATGGGGCAAATGCAGTAACGTTGGTGGGAGCCTGGCTGGAAACTTTGAAGTGGGTGCGCGCTGGAGAGCTGCCAGGCTGGCAAGAGCAGGGCAGGGCCAGACGGTGCCTGGAGGGCTCCACTGGTCCTTTGCCAATCTTGATGGGACTGAGGAAGTATGGGGTGGGGCGGGGAGATGCTGATTCTGTCTCATAACTGCTTGGGTACACCCCAGGACCTAAGGGAAAGAGGGGAAGGTTTAGTGTGTGGGAGTGGGGAGGTGGGCAGAAGTGGGGGGGGGGGAGCAGGCAAAGGAGGTTCTCAGTCAATAAAAGAAAAAACAGACCAAAGTCCTTGTAGGTTGGAAAAAAGCACATGACGGTGGAGTTGGGAGTGTGGAGGGAAACTGGGAAATTAGATAAATTTGCTATCGGTTTGAATTAAGGTAGGAGTTAGGGTTGGATAAATTCTTCCTCCTGAAGGATCTGGAAAGACTAGGCAGTAATGTGTGCTCACAGGTGCTTATTAGGAGGGGGTTAGTTGAAATTGGTTTGTTGAGATGGGAAAGGGAAGAACTTAAAAGGGGAATCCTTTTCCTCTCGAGTTTTATTTCCTTCTAAACAGTCTTGCTGATCGCCCTCTATCTTTTCCTCATCCTTTTTGAGGGCTGAGCCTCAGCTAAGTTAAGATTGTGATTTTTTTTTTTAAACGACTTTAATTTTATTTAAATAAAAAAAGTTCCCTCTGGGGAAGGGAGGAGTGACAAGAAGAACAGCTGTGTGGGCTGAATCTTCTCCAGGCAGCGGGTGCACAGGTGATCCTTTTGTAACTACTTAGCAATAACCACACAGTGAGGTTTGAGTGCACCCCGGGAAGGGTGGGAGCAGGACAGACCTCTGGCCGGACTGTTTTAAACAAAACCAAAAACCTAAATAGAACACTACCATCCTCTGCTGCTGCATTTCTGTAGAAAGCAACTTATTTTGACTTTTTTTGTTTTTAAGGAAAACAAAAAGACCCCAGTGAACAAAAACGTTTTAAAAAAGTGGTTGTTTTTGTTTTTTCCTATTTAAGTGATTCTTTCTCCTTCCTCTCTACTTTTGGAGAATGAACTTAACATCCCGGCTTCTTTTGTTAAGCCATAGCTGACCTTAATCTGTGGTTAGTTTATTAAAATAATTAAAAAAATACTTTGTAAGAAGACATATTTTTGATAATAGGATTGATGTTAAAACGCGGGGGTAGGGGTTAGGGGCAATTTATAAAAAAGGTAGTTAGAGAAATATATTTTAGTGAACTGTAACCACAGATCACAGATTCCTCCCAATGAGCTGATATGTTCTTTGGGTTTTCCCCCTTCCCCTGACTCAACCCTTTTCCCCAGGGGGTGGAGTGGGCCTATGGACACAGAAGGGGAAGCCCCTTTGCGTTTTGCACAAAGCACAAATCTGGCCAGCCTTCACTCTGGCCAGCACCATTTCTAAGAGCTTTAAACTGGAGAACCTATCCTGGGTCAATTTTCCTTTTTCTTTCTTTTTTTTTCTGGGGGAAAAAATCAACTATGCAATTGTATACACTCCTGGGTGCATACGAAGAAGGGGGAATAAGTGTACTTAAGTGTCCAGAGTGTTAATTGGGGCTATTTTTCTGTACGTGGATTTCTCTTTTGAGATATGTACTCCTAACCCATCTCATGGACTGTAATCCCCACATTTGCTCTAAACCGGACGAGGGCTGGATGTGTGTGTTGGAGACCTATAATTGCCATATAATTGCCATATGTTGCTTCCGCCCAATCAGGAAAGATGTCATCCCACCGTACCCCTTGGTAACAAAGCCCATCAAGACCATCCTCTTCATTGGAACTGCTCACAATTTAGCAAGGTTACTCTCTCCTCAGCAAACTTGAAGGTCACTTATTTTTTAAATCTGATGTCTGTTGATTTAATAATTTCCTATAGCCATTAATACTTAGGCTTTTATTTGAAAATAGGATGGTTTTAAAGAAGCAATGAGGTCAAAGGAGATAGGTTCCAAAGGAGGGGATGTATATATTTCTGGGCAGGGCTGGGACTAGTAGGAGATGAGCGCTTCCCTTGGGTACAAAATGTAAGGGGTATTGAAAAACTCAGTAATTAAGACGAATACTGTTTTAACACAGTGTTTCAAAAATAATGCAAAAATATCCATAATGAATAAAATACCAAAATCTTGAAGACAGAATCCAACGGGACTGAGATTAGGGTGAGGGAAATAAGCTGAATTGAGCAGGTTGAATCCTATCTTTAAAATTTTGATACTTAGTGGATTTGATACTGTGGATTTTTTACGTTGGTCTTGATTTTCAAAAACTGCACTAAGATAGTAGGTTGGTTTATTGAGTTTTGGGGCACCCTTTAAATTCTGTGCCCAAAGTGAGTGCCTTGCTCACCTCACTCCGTCTCTGGGGTTAGAACAACACTGGTGAGACTACCACCTCGTGAAACACTGTCCCCTGAAGGCACCCGAACAACAGGTGGCTCCAGCTCACACCTTGCACACTCACCCTGTTTTCCCATAGGTGCCGTCTACCGCATAGGATTCTGGCCTGGACCAATAGAAGTGGAAACAGACCAGGGGTTTTCCCAGAGAATAAAACCAGGAAAGTTTTGATTCTCCACTGGACTGCTGTGTTTGGGTTTGATTTGTTATTAGATTCTAGTTAATACTTCTGTTTTTAAAAACTGAGGACAAATGAACAAAAACAGAAACTTTGTGTCATGTTTGTTTTTGTTTTGATTTATAAACTAACCAATCTCAATTCCTTTTGGCCTCTTTTCAAATAAAAACCGTGGAAATTCTGGGGGTGGCCTAGGGGTGAGTATGGTAAAACAGGGCTTTATTTAGGACCTATGGCTTTTTATTCAGAAATAAATTATTTTTGTTTAATTTGGGAAGGTAACTATTTATTGAGGCATTAAAAAAAATTCTCCATTCTAAGGATGAGGGACCCTGAGTCCATGGATGTTTTTCTATAGGGATGAGTAGACTGTTTTTGCTTTATTCTTTGAGGGGGTTGTGTGGGATGGAGGGTGAAGGAATAATGCCTGGGGAATGAAAACAGACTCTGGTTGGTTTGTGGTATTTTGGGAAAATGAGGGGGTGGGGGAGAGGTAGGCCCATGCAATTACTGTGCTCAGGAGAAGGGAGGAGAGGGGTCCGTGACGTTGGCCCAAAATGAGCAAGAATTCCTTGGTTAAGGAAGGGTACGTGGGTGAAGGGGGAGGCAGATCCTGTAACCCTCGCTGAGGGATGGTATCTCTCAGGCTTAAATAAGTGCACTTAGTTCCTTTAATCCAGGGCACGGGGGGTGTCTACTGAGGTTTTTATTGGAGAAGGGAAATACTTAGGGTTATTTTTCCCCTTTGAAGACAGCGCTACCCCTCCACCCTACGTTCTCCACCCCAGCCCTGATGCAGCAAGTATACTATAGGATAGGCCTCCAGATTCCTACCTTAACCTGTGCTCATTTTGTTGAGAGTTAAAAAATTTAATCAAAAGTTTTTCCCTCATACAGGATTCTATCAAAATAAAAAGATTATATAAAAACATTTTTTTAAAGATTCTCTCTTCATGGAGTGGGGATGGTGTTAAACTCGGTGCTGTACAGAGCCCTCTCCTGTTGGCTCAGTTTCTTAAGAGAAACTAAAGCTCACAGACCAATAAAAAATCAGCCATGACTTCGTATTATGCACTTGGGAGGTGACACCTAGGCAGAAAAAATGGAGCTGGTTCTGAATGATCTCTGAGAACCTAGCTTTTGCCATTCTTGCTCCTTTCTAAACAACCACACATCTAAGGTTCGTCCCATTTCATCTTTCCCATTAGAGATTCTAAGATGATTGCCCCTGCGTTCCTTGGACACCAGTTACTCTGGACTTTGTGTCCTCTTCTTTCTCCAAGCAGTGCCCCAGACACACGTGAGAAGACAATTAGAAGCCCCTTCCTGGCCTGCAGAATCACCTGCACCCCAGATTTTTCCAATTTCTTCCCCCTCTCCCCCCAAGGCCCTTCAACTGCAGATTCAGTGACTTGTCCAGGCACTCTTGTCCCTCTCACTTTGTGGATACCCAGCCTGCAAATCGCAGGGTGTTTTGCTCCTGTACTTAAGTTGAGTAATGAAATACTTCTTATGACGTAGTCCTCACGTAGACTTTCTCCAAGCCACCGCCCTTCCCTGGCTACGTGGGTAAGGGGCGGTGGAAACGGGGAACGGAAGCCGGCTGACGCTGGCCGAGGGTAACGTGCAGAGCGGTGGGGGGTGGGGAGGACCTTGGCCTCTTTCTGTGCTTATAACTGGATCTGTGACTCATCTTGTGAGTCACTCAGCTCCACCTCCCTCCTCCAGCTGCCCCTCCCAGCAGCCTTCTCTCTCGGCACAAACCTGCAGCTAGACCAGGATTCTGAAAATGGAAAAATCTGATACAGCCCCTTGCTTCTACATCCTTCCTTCCATCCACTAAAACCACTAGTGTGTGGGGTACCGAGAGATGGTCCTCCTAGGACTTCGCCCTCAGCTGCCGCCCCTTTGCATTCCTTGCGCTGATCCAAGTCACCCACTTTTTTCTGCCTTCCACCTCCTCCCATTCCCTTGATATTTTCCCACTGGATTCCTCTGCTGCTGCTATACCTCAAAATATTAAAGACTAGAATGAGGCTCTTGAATGCAGGGTGGTGGGGACAAGGAAAGTGGATAATGGGATTTAAAAATTGTGGTTACACAGCTCTTCCTACTGCAAGAGACCTTGGGAAGGATTTTTTTCCCCCAAGAGATTGAGGCGCATGGAAAGTAGGTGGGGTTGGGGGTGCTTGGTAGCTTTTAGGACTTCTAGAATAAGGCTTCTGGGCCACCTTCCTAGCAGGTGTATGCCTCTTTGTTCCAAATTAACTTCCTGTCTTATAATATCCTCACTATTTCCATAGTAGCGGCCAAGACAGGGAACTTTTAAAGCCGAGGCCGGAAGGGTGTGTGTGCTGAGGGGAGGAGAGTTGAGTGTCACTTTGGAAAACTGGGGCCCCCACCTAAGGACTGCTACCTCTGTACAGACTCAAAATCAATAAAATAGCAGCTCATTAACCCCTACTTTGTATTTCATTTCCTGTCTTTTTCACATCTAAATGCAGATTTTTGCTTCCGACCCAGGCACCATCAGCTGAAGTTCCTTTATTTCCCTCCTAGGGTCCTCCCCACCCATCTCTGCTTCTCTAGTTACAGGGGGTAAGGTGGGGGGGGGGTGGGTATGTTGAACTGATAGAGGTTTTCAGCCCTCAACTTTCAAGGTTCTAAACATGAATCATTAATTTGGAGATCTGGTGTCTGGGTTGCAGGGAGGGGTCATGTACCTAGAATGGGCTCTGGTTTCCCACTTGTGTGTGTGTGTGTGGGGGGGGGGGGGGTAAGATCTTTTCCTTGGGCCTGCCCCAACCCCAGAACTTGCACGTAAACACACCTGTATTTGTGTCTGCATCCTGGAGAGATTTCAAGTTCTCTTCCCAATATTCTCACTGCACCCTCCACATGAGGTATGTTTAATGCTCTCTGGAGAAGAATATACAAAATGCTTTAACTCAACTCCCTCATTTCTTGGACCCCCCCCAGGCAAAACTCCCCTGAGGTCCGATTTCCTACTACTTTTGCCAGGTGTGAGGCAGTAAAGAGGCCCGAACTGCTTTTGCATTCCTCCCACCTCTCCACGCCCTTTAAGAAGACAAAAAAATTAAGCCCAAATTATCCCAGGTTAATATTCAGCATTACTGCTCCCCTCAAATAGTTTCCAATGCTCGTGAACAGAAAGCATAAGATCTGGGACTGGGGTAATGAATCTGGGCATTTTTTTCCCCAGTCACCCAGTTTTTCCTCACCTTTTCCAGGCTCCTCCACTTTCTCTCCACTTTTCCAAAATTGTGTGTATTCCCCTTTAAGGGGCTGGGCATCTCTCCCGCCCTCTCCAGAGTCGACTGAAGTTTCCGAGGAGCCTCCTCTGGCTGAGTTGGACACACCTTTCAAGAGACCCCTAATCGAGCTCCAAGCACCACAACCGCTCCTTACCTTAGTGCTGTCCCCCTGCCCCTCTCCCTCACCTACCTCTTCTCAACTACAAGATTCAGCCTCTCCCCAAAGGGCTTGAGCATCCTAAAGGTTTCCCACCCTTCACGGCTCCGTCCCCGGATGGAGCCAGAGAAATGTGGTGGGGGGGCCGGGGCCAGAGTTTCAACATCGCCCCCCAGAAGGAGGAGCCAGAGATGGGGGTAAGGAGAGGAAACTTGGGCTTGGGAGGGAAGGGGACCGTGGGCAGGAGGGGGTGAATGAGGAGGATTGGGAGATAAAAGAGGGGTAAGAAAAAGATCTAGAGGAGGATGGTGTGGTCCCATATCAACTTCGGTTGATGGAACTTGGTCTGTCTTTTTCACAGTCTCAAGTTCATCGTCTCATTACCCATTAACCAGCCCCTCCCTTTACTGTCTGCCAACTGGGTCCTAAACTCCCCGGCAGCCACTGATCTCAGTTTCCCCTGAGAGCCTGAGTGTAGGCCTCCAATGGTGGCTGCTGAGGTAATCCCAGGTCCCAGAATTGGAGAGGCCTGGGGATTAACCCTACACCCTTTGCAGCACTCTGGACCAAAGTGTGTCCAGAGGACTGGGATGCTGGAGCCCAGGAGTCGGCAGCTTGACGGTCATGTGGCCTCTGGATGCCTCCCAGGTAGTAGCTTCCCTTTTAATACTTCCAACCTGCAAAGACTCTTCCAAATTCCATCCTGCTCAAATCTTGCTTCAAACTTCACCAAAGATACCTCTGTATCCTTCTACCCACTCAAAGTGCTTCTGCCTCAGGCTGGCTCTCTTCCCTGTCCAGAGCTGACTGGGAACAAGGACTTTGATGGTCCCTGTTTTCTGGACTCTGTTACTCTTTTTCTCATTTACTTATCCAATAAGTATTTGAGTGCCTACTATGTATAAAAGAATACAAATGATCCCCTCCTAATCTTTCTCTCTAGTGGGGTTAGGGGAGGATCTTAATCTTCCCTCTTTGGATCCTCCTGTCTCAGAAGAGTCGGTGTATACCAGTGTGGGCGACACTGGGAATAGTTGTAACCTAGCTTTCCTTCTTCCCCTGTAGGGGAGCAGATCCTAGCATGGGCCCCAGGGGTGAGGAAGGGGCTGGAACCTGAATTGCCTGGAACTCTGATCTGCACCAACTTGAGGGTCACCTTCCAGCCCTGTGGATGGCAGCGGAGTCAGGTGAGATGGACAGGGCAATGGAAAGGACAGTTAGTGAGAAATGGACTGGGGGGTCTAGAAGGATTTAGACAAGTGAGACAGGGAGAATTATGCTTAAGGGCTGTCTTTTGAATGTATCAGGGATGGTCAGTTGGGATTATCTCTTGGGAGGTTGGGGGTTGCCAGGGTAGGACAATGAGCAAGATTTCAGGTGTCTTCGGCATCAGTCGTGTGCTTCCTCTAGGAGACTCCCCTGAGCAGCGAATATGATTTTGCCCTGGTCAACATTGGGCGATTAGAGGCTGGTAAGTGGGTGGTGGGGTGTTTGTGAAGGGGCTCACTGGGGGCTCACCCTTTCTCAATTCTCCGAGGGCAACAGGGATGGAGTGGGATGGGCCGGAAGACTTCCTTGTAGAGGGACTCTGACCAATGGCTACACTGCTTTCTAACTCTTGACTTCAGTGAGTGGCCTGTCCAGAGTCCAGCTCCTCCGTCCAGGGTCCCCACTTAAATTTATCCCTGAGGAGATTCTCATTCATGGCCGAGACTTCCGGCTGCTCAGAGTTGCTTTTGAGGCTGGAGGACTAGAGCCTCAAGCCTTTCAGGTAAGAGACCTTCAACCCAAAGACTCCTCTTCAGAGCCTTGGGGATCCTTTCCCTGGTATTCCCACTACTGCCCTATCTTTTACAACCCCTCTCATCATTCTGTTTGCTTCTCTCCTCAAGGAGAGGCTAAAAGCACAAGAATAAGGGGCCTGAATTCTAGCCCTGGGGTTGCCAATTATCAGGAGTGTGACAGTGGGCAAGTTTCTTCCTTTGAAAAACAGGGAGGGCTGGATGAGACTGTTCCTGAGATTCTTCCCATAATTCACATTCTGTGGTTCCGTGATTCTGGATGTGTTCTCCTGAACCCAGGCCCCATGACCTGTGGAAGCTCCCTTCCTCAGCGACTGTCTTTGCTGTTGTCCTGTGTCTCTACTGGTGGCAAAGACAGTTGAACAACACATGGGCCCCACTTCATCCTCTACACTTCTTCAGTCTGAGCCAGAAGGCTGTGATGTCCTTTCTTCCACAGGTGACCATGGCCATTGTCCAAGCCAGAGCTCAGAATAGTCAAGTTCAACAGTATGCAGGGATACCCCTGAGCAAGGCTGGTGAGTGAGGGTGCTTTAGGGTAGGGAAAAGGTAAAGAATCTGAGAGAGCAGAGGCTGGCTGTAGACAAAAGAGCTGAGAAGCTCTCTCTGGTTCCTCTTCCTTTTTTTCTGTGCCTCACTCCTGTCCTAGGCCAGAGTTCAGGGTCCAGAAAACCACCTGTTCCCCTCTTGGAGACATCAGAAGACTGGGAGGCTGAGCGGAAAAAGCAGGGGGCCAGGGGCTGGAGGGTCAGCACCGTCAATGAGAGGTTCGACATAGCCACCAGGTGATCCCCAAGTCCACCCCAACCCCTGCTGCCCTCCCAATCTTCCCACAATTCTTAGATCCTCTAAAGCTAGGACTTCCCACAAATTCCAGCCTCTAAGGACATCCACAAAGCTTTCCCCCTTACCACCTAGATCTCCAAACTTGAGGTTCCTGGGAATAATGCCCTCCTAAGCAACTTCCTGATAATGACAGGTTGCATTATAACGAGGTCACTGAGCTAAGCTGTGACACACTCTCAATTTCACAGCCTCCCCCGTTACTTCTGGGTCCCTAAGCGAACTCTGGACAGTGAAGTCAGGAGAGCCTTTGGCCACTTCCATCAGGGCCGTGGACCGGTCAGTATAAGCACCAGGGTGATGGTTTGGGATTAGATGATTATGGGGGAGGGGGGGTCAGGGGGGATCATTGTTGAGGGAGGTCAGTGTGGGGGCAGGACAGGGTGGGGCTAGGAGTTTCTCCCATGGTGATCCTAACCTCCCACCATCTGAAGCGTCTGTCCTGGCATCACCCTGGGGGCAGTGATCTTCTCCGCTGTGGTGGCTTCTATACAGCCAGCGACCCTAACAAGGAGGATATCAGGTGAGGGAAGGTTTGATGAGTAGAATCAAGGGTTGGAGGTTCAGGGCAGATTCGTTCCCTTACGTTGTGACTCCCTCCCTTCCAGAGCAGTGGAGTCGATGCTTCAGGCTGGGCATTCAGATGTTGTCCTGGTGGACACCGTGGATGAGCTGCCTAGTCTTGCAGATGTCCAACTTGCCCACTTGAGGCTGAGGGCCCTCTGCCTGCCTGGTGAGATAACCTCTAGGCCCTACCTCCATCCCAGGTCTGCTGACCCTAACCTGGTTTTTACCCTTTTGCCTGTTACAGAAGAGTAACCAACCCTGCAGCCCAATCCTTCGTTTTCTATTCCACTCTCATCTCCCACAGACTCAGATTCCCTGTCTTCCTGACCTCAAAGTATCCTTTCTCTTTTTTGTAACAGCTTTATTGGCTGACATATAATTTACATACCATAAAACCCACCCTTCGCCCATCTTAAGTGTTTGGTTAATTTTATTACATTTACAAGGTTGTACAACTATGTATGATTCATTTTAGTAGCCTCAGGAGCAGATGCTGAATCATGAATCCTGAGCTTTCCCAATCTCTTTGTCCTTCTGACCCCTCTACTCTCTCTCAGATTCATCTGCAGCTGAGGAGAAATGGCTCTCAGCCCTGGAAGGAACACGATGGTTGGATTATGTCAGGTACTATCTCATGTTCTAGCTATGTTTTATAATTCAACCCTCCCCAACCTTCTGTTAACTTGAACTCCTAAATGGCCTTCCATTAACTCTTCTCTTTGGTTTCAAGAAGACTCTTTTTTTTTGCTGCTCCTTAGAAGGAGGAAGGGGCAGAATTTTGGAGTCTGCGTCTATTCCATCCCATGACCCATCACTCCCTTCCTCCAGGCTTATCATTCTTCTCTCCTTTTTCTCCTCTGCCCCACTAGGTCTTGTCTTCGAAAGGCCAGTGACATCTCAGTCCTAGTGACATCCAGGGTTCGCTCTGTAGTACTACAAGGTGAGTTTCTTGGGTTAACCTACTCCATTCCTTCCTTTTTCCTTTACTCACCCAACTGGGAGGGAGACCTAGAAGTTTTCCTTGTCCTCTTCTAGTGCTAGGACCTTATCCTGTTACTAGAAACTACCCATGGGCCCTACCTAAATCATTCTTCAGTGCTACCTGTGCCTCACAGTAGTAGTACTACTACTAGCTCTAGTGCTGCTACAGTTTGTGGTCCCTAACAGTAGGGTTATTCACCTTCTGTTCTTGTGCTTCCATCAGTGGATGGTGACCGGGGTTGGGGTGGGAAGAACAATGGAGAAGCTGGTTTGAGATTTGTGATTCTACCTCCTGCACGTGAAGCTGGGTATTTCAATCCAGGTGGAGTCTATGGACTGAATCATTCAAGGTCTTTATTTTCTCTTCTATTTGCCCTCTCAATCCTACCTACCAAAACTTTAACCCTCTGTACCTCTCTCTTCTTGCCACGTTTCCTTTCCTCATTTTCTTCTGCCCTAGTTTCGTGGCCCCTCTTCTTTGTCCCTTCTCCCTCTTTATCACCCAGAGCGCGGTGATCGTGATTTCAATGGCCTCCTCTCTTCACTCGTCCAGCTGCTTTCAGTCCCTGAAGCCCGAACACTGCTTGGCTTCCAATCACTAGTGCAGCGAGAGTGGGTGGCAGCTGGACACCCCTTCCTGACCCGACTTGGGGTAACTGGAGCCAGTGAAGAGGTGAGATCATTTTGGGAGAGTAGTGGGGGGAGGTATTACCAAAGATGTAAGGGGTGAGAAAAGTATATAGTATAATCCACTGGAGGCGAAATCAGGTTAGAAGGTTCCTGAGATTAGGCTAAGCTTGAAGGGAGACCTAGATGAATGAAGCACCACAACTCCCTACTACCCTCAATCGGATTTCCATTCCCTGATCTTAGTGGCCCTGTTGTCTGTGTCTCTCGTCCCTCGTCATTGTCATCCTCCTCTTTTAGGTGCCCACAATCCCTCCTAACCTCTTAATTTCCTCCTTCTCAGGCTCCAGTGTTTCTCCTCTTCCTTGATTGTGTCTGGCAGCTCCTCCAGCAGTTTCCAGCTGAGTTTGAATTCTCAGAGTTTTTCCTTCTTGCTCTTCATGACAGTGCCAGGGTTCCTGACACCCTCACATTCCTGAGAGATACTCCCTGGGAGCGTGGAAAACAGGGTGGACAGGTCAGTGAGTTCCAGTTTTGATTTGTCTTTTCTTTTCCTTGAGAAGTACCCTCTGAAGTTTAGTCTTAATTTATGGAAAGTGAGGTCTGTGGATGGGAAAGGGGGAGGTTGGTGCCCATTCTCACGACTGGACTTTCACCCTACATCTGATTCCCAGAGGAAGAGGTGAGTATTTCATGATTTCTATACAGACTTGGGAAAAGGATTATTTTATTTGTTTTACCATCCTTTTTCTTGTTTTCTCTGTCCAGTTCAACTCCTATACACAAATCTATAACCCAGGGTACTGCCAACCCCCTGCTGGGAATTCTGTTAACTCGCAGCTATCTGTCTGGGACTGGGATTTACGCTACAACAGTGAACAGATACTACAATTCCATAATCCTGGCTATGACCCAGAACACTGCCCAGATTCCTGGCTTCCCAGACAGCAGGTGAGATGTCTACACTTCCTAAATTCCTTTGCCTTTCTCACAGGCTCATCCTATTAGACAAGGAGAAGTAGAAAGACACAGTTCCCATGAACTCATGTCTGAGTTCCCCAGGGAAAGCTGCCCCACACTTCCTCTGTAGCTGTCACATGTTTTGCTCTTCATGACAGTGCCAGGGTTCCTGACACCCTCACATTCCTGATTAGGCAGAAATCCTAGAATAGCACAGAGGGCAGCCTTCTTGTCCTCATCTTTATTAGTTTTTGTCTCTTACACACATTTTACAAGTTTCCCTAAAATTGACTTTCATGAGACCTGAGGCCTAGTTTGAAGTTTGAAGCCTAATGAGGAGAGAAGATAGAGTTCTCAGGGGGAGGCCTGTAGTTCAATCACTAATGCAGTGTGAGTAGGTGGCAGTTAGACATTCCTTCCTGACCCATTTTGGGGAAAGTGGGGTCATCTAGTTTCTAGGTTGCCAGTTGATTTCTCTTTTCCTTTTAGCCAAGCTTCATGGTTCCTGGACCCCCCAGTTCTGTGTGGCTCTTCTCCAGAGGGGCCCTGACTCCCCTCAATCAGCTCTGTCCTTGGCGGGACAATCCTTCCCTGCTGGCAGTCTCTTCTCGTTGGCTCCCTCGAGCAGCTATCTCCTCTGAAAGCCTGGCTGATCAGGAGTGGGGGCTCCCCTCACATTGGGGGGCTTGCCCTTTACCCCCGGGGTTGCTGCTGCCTGGATATCTGGGACCCCAGATCAGGCTGTGGAGACGCTGCTACTTGAGGGGAAGGCCTGAGGTCCAGGTGAGGAGGGAAGACAGGGATTGGGAGTGGGAGAATGGGCTTGACTACTAAACCAGATGTTTCAGGAGAAAGTAAATGTTTCTAGGAGTGGAAAAGCAAGGGCCTGGGGAGATCGAGAAGTGAAGTACCATTCCTATTGGACTCCAAGTGGATAGGTTTGGGAGTGTGTATGTGGTGGGGATGCAGATGGTTGTTACTCAGATCAAGTAGGACCTAAGGCATAGCTGGAGGGGGAAGAGAGAATTAAAGATGCCAGCGGTGATGGTAACTAGACTTGTCATGGGGATCACTTGGTAATGTATAAAAATACCAAATCACTAGAATATGCACCTGAAACTAATAGGATGTTGTAGTTAATTATACTTAAAAAAAAAAAAAAAATGATGCCAGTAGTGGACAGAGATCTCAGAAACAGGGAGCTAGAGCTACAATAATATTCCTCTCTGCCTCTCTTTACCCCCTCCCCAGAAAGGCCTCTCAGCTCCCACAATCTCTGGCCTCCAGGATGAGCTATCCCATCTTCAGGAGCTTTTAAGGAAATGGACACCAAGAATATCTCCTGAGGATCATTCCAAGAAAAGAGACCCAAATACCATTCTCTCCCAATCCCGCTGAAATTACTGTCTTTTTTTTTAACCGACTGAGCAACCCAGGTGCCCCTTAATTACTGTCTGTTTTATGGGCATGGCAGAGGGTGGTCCAGAGTGAGGGAGGGTTCTAACCTTCTGATTCTTCTTATCTGGTCTTGCTGCCTCAGCTTTTGACACTCCAGCACTCAACAAGCTCACTGACCTTTCTGTTGCAAGTGTGTGGTGCTAACCTTCTCCAACTCTTGCCCTGTCCTGTTTGGTTCAAGATAGGTTTCTTGTGGTTTGAGGAATTAAGAAACAAAAGCAATCTAGAACATGATTACCTTTTTTTTCCAGGGCAATTTTATCCCTTTGGATATCCAGCTGTTAAATTGTGAGAGATGCTGTCCATCAGTCTTAACACGATGGCCTACAGACCTCATTCTCACCTCCTCTTGCTGCTTCCTTAATTCCAATTTGTTTCTTCCCTTTGGTTTTCTATGGGCACGCAGTGGGTATGGGAGATGCACTGTCTCTTCCAATTGTGTATTTTATACACTGACATTTCTATTTAAGGAGTTCATTAAAGCACAGTATTTATACACATTGCTGACATTATCTCTTGCGTCTGAATAAAAGATCCTAGGTAAGGGGTGACTGTGTGGCTCCCTAGTCAATAAAGCATGTGACTCTTGGTTGTGCTCAAGTCATGAGCTCCTGGCTCTTGAGTGTGAGGTCCACAGCTGGCTCTGGGCTGACAGCACAGAGCCTGCTTGGGATTCTCGGTCTCCATCTCTTTCAAAAACAAATAAACATTAAAAAGACCCTAGGTAGGAAAGGGGTGGGTGCGAACCGGGAAAGGATGGTACCCATCATATTGTCCTTAAGGAAGTAAGGGGATAGGGCAGGTGAAGTCCACATGCGATTGGGAGAAGGCTTCCCAGACGGGAAGGAGCAGACGGGCCAAAAGCACACCAAGACGTTGTTGCCGGGCCCAGGGTGTTCTGAAGGTAGAAACTGAGGCCTCTGGGCTTCAATGTCAACTACTCCTCAGCTTTGGCCACTCTCCATTTCGGAGCCCCAGGTTCCCGTCAGGAGCCCTCACCCCCACCCACACGCAATAGGACTAAGTGAGCTAGACGTTCGGCTTCTTTCCCATGAAGGAAAACCAAACACCTCAAACCCAGGCTGGGGCTGAGGCCACCGCTGTCCGCTGTCCGAGGGTTGTGGGCCGGGGTGGGAGCTGCCTCCGCGTCTTAAGGCAGCAGAATCCCTGGGGGGGGGTGGGTAGGGGTCCTCAGGACACCCTCCTCTGGGGAACAAAGAAGGATCGTTTGGCAACAAAATATAAAAAAGTAAAGTTCTGTTCTTTCAGCTTTTGAATTTCCATTTTTGGGAGCAGTGTGATCCTTTAGCGTCCAGTACCGCCTTAAGAGGGTCTGAGCATTTGCATCCCGCCTCCCTCGCTTTCATCGCCCGCACGAGCACTTCCTCGCAGGGTCATTGATGGGAGGCGGCCCACCGAAACGCGAGAAGTCTCCGCCGTTCCTAAGATGGCCGCGGCCGCTTCCGGCTCCTCCCCCGCCGCGGCCCTGCCCACTGCCCTCACGTCCGCGTTCGCCCCGGAAGTGGAAGTAGAGTTCAGAAGGCGGGACCGCTGCCTGGAGACGGCGGGAGCTCTTTCGCCATGGCGGCCGGGCCGATCTCCGAGCGGAACCAGGGTGATTGGAGGGAATGAACCCGGAATAGGCCCACGGGGGCTGGCAGGCATCGACTAGGGCCAGCAGTGTTTTCGCCTGGGCAGGAGATCGGACCCCCCCTGGAGGGCGCGAGACCGGCCCCCGTGCCTGCCGGAGGGAGGGTGGCCGAGTGTAGGCTGAGGCCTGTAGGGGTGGTGCTGTCTGTGCCCAATCCCTTCTCCCTTCCCATTAAAAAAAAAAACCAAAAAACAAAAAAAACCCACAAAAAACAAAAGCCAAACCAAAAACAAAACAATTTCACCAAGAGAATTTGTAGCAGAACCTTTAGCTTTCGGAAGGCTTTTTAGTTCCTGGAAAGGGAGGTGTAAGAGTTTAACCGAATTTTCTTTTTTTCTTTTTGCTCCTATACTCCATCTCCACTCCCAATTCCTCCGCCTGTCATCTCCTTCCTGTCATTCTTTCATACTTGGCCTAACCTGCTTCCATCCTCTAGATGCCACTGTCTACGTGGGAGGCCTGGACGAGAAGGTTAGCGAACCACTGCTGTGGGAGCTATTTCTCCAGGCAGGGCCAGTAGTCAACACCCACATGCCAAAGGATAGAGTCACAGGTCAGCACCAAGGTGAGTACATGACAAGAGGTGCGTTTATGTATTGAGGGGACAAACTGCTGGTGGAGGGCTCCAGCAGTATTTATTTATAGATGTTTTGGAATGAATTCTCCGCAGATTCTTTTTTTTTTTTTTTTTTTCATTTTGAGAGATAGAGAGTGCGAGCCAGCATGAACAGGGGAGGGGCAGAAAGAGAAGGAGAGTCCTAAGCAGGCTCCACACTGTCAGCACAGAGCCCAGTGTGGGGCTTAAACTCATGAACCTGAGATCATGACCTAAGCCAAAATCAAGAGTTGGATGCTTAACCGACTGAGCCACCAGGAGCCCCTGCAGATTCTTTTAAGCGTAGCCCACAGCTTGTTTCTGGAACCATTCCCAATGGAAACAAAGTCGTTATTTCTTGTGGTTTGGAAGGTGAATGAGTTATACCCCATTTTGAATCACTTAAGTTGTTAATCTCCGCTCTTTTACTTCCCAGGCTATGGCTTTGTGGAATTCTTGAGTGAGGAAGATGCTGACTATGCCATTAAGATCATGAACATGATCAAACTCTATGGGAAACCAATACGGGTGAACAAAGCTTCAGCTCACAACAAGAACCTGGATGTGGGGGCCAACATTTTCATTGGCAACCTGGACCCAGAGATTGATGAGAAGCTGCTTTATGATACTTTCAGCGCCTTTGGGGTCATCTTACAAACCCCCAAAATTATGCGGGACCCTGACACAGGCAACTCCAAAGGTTATGCCTTTATTAATTTTGCTTCATTTGATGCTTCGGATGCAGCTATCGAGGCCATGAATGGGCAGTATCTCTGTAACCGCCCTATCACTGTGTCCTATGCCTTCAAGAAGGACTCCAAGGGGGAGCGCCATGGCTCTGCAGCTGAAAGACTTCTGGCAGCCCAGAACCCCCTCTCCCAGGCCGACCGCCCTCATCAGCTGTTTGCAGACGCACCTCCTCCTCCTTCTGCCCCCAATCCTGTGGTGTCATCACTGGGGTCTGGGCTTCCTCCACCAGGTAATGCTTTTATTCAAAATACTTTTGTGTTTGGGGTATGGTGGTGGTGGAGCAGGAGGAAGGACAAAGGACCTGATGAAGGGGGATGTGGAGTCAGTAGGTGAAGAAAGAGGGATTGAGGGGTGATAGTCGTGGTGGGGAAGAAGTCTGTTGAGTTTCTCCAGGAGGTTGAAGTTGTTGTTCAGACTTGTCTAGTATTGCTTCTGACTTTGAAGAGCTGGGAGGAGGGGAAACAGCTTTTCCTGCCTGAAGAGGCCAGATGGAACAGGCTCTACAGACATTCTCTTCTCTCTGTCATTAACTTTTCTTCCATTTCCTCTATAGGCATGCCTCCTCCTGGGTCCTTCCCACCCCCAGTGCCGCCTCCTGGAGCCCTTCCACCTGGGATACCCCCAGCCATGCCCCCGCCGCCTATGCCTCCTGGGGCTGGAGGACATGGCCCACCATCAGCGGGAACCCCAGGGGCTGGACATCCTGGACATGGACACTCACATCCTCACCCATTCCCACCAGGTGGGATGCCCCATCCAGGTGGGTATTCTTTGCTGGGAAAGGGAGGGATGGCCTTGGCAGAGGAGCTTTACTGACACTTATGCTCCTGTCCTTGTCCCTCAACAGTGATAATAATAGCCCCAGAGCTCAACTTTTCTTCAGTTTTTCATATAAAACACAAAATACTGTTCTCTGTTTACTTTAACAACTATCATCCTGTTTCCTTTTTCTGATGTTTTTCCAGAGAGTATAACTGTACTTGATTTTTTTTTTCCTTTCACTTAAAAAAAATTTTTTTTTAACGTTTTATTTATTTTTGAGAGAGAGAGAGACAGAGTACAAGCGGGGAGGGGCCGAAAGAGAGAGAGAGACACAGAATCTGAAGCAGGCTCCAGGCTCCAAGCTGTCAGCACAGAGCCCGACGTGGGGCTCAAACTCACAAACAGTGAGATCATGACCTGGGCGCAAGTCGGATGCTTAACTGACTGAGCCACCCAGGCGCCCTTCCCTTTAACTTACTTCATTTTTCTTCTCTGATTTCTACCCTAAAGCAGTGACCTAATTGCCAAATCTAGGGGATGCTTCCATTCTTTATCTGGTTTGCCCTTTGGTATACTTGAAATTGGGCATGTTGTCCTGTTTGAAAATCTTGTCTCTTGGTTTTATTGGATTCTTCATCTGTCTCTGACTCCTCAGTCTCAGTCACCTTAATAGGCTTCTTTTTCTCCCCACGTAGCTAGGTTTTTATATTTGGTTCTCTTCTCCACATGGCTCCATTACTTGTACACTGATGCCTCCTAGATAAGTGTCTCTGGTCTGTGACCCTTAATCTTGCTGTGTGATGGACCTCTCCACTTTTCTACCCCTGTCTTCAAACCTGTTCTTCCTCTAGTATTCTTTGTTTTCAAATGCTTAATTGAGAAATCTGAGAGCCATTTTAAACCATTTCCTGTCACCCCACTCTAGATACCAAGTCTTATTAATATCTCTGGCCTTGGCCCCACTGCCAGTGCCCTAGTTCAGGCCCTCTTGTACTGATTATTTCACACCTGATTTACTGTAGTAATTTTCTCATGCTTTGCCTCCAGTTTCTCAATCTTTGATCCACTTGCATAGAGTAATTCTAAAACACAGATGCTCACATATCCTTGCTCAAAATTCTTCTGTTGCTCCTTTTTATCTACAGAGTGAAACTCAAACTTATCACTGTGGCATTCTAGGCTTTTCGTGATCTGGTGCCTGTTCATTACTCCCATGACTACATGCTGCTGCTCTGCATTTCTCTGAGTTACTGGTTTTCCCCAAACATACTGTGCTGTTTGATGGCTCTGTGATTGGCGCATGCTGATGTCCTGCCTGGGATGCTCTAGTCTACTTTGTTGTCCACTTGAAAAATTCTTACTTACTCTTTAGAATTAGATCTTTGCTCAGACAGTGTCTCTGCTACCTTCCCAAATCCTGTCGTCACTCTGCTCGTTATATACTTCTGCAGCACCGTGATACTGTGAAAGTCGTGGAAGGAGCAAGGTGGGTGGGTTGGTAGTTGATTTGTTTGTAACCTTGGAATGGGGTTGAGGATAAGGGCACTTTGTACCAGCCCTATTTTCCATACTCTTCTTTTCCTGACATCATGTCTTTCTCTATTTTGTTCTCTTTTTCTTTGCTTTTTGTATGCCTTTTGTCTCCTTTCTCTTTGTGTCTGTTTTTTTCTCATAGGGATGTCTCAGATGCAGCTGGCTCACCATGGCCCTCACGGCTTAGGACACCCCCATGCCGGGCCCCCAGGCTCTGGGGGGCAGCCGCCACCCCGACCACCCCCTGGAATGCCTCATCCCGGACCTCCTCCAATGGGCATGCCCCCTCGAGGGCCTCCGTTTGGATCTCCCATGGGTGAGTAGGATCCAGCCACCCCCCCCCATCCTCAAATGTCATACTCTTGCAGCTTCTTTTGTCACACTCCTGTCCCCTGCCCTTTCTTTTATTTACATTTCTGCTCGTGATGTCTCTGCCAGTCTTCTCTGTACCTTCTCCCAACATCAACTAGTACCTGTTTCCCAACTGTTGCTGAAGTCAGTCAACTTTTCTTTTTTTGTGTGCAGGTCACCCAGGTCCTATGCCTCCACATGGGATGCGTGGGCCTCCTCCACTGATGCCTCCTCACGGGTACACTGGGCCTCCACGACCCCCACCCTACGGCTACCAGCGGGGCCCCCTGCCTCCACCCAGACCCACCCCCCGGCCTCCAGTTCCCCCTCGTGGCCCACTTCGAGGCCCTCTTCCTCAGTAACTTCTCATTCTCTTGCCTCCTGTTCTATCTTTCCAATATTTTTTCAAATCCTTGGACCAATCCGAGTTGCTGTAGCTCCTTAGGGCTAAGGCACTAATCCCTCTCAGGCCTTTTTTTTTTTTTTTTTTTTTTTTTTTTTAAGTGTAATTCTTTTCACAGGAGGTTTTTTTTTATTATGTTGGTCCTAAGTGTTTTGCAAATGCACAGAGAAAATAAAATTAAACTCCTTGTTTATTCTTTGTGCTCTTTTCCTCGGCAAAATAACTTCTCTGTTTTCTCTAAGAAGAGACATCAGTATATTGGGAAAAGAATGGTAAGGTAGGAGGGAGCATGCTTATTCTATGTTTTAAGGCTTACATTTAGCTTATAAGCTGGAAATCCTAAGTACCCGTGACATAGGGTTTTTGTGAATATGAAGTGAGAACAGAGGTGAAGTTCCTGGAGATAATGCTGGCAAAAACAGGAAGGAACATGCACAAAGCCATCCACTGCAGTCCTGCTTGTAATGGTAGTAGGTTGGAAACCGCTCTTCTCTGTTGGTCAGGGACTGGTTGAATAACTTGGTAAATCTACACAGCAGCGGTAAAAAGGAGAGAGAAGACTACCTACTGTTTTAGAGAGACTTCCAGGATACATTAAGGGAAGAAAGTAACAAGCAGAACAGAACGTCCTATGCTCCCTCATCTAACATACGCATTTATTTACATTAAAAAAACCAGATAAACCAAAAAGGAAATTCATACACTGGGATGGGGAGGGGAGCTAGATTTCTCTGAGCATACTATGTTAAACTTGGTTTACTTCGACACTATGTACATAAATGTCTTACATAATTGCGAAACTGTTGAAATTGGGACTGTGGGAACTCGGTAAACCTACATTTTCTTCCATGCTTTCCCTTCAGACATCATGAATGAGGAATTTGGATCTTATTCCTATTTTTTTCCTCCTCAGTCCTTCCACACCTGACTTCCATCCCATGGAAATCTGTCTTCAGAGACTTTGAGTAATTAGACCAAATCCAATGGCCCCTTTTCTGTTCTTTGCTGTATTTAATCCTCTTACATCACCACTTTCCTAAAGTTCTCTTTCTGGTCTATATGACCATGGACTTTGCTGATGTCTAGGCAAGAAACGGTGCACCCGGCCCTCTCGTTCTCTTGCACCGTTCTTAAAAAAATTTTTTTTTAATGTTTATTTATTTATTTAAAAAAAAATTTTTTTTTTTCAATGTTTATTTATTTTTGGGACAGAGAGAGACAGAGCATGAACGGGGGAGGGGCAGAGAGAGAGGGAGACACAGAATCGGAAACAGGCTCCAGGCTCTGAGCCATCAGCCCAGAGCCTGACGCAGGGCTCGAACTCACAGACCGCGAGATTGTGACCTGGCTGAAGTCGGACGCTTAACCGACTGCGCCACCCAGGCGCCCCAATGTTTATTTATTTTTGAGAGAGGGAGAGACGACAGAGTGTGAGCTGGGGAGGGGCAGAGAGAGAGGGAGACACAGAATCCGAAGCAGGCTCCAGACTCTGAGCTATCAGCACAGAGCCCGATGTGGGGCTCAAACCTACGAACTGTGAGATCATGACCTGAGCCAAAGTCAGATGTTTAACCGACTGAGCCACCCAGGCACCCCTCTCTTGCACCATTCTTACTCATGTGATGTGGTACCTATAAGACCTGCCAGTGGCAGCTGAATGATACAGAGATGTGCAGAGTGCTTCTGTTCTGGTGTTACCAAGGCAGTGGGCTGACACGTGCCATTATTACGACACAAAATATTCTGGGAGTGTGAGGAAGGGTATCCTGGCATGAAAAATCTGAGAAAACTTCCAGAAAAAAGAGTGATAAGTTCAGATATAATGTCAAAGGAAGGGTAGATGTTTCCTGGGCGAAGAAGGGGAAGCTCCCTCCTGGTGGACTGGATGCTCCCGAGCAGAAGCCGAGATTGGTCAACAGCACTACAAGTGATCCACTAGAGCTGCATGGCATTGGAGCTAGCTGGGGAGCTCCTGTTGATAGGGCTTCTCTGCCCTTTCTCGTGTGGCCTAGAACCATTCGAAACAGCACACTGAGGCAAAGGGAGGAGGCTGCTTCGGGCTGGAAGCTATTGGCTCAGGAATTCTAGCCGTCCTGGGATCTGCTTAGCGGCCCAGAGTGCTGAGACAATTGTCATCCGAGCGCCACTGGCAGGGAACACTGGCTGGGAAGCTGCTATCCATGAGGGAAAGCCACAGGGAGGATTTGAGCAAGGGAGTGACCGATTTGCGTTTTAGAACTGTGGTAGTGGGGGGAAAAGATCTGAGGGAGAAGACCGGGCAAGGAGCCAAGCAGGGTATTCAGCAGTAATTTAGGGAGAGATGCAGTCCTCGAGGGCTGTGATAGAAGCCCGATGGAGAGGAGGGGATGCACTGGGGTGGTATTCTAGAAGGCAAAAGAATAGGGTGAGGTATTAGATTGGATATAGTGGAGGAAAGGGAGAGTGGAATCAGGACGAGAGTATGCAGCAGGAAGAATTTCCCGGGACTTGGGATGGAAATGGTAAATTAGGTTTGGCATATGTTGACTTTCAGGTGAATTGTGGCACAGGCAAGTGGGGTCACCTAGTGGGCATTTGTCAAAACTTGGGGAAGATTCCACGTGATCATTTCACACAATGAATGGCTAAGGATGCCAGGCTTCTAAATCGTAATGGGCTTAATTGACTTCATTTCAAACAGCACTGCTGTGCAGTTACTTTGATGTGGTCATAAGCCGAGGCACTTGGGACCTAGCATAGTTGGCCGCTGGCTCCGAGCCCAGGTGCCCGCAGCCAGTACTCCAGCAGCCCCAGGTGGTAGCAGGTTTTGTCTCAGTCCCTGTGCCCTTTCTGCCTCCATGGCATCTATCAAATGAACTGACTTCTAACTGATCCTTGGTGAGGACTTCAAGGACTGTTACCCTTATGCTGAAGATTTCTAGCGTGTTTTTTCATATAAGCTCCTGTGTGGTATTTTTGGCTCTTATCTGATAGCATGTTGATGAATTCACACCGTCGAGGAGTAAATTAGTGCCTTTGCTGAATTCCCCACGTCTCTCTTTGGAACCACTATTTCCTCAGGCATTCATTCGCAGAATCTCGGAGCTTTCACTCATTCAACACTAATTTTTGAGTGCCTCCTCCAGTCAATGAGGTTGACTCCCCCAGACTCTCCTCCAGCTCTCCCGCCCCTGGCTCCTGCAGATACTGGTGCTCAGCGGTTCTCTGTGCAGGCCCAGTATTGCTGGTACATTTTAGTACTTCACACATCTGTTTGTTATTCACTAAACCAGGGTTTTCCCACTTTTTTTTTTTTTTTAATCATTGCCCCTCTACCACTACGGCTGGAGACATTGTTTTCAAATTGCCCCCTACCCCCGCATGAAATTTTAAATCACAGATATGCTATATATGTCTTTTTCTCTAAATTTTTATTTAAAAGTGGAGGAGGGCAGAGAGAGGGAGGTTCCAGGCTCTGAGCTGTCGGCACCGAGCCCGATGTGGGGCTCGAACTCTCCAATGGTTGAGATCATGACCTGAACTGAAGTCGGACACTTAACCCGCTGAGCCACCCAGGCGCCCCTGTGCTCTATATCTTTTTATGTACTAGGGCCCTTTGGAGGGACACAAACCATTGTAATATCTAAGATTCCTGCTCCCCAAACCAGTTTTTGTCCCCTTTGGGGGGGATACCACTCCCATTGAGAATGCGTGGGACCATTGGTCCTTAATGTTTTGTGGGCCCCAGACAGCCCTTTGAGAACATGACAAAAACTGTGGACCCTATCCAAGAAAAATACATACATGCCTGTATTTCCAATATCCTGAAGCAAAAATTACATAAGGTTCATAGATCCCAATCTAAGTATCCTTGTATTACACTGAATCTCTTCAAGAACCCTGAAGGAATCTCATTCTATTAATCTATCTCCCGAGAGTACCCGAGATGCCTGGCATATATAATAATTGTAAAAATAGTAACAGCTAATGTTTACTGAACTCTTGCTAATATGCCAGTACTAAGTGTTTAATACTGTACTAAATGTTTATCTCAGTTAATCCTTGTAACAACCCCCCGAGGTAGGTTTTGTTATTACTCCCATTTTAAGATCTGGAAATGGATATTAAGTTATTTGACCAAGGTCACATGCTATGAAATGATAGATGGAATACTTGAACGAAGATCTGCATGAATTCTAGAGCCAGTTGCATAGTCATGTTATACTATATTTACTGAATAGATACTTGTTGAATGAATGAATGTTTTCCTTTGCTATTAACCAGCTTTCTTATAAGATAATCCCTCTTTAACTGGGTTATAAACTCCTAAAGGATAGGAGCTTTTTTTGTGTTTTTGCTTCAATTGTTAGCATCTCTCACTGGAACTTTATGGTATCTTAGAAGTGCTATCATTGACCCCATTTTGTCCCTCAGTTTCCCCATCCTGACAATCTCCTGTGCTTAGAGTGTGGTGGGTAGAAGCAGTGATAGAATACAGGGGGTTGGCTGATGGGTAACTGGGCAAAGAAGCTACACTAGGAAGCTTTATAAGGCAGTGGTTAAAACACCTGGAAAGCTCTAAAAGCCAGAGACCTATATACTGTATGAATCTACTTAAATGAAGCTCTAGTCTAAGACAAATCTTAAATTTTTTAAATGTTTATTTATTTTTGAGAGAGAGACAGAGACAGAGCACAAGCTGGGGAGGAGCAGACAGAGAGGGAGACACAGAATCTGAAACAAGCTCCAGGCTCTGAGCTGTCAGCACAGAGCCTGACATGGGGCTCAAACCCACAAACTGCAAGATCATGACCTGAGTCAAAGTTGGATGCTTAACTGACTGAGCTACCTAGGCACCCCTAGAAAAGACAAATCTAATGTATGGTGACCAAAAGGAGATCAGTAATTGCCAGGGATGGGGATATTGACTGAAGGGGCAAGGGAATTTTGGGGGGCAAAGGAAATGTTCTTTATCTTGATCAAGGAGGTGCTTACATGGGCATATACTTTTGTTAAAACTCATAGAACTGTATATTTCATTTTTTTATTTTTAATTTTTAAAAATGTCTATTTATTTATTTTTGAGAGAGAGAGAGAGAGAGAGAGCTCAAGCAGGGGAGGGGCAGAGAGAGAGAGAGAGAGAGAGAAAGGAGAGAGAGAATCCCAAGCAGGTTCTGTGCTACCAGCACAGAGCCTGACTTGGGGCTCGATCTCACAAACCACAAGATCATGACCTGAGCTGAAACCAAGAGTCAGAGGCTTAACCGACTGAGCCACCCAGGCGCTCCACAACTGCATACTTTAAATGGATGCATTAAAAAAGCATTAGGTCTCTGAATCTATATTGCCTGGGTTCCATTTTTAGTTTTGCCACTTCTGAGTTGTGTGATCATATCAAGTTACTTAACCATCCAGTACCTCAGTCTCATTATCTGTAAATGGTGACCATCTCATAGGGTTAATGTGGAGGTGGGGTGAGTTCATCAATGTAAAGTAGTGAGAAAAGTGCTCAAGTCAGGTAAACGCTCTAATGAGACTAACCATCATTACCACATACCCACTTATCACCTCCTGGGCCATAGTCTTATTTCCACACTTAATATAAGCCATTGTGGAGAAGAGCTGAGTCTAGGGATAGGAATAATTCTAGACTAAAAATGGGGCAACTCTTAGTAGGTAATTAAATTATATTCTTTGAAACAAATTATTTACCTATTAGTTCAACACTTATATTTAATGGGAGTAAGCAGAAATTTATCATATATACTAAAGGTAATAAAATTGAACGTATTTGGAATAATATTTCATTAAGTGTTTACTTAATGAAATTAAGTATATATTGGGGATATAGCAGTAAATATGTCAGATGAGGTCCTTATTCCTTTAGAAATGACAATCTAAGTAGGAGAAGGCAAAAAATAAAAAAGTAAACAAAAATAATAATTTTAGATAGAGATATCTTGTAAAAAAAAAAAATAAGGCAGGGTGATAGGATACTGCCTGGGAAGTAGGGAGAGTCATCTGAAGGGTGACTTTTTAAAAAATTTTAATATTCATTCATTTATTTGTTTATTTATTTATTTATTTATTATTTTTTAATTTACATCCAAGTTAGCTAGCGTATAGTGCCACAATGATTTTAGGAGTAGATTCCTTAATGCCCCTTACCCAATCAGCCCATCCCCCCTCCCACAACCCCTCCAGGAACCCTCTGTTTGTTCTCCATATTTAAGAGTCTCTTATGTTTCGTCCCCCTCCCTGTTTTTATATTATTTTTGCTTCTGAAGGGTGACTTTTGAGTGGAGACCTGAATGGTAAGGCAAAGATCTGGGAGAAGGGATTTCCAGGCAGCAGGACTGCAAGTGCTAGGGTCCTCTGATGGATTTGCAATGGGCATGCTGGAGCTGTAGCAGGAGACCAGGGAGGCTGAAGAGATTCAAGGAAGAGGGTTGGGGAGGCAGGCAGGGGCCAGATCCCACAAGGCCTTTTAGGCCTTGATTAGAAGTTTGGATTTAATTCTTAGTACAATGGGAAGGCATTGGAGGATTTAAAGAAAGGGGAGTGGTAAAATCTCATTAAAACTTTTCCTAAAAATTGCAGTTTAACATGTTCAGAAAAACACCTAGGTCGGGAGTGAATTTTTATATATGTATGCACCCTTTTAACCTTATATCATCAAGATGTTGGCACATTTCCAGCACCCAGAGGGCTCCCTTGTGCCCCTTCACAGTCAATTTCCACTTCCTGGTGGTAGCCTCTCTTTTCTTCATCACTGTAGATAAGTTTGCTTTTCCTTTGCACTGTATACAAATGGGTTCATAGAGTATGTACTCCTTTTGGTCCAGCTTCTTATACTCAATATTTTGTTTGTGAGATCTTTTTATCTTGTTGTATACAGTAGTTCGGTCTCTTAAAAATTTGTCAAATAATATTCCTTATATGAATATACCACATTTGTTTATCTAAATGTAACCATTCTTTGGCTGATAGGCATTTGAAGTTTTTGAATCTTATGAATGAAGCTGCTATGAAAATACTTGTACCTGTCTTTTTAAAAAATGTTTATTTATTTTTGAGGGAGAGAGAGAGTGGGAGCTGGGGAGGGGCAGAGAGAGAGGTGGGGACAGAGGACCCCAATAGGGCTCTATGCTGACAGCAGTGAGCCTGATGCAGGGCTTGAACTCATGAACTGCACATTCATGACCTGAACCAAAGTTGTACGCTCAACTGACTGGACTGAGCCACCTAGGCGCCCCTGTACCTTTTTTTTTTTTTTTGCCTGTACCTGTCTTTTTTTTTTTTGTGGGACATATGCACTAATTTCTCTAGGGAGAGAGTATCTGCTAAATCAGGTTTGATTTAGAGGATCCTCCTGACGACTGAGAATAATGGGCAGAGCAAGATTGGAAGTAGGGAAATCAGTTAAGAGGCTATTGTGGCAAAGGACAGAGATGATGGTGGCTTAGACTAGGGGACAGTGGTAGAGAAGTGGTAGATTTAGAACATGTTTTGAAGTAGGGCTGACAAGGCTTGATAAGAGCAAGAAAGGAAACAGGGCAACTGCAAGGTTTCTGGCTTGAACACCTTGATGAAGAGTTGAGAAAGACCTCAGTCTGAAGTTTATTTCTGGGTGTTACATTAGAGACGCTGATGAGATATCCATGTGGTGATACTGAGTTGACAGGTGGAGATTTTGAGTTTGGGCTTGGTAGAAAGGTCTGCACTGGAGACATAAATGTGGGAATCGTCACCACATAGACAGTACGAAAGGCATGGGATTACCTGAGGTGACAAGGGAGAATAGAGTAGGCGGAAGGGGGAAAGGGGCCAGGACTGATCCCCTAGGAATTCTTATGTTAATGGACCCAGCAAAGGGGACAGTGAAGCAGCTGGTGAGCTGCATGGGTCTGTGGTTCCTGGAAAAAATGATGAAGTCTTTCCTCAGCATTGGAAAAACATGTACAACCTTTCTCTCTAAGATTACAAGATTTCTATTTTAGCAAGTAAGGGATAAGTGGAGAGTATGCAAAATCACCTTAAAGAGAAAAACTGGCTCCCTGCCAGCAAGGCTTGGCTGTAACCTAATTGAAAATATTAACATATTTAAATAAAGAATGTATCAACCTGAAGAGGGGTCAGCAATGGAAATCTAGTGAAGGGAGAGTCGCTGAGGCTCACACAGGCATAGCCTTTCCAAGTACCATCCTGGAAAGAGTGCTTTAGCCAACAGAATGAGAGTAGTCCAGGAGGATTGGCAAGGCTGCCCATACATAGAGAGGGGAGTGGAGAACTGTAGCCAAGAAGAGTTTTCTGAACCCATTGGCACAGCTCCTTCCTGGGGATGGCCAGATGCCATTAAAGATAAAAATATTCCTGTTCGGTTATGTCATTGTGCATCTATATGTTGACATTCTGATTCTGATTTGGCTTAAAGAAGAGAATGCGCTGAACGTGAGTCTGAGCAACGGAAGATTTCTCATGGTAAATGAATACGTATGTATTATGGCTTTATGTTTCAGTAAATTGTAAACTTCGTTGGCACAAACAGGTATTTCCAAGATGTAGTTTTGAAGTCTGTGAAACCCAGGCTCACATCCCTATGAGAAATGACGTAAGTATAGCCTTTTTTTTTTTTTAATAATTAAGTCAGAACAGCCATTTCAGAGGAAATTCCTTGCACATCTTGTTTTCTAAATGTTCGAACCTGGGCCGAATTGCCAATATTCCAAGATGTCCACGAGAATGAGAAAATCTTCTTTGAAAAAACTGAAAAAAGTGAACTTTTGCCTGGTCACCACTTCTCCCGACCAGTCAAGGAAGTACAAATCTAGCCCAGCTCATCAGCACCGATGAACCTCTTTTTAAAAAACTTACCTAATCTTCCTCTTTTTCCTCAATAAAAACCCTGAGCCCACTTCCTGTAATTGGGACACTATTTGGGTTTCAACCTAAACTATGTGCCCTGAATTGCAATTCTGTGATATGAAATAAACACTTTGCCTTTTGAACTGGTTTCTGGTTTTTAGACTGAAACAAGTCTAAAAGTTAGTGGTAAATTCAACACTGCAAACGCCACCTGCGAGCTCTCTTGGGACACGGCCCGCCAGGCCTCTTCATGTAACATATTCCAGCATTCTGAAGCCTCCATTTTTATCAAAGTAGAATCACACACTATTAAATCCGAAAGGGAGCTGATACAGCCTCTAGTGCAAGCCTGGCACTTTCCAGATGAGAAAACTGAGGTTCAGAGAGGCAGAGAACTTGAGCCCACAGCTTATGGAAGCGAGAACCCAGGTCAGTGCACTGTCCAGAGTACCCTAAGCCCTTACCTAGAATAGGGAGACACATTCAGTATGTATATCCCCAAACCACCCAGCTCCCCTCACCTCTGAAGCAGGGTCAATCACCTAGCGGGATGTCTTGGATCTCTGAGCCCAGGTTGTTGGTACAGGGGCAAAGCAAAGAACTGAAACTAGTTCAATCCTTCCTGCCCCAGAAGCAGGTGTGTGTGTGTGTGTGTTTGTGTGTGTGTGTGTGTAGTAAAAGAAATTGGATAGAGCATTGAGGGAGGGAGTCCCTCTTTGAGTCATTGGAGCAAATTAATAGAAGGTAAGGCCTGTAAATCCCGCTCAGCTTCGTCCCCCACTCACCTCTGCTGCTACCAACTGAATGGAGGATGGGAGGTCTGCACCGGCAGTAAATAACCAGGACTGTTTCTGGTTCTGGAAAAAGATGGCAGGGATCCAGGAGTCTCACCTCTTGACAGTTCAGGATTAAAAACTTTGTTATTCCGGCGTTCTCCAAAATGGCCAGGTAAACTCGGATTCTGAGCACTCTGGATCCGGAAGAGGGCTGTGGGAAAGAGGTTTGGCTGGGAGTAGAGGAGAAAGGGAAAAAGGAAGGTGCTTTGGAGGCAGAGAAGCCCTCAAATTTGTGAGTCCTGCCCTACTAGGGATGGGGCGCTGAGAAAGGGTCTGCCTCGTTCCCCACCTCCCTTTCTGCCTTCCCACTTGTCTCCCTGACAGTATTCTTGCCTTAGTTCCTTTCATCTTTTATTCGGAACGGGCTGGGAAGGGCTGTGTGTGTTATCTCCAGCTGTGCCTGTGACAGTCCCCTCTGCTGCTTCATCGTTGCTCCCCGGTGCCCTGAGGCCCTCCCCATCCTCTTTTCTTCTGCCGCTCCCCACCCCCCCAACAATGGTCTCTCCCGGTGCTCGGTGGCGCTGGGGGGTTGGGGGGAGGGAGGAGGCGGGCGGAGGCGGGGCCGGAGCGTGGGGAGTGTGGGGGGGGGGGTAGGTCTGCATTGCCGCTTCCCCTGGTATCTGGAGCAGTCGACGCTGCCGCCAGCCCCGCGGCCGGGACCCCCGCCCTCACCCGGGACTGCCTTACCCGGGGGCACCCAGCCCAGGTGAGACCCCTCTCTCAAGTCTCTTACCTCCACCCCGCCCGGGGCAGAAGCATCCTTGCCTTGCCTTGCAGCCATTTTATCCTCCGATGCTTTGCTTGTGGGGAGGGTGACCGTCCCTGCTTTAGGGGTGAGGGGGCCGGTGGTGGTTTGAAAGGACATTTAATTAAGTTGCTGTGCTGATCAGAATATATATATGGAATAAGGGTGTTTTTCTCTACCTTAGCCAAGTCCCTAGTACGCTCTCAGATATTGACAGGTTTGGGGGGGAGGAGGATTTAGGTGAGGTAGGGTTCCCTCGAAGTCCAATGCCCTCCTCACCTTGCACGCCCCCCACCCCCGCCATAAGTGACCTTGGCTGGGGCCAGAGAATGGATGCTGCCTCAGTCTGCTCCCCTGCACTTGGGCGGGGGTGGGGGGCAGTGGAGGAAGGGCAGGTGAAGGAGGGAGGGAAGGGAAAGGAAGAATGGAAATGCTGGGTAGAGAGATGGTAAACGACCAAGGTCGGGGCGGGGGGGGGGGGGGGGGGGGGGGGGGTTGGGGGGGGGGGGGTGGGTGGGGGGAAGGGGTGTTGAGTGATGATTGTCACCTGCCCAGAGGCAGGACTAAGCGGGGGAAGACACTCCGAGAATGGATTCAGTCAATTCTAGGGGCTCCTCTGTTATGCCAGAGCAGAGGCGAGACGGGGTGGGGGATGTTGGGGGCTGTCGCGGCAAATGCTGGTAGGGGCGGTCTCTTGCTTTTGCTTGTGGAGGTCTCTCCCTGTCTCCCTGCCCCTGTGTTCCTCTGTTGTGTGCATTTTCAGCTGACACCTTTTTCCCCCTCCGAACTGTGAATGCTCCATCTTCCTAACCCTTGCGGTAGGATGTAGGGAGGGGAGGTGCAGCCTTGGGCGTCCTGGGTGGGGGGCTGAAGCTCAGTCACCCAGCTGTCACAGGGAGCGGTGCTCCAGCACACCCCGCTTCCTTGTACCCTCCCCCCTCTCCGTGGTTGTTTTGACAAGTGACTGCTTCTTAATGACCTTGCCACCTGGGCTAGGGAGGGTTGGGGAATCCGGGTGACCCCCAAAGTCAGGGACTTTGATTGGGGGTGGGGGCTTCTGGACCCTCCTATAATCCAGGGCAGAGTGAGTCCTCCTGAAGGGAAGCATCTGCTCAGGAGCCCCTCCCCCCCTTCTGCAGGAAAATCTCCCGGGCACATTTTTCCGGTCAGGTGGAGCCGGCCAACCTTAAAGGGCCGTGTAACCTGGAGTCTTGTCTCCTATAACCTCCACCTCTCCAAGCCCCATCTCTCTCCCACAGGCTTAGCCACCCTGTGCTGCTTTGGGGGCTAAAAATAGCACCACTTCCTCACCAACTCAAAGAATTTTGTCTTCTTTCTCTCCCTTCTGACCTCCTGGCTCATTGGCCCTGGGGGAGCTGGCTGTTGAGACATCCTATCCTGCTGTGGCTCTGGGAGCCTTATCTACCCTCCATGCACCTCTCAGGGGTAAACAGTGTTGATAAACACAGGATGTGGTTCCGGATGGGTCTATTTGTCTCCTTCAGGGTTTGGGGAGCCGGCGGGGGGGGGGGGGGGGGGGGGATCCTAGATGGGAAGGAAAGGAGAGGAAAGCAAATGGCCATGCAGTGGGGGGATTCCACTTTCCTCTCTTGCATGGGGGTGGGTTTGGGCCTTGAACCATAAAGAAAAGAAGGTGACACAGGGGTCACTGGTTTTGGTCATTGTGGTCCACTGCTTACATCTGGCCTGAGGGGCTAAGGCTATGCTTGCCAGTGCTTCTCTCTGAGCCATAAGTAGCATTACTTATCCCCTTCTACCAGGGCTACCGTGTGTGCGTGTGACATTTAATGAAGGCCCTGGATGGGTGGGAACAGGAGGCAGGATATTTTTAGGGGAATGATCTCTGATCAGAATCTAGTTCTACTTCTTCTGCTTCTCTGAATGAAGGGGTGGGGGGTGTTCTCCTATGTTTCCCTCTGGAGGATGTCTTTTTTGGGGGGGAGGCCCAAGGCCCCCTTCATTCTATACTGGCCTCCTACGCAGTGCGGTATTTGTGGACTCCTTTTTCCTTGACTCCTGGAGGAGGAGCAGAAAGGATTAAGGGGGATTAGGAAAGAAGGCCCTGGAGAAAGGAGGTGTAGCTATAGACCTTAGCCCCCAATGCTGAAAAAGTATGTATTTGATCAGCCATGTCTGTTCCTGCCTCCACCAGGGAAGGGGCTCATGGATGATGTCCTGAAAGAAGGTGGCAGGAGCCAGACATCACCTCTTCTCCATGACCTCAGGTTCCAGGTTTCCCTTTTTTTGAGTCTTCCCTTCTTTGTCTGGAGGGAGACAATGTGGGCCCATCTGCTGGAACTAATTTGAACACAGAGAGGTCTTGGGACTCTGTTTTGGGAGGATACTGGACAACAGCATCCAAGTATGACCCCTACTCTTCCCTTGCTGCTTCCTGTTTCTTTCACATTGTTTTCAGTCTAATAGGAAGGAAGGAAACTAATTTATAGACTATCTACTGTGAGGTTGGATTCTCTTGTGGACTCAGAAAACTAAAGATTATTACCCCCAGTTTAAATATAAGGACACTGAGGTTGAGGGAAATTAAATAATTTGCCCAAGAGCGGTTAGCAAGTAAGTGACAGAGCTGGGATTTTAACTTAGGTCACCTAACTGTCATGTGCTTTGCATTGAACCAGCTTTCCCTTGCCAGTATCCCTTTCTGCTCCTTATCCTCATAAGCATCCAGACGTGGCTTTTGTTCTGGGGTCTTGTGAGGGAGTAGAGGGGATCGCACTGTATTATTATCATCACAAAGAACAATAACCAACATTTCTTAATCGCTTTTTATGTGCTAGGTACTATGGTAAGGAGTTATACACATTATGTCATTTAATCCTTACTTTCCCCTTCTTAAATAAGAGGAAACTGAGGCCTGGCTGTATGGGGAGATGGCCGAGGTCACTTAGCTAGTAAGTGCTGAAGCAAGAAGTCAAACCCAAGTCTGTCTGACCCTGGAAGGGAATTTTCACCCACTGAGAAAACCCTTCCTTGTGGGAACCCGAGGGGAGGACCCCGAGAGCCCCATTTGAGATGCCATCAGTGGACTGAAGTCACAGGCTGGAGGACTTGATTCTCCTTTTACACATTCTCCCCCCAGCTCTTCCCCCAGTAAGCAAGCCAGACCAGACTAAAACAGAGAATTATGGTTTCTCATATTTCCTGTTTTGTTCTTTGCAGTTTGGTGGTAAAGCAAGGGGTCTGATCTTGATGTGGGGCAGGGGATCAGAAGGAGGCCTCTAGATAGGTGACCGTGACTCTGGAGCATATCTCATAGGCCTGATCTCCAAGGTCAAAGTGAGGGGATTTATACTGAATGATCCACAGCTGGCCCAGGTAGGCATCCCTTTTTAACTGTGTGCAGGCTTGAAGCAAGGAGACCATCCGTATCACATGGTCTTGGTTGGGGCTCTGTATTGGCTTTCTTTACCATTTTAGGCCTCACCACCTCCTTTCCCCCCCCCCCCTCTTATATTTTCTAGATCTCAAGAGGCTTCTTGAAGAGAAGTAGGCGGCCTTTCCTGAGTTATCCTGGCTCCCCATCTTAGCTTGCACAACCTAGCTCCCCCTCCCCTTCCCATTCTGCTGTTCCCCTTTTCCCTTCCCCATGTATCCAACTGAACTGGCCAGAACTCCTCTCCCTCCTTTCCCTTCCTACATACTCACTGGCCAGGTCCTATTTGCTCCTATTCTGTGCCCAGAGATACTTGAATCCACTTCATCTGAGTAACTGGGGGAAGGAATCTTTCTGACTTCACAAGTCCTTGAGCAGGGAGTGGAGGAGTCTAGTGAAGCATTCCCAAAGACCCATCATGGAAGAAGGCTTCAGAGACCGGGCAGCTTTCATCCGTGGGGCCAAAGACATTGCCAAGGAAGTCAAGAAGCATGCGGCCAAGAAGGTGGTAAAGGGCCTGGACAGAGTCCAGGACGAATATTCCCGCAGATCCTACTCCCGCTTTGAGGAGGAGGAGGATGATGATGACTACCCTGCCCCTGCTGATGGCTATTACCGTGGGGAAGGGGCCCAGGATGAGGAAGAAGGTGGTGCATCTAGTGATGCTACTGAAGGCCACGACGAGGATGACGAGATCTACGAGGGGGAATATCAGGGCATCCCCAGGGCAGAGTCTGGGGGCAAAGGCGAGCGGATGGCTGATGGGGCTCCTCTGGCTGGAGTAAGGGGGGGCTTGGGCGATGGGGAGGGCCCCCCTGGTGGCCGGGGGGAGGCACAGCGGCGGAAAGAACGGGAAGAACTGGCTCAGCAGTATGAAGCCATCCTACGGGAGTGTGGCCATGGCCGCTTCCAGTGGACACTCTATTTCGTGCTTGGTCTGGCACTGATGGCTGATGGTGTCGAGGTCTTTGTGGTGGGCTTTGTGCTGCCTAGCGCCGAGAAAGACATGTGCCTGTCGGACTCCAACAAAGGCATGCTAGGTAAGACACACTGGGGGGCCCTCCAGCCCTGTCCTGCCCCAAACTCTAGAAAAACCTCTGCTCCTGAGAACCCCTGTCCTTACCGCTCCCTAGGACCCCGATCCCAAAATGTCCCCAGAGGGCGTGGAGTTCCTCTGCATGCTCATCCCTCACAAACCCTCCTCTTGGGGTTGGGTCACAGTGAGGTTGTTTGTGCAAGAGAGGCTTGGGGAAGGGCAGCTGGGCTGGGGCTTGGGGCAGTGGCTGGGTGGTCTGCTTAGTTAGTTCTGCAGGAGGTGGCCATGGTGGGATGGGCCCCTGTTGGGTGTTTCTTCAGAGACTTCCCTTCTGTCATCTTGCTCCTTTTCCCTGATCAGGGAAACAAGAAGTCAGTGTCCAAACTCCCTAGTTTAAACGAGGAGTCAGTTTAGTAGGGTGGGGATTGGGGAGGAAGCCCAGGTCTGCCTTCAGCCAGAGAAATTGGCCATGCTTGCTCTTGGCAAGCCTTGGGAGTGTTCAAGGGCCAGTGAGTGGTCTCTAATGGCTCTTCCTGATGTGGACCCTGGGGGAGGAAATCGCCTGGACTCACCCACAAAAGGTCTCTTGGTCTTGCACTGCTCCCAAGTTGCCATGAGATGTTGGGGAGATCCCCACTCCTTGGGGCTTGGCTGAAGCATGGGTAAAATGCAGAGTTTGGAGTAGATTGATTTTTAGAGTTATTCCAACTCTGAATGTAGGAAGGAAATAAGGAACAGGAGAGTTTTAGGACCAGAAGCATTGGAGCTGGGGGAGTAAAGCACGGGTTCTGTGGGGGGGATTTTGTAGGGGGGACTGAAGAAATGGAGGTGCTTTCCTAGGGACACAGGAGATCTCTCCTGCTGCTTTCAGGACGTCAGGGCAGGGAGGGAGAGGGGACCCTGGGAAGGTCTGGGAATTTGGGTAGATCCATTACTCCTTCTAGGCAAGCCAGAGATGGGGGTGTGTTGTGTGTGTGTGAGAGAGACAGAGACAGAGAGACAGAGACACAATGAGAGATGAGAGCAAGCAAGAGAGAGCAGGAGGGAGAGAAAGAATTCTGGGGGTCTCTCATGTCTGCATTCCTGCCTTTGAATCTCTGGTCTGCAGAGATGATATTCCGTGAGCAAAGACAGAACTCTCACTTGCTCTCATCTCTGGGTAGACTTACCTATCCTAGAAGTCTTCCAGCTCCTCAATCCATTCGGCTGCAGCTCTAGCTCATTTAATGCTCAAAAAGTGAGCGAACTGAGGCGTGTCTGCTCATACCTCTGCTGTCTCTGTTTCCCTCCCTGCAGGCCTTATAGTCTACCTGGGCATGATGGTGGGAGCCTTTCTCTGGGGAGGTCTGGCTGATCGGCTGGGTCGGAGGCAATGTCTGCTCATCTCGCTCTCAGTCAACAGCGTCTTCGCCTTTTTCTCATCTTTCGTCCAGGGTTATGGCACTTTCCTCTTCTGCCGCCTCCTTTCTGGGGTTGGGTGAGTGGCCACCTCCTAAGCCCCTGGAGGCAGTCCTGAGGGAGGACTGTGCCTTTGTTGCCGTTATGTTTCTAGAACCCAGCACAGTGCCAGGCACACCAGATGCATCTCAAATATGTATGAATTGAATGAATGAACTCCTTTCTCCTACCGTCTTTAGGCCAGCTTCCCCCTGTCCTGGACCCACCTACCGCCTGCCCAGAGCACCATTCCATGTCTCGTCCACTCCTGAGTCCTCCACCCCACCCTCCAGTTCCATTCTGAGCCTGGCTCCATGACGAGAGGCCTGGTGGGTCTCAGCTGTACCCCGGGGTGCCTGTGAACCCCGGAGTTATCCCCTTCCGAGTCTCCATCCTTCCTGCATTTGACAGCAGACCTTTCTGTTAACACCCACAGCTGCCAGAAATGTGACGCGTTGACCCACCACACTCCCACACTCCCTGAGCCGTCTGCGTGCATTCTTTGCCCTGTCTGCAAGCTCTTTTCCGGCCTGCTCCCGCATCCCTGCCCTCGGACTCCTCTTTGCCTAGCTTTTTCCTGTGGGGATTTTCCCTCTTTTCTGTAATCATCTTCTGTCTCTTGCAACTCAGTAGCCATCTTCAAGGTTCAATGTTTGTTCCTTCCCTTCCCCTCAGACCTCCCTGCCTGTTCCCCAGGGTCCTGAGGATGGGTGCGTAACAGCTGGTGGTGAGGGAGTGTATAGGACACTGTGTGAGAAGTCTCTTTAACAAGGTGTGGAAGATGAAAGGCACTTGGGGATCCAGAGCACTGGGGCAGGGGATCGGAAATAGGGCCATTTTCTAATGCTGAATTCTCACAATGCTCCCCAGGATTGGAGGGTCCATCCCCATTGTCTTCTCTTATTTCTCGGAGTTTCTGGCCCAGGAGAAACGTGGGGAGCATTTGAGCTGGCTCTGCATGTTTTGGATGATTGGTGGAGTGTATGCAGCTGCTATGGCCTGGGCCATCATCCCCCACTACGGTAGGCAGTCCCCGGGGAATGCACCCCAGCCTCTCTCCCTCTTCTCCTGTGTGCCCTGTGGTGGGAGCCCCCAGCCTCTGGCCTTTCTGATGCTGTGACTGTCCCTGCCAGGGTGGAGCTTTCAGATGGGGTCTGCTTACCAGTTCCACAGCTGGAGGGTTTTTGTCCTCGTCTGCGCCTTCCCTTCTGTGTTTGCCATCGGAGCTCTGACCACACAGCCTGAGAGCCCCCGCTTCTTCCTGGAGGTGAACGGGGCCAGGGCTAGGCTGGGGGAGGGGCAGCAGGGGGCTCTGTGCTCAAACACTCACAGTGGGTTTGGTTTGTGGGACCCTCACAGGGCCCATACTCCTGGGGACTTTATCTTGCTTCCTTTTTCTTACATTGTATCTCCAGAGGGGCTCTGTGGGTGGAGAAACCAGGGTACCTGCCCAACCATGGGTGGTTTAAGATGTTGCAGGTGGGCGCTCTGCCCCTGACGTTATCACTCAAGAGAAGTTCCCACCCTGTGCTTCTTCCCCCTCCAAGTAGATCTTGGTCCAGAAGCTTAGGATTCTGTCCCTCCTCTGACAACCTCCTTGCCCTTTGCCAGCAATTCCCTTGTCTTCAGTTTTCTCTTTCCATTGTTCCAGGGGATCCCTAGGACCTGTAGTTGTAGCTGTCTCCTGGACTCCCCCTATGCTTGCTCAAGTCTTATTACATTTTGCTGTACCCCTGCTTGGGGCTCTTTAATTGTGGGTGATGTACACACCCACAGGTCAGAGGTAGGGGTGGGAGACTTTTTGTGTCCTGTGACTACAGAAGCCACACTGGAGGAAGGGGGTCTATTACCCTGGGTCAGGGAGGAGCTAACCTGGAGGTGGGAATTGTGTCTGTGGCTCTAGAACGGGAAGCATGATGAGGCCTGGATGGTGCTGAAGCAGGTTCATGACACCAACATGCGAGCCAAGGGACATCCTGAGCGAGTCTTCTCAGTAAGCCAGAGCCCCTCCCCTCAACCTCCAAGGCCCTCAAGCCCCAGCCCCACCCAGCCCCTCTCTGGATACCAACCCATGCTTCCCTAGACATCTCCCACCACATTCTCCCTCAATGTCCTCTCTCAGAGTATCGCATCCACCCCCTGCTGCCATTTTGCTACCGTTTTGAAACTGAAGCCCCTGGATGGGGTTGGGAAATAGACTATGTGACTGCTAACCGCTTCTCTTGACCCCAGGTAACTCACATTAAGACAATTCATCAGGAGGATGAGTTGATTGAAATCCAGTCAGACACAGGGACCTGGTACCAGCGCTGGGGGGTCCGGGCCCTGAGCCTGGGAGGGCAGGTAATGAAGGACGGTGTGGTGAAGAGAGGGAAGGGAGTGGGAGAGGCGGAGACAAAGGCCTGTTTGTGGGGTGAACTGAAGGGAAGGGGGACAGGAGAAAGTGGGGGACCTGGGGTGGGAGTGTTAGAAGTCAGTACAGCTGCTATCTGACTTTGTTTTGTTCCACCTAGGTTTGGGGGAATTTCCTCTCCTGTTTTGGTCCAGAATATCGACGCATCACTCTGATGATGATGGGTGTGTGGTTCACCATGTCATTCAGGTGAGGAGGTGTGTGGGGGCAGTGGGGATCTAAGTCCTGAGGGATGAACGGAGGTTAGACAGTCTGGGGTGGGGTGGTGGCAGGGAGACTGTTAGGCCAATGGAGGAGCAAATGGCTGGGAGATGAGAGTACAGTGGGTGGGCAGAAGAACCTGAAGTCCCTGAGACCAACAGCAATGAAGGGAGGAGTGCTGAGGGATGAGACTGGAGAGGCAAGCAAGGTCCTGACTCTCCACCCCCTCATTCTGGACCCTCTGGTTCTAATCGTGAGCCCATCTGATTCCATCGCGCTTGACTCTTCAGCTACTATGGCCTGACTGTCTGGTTTCCTGACATGATCCGCCACCTCCAGGCGGTGGACTACGAAGCCCGCACCAAACTGTTCTCTGGGGAGCATGTAGAGCATGTGACCTTTAACTTCACTCTGGAGAATCAGATCCACAGAGGGGGACAGTACTTCAATGACAAGTACGTGGGGACGCTTACATTTCACTTCTTCCCTGTTCCTTCTACCCCTTGTCTCTTGCATGGGTCTGGGAGTTTGGAGACAGGGTCTTTGGGAGTAAATACCTGTGGTTTCTCCTCAATTCCAAGGGAGTGAGTCTTGGAGGAGGGTATGAGGGTAAGGGGGAAGTGTTTCTCATCATCCTGGCCTTACAGGTTCATTGGGCTACGTCTGAAGTCAGTGTCCTTTGAGGATTCCCTATTTGAGGAGTGTTATTTTGAGGATGTCACTTCGAGCAACACATTTTTCCGCAACTGCACATTCATCAACACTGTGTTCTATAATACTGGTAAGATGCCTTGGCTGGTGCCTGTCGGACCAAGGGTTGAGTGGACCTTGAAGAGGGGAGAAGGAACGTTCCTCACTCCCTAGTTCAGGGTTCACAAACTGAGCTCTCTGGGGCCCTGTAGGAAGGTGGTGTGGGGACCTATTATCTACCACCAATAATTCCAAAAACTGAATGGACACTGAACATTTTTCTGTAATAGTTTTAAGAATATCTGGCAAAAACATCAAGTTTCTTTACCTTTGAGCTGGAATTAAAGCAAATCTGCATTGTTATCAGCGTACTTTTGAAGTGGGCAAAACTCATTCAAACAGGGCCTTCAGGGGAAAAACAACAACAACAAAAAGGAATATTTTCTGGGTAAAAGGTTGCGAATCATTACATTAGTCCGGTTTTTTAAAACAGTGATTCTCAAACTACATGCACATGAAATGCTACTTTGCCAGCTAGACTGAGGTTCCCACCCCTAATGGAGCACTGGGTGAGTTTTTCCCAACTTGCAGGGAAAAATAATGGAAAGGGCTTTTAATGATTTTTAATATTTTGCTTGGTAATTTTTCCTAAACCCATGGCACTGCTACTGCTTATAGTCAGCTAGGGCAGACCAAAAGAATGAATAAGAAGCAAAGATTATTAACGAGAAAACTTGGAAACAGCCAGTCCCACTGTTTCATTTCATAGACTATGGTCATTTTCTGCTGTAAAGATTTCTAGTTCCTATGGTGATATTATTTGATGTTTTACAATGAAGGCCCTGAGCAGTTTTGAGAGCCCCTTCACCCCCCCCCGCCCCCGCAACTAACCCCACAAAGGCAGAGTCCTGAGCCATAAGCAGTAGCAGCTTCCCCCTCCCTCTCACATTTGCCGTGACTGCCTTCCTGTCTTGGTTTTTGCCCGCAGACCTGTTTGAGTACAAGTTCGTGAACAGCCGTCTGGTGAACAGCACGTTCCTGCACAACAAGGAGGGCTGCCCACTAGACGTGACAGGGACTGGTGAAGGCGCCTACATGGTGTACTTTGTCAGTTTCCTGGGGACGCTGGCTGTACTTCCTGGGAATATCGTGTCTGCCCTGCTCATGGACAAGATTGGCAGGCTCCGAATGCTTGGTAAGGGGGTGGGTGGGTGGTGGTGTGTCAGAACTGATAAGGGGGCTGGGGAGCAGGGTGAGGCTGTCAACAGGCTTCTTACCTTATTCTGAAGGAATAGCTTAGCTAGAGAAGGTTCTCGCTCTCGTGTCTTCTGCTTAGGTCTTGGCTGCAAGATGGGGTGGGGCCTGACCTGGAAGTTTCTCTGGGGGAAAAAGGAGGTAGACAGATTAGCAAGTGCACCGGCTTTGAGGTTATGGGTATTGAATCTCAGCTCCACCACTTAACCTTGGCCAAGTTACTTTATGAGCCCAGCTGTGACATCTGCAAAACGGGGGTGATGATAGTACCTATCCCATTGGGTTGATGTATTAGATCAATGCATATAAAGCATCAAGCTGCTTGACCCATAGCTGTCATTGAAGAAATGGTTGTTACCGATATTATCAATAAAAATATAATTATAAGGAAGGATAGGGATGGGTGAAGCGCCTTCCTTTTGAGTACTCTGGGAAAAAGATCTCATCTTGGGCTTCCCTCAAACCTAGTTTGAGGGCACAGGGTGGGTTGTGGATGAGCATCACTTGGCCAGGTTCATGCCACTCCCTCATTTCCTGGCTCTAGCTGGCTCCAGCGTGATGTCCTGTGTCTCCTGCTTCTTCCTGTCTTTTGGGAACAGCGAGTCAGCCATGATCGCTCTGCTCTGCCTTTTTGGGGGGGTCAGCATTGCATCCTGGAACGCGCTGGACGTGTTGACTGTTGAACTCTATCCCTCGGACAAGAGGTAGTTGGAATGTCGTGGGGGCAGGGCAGCCGGTTTAGGGTCTACACGGTGGCGGCGGGAAAGTGGGGTGAGGAGGCGGCTGAATGGGAAATCATCCGTAGGGTTAACAGGATATACTTTCCCATTGAGTTTCTGCTCTAAGAGCTGGTAGCTTTTGTATTCACTCCTCGCAGCCTGAACTATTAACCTAATTTTTTGGTCTTCTTTTCCCTTTGCCTCCCAATCTGTATTCCCTGATGTACATGCCTCACCTCTCTGATCTTTCCATCCTTCATCTCCCTTTTGCACACTGCCTGCCATCTCTCCTTCACTTTCCCACCTACTCACCTGTCCCCTGCAAACCCTCCTATGCCTCTTCCTTTGTCTCCCCTTTGCACTGCACTGGGGGTCTCCTGAGCAGGACCACAGCCTTCGGCTTCCTGAATGCCCTCTGTAAGCTGGCAGCTGTGCTGGGGATCAGCATCTTCACATCCTTTGTGGGAATCACCAAGGCTGCCCCCATCCTGTTTGCCTCAGCTGCCCTTGCCCTCGGTAGTTCTCTGGCCCTGAAGCTGCCTGAGACCCGGGGGCAGGTGCTGCAGTGAGAGGGCCTCAGGGCCTTTGAGGGTGGCAGGCACACTGTGAGACCAACAGCTCCTCTTTTTCCCTCCCTGCCCTGCCATCCTGGCCCCAGAGCCCCCACTCCCCACGTCCCTGTGTTCAGTGTCTTAGCCATGTGTGTGTGCGTATGCATGTGTGTGACCCCGTGGGCAGGGATACAGGGAAGGCTCCTTCATCCCAGTTTTGGGATGCAGCTCTACTCCCCACCCCTTGACGTGCACACCCTTCTCCCCCAGTGTTAGTGAGGGGCCCTAGCTCTTCCTGGCTCCAGGGGCTCCAGCACAGGCTTCCTGCCCTCCCCCTCATTCCCTCTGCCTAGGCCCTGGTGAAACCATGGGCATGTGGTTATGCTGGGAGCTGGGGCTTGGTGTAGTCCATGGACCAAAAGAACTTAAGAGTCAGAAAGGCCGCAGGTGCCCTCTCACACCTGTTGGATGCTGGGGGAGTAGCAATAAACCTCAGCCCCCTGGCCTCCACTTTCCCCTCAATTTGGGCTATAAGTAAGAAGCCTGAATTTTATCAAATTAGCTTTCTGATTCTTATTTATTTATATATTAAGTTCTGAGGCAGCTCAGCAGGACTGTGTGTGTGAATGCATGTGTAACACTTATGTACGTGTGTGTATGTGCCGTGGGGCGGGGTGTCACCATACTGTCCTAAGATACAGCCAAGGATAATCTCAGTGGACACACACACTACTCTGCCTCCCACAGTACCTCCCCTAATCTTTTTTTTGTGCCAGGCCTGGGAGGGAGGTGCCCCAGGCCAGGCTAGGATAAGAGTCCCACAGTCTAGAGAGACCTGAGGGCACCTGACAAGGTCCAAATCCTCCCCTCCCTCAAGAAGCACAGGCCTCTGGAGTGAGAGGCTCCACCCACTATAGCACAGACAGGGACAGCACAGCTGCCCTCCCACCCCCAACCTGTCCCCTCACACGCAGGGTAGCAGGGGAGGGAAAGAAACCAGGCATATGGTCAAACCAGCAGATCAAAAAGCACAAGGAGCTGGGGCAGGGGCAGGAGGCAGGGGCCCTCCCAGGGACTCCTCTGAAGGGGGAAGAAGGTTAGACAATAAGCCAGGGACCCCTAATGTGGGACCAGAAGCCTCAGTTTCCCTGTCTCACCCTTTCTACAAGATACCCCCTGTAGGTTAAGCTGCCCTTGCCCCACCCCACTCTGTGTGGCTGCTTTCTTTGGTGCCCTCCTGCCCTCCACTGTAGCTGTGATGTGTTGTAGTTTTTAGCTGTTTGTAAAACGTTAAAAAAAAAAAAAAAAAGTGAAAAGGAAAAAAAGTGAAAACAACAACGAAAAATCCAAATTCATCTTCCTCATGCTGCGTCTGGTGCCCCCACCCTATAGTCACTCCCCCACATTTTGTAACACTGACCCAGGTGGGGACTGTTTAACTCTTTGGTGTCTGTGCTCAAAGGACTGCCTTCTCCAGTGCCCAGTGTATGAGTGTGTACCCCCTTTCCTCACCCTTCATTTGCTGGACGCAGCCTTCTCCCTTCTACCCCCTGGAGGGACCCATCCATCTCTCCTGCTCTCCTGGGACACCCTAAACCCAAGTCTGTTGATGTGAAAAATGAAATGAAAAATATTGATGAAAAATAAAAAGGAAATAAATCCTTAAGATCCAAAATGGCTACATCTCCTTCTTTGCCACTCCACCTACATCCTCTGCCTGCTTGGAAGGAAAGGTGGTGAGATGGAAATGCCATTCCTCTCTCCCCAAACTGAAAGCCAGAATAATATGATGCACCATATTTATTTCCTCAATTGGCCACTTTATCCTGACCTTTTCACTTCTACAGATGGAGGGTCTTCTCAGTCTCTGGGATTTGAAAACTTGGAGTAATGTCCTGCAACTCGACAGCAAAAACAACTAATAACCTGATTTTAAAAGGGGGCTAAAGACTTGAATAGACATTTCTCCAAAGAAGAACACAAGTAGCCAACAGGTATATGGAAAAATGCTCAACACCACTAACCATCAGGGAAACGCAAATCAAAACCACAATGAGACACTTCACACCTGTCAGGATGGCTATTACCAAAAACTATCCCCCCCCCCCAAAAAAAACCCAAACACAACAAAATACTAAAGGTGTTAGTGAAGATGTGGAGAAACTGGAACACTAGTACACAGGGGGAATGCAACATGATGCAGCTGCTATGCGAAAGAATATGGAGGTTACTCAAAAAATTAAAAATAGAACTACCATATGATCCAACAATCCCACTTCTGGGTATTTATCAAAAGAACTAAAATCAGGGGTGCCTGGGTGGCTCAGTCGGTTAAGCGTCAGACTTCGGCTCAGGTCATGATCTCACGGTTTGTGAGTTTGAGCCCTGCGTCAGGCTCTGAGCCATCAGCACAGAGACTGCTTTGGATTCTATGTCTCCCTCTCTCTCTGCCCCTCCCCTGCTCGCGTTCTCTCTCTCTCAAAAATAACATAAAAAAAACCCCTGAAATCAGGATCTTGGCAACATTAGTACTCCCACGTTCACTGCAGCAGTATTCACAATAGCTAAGACATGGAAATAACCTAAATGTTCATCGGCAGATGAACTGATAATGAAAATGTGGTATATATACACAATGGAAAGCCATTCAGCTTTTAAAAAGGAAATTCTGCAATATGTGATAATATGAACCAATCATGAGGATATTAAGTCACATAAGCCAGTCGCAGAAAGTCAAATACTAAATAATTCTATTAGTTAGCTGAAAATAGTCAAATTCATAGAATCAAAGAGTAGAATGATGGTTGCCAGGAGCAGGGAAGAGAAGGAAATGGGGAGTTACTAATCAAAGAGCATGAAGTTTCAGTTAAGCAAGATGAATAAGCCCTATAGATGTGTATGACTGTACCTATAGTCAATGATAATGAATTGTATTCTTAAAAATCTGTTGAGAGTAGACCTTATGTTGTGTTACCACCATAATAAAACAGAATTTACAAAAATAAAATTTAAAAAACCCTAAATCAAAACAAAAATTTATGAGCGTTTCTTGAGGATAGAGCCAGCTTTCCTCCAAATCCTCTTGTGTGTCTTTTAAAGATAGATTCCAGATTCCATTCTTGCGGAATCAGAATTCCCCCTCCCCTTTTTTTAAAGAGAGGGGACCTAGAATCCACATTTGAAACAAGCTTCCATGGGAATTCTTATGTTAGGCTATCTGGAAATCACTGCCTGGGTGTTACCCTTGACTCTCCCTCACTTTTTTTTTTTTCTTTAATGTTTACTTATTTTTGAGAGACAGACGTGAGCAGGCAAGGGGCAGAGAGAGAGGGAGACACAGAATCTGAAACAGGCTCCAGGCTCTGAGCTGTCAGCACAGAGCCCTATGTGGGGCTCAAACTCACAAACCACGAGATCATGACCTTAGCTGAAGTTGGACACTCAACTGACTGAGCCACCCAGGAGCCCCTCATATTTCTGTTCTAATCAAGACATTTTCTGACTTTTTATGGTAGCTCTCAAAACTTCTTCCTTTCCATTCCTACAGCTGACCTTGAAGTCAGGGTCCCATTTTCACTCTTGGTTGCTCTCTATGCTTCCAATCTCCTATGCCAACCTCCTTACACATCACTGCCAGAAGGATTTACCCCAGAATGCTCTTTGGCATGTCCTTCCTCAAAACTCTTCAATGACTTCCTATTGTCCAACCAGATGCAGTCGAAACTGTAGCTCAAAATGGTCATGATGTATGTTAATCTTTTTCTTTAGTATCTAGATTCTCTTGCCACATTAAGGTCATCAAGGTACTTATCTAGACATCACTTGAGCTCCCTCAGAAATAGGACTTTAGAAGGCTTGTAAGAAAAAGGGCTATACAAAGTTTTCTCCATCTTCTATACTCATATTCCATGTTATCTTTTCACTGCCTTAGTGTGTTTTCACTTGTCTTGTAAGGATTTTTGTTTTCTTTTTTAAAGTTTATTTATTTTGAGATAGAGCACAAGCAGGTTAGAGGCAGAGAGGAGAGATAGAATCCCAAGCAGGCTCTGCACCATTAGCATGGAGGCCTATGCAGGGCTCGAACCCACAAACCGTGAGATCACGACCTGAGCCAAGATCAAGAGTCAGGTGCTTAACCAACTGAGCACCCAGGCACGCCTCATAAAGGATATTTCTGAGAAACAAATGCAAATCCTTTTGGAAATGGGTAGGCTGATAAAAAACCAAACATTCTCCCAGTAGGAAATTCAAATATACTTATAACTCCTGCCTCGTCCAATCGGTGGCTGCAGTTTCTATGCTTTTGCTTGAGCTCTTCCCCCTCCTTATAACATCCTTCCTCTCTTTTCTGTTTTAATTCTGTGCTTTCCTTTAAAGATCCAATTAGGTCACTCCCCACAATGAAGCCCTTCTTGCCTACTCTAGGCTACAGGTATCTTTTCCCAAGAACATCTGTAGCACTCATTCAACAGGCCATTATCAACACAAAGCAGTGTATCTCCTATGATAATTTATCTTTTAATGTACAGGATTATTTCCAACTCATCAGGTCTGGTGATTCCTTAGTCACAATTTAACATAAAACGACTAGGCAGCTTTTCCTAAATAGTCCAGGGCAAGGGCAGTGGTGAGTGATTCTCTTTCCTTGGATAAGCTTTGATCTGAAAGGAGTTGCTATCTCCAGAGGATATATATGTACATGCTGGCTGAATGGGGCCCAAGGATCCTTGTCCCTTACAAACACCAGACCGTATTGAAGGGAAGAAAGCCCGTAGTTTATTCCCAAACCATTAGGATCCTAGTCTTCCCTCTCTGGGGGCTCAGGGGGTTCCGCGAGTTTTCTTGCTCCCACCCAGGCAAGGGGGGCTTGCGTCCAGTTGAGGGTTCTCCTTCCACTGGGCGGGGGTCCGTGCCTGTATGGCCAATGCGTGGACCGGCCCAGCCAGCTCCTCAGACAGCGCAGCGTGGACCAGCCGGTGCCGTTGCAAGGGGCTCAGTCCCTCAAAGCGAGAGCTCACCACCGCCACGCGGAAATGTGTCTCGCTGCCCGGTGGGACCGCATGGCCGCCGCTCTCGTTGCGCAGCTCCAGCACCTCGGGATTCAGGGCCTGCTCTAACTTCGTGCGAATGGCTGCCTCGACGGGACCGACAGTCCCCAACCCGGCGCTGCTCCGGGACAGACAGACACGACCGGCCATCGAGAACAGGCGCCCGACCAGCTGCACACTCAGCATTCGCTAACGCAGAGACAAGGCCCAGAGCAGTGAGGGTCTGGGCCTTCCACCTGGTGAGAGCCCCGTCTCCCACCTCCAGCCGCCCACGTCCACACCCGGCTCCCGCAGGGTGCCCGCCTCGACTCCAGACACCGCCCCTTTCCTCCGGGTGACGCGGGGGGTGGGGTGGGGGGGGTGGGGGGGGTGGGGGGAGGTTTGGCCTCCAGCCGCGGACAGCAGAGGAGCGACGGGGGGCAGGGGTTGGAAAGGGCCTCCGAGAGGCACGTTTAGCAGGAGTGGGCTGGGGGTTGCAAAGGTAGGGTATGTGCAACTCCGGGTTGTGGTTGAGCCACTGTCCCCTTTGAACCCCAGGCTGGGCCTTTTCTACCTTCCACTCAGCCTTGGCTACCGCAGTCTTGCTCAGAAACCCGACTCCTGAAGTTCTCGGCGAAATGCGGACCCCGCGTCTTGAGGCACGCTGGGAAATGGAGTTCTGACTACGCGATAGTAGCCTGGGCAGACGCCACGTGATGCCGCGAGGTCTCACGGGAATTGTAGTCTGTGATTTTTTTTTTTTTTTTTTTTTTTTTCCAACTCGTGGTTTTAGGTTTTGAAGCAGAATGATGCAAAAAACAAACAAACAAAACAAAACAAAAAACCACCGCCGGGAATTCCTGCGCAGTTGGGACTGCTGTTATTTGTTGCATTTTATTGTCATCTAGCTGAATTCCTTTATTTTATATAGGAGAAAATGGAAGCCCATTTCATTTACTGAATACATAATTACTGAGCGCAGACCAGTCCTGAATAAAGCAGGCCCTGTCTCAAGGAGTGTACAGAACCCTGAAGATGAGCAAGTAAGCAGGCAATTACAATACCGTGTGCTAAGTGCTATGATGGGACTGGGAGAACAGGATTCCAAGGAGTCATGTCTCCCAGACTTGGGGGTGCAGAGAAAACTTCAGAGGAGATTTTAGGGTAACAGTCTAGAAGAGACAGCACGAAAGCCTATTTCAGCTCCTCGCAGTCAGGCTGTGATAGTTGCACATGCAAAGGCCAGAAGAGGGAACTTTGGGGGAGTGGTTACTTTAGGTGTACTTAGGTGTAGTTGGAGCCCACTGGGCAGAGATGATGGCGATGGGAAGTAAGTAGGAAGGCCTGCCTGGGAGAAGGCAGGGGCTAGACCATACTGGGCCTTGTGGGACAGTCTTTTTCCTGGGAGCGATGGGAAGCTAATGAAGATTTTAAGCAGGGCTGTAACAGGATGAGATTTTTTTTTTTCCAAGATGATATATAAGCTTTCAATTTGTATTTTATTTTGTATCTTTAATATTTTATCGATTATATCTCCATATATTCCTAAGTATTTTCCCCAACTTCTAATTCGGGAAAAATGTCAAAGCTGCAGAAAATCCAAAGCAACGTCTTCTACCTTTCACTATTTTTTACATTTATATATATAATATACTTATACATATATACTTATATATTTAAGTACTTTGTGTATATCTATATACTTTAAAAATATATTTATATACTTTTTTTTGGTTGAACCACTTGAAAATAAGTTGCAGATAGCAGACATTTCACCATTAAGTACTCCAACATATATCTCCTAAAAACAAGAATATTCCCCTATAAAACCACAATAAACTTATCACACTCAAGAAATTTAACATAATGACATATATTTTCCCTAGCCTTAAAAATTTTTTTTAAACTTTCAGAAAAGCTGCAAGATTAGTACAATGAGCACCCTGTTTACCCTTCATCCAGATTCACTGACATTTTACCTGACTTGCTTTATCTCTTTTTGAATTTGTATGTATATAATAACAATAATGAAATAATTATTATTTTTGCTGAATCATTTGGGAATTAGTTGCAAAAATGTTTACATTGTACCACTATCTACTTCAGCATGTATCTTCTGAGAACAAGGACATTTCCCTACATAATCACAATACCATTACTACACTCAAGACATTTAACCTTCATATAATACTATTATCTATAGTTGATAGTTGATAGTCAGATTTCCCCAGTTGTCTCATTAGTGATCTTTATAGTTTTTTATTTTTGGAAAGCCAGTCAAGGATCATGCATTGCATTAAACCATCTTTAAATTTGTGTTTTTGCAAAGATCACTGGCTGCAGTGTGAATTGTCAGAGAGGTTAGAGAGCAAGCAGGGAGAGCAGCTGGGAGGTTACTTGTAGCAGTCTAGGTGAGAGATGATGATGGCTTGGATCAAGGTGGCAGCAGTAGAGGCAGAGGTGGAGAGAAACTGTGCTTACAAGATATATATTAGGAGGGAATTCACAGGATGTGGTGATAGGTTAGTTATGGGAGGGGAAGTGTCAAGGATGAGTATCAGGTTTGTGCATCTGGATGGATGGCATTAGTTCCATAAGATATGGACTACTGGAGGGGCACCTTGGTGGCTCAGTCAGCTGAGTGTCCAACTCAAGTCATGATCTCACGGTTTGCATCTGACTCAGTTTGCATCTCTCAGTTAAGCATCTGACTCTTGATTTTGGTTTGGTGATCTCACGATTGGTGAGTTAGAGCCCTGTGTGGAGCCCCATGCTGACAGTGCAGACCCTGCTTGGGATTCTCCCTCCCCCCCACCTTCCTCTCTGCCTGGCCTCTGCTCATGTCCCTGTGGGCACACATGTGTGTGCTCTCTCTCTCTTTCAAAATTAAACCTTAATTTTTTTTTTTTTTTTAAAAGAAGCTTGGAACTTTCAGTTATGCCCTCATTCTCTTGAGAAGGGAGAGGGGCTGAAAATGAAGTTAATGATCGATCATGCCTACATGATGAAGTTTCCATCAAATCCCAAAAGTATGGAGTTTGGAGAGCTTCTGGGTTGGTGAACATGTGGAGGTACCGGGAGAGTGCCATGCTGGAGAGCCCCTTCCCATATACCTTGCTTTATCTCTTCTATATGGATGCTCAGCTGTATCCTTTATCATATCCTTTTATAATAAACTGGTAAATGTAAGTAAAATATTACCTTGAGTTCTGTGAGCTGCTCTAGCAAATTTATAGAGCCCAAAGGAGGGGTCAGTGGAACCTCAATTTATAATCAGTTGGTCAGAAGCACAGGTGACAGACAACCTGGGCTTGTGGCTGGCATCTTAAGCGTGTGTGTGTGTGTGTGTGTGTGTGTGTGTGTGTGTGTGTGTGTGTTGGGGTGGGTGGGGCACAGTGTTATAGGACCGAGCCCTTTAACCTGTGGGATCTGATGCTATCTCTGGGTAGAGAGTGTCAGAACTGAATTAAATTGTAGGCCAGGGGTGTGGGGGCGCCTGGGTGGCTAAGTCATTTAAGCACCCAACTTCAGCTCAGGTCGTGATCTCATGGTTTGTGAGTTCAAGCCCCGCATGGTGTGAGGTCCAGCCCGACTTTGGGGCTTCGAGCTGACAGTGCAGAGCCTGTGTGGGATTCTCTCCCTCTCTCTCTCTCTCTCTCTCTCTCTCTCTGCCCTTCCTCACATGCACGCTCTCTCTCTCTCAAAAATAAATAAAAATAAACTCATAAAAAAAATTGCAGACCACCCAGCTGGTGTTGCAGAAAATTGCTTGGTGTGGGGAAAAAGCACACATTTGGAAGTGAAGTGTTTTATGTGACTAGTGAAGGAGATTCACAGGGAAGAAACACACAGGAGATAGACTGAAGTAAGGTTTTCCCTGACACAAGTGGAAAATTAAGTTTTTCCAATATATGATCCCTCATTCTGATACACAGATTATCCAAATGTTAACATTTCATCAGGTTTGCTTTATTTCTATGTATCTATCTACACACATACAATTTTTTTGCTGAACCATTTGAGCATAAGTTTCAGAGATAAAGCCCCATTTACCTCTAAGTACTTGGGATGGTTAATTTTATGTGTCAAATTGACTGGGCTATTGGGTGCCCAGATATGGGGTCAAACATTATTCTCGGTCTTTTTGTAAGGGTGTTTTGGGATGAGGTTAACATTTAAATTGGCAAATCAGATTGCCCTTCCTAATGTGGGGGGGCCTCGTCAGTCAGAGGCCTGAATAGAACAAAATGGCTGACCATCTTTGAGAAAGAGAGTTCTTTCCTGCCTGAGTGCCTCTGATTTGGGACACTGGCTTTTTTCCTGCCTTTGGACTCAAACTGAAACATTGACTCTTCCTGGGTCTTCAGCCTGCTGGCCTGCAGACTGGAATTGCAGCATTGGTTCTCTTTGTTCTCAGGCCTTTGGACTTGGACTGGAACTACACCGTCAGCTCTCCCGGTTTCCAGCTTGCTGACTCACCTGGCAGATCTTGGGACTTGTTAGCCTACATAATCGTGTGAGCCAATTCCTTATAATAAATCCTTCTCTATCTCTCTCTCCGTATATTTCCTATGTGTCTGTTTCTCTGGAGAACTCTGATATTTACTAATGAGTATTTAGTTAAAAAAAAAAGACATTTTCTCACATAACCACAATGTAATTGTCACACTCGGGAAATTGACATTGATACAGTACTATTATCTAATATACAGATCTTATTCAAAATTTGTTAATTTTCCCACTAGTGTCTTTTGTATAAAATGAAAAAAAAAAATGTTCTGGTTCAGGATCCAATCTGGGATCACATGTTGTATTTAGTTGTTAGATCTCTTTGGTCTCCATTAATCAGGAATAGTTCCTTAGTCTTTGTCTTTCATGACTTTGATATTGTTGGAGAGTACAGAACATTTATTGTGTAATGTCCCTCAATTTGGGTTTGTCTGCAGATTTAGGATATGCATTTTTGGCAAGAATACTGCCAAATGATATTAAGTCCTTCTCAGTGAACCATAACAGTGGGCATTAGCTTGATTTGTCTTATTGCTGATGATAATTCTGATCATTTGTTAAAGGGATATCTTTAAGTTTCTCCATTGTAAAATTCTTTTTCCATTTGTAATTGTGGGTGATATTTTGAGTCTATGTACTATCTTGTTTCTCATTAAGCTTTTGTCTACTAATTTTAGCATCTGAGAAGTGTATCTGAAGCAGGAGTTATTGAAGATGGAATGAGATCATCATGGATGGGTGGGTGAGGAAGTGGGTAAGGGTGAGAGAGCATATGGTGAAAAAGACTCCAATTTTCTATTAAATCACTTTGGCTAGCATGTGAAGATGGTATTAGAGGAACAGGAAGAATAGAAAAGCCGTTCACAGTAGTATGGTGAAAGATAATCTGAGTGAAGGCAGGAGATGGGCTAGAGAGAAATAAATTGATCAGAATGCTGCTAAAAAAGATAGAATCTATAGGACTTGCTTTTGGTCAGGGCTTTGCAACTTGCTAATCCAGCAACTGATAGGGAATGTTGGGAGGCTGTGGTTGGAGAAGGTCTTGCTAGGGAGGTGATTTAATCAGAGATCTGAATGACTAGGGGGTAACTAACCATGAGGAAAGAGAGATCTGGGCAGAGGGAATGTATTCATTATGTTCTGGATGTGTTATGTTAAGCTCAATGTTGGCATACTTGTTGTTCTTAAATGTATTGGATGGATGTGTGAACTAATGTGCAAATAGGGCTGATGTCATTGTTATTTCTGTTGCAAAAATAAATGGAAGCTTTGTAAATTGCAAACTCCACGGGGCAAGTTATAGTGTCTTTGTTTTTAATAAAAACATAGTAAGAATAATATCTCCTATTTAGTGAAGGTTTGTCTTGGCCAGATTGAGACTTTTAGAGGCTTTGAACATCAAAAGATTATGGTGGCCACCTCAGGTGTAATTAAACAAAACAAAACAAAAAACCAATAAACACTAATCTGTGACATGAGGATGGGGTGTCTAACAAAATACTCATTTCCCCCCATGATGATTACTTCAATATTTGATCATGAAAAACTTAATTTGTGCTTATTGATGTATAATTTACACATAAGGAATTTACAAATCTTAAGTGTACAGTTTAATTCTACATATGAATACATGCATATCAAGATACAGAAAATTTCCAGAACCTTGGAAGGCTCCAGGGAAATCAATACCACCTCCCCACAGGTAATCGTTATTCTAACTTCTATCACCATAGATTACTGTTGCCCATTTTAAAACTTCATATAAAAAGAATCACATAGCATGAATTCATTTGTGTTTGTCTTCTTTTGCTCCACATTGTCTGTGAGATTCATCCAAGTGCATTGCATTTCTGTTTGCTGTATATCCAGGAGTGGAATTGCTAGGTCATATGATAAACCTAATGTTTATTTTTATGTATGTATGTATGTATGTATGTATGTATTTAAGCTTATTTATTTATTATTGAGAGAAACAGAGAGAGCACAAGCAGGGAGAGGGGGTAGAAAGAGAGGGAGAAAGGGAACCCCAAGCAGACTCCTTGCTCAGCACAGAGCCTGGTGCGGGGCTCAGTCCCACAACCACGAGATCATGACCTCAGCCAAAATCAAGAGTCAGACACCTAGCAGACTGAGTCACTCAGACGTCCCCCTAATGTTTATTTTTGAAATGAAAAATTGGTTCAGGGGCACCTGGGTGGCTCAGTAGGTTGAGCATCTGACTTCGGCTTAGGTCATGATCTCACGGTTTGTGAGTTCAAGCCCCGTGTCGAGCTCTGTGTGGACAGCTCAGAGCCTAGAGCCTGCCTCGGATTCTGTATCTCCTTCTCTCTCTGTCCCTCCTCCACTTGCATTCTGTCCCTCTCTCTCTCAAACATAAATAAACATAAAAAAAATTTTTTTTAAAGAACAATTGGTTCAAAGAATTTTGGGGATGCCCCTGCTCTGTTGGTGCTAGGTACTTTTCTAAATGTTTTACATTTATGAACTCTCTTAATTTTTACAACAGCCCCATGAAATACCTAATATTACTTTTTTTTTTTTTGATGTTTGTTATTTTTGAGAGAGAGTGAGCGGGGGAGGGGCAGAGAGCGAGGGAGACAGAGGATCCAAAGAAGACTCTGCTGCTGTCAGCGCAGAGCCTGATGTGGGGCTCGAACCCATGAACTGCAAGATCCTGACCTGAGCTGAAGTATGACACTTAACTGAGCCACCCAGGTGCCCCATCTACTATTATTACTTTTGATTTACCAGTGAGGAAGCAGAGACGCTTAGAGGTTAGGTAACTTGCCCATGATCACATATCTGGTAAACAATGCAGTCAGGCTGTAGAATTTGGGCTCTTAAACATTAAGCTATTTGGCCTCCTAATACAGCTTTGGGACCTCTCAGGTTCCAGGCTCTGTATTAGGTTCTTTACATTTATCATCATTTATTCTAACAAGTCTGTTATGGTTGGATATATATGTATGTGTGTATATATATATATATATATATATATATATATATATATATATAATTTGTTTAGTTGTTTAATTGACGAGCTTCCAGTATATCTTCCATCACTCTGGCTATCACAGTCTACTATTTATAGGTGGCATTTGGAGAATGGTTCTTGAGTAAAGAGAAATATTTTTGAAAAGAAGACACTAATTCCCTAAGAGTGTTATTTCATGTATTCATGCCGAAAACATTCAATTACCTTTTTAAGAGCCAGGTAGAAGGAATTAAGGACTCAGATTCAAAGATGAAGAAGACATGGTCTCTCCCTTGAGGTGGTTACAGAAAGGAAGTGAGACCAAAGCCAAAGCAGAGTGGTAAGCACTATCACCAGGATTTGAACACAGAGGTGGGTACACTGAGGCTGTGTGCGTATGGGAGTAGGGAAGGCCTCATGAAGGAGGAGGTGATATCTGGGCTGAAACTCAAAGGATGAGGAGGGTTTTGCCAGGTCAAGAGGAAGATGAAGCCTTCTAATCAAAGGCAAGTGTACATGCAATGTTAGGGACCTATGGAAAGGTCCTAACTGAATGGTGTGCAGCTCAGTATGGAGGAGGCTGGAGGTGGTGGTTGTGGTGACAGAGGTGGAGGGAGAGGGGAAGAGAGAGGACTATGGAATGGGGCTAGAAGGCAAAATAACGGTTTGATTAACTGGATTCCTTGGGAAGGAACTCAGTTGCCTTTGGTTAAAAATCCCGGTTGCCTTTTTGTTAAAGGAGGTAAGATCCAGTCTGTTTGTCTGTGATGGTGTACTACTTTTACGGATGGCCTGCTCTACTTCACGTTTTAATAGCTCTGGTAAGAATGCTGGGAAAAGAGCTCTGGGGAGCAATAGATAGTAATTGAGCCTGGTATAATTTGTGGGAGATTGGCCTATCTAAATTAATCTAATAAGGTTTTATAGCTGGATGGAATCTAAAATATTAAATCTAATTTTCTCTCATTCTCTTTCTCTCTTTACCAGAGGAAGAAGGGGAGGCTGTGTAAGTTAAGTGGCTCGTGAAGCCCAACATCTAGTGAGTGAAGTAGTGTAAAGAGTACAATTTTTGAGTCAGGCAGACCTGAGTTCTAATCATGTCTTAGTAAATGGCCATGTCACCTTCAGCAAGTGCCCTAACTTCTCTGAGCCTTACTTTCCTTTTCTGCAAAACAATTACATCTACTTCATAGGTAGCCCCCAGCATAGGGCTTATCACATAAGGTTCCAAATATTCTCTTTGCCCTTCATCTTTCCTAACAGCACAGAGTCATTGTGATAGAGGTAAAAAAGAGATAAAAAGTGGAAGAGTTGGGGAGGTCAGTGCCCCCTCAAGCAGGGTCTCTCAAGCTACCAGAGTTATAGTAGCCCCCCCGCCCCAATCTGGACTGTCTGGGTTCAGACCCTGTAGGTCTGAAAAGTTGACACTGTCAGAACTTCCAGCGTGGACTGGCTCATTGGGGAGAGACTCACACTAACAAAACAGACAAGAAATTTATGAATAGTCTAGGGTGCAAATTCATTAACTTCTAGTGATGTATCTTATAACTAGCTCATGCATTCTCAGTCTCATATTTTTATCTTGAAGTAGAATAATCAGAAAGTTGTCGAGCCCAGTATCTGAGCTAAGAGTTGGGCAGTCTTCAGAAATATTTCATCCAGGTTGTAAGAAAGGCTGATGATTTCACAACCAAGGACCCTTGGTTGTGTGCGTGTGTGTGTGTGTGTGTATGTGTGTATGTATTCACAGTGCTGGAGAAACAACACATTCCTATTGTAATTGCCTCATTTAGACTCTGTGTGGACTACATCTTTCTATTAACACATGCATCTTCTGAAATGATATAATTGATTGAGTTAGAATTACCTTCAGGTACATTCTGCTATTGAAAAAGCACTCTCCCATCACCTTTGATTGGATCTGGGTGTTTCACATGTTTATACCAACATTCTTACCAGCTACAGATAGCTGATATTAACTTGCAGACTTGAGATTTCCTCTATTTTCTAGAAGCATCTCATGACAGTTCTTTGCACTAGTCTCACTTATCTGTATACCCATTGCCTGGTAGGTAGCATGTACTTGATAAATGTCAGTTCAATAAAGGTGAGGATAAAAGAGAGGACATCAGAAATGGGCTCGAGGAATAGGATTTAAGTCCTCCAGTCCTCATGGAACACTCAGGAGAGGATGCAAATGGTGTGAGGGATGTAGAACCACCCAGGATGGGAAGCTGAGGAGGAAGAAACAACTTTCCATAAGGTTTCTCTAGAAGGCAGTTGGAAGATTAGGAAAACAAGTGTTACAGGGCTGTTGCTGAAATCTAAGAGAGCAGTGAGGAAGCAGACAGGAACATGGATTAAAAAGTGAAGAGATGCTAAATACGTAGCCAGATACGCTGTTGAGATGCAGGTGAGTGGATTCTAAGTGTAATTGGCGAAAAAGAGCAAACAGAGGAGGTAGGCGGTTGTTTGGGTAAGTTCGCATCTGGATTGGTCGAGTTGTTGGGACAAATGAGTTGAGGTACCCACTAAGCAGTTTGGTGTAAAGGTCTGAGCTTCTAGAACAAATCTGGGATAGTTGAAAGCATGGAAGTGGGAAGACTCCTCAGGAAGAGCGAAGAATGGAGGGGGGGTTTTGTGTAGGGGGCAGAGCCCAGACAGACACGAGAATTTAGAGCCAGGTAGAGGAAAATGAGCAGGATGGGGAAAGTCGGGGGACATTTTGAAAGCCAAAGGAGCAAGTTTCAAGGCGGTAATCGGATGCCTCCTGGAGGTCCGGAGGAGGACAGATCTTTTTCAGTCCTTGGTGACAGTGTATTCCGAGGAGCGGGGATGGCTGGGGGTGGGGCTAAGCCACACCGAAGGCCACGACTAAATTGCAGAGAAAGCAGACGGCCTTGGTAATTTTTCTGGGAGTTCGGCTGTGAACAGACAGAAAAGGCGGGACTTGGAGAGTAATTTAAGGCTCAAGGGGATAACTGGCTTCAGAATCCCTACCCTTGAGTGGGAACAACTCTGCATCTGCTGGAGGCCCCTCTGCAGGCCTTTTGGGTCCTTCTTAGGATTTCCCTTCTAGCTCTAAAACTGGAAAAAAAAAAGAACCAATTCCCTCCCCCCTCTCCCCACCCCCCACCTACCTCCGCCTCGCCTTCTCTAAACTGAAAACAAAAATTGCCACTCAGTAAAACGCCAAACCAGCGTTTTGTCCGAAAGCTTTCTTTCTTTAAAAATCCTCTCATGCAAATTAGGAGCTTTAATGTGGCTCCCAGCGATTGGTAGGTACGTACGAAATCCGTCATTTCCTTGTAGTGCAGGATGCAAACGAAGAGTCCGCTTTCTGCCTTCCGATTGGCTGTTTGATTGGGCTACTTCCCTTCACCCCTCCCGGTAGCTCTTATAAATTACACCAAATTGGTTATCCTTTCCACTTCCTTCTCCTTGAATAAGAAGCTGTAACTGCATTTTTGGCCGTAATGTCTGGACGCGGAAAGCAGGGAGGCAAAGCTCGCGCCAAGGCCAAGTCGCGCTCGTCCCGCGCCGGCCTGCAGTTCCCGGTGGGCCGCGTGCACCGCCTGCTGCGCAAGGGCAACTACGCCGAGCGGGTGGGGGCCGGCGCGCCGGTGTACCTGGCGGCGGTGCTGGAGTACCTGACGGCGGAAATCCTGGAGCTGGCGGGGAACGCGGCCCGCGACAACAAGAAGACGCGCATCATCCCTCGCCATTTGCAGCTAGCCGTGAGAAATGACGAAGAGCTCAACAAGTTACTCGGGGGTGTCACCATTGCCCAGGGCGGCGTCTTGCCCAATATACAGGCGGTCTTGTTGCCCAAGAAAACGGAGAGTCACAAGCCTGGCAAGAACAAGTAATTAGGAAGCTTGAGACCATCCCCACTAACCCCAAAGGCTCTTTTAAGAGCCACCAAAGTGTCAAATGAGGGGCTGATCACGGAATAGCGCATTAGCTCTTTTTTTGAAAATTTGGGTGGCTCTAAAAAGAGCCTTTGGTCTTTGGCTTGTCATGATTTATTTGCTTTTGGCTTTGTGGCTTTCTGTTTTCTTTGGTAAGAGAACGGCCTGGATGTTAGGCAGCACGCCGCCCTGGGCGATGGTGACTTTGCCCAACAGCTTGTTCAGTTCCTCGTCGTTGCGGATGGCCAGCTGCAGGTGGCGGGGGATGATGCGCGTCTTCTTGTTGTCGCGGGCCGCGTTCCCCGCCAGCTCCAGGATTTCCGCCGTCAGATACTCCAGCACCGCCGCCATGTAGACCGGCGCGCCGGCCCCCACCCGCTCGGCGTAGTTGCCCTTGCGCAGCAGGCGGTGCACTCGGCCCACCGGGAACTGCAGGCCGGCGCGGGACGAGCGCGACTTAGCCTTAGCGCGGGCCTTGCCTCCCTGCTTTCCGCGACCCGACATGACTGAAAGTGAGGTTAGGACACTTAAAGCTCTGAACCTCACAACAAAACAGGATTGAAAGCTCAGCGATCGAAAAGCCTTTATAAGCTTTGCTAGGGGTGGGGTCAGGAACGAGTTTTTCATTGGTCCTAAATTGGCTCCAGAACTGGCCAATAAGGCCAAGAGTAGGTGCTGTTACGTAGTTATTACTGATAACGCAAGGTCCCTGCAAGGCCCAATGGAAATGAAGGACTTTTGGAGCCCTAATTTGCATACGGTGGTTATAAAAGGATCAGGCCCGCCCATTCTCGCACTTCTTTTCTTTGCTAACGCGTGTGGTGTTGTACGATGCCTGAGCCGGCAAAATCCGCTCCCGCGCCCAAGAAGGGCTCGAAAAAGGCGGTCACCAAAGCCCAGAAGAAGGATGGCAAGAAGCGCAAGCGCAGCCGCAAGGAGAGTTACTCCATCTACGTGTACAAGGTGCTCAAGCAGGTGCACCCCGACACTGGCATCTCGTCCAAGGCCATGGGCATCATGAACTCGTTCGTCAATGACATCTTTGAGCGCATCGCCGGCGAGGCCTCCCGCCTGGCGCATTACAACAAGCGCTCAACCATCACGTCCCGGGAGATCCAGACGGCCGTGCGCCTGCTGCTGCCCGGCGAGCTGGCCAAGCACGCCGTGTCCGAGGGCACCAAGGCCGTCACCAAGTACACCAGCTCCAAGTGAGTCCCTGCCGGGACACGGCGCTCGCACGGGTCGCCGGCCGCTTGACTCCAAAGGCTCTTTTCAGAGCCACCCACCTAATCACCAGAAAAGAGCTTTGTTCACTTATTTTCCCCTCACTTCCTTCTCACAAAGTAAGTTTTACTTGCGAAAGGTCATGGAAGATGGCACACGTAGTATCTAAGCCTTTCTTAAACTTGAGACTCCTGGCGCGTGACTGGCTTTGCTTTTTAATCTAGAGCGCGTCTTAAAAACTTTTAACTGTCTTAGTTTTCCTACAAATCCTTTCGAATTAAGATATTGGAGAATCTGTTCCTCCTCACCTTCCGTCCCTAGACTATTGTGTCCTGGTCGTTCTGTTGGGTGTATGTTGCATCGGTGTTCTAAAACGAAATGAGTGATTTCGGTCATCCTCACTTAAGAAAGAGTCCCAGGACAACTAAGCCCCGGGGGCCGCGGATATTGCGTCAGAGCGCTGAAGAATTCTTCCGAGCGTTTGGCAGCTGCCTGGGTGCCCAGTCACCAGTTCTGCCCTGCGGTGTGGCCTCCTGTGGATCCCAGCGGTCTGGGCGTTAAGGGTGGAGCCTGTGCTGCCGGGTCCTAGCCTTTCCCTGATTGGACGACATGAATATTTAAAATCACCCGCCCGCTCCGGAATTTGTAGATTCTGGTTTCCGCTGCTTACTTTGGGTCTTTGAAATCCCTGTTATTTCTCGGTTTGTGGATCGTGTTTGCATTTAATTCTTCTCGGAATGCTCCGGCCTTAGGTCACTGCACGGCGCTGGTCATTGAGGTCTGGGCTCAAAAGCCACCTCTCGGAGGCCTTCCCAAGTCCCACTCAGGAATTTGCGCCTCTTGTTCCTGCCTGTCATCCGGTCTCATGGTTTTCTCTTCCTCCTAGCAGCCGTCAGAAATTGGTTCGTTTCTTAGGTATGGTCTTTGTTCTCAACCCCTTAACAGAGACTTTGCTGGTCTGTTTTTCTGTATTGTCCGTGCCAATCAGTGCCTGGCACAAAGCGGACACTTAAATACTTACTGAATTACTAAGATCTGTCGAATTAATTTTCCCACCCCATCCTTTTCTTAATCGCTCCCGTGGATGGATGGGTGCCGTTCATTTCCATTAGATACATGTGAAGACATGAAAATGCAAATGTTTTTGGAGCTCTTTGCCCAAGTCCGTCCGTGGTCACCTCAGGGCAAGATCTCTGAGGAGGCCCGTGTTAAGATTCTTTTTGCGCCAAATAGGTGACAATGGTTGGTTCTCCCTTTACGCTCCTTAGTGTAGCGTAACCTCTTTTGGATTTTCGTTAAATTCAGAGCATTGAATCCTTTTCCAGTCTCCTTTTCTGAAACCCATCACTTCCACCCTGATCCTCTGTTACCCATGGAGATGAGCATTTAATTTACACTCACCTTCTCATCAGGAAGCCCTGAAAAGATAGACCCTGTAAGACAGGCAAGGTTAATAACCCTTTTGCAAAGGAGGTTGAGAAAAGCAATGGGATTGGTTCACTGGTCATGCAGCCAACTTTTCCACCTTTGTGTCCTCAAATGCGTGGACAATTGCATTTTAGTTTTATTTTGTGTGATTACAGAATGTTCACAGTCTTTCTGTCCAAGCCTTGATTTTGCTGATGAAGACACTGATCAGTTATTCAACTCTGCTTTTGGCTAAGGGGTTCTGGGGTTGATCCTAAGAGTTTTGTGAATTCAGACGGACTCCAGACATCATGAACTGAATAAGTCTTCTGTTTCCCACATGCGTGTTTTCAAGTATGTGTAGATGCTATTGTATTAATAAAATTACCGATTAATTTAAAAGCTTGGCTGCTTTCTTTTTATCTGCAATATATTTTCTCATTAAATGAAGTAAACAGATACAACCACTGCTGGGTCTGTGGAAAAGGATAAATATTTATAAACCATTGGCCAAAATTACTTCTACCCAAGAGGTGCACTGGGGTTGAAGTAGCTTGTTATGAGGACACTGTTAATGTTTAGTCATTTAAAAAGACATGACCACAAATAAGAAGCATTATAAACAAGGTAGAAGAAATAAAGTCCTTAAGAAAGTTTAGCTAACACCTACAGAGCACTTACTATGTGCCAGACAATGTTCTCCAGGCCCTTTATACATATTGACTCATTTAATCCTCACAAGAACCTCATGAAATAGTTACCATTATTATCTCCCATTTTATAGTTGAGGAAACTGAGGCATAGAAAGACCTCTCCTCAGAAACTCTCCAAAGAATAAACTGCTAGTTCAGGATTTAAGGGATTTGAGAGAGTAAGATCAATCTCTGAAAACCTGGATCCCTCCTTGGATTTTGGGGGGAAATTATGCTTTACAATTAAAAGGAATATCACCTGCTTTATTCTTTTCAGGATGTGCCCTGTATATAAATCTATGGTGGTGGTGATGGCTGAAATCCTTGGGGAGGGGACTGAGGGGGTTCTGGTTCTCCATCGGAGAGGCCCTATCTCAACTTGCTTATCAGTTGGAATCCCTTCACTAATATGAGAGAGTCTTGGTTACTGGTTTCAGGCTCCTCCTGGGCATGGTGTTCACTAGCAAGGAAACTGCAGAGTGGGGAAGGGGAAGAGGTGATAGAATTTGAAATTTTAACTCCAGAGGGGAGCTAATTAGTGATAGTGAGTTTAATCTTCCTAAAGAATCTTTTTCATCACTTCTTTCTCCTGCTCAGACATCTGTTGTCTATTTGCTTATGTTGGGGTTAACAATGATTGTTATAATAATTGCCTCTACTTATTGAGCACTTAACTACTTCATGGTCCTCTGCATTGCATCATTCGATCTATAACTGGCACCACTGAAGTAGATTCCATTATCATCATCCTTATTTTCTAGATAAAGGAAACAGCCTCAGAGAAGTTAAATAACTTGTCCAGGATTGTTTAGGAAGTAAGTGGTGGAGCTGTAATCCAACACACATTTTTAAAAAGCTTGATATTCAAAGCTTTCCAAAATCTGCCTCTTCCTCCTTTTATAGCTGTGTCTCCTACTGCTCTCCTATAGGGTTAGGTGGGTTTTCTGCTCTACTTCAAATGGTCTGTTCACCTTCCACTAAACCCATTTGCTCCTTCCCAGGTCTGGATTGGATTGCTCCTTCCTTCTGGCTTGGCCAGAGTTTTCTTTCAAGCCAAAGTCATACCTTCCAGCTCAAATGACATCTCTTCCTTCATTTCTCTATCATACCCACTTGCACTCACCTGTTCTCTTCAAGTGGGAGAAAGTGTTAGGGTTGCACCTCACCTCTTCTAGGATCAAACCTCTCGGATATTCCATGTTCTCCTGCTAGAGTAATCTTCCAAGCACAGGTCTGACCTCATCACCTACCTGCTGATAAACCTCCAGTGGCCTGTATCACTGCCTCAGTTTGGCCTTCAAGAGAAAAAAAATAAAACAGAAAACATAAAACTTTATCAGTAATTCTTACCATATTTGGTTTCACAATGTGGCCTGGGGAGGGGGCCTTTCTTTAAGAGGGAGGTTAACATAGCTCACAATACAGGTAATCAGTAATTCTGACACAGAGAGTAGTAAGCCTGAAGGGCAGCTCTGTTTGGGTTTCAGCAAGTGACCCTTAACTGCAAGACTGTCCCTGTGCCTAGGGAGACTAGGTTTCATCATTCATTTCATATGGGCAATGGAAAATCTTTGTCTACTAATTTTGTAAATCTATTAAGTATCTATTGATATTAAGTTCTATAAGAAAGGCTCTCTAGGATCATTCCTCTTCTCTGACTCCTAAGCATTGCTAGATATGATATCATTGATTCATTTTTTCATTCAAAAATTGGTTGAGTGTGTTAGATATCAGGCAATCTGCTGGGCAGTGAGCATACAAGATTCAACAGAATAGAGTGGCTTCTGCCTCCCTGGACTTTTAGTGCCTAGGAGAGAAGTTGGATATTAAACCAGTGACTATAATAAAGTGTGATGAGTGTTAAGTGGGATAAGTGCCGGCACAGATAGTGCAATGGAGGGAGGCCTAACTTGACATTGGTGGGGGCGAGGAAGGCCTCTGGGAGGAGGGGACTTTAGGATGAGGCCTGAGGTGGATGGGAAGGAAGAGTGTTCCAGGCCATGGGTGGCATGGGCAAAGGCCTGGGGGAGAGCAAAAGCCAGCTGGCTCAGAGAAGTAGGAGGAACTTCAAGAAGCAGTTTAGAGGGCAAGTTTAGGTAGCGTTTGGAGGGCAAGGAGGAGAGCACAGTAAAACGAGTTTACACCGGAAGGTAGAGCCCAGACCTTGCCAGATTAGACCAGACATATGGAAACAGACTTTAGAAAACCCCATTAGCTTCTAAGCTAATGTGACTATGGAGACAGGAAGGAGCCAAATGGCAGTGAAAACACAAATGGCAGTGAAAACACAGTCTCAGAGGCCACAGGGTCTATGTCCATTAAAGCACCTTCTGGGGCAGATGGCACCCTGGCCCTCAAATGGGTATCCATTCACTGCAGTGGGGTATCCCTTAACATAGAAATGGCTGCATCAGGCCATCCAGGCCGATACCAGCCACCATGGCGCTCTGAGGAACCATGAGATTTCGAGGGGTCTGTGAGATTCATAATAGGTCAAATGTAAAGATTTGCTAATGCCCAGTGCTGGTTAAGGTTAGAGAAATGGGGTAATCTTATACACTATTAGTGGGAGAAGAATGTGGTGCAAACTTTTTAGTGGGTAATGTAACAATAACTATCACAATTCCCTTTTCATATACGAAACAAAACAAAAATGTCTAAACAAAATCCTCCAAGATACTTATGCAGGGAGGGTAAATAGCAGCTTTTTATTTCTATTTTCTATTTTTTCCTACTTTTTTTATTATTAAAAAATTGTTTTTAAAGTTTATTTTGAGAGAGCGCGCGCATGCGCACAAGCGGGGGAGGGGGGCAAAGAGGGAAGACAGAATCTCACACAAGCTCTGTGCCATCAGCGCACAGCCAGATTCGGAGCTCGTACTCACCAACCAACCACGAGATCATGACCTGAGCCGAAATGGGAGTCAGACACTTAATTGACTGAGCCACCCAGGCACCCCTCTACTTTTTAAAAAGTTTATTTATTTTTATTAAAATTTTTTTAACGTTTTATTTTTGAGACAGGAAGAGACAGAGTATGAACAGGGGAGGGTCAGAGAGAGGGAGACACAGAATCTGAAACAAGCTCCAGGCTCTGAGCTGTCAGCACTCGAACTCATGGACGGTGAGATCATGACCTGAGCCGAAGTCGGCCGCTTAACCGACTGAGCCACCCAGGCGCCCCTATTTATTTATTTTTGAAAGAGAGAGAGAGAGTGTGTGGGTGCGGGAGCCAGGGAGGAGCAGAGACAGAGGAACAGAATTCCAAGCGCAGAGCAAAGTTTGGAAGTCACAAACTGAGATCATGACCTGAACCTAAATCAAAAGACGGCCGCTTAACCGACTGAGCCACCCAGGTGTCCCAACAGCAGCTTTTTATTAAAAGCATATTTTTAATTCTTGATAATTGAGAAATTAAAACATATACACAGAGGGGAAGATACCCATTACCCAACTTCATCAATTACCAACTTAAGACTGTCCTGTATCATTTTGAAGCAGATCACAGACAGCATATTATTTCATCCATAAATATTTCCTTATGTATCTCTAAAAGATAAGGACCACAATACCAAGTCACATCTAAACAAATTAACAATAGTTCCTTAATTCATCAAATATCCAGTTGGTGTTAAACTTAATCTACATGTCACAGCTTTAAAAAAATGCTTGGTTTAAATCTGAATCCAAATAGGTTCTGAACATAATGGTTGGTTGACACGTCTTTCAACTCTAATATATGTTTCCCATCCATCTCTATTTTTTTCTTTTTTCTTTTTTTAATTATTAAAAAATTTTTTTTAATGTTTATTCATTTTTGAGAGAGAGAGAGAGCATGAGCAGGGAAGGGGCAGAGAGAGAGGGAGACACAATCTGAAGCAAGCTCCAGGCCCCCAGCTGTCAGCACAGACCCCGACGCGGGCTTGAACTCACAAACTGTGTGATCATAACCTGAGCCAGAGTCAGACGCTCAACCGACTGAGCCACCCAGGTGCCCCCTTTTTTTCTTTTTTAAATGTTTGTTTATTTTTGAGAGTGAGAGAGAGTGCGTGAGTAGGGGAGGGGTAGAGAGAGAAGGAGACACAGAATCAGAAGCAGGCTCCAGGCTCCGAGCTGTCAGCCCAGAGCCCGACACTGGGCTCGAACCCATGAACTGAGAGATGATGCCCTGAGCTGGAGTCAGACGCTTAATCGCTTGACCGACTGAGCCTCCCCAGGTGCCGCCATCCTTATTTTCGTGTAATTTCTTTGTTAAAGAGACATGGTTGTTTTTCCTGTAGAGTTTTCCAGTTGGGATTTTGCCTATGGCTTCTCTGTGATGTAGTTTGTTGTGATTCTTTGTCCCTTTACGTTTCCTGTAGAAACAGAATAAATGGAGCAGAAGGTGATTAGATTTAGATTCATTTTTGTACTTTCTGGCAAGACTGCTGCACAGGTGGTGCTATTTTTTTTTTTTTCTCTATCAGGAGACACACAATGTGTAGTTGCTCCCCTTTTTGTGACAATAGCTGTTGATGCTTAATGCTTGGATCCTTTAATTCATTAGTGGCTGCAAAATGATATTCTAGCACTCCTCAATTTTATTAGCTGGCAAGCTTCAATAAAGAGAAAGCAGTATTATTTTTAATATTAAACACTCAGAAAGTACTTAACTATCTAATAGGTGAAAAGAGAGTGACAGGATCCCTTTTGATATAAATAAAAAAGTGTATGTATGTATTGGTATGTGTACATGCATACATGAAGGAAACATTTTTCTGGAATTTCATATGATAAAACTCATAATAGTGGCTAGTCATAAGGAGAAGGGTTTGGGTAGCCCAGAAGGAGGATTTTACTTTTTCTTTATATCTTTCAATATTATTTGAATTTTTGATGAATGTATGCTTGAAATCATTGTCAGCAGAGGTTATTTGGACAGTGGGGTTATTGGCCTTAAGGAAAAACAAAAACAAAAACAAAAACCCGGTGCTGTGAGAATATTTTTGGTGAAAATAATGCTTCAAATACCTATCCTAATGCTTGGCATCTAGTAGACCCTCAATTCATCTTCATTAATTCTGAAAAACAGTTTAAAAAATCTTCAAGAGGGGTGCCTGGGTGGCTAGTCAGTTAAGCACCTGACTTAAGCTCAGGTCAAGATCTGTTTGTGGGTTCGAGCCCTGTGTTGGGCTCTGTACTGACAGCTCAGAGCCTTGAGCTGCTTCAGATTCTGCGTCTCCTTCTCTCTCTGCCCCTCCTCTGCTTGCGATCTGTCTCTCTCTCTGTCTCAAAAATAAATAAACGTTAAAATTTTTAAATAAAAAAAATAAATAAAACATCTTCAACAATATAACCAGCACTCAATCTAGACAGCAACAATGGACTCCAAGTGTTCCTGGGACTTGTGTATGGACCTACAGGTCTGGGATTGGGACTCTGCTAGTACAATCACTTAAAAAATCGTGAACATCAACTTTGAAAGAGTTATGCTCTGAAGTGATTTTCCTGACTAGTCAATTTTGCTGCTGAGGCCTCTGTCATAGATTAGGTTCTCAGCCAGGTCAGGAGAGCCAGTCAGGCTCTTTAAGGAGGACTGACTGGGTCATGGAGGGGTGTGAAATCAGGTGATGAGAGTACAGAGGATTGGCCCTGGACAGTTGGCATGGGTTACTGAGCAAGTCAAGAGCAGTATTTGGGGAAGGTTATTCTGACCCTCTTAATCTTTACTCTGACTGAGCCATGCAGGATAAATTGGTGCTCCTAAATGTTACTCTTATTTTTCTGAAATTTGCAAATCACACATAATCTGAGGATCTTTTACTGTATTTGCTGTATATATTTAGTAGAACCACTGCCCTTTTTTCTTATTATTCCTTTGTATGTTTATTTTTTACTCCCTTGCAGACAATCATTCTAATTTTGCTTCTATGTGTTTGTGCAAAAGGTGTATTGCTTTCTATGCATTAAAAATAATTATTCTTGGGGTGCCTGGGTGGCTCAGTGGGTTAGGCATCCAATTTCAGCTCAGGTCACGATCTCGCACTCTGTGAGTTCGAGCCCTGTGTCAGGCTGTGTGCTGACAGCTTGGAGCCTGAAGCCTGCTTCAGATGTTGTATCTCCTTCTCTCTCTGCCCCTCCCCGCTAGCGTGCTCGCTCTTTCTCTCTCTCTCTCTCTCTCTCAAAAATAAACATTAAAAAATTAAAAAAAATTATCCTTGCATACTATATATTGCATTTATATGGTATTTTTGAAATAATAAATTACAGAGATGAATAGATTAATGGTTTCCAGGGAATGGGGGTGAGATGGGAGGTGGTTGGGAAGACACTGGGAAGTTCTTTTGAGATGACTGAATGGGACGGTATCTTGATTGTGGTGGTGGTTACACGAATTTACACATGGAATAAAATTGCATAGAATTACATGCACACACGCACATGAACTCAGGTTAAAAAAACATGTGAGAAGTCATTAAGGTCTGCATATTAGTTAACAGTAATGTACCAATGTCAATTTTCTGGTTTTTGCTATTGCATTGCAGGTATTTAACACACCACCATGGGGAAAGGCTTAGTGAGGGGCACATGGAACTCTTTGTACTGTTTTTGCAACTTCCTGTGAGTCTATTACCATTTCAAAATAAAAACTAAAAAGCTACAGAACATACTTTACTAGTAATTAAATAGATGCAAAGGTAAAATAGAATGTCATATATATTGTTTTCAATAGAAAAATTCTTCTTTGGTGCCAGACAATGTTTTAAACACTTTACACGGATTACCTCATTTAAAAAATTTTTTTTTAACATTTATTCATTTTTTGAGAGACAGAGAGAGAGCACAAGCAGGGGAGAGGCAGAGAAAGGGGGAGACACAGAATCCGAAGCAGGCTCCAGGCTCTGCGCTGTCAGCACAGAGCCCAGTGCAGGGCTTGAACCCATGAAACATAAGATCATGACCTGAGCTGAAGTCGGATGCTTAAACGACTGAGCCACCCAGGCGCCCCTGGATTACCTCATTTTATTCCCCTAATCTAATAACCTAATAACACTATCAGCAGGTAGCATCATTATTTCCATTGTACAGATGTGGAGACAGAACCACTGAGGGGTTAAGTCACATGTCAGTAAGTGGCCAAGCCAAGATTAAAAGTCAGAGTCTCTTTTCAGTCATTATGCTGTACTACTAATGTCAAAGAAGCAAGATATTGAGGCAGCATTTACAGCAGTTAACAATATTGTAAATAACCAAAAATGTAGGAATGCTGAAATAAATATAGGAAAAAAAATCATCCTATCTCAATCAACCTGCAACCAGCACTTAGCTATTTATTGATATCAAGCCATATTTACTGACTAGTTTTCAAAGAGGAAGAACATATACTAGAGAAACAGTGAAGCGTCTCACCAAACAAGGAAAAACTAGAGTTAATAGGTTGTGGGGAAGCATGGACTGTAGAGTTTTGATGGGCTTAAAGCAAAACAGGGCTGTGTGAAAGGATGGACATCAGAATTAGGCTTTGAAGTGTATCCAGGTTCCTGTTTCCTTGGAAACCACAAAGTTAAGATAAAGATGAATGTTGTGTTTAAAAACCTCTTATTGAAGTTTTGTACTTGGGTTGAAAATCAAGGTCTGTGTCAAAGTGATTTAGGTCCTCTTGGCGGGAGGGGGATGTTTCATTCTAGTTGATGTGATTTCAAACTGAAAAGGTTCTGGTAGTCTGTGACTTTTAGAACAGATTTCTCAGTGAATAAGAAAGCAGTAGTCATTCAAAGAAGGGGATCGTGACAATATAGCTGCAGCATGTCCTTGAGACCTATGTTTCCTGCTATTTCTTTGGCTAGCTGTGTCTATTATCCCAGACTGATGAATAGCAGAACACATTTTTACTTTCTCAGTTCTAGTTAATTTCTACTCTCTGAGAATGTATGTAAGTGGGATCGTGTTTTATATCTTATTCTATGTTTTACTTTTCCCCTTCTCTAATCCTATTTTAAAAATTGGCCTTTCCTGCTCATTCATCTCCCACAGAACGCAACCTGTGTCTGTGCTATCCCTGTTGTGATGTGAACATTCAATCTGTTGATTGAACTGCTGCATTAAACTGCATGATGGGCAAAACCACATTTCATCTCCTCACTCTCAGTGACAAACATCCAGGTTTGCTCTAACTCCCCATCACAAAAAGTGCTACAATGAACATTGTTGTACATTTCCCTTATGGACCTAGGTAAGAATATCTTTTAGATAAAAACCCAGGAACAGAACTGCTTATTGGGATCCGTTTATTCTTTTTTTTTTTTTTTAATTTTTTAATGTGTATTTTTGAGAGAGACAGAGATAGAGACAGTGTGAGCAGGGGTGGCGGAGGGGCAGGAAGAGAGGGAGACACAGAACTGCAAGCAGGCTCCAGGTTCTGCACTGTCAGCACAGAGCCGGATGCAGGGTTCGAACTTACGAACTGTGAGATCATGACCCCAGCCAAAGCCTAGCTTAACTGACTGAGCCACCAGGCAAGCCCAGAATCTGTTTATTCTTAACTGAACAAAGAGTACCAAGCTCCCCTCCAGAATGGTTGCCCCAGACTTCCAACACCATGGTATCAGTGCTCCTCTGAGCCTACTTCTAGACCAACCCTTGGGTCATCCAACTTTATGAGTTTTTCTACACTCGCTGGTGTAAAGTGATATCTCATTATTCTTTTCATTTTTGTTTCTTTGATTATTAATCAGTTCAAGCATCTCTACATGAGTTCAATAGCTTTTGTGTTTGTTCTCTTGTATATTGCCTGTTCATATCCTTTGCTCCAACATTGTTTCTAGAATAAAACCTAGCCTCTCCCTAGTTTGGCATGGAGTCCCTGGTACTAAAAGCTCACTTTTTTTTTTTTAAGATTTTTTTTTTAAGTAATCTCTACACCTACATGGGGCTCAAACTCACAACCCTGAGATCAAGAGTTGCATGCTCTATTGACTGAGCCAGAGGCACTCCTAAAGCTCACTTCTTGTCACTGCCCTTTGCCCATGCTACATGTGGCCCCATAAAAGTTCTTCTTTGTTTTCATTGTCTGTTCTGCCTGGATTACACCACCTTCTCCTAGCCCCCAATCTAAACATGCCTCAAAACCTAAATACTCTTTAGAACCCAGCTCAAAATATCACCACCATATTTGCTCAGCTGGAATGGACCTTTTCCTCTCAGCTCCCACAGAGCTCAACCTACATTTCCTTTAGTCATCTACCACGATAAGCCTTCCACTCTAGCTACTGAGGTGGGTATTACCTCCCTACAAAGACAGGCATAGGTTTGTGCAAGCATAGAGAGATTCAGAAGGCATATGCAGAGAAATATTAAGATTTATTAAACATGAGTAAGATGATTTTTACTTTGTTCTTTGTAGTTTCCTGTAGCCAGTGGTTTTTTCCTAACTATAGATTGTAAACCATTAGTGGGTTATGAAATTGATTTACTTGATAGAGGTCATCTTTTTACTTTTCCCTTTTTTTAAGAAGAAGATAGAGTATATCACAAATAGTATCATTTTGTGAAGCTTGTTGCAATTTATATATATATTTTTAATATTTATTTTATTTTTGAGAGAGAGAAAGAGAGAGAGAGACAGAGTGCGAGCAGGGGAGGGTCAGAGAGAGAGGGAGACACAGAATCTGAAGCAGGCTCCACCGCTCTGAGCTATCAGCACAGAGCCTGAAGCGGGGCTCGAACCCATGAAGCGTGAGATCATGACCTGAGCTGAAGTTGAACGCTTAACCGACTAAGCCACCCAGGTGCCCCTTCAATTTATATTCTTGTGTAAAGGCAATGTAAAATGAATTTCTTACTGTGAGTTGAGGTCGAGAGGTTTGTTCTACTGTGCGGAAGGGTCACAGAACATATTCCCCCAATATATGCTCCTTTGGCATATTGATATTTTGAGCTGTAGGCTCAAACAACAATGTAAGGACAGATTTTCTCTGACCCTCCCCTCACTTACCTGCCTCAAGATACAGCCTTCAGAAGGAACTCAGTTGTCATAAGTCCCTTTCCTGGGAGTTTCATCAAGCAGGGAATATTACCCCTTATCAGAGGAGAACTCGACACCACAGTCAGACAAACTTTGTCACAAACTCTCATATCTCCTGTGTATTCTTCTAAGGGCCCATTCATCTTTTAAAAAGGCATTTACTGTCTCCTAAGAGGCCTCCAGTTCCCCTCCTCTTTCACTATTAAGATGGTATTTATGTCTGAATTCTAAGCCACCTTGGGGAGTTAATTATTTTTCCCTGGGTGTCTCCCATGTATACATGAGGTATGCATGCTAATAAACTTCTGTTTACAGGTACCTGGGTGGCTCTGTTGGTTGAGTGTCCAACTTTGGCTCAGGTCACTTTCTCACTGTCTGTGAGTTTCAGCCCCGTGCCAGGCTCTGTGCTGACAGCTCAGAGCCTGGAGCCTGCTTCGGATTCTGTGTCTCCCTCTCTCTCTGCCCCTCCCCTGCTCGCATTCTGTCTCTCTCTCTCAAAAATAAAATAAACATTAAAAAAATATATTAAAATAAATAAATACATAAACTTCTGTTTGATTTTCTTTTGTTAATCTGTCTTTTATTATGGGAGTCTCAGCTAGGAATGCAGAAGGACAGAGGGAAAATTATTTTCTCTTCTCTATAGTACAAATATATATATATATTTAATGTTTATTTATTTTTAAGAGAGAGACAGAGTGTGAGTGGGGGAGGGGCAGAGAGAGAGGGAGACACAGAATCGGAAGCAGGCTCCAGGCTCCGAGCTGTCAGCACAGAGCCTGGTGCGGGGCTTGAACCCACACACTGCAAGATCATGACCTCAGCCAAAGTTGGATGCTTAACGGACTGAGCCACCCAGTTACCTCCCCTACAGTACAAATATTGATATTATTTGTATCTATGTGTAATCACTTTCCCTGGAAAGCTTGAACCTAATACAAAAGAAAAGTAAAACACAAAGCGTAGGCTCAAATTCCATCCTGGTCACTTTTTAGCTGGGTGACCCGTATCCCCAAGGGGCTCATCTTCACCAGAAATTTCCCTATCTGTAAAACAGGAATAAAAAGACCTACTTCCTTTCCAGGGTTATTGTAGAATCAAATGAGAAGACATAAGGGGAAGGCTTTTGTGAGTCACAAAACATCCAGGAACCCAAATATTCTTATTGTCTGGGTCACAGTCTAGAAGAATCTCTAGATGCTACTCCTCTAGATTATGTAATGTACCCATTGTTTCCTGTGAGTCTTTCCACATCCTGATTGTGAGGTTCCCAAGGTAAAGATCTAGGACTTGCACTAGTTAGTGTTTATCAGAATGTTAATGAAATGACTAATAATTATTACTTTATTGCCATGTTGAGATTCTGCCCTAAGTACTTTGCATGGACTGTGTTTATCTCATTTCATCCCTATGGTAATCCTATGAGGTATGTACCTTTCTTGTCACTATTTTACAGATATTCAAACTGCAACATCAAGCCCCGGTTGTAGTAGCTCTGTCTTTTCTCTTCCAGTTTTTCCCAGACAAGTGAATCTGGGGAACAGTTTCCTAGTTGTCCAGTTTGGGCCTTCCCCAGGTCACCAGAGGTATCTAGCCAAGGGCCACAGACGTCTCTGTGTATTGCTCTGAAGGCTGGAGTTTTCTAAGTGGATACACAGCCTCCTCTCTGGCCCCCACACTGTCGGACACAGGGGGTGTGAGTAAAAATGCAAATCTGTTCCTCGTGGTTTATACTCAGGTGTTACTGACAGACAGAAGGGCCTTTTGGAGATGGAAAGTGCAGGGGCACCTAAAAAGAGAAAATTAGGGGAAGTCTGGTTCTGCTTTGAGAAGGCCCTCTAAGAGGCTCTGAGCTCAGAATCTGCAGTGAATAGTGTCCTCCCAAAAGTCATGTCCACCTGGAAGCTCAAAATGTGACCCTATTTAGAAATAAGGTCTTTGCAGATGTAATTAAGGATGTTTAGATGAAATTCTCCTGGATGTAGGATGGAATAAGAGAAAGGAGTAGGAAAAGAAGACATCCAGATGGCCAACAGACAAATGAAAAAATGAAATGAAAAATGAAAAACTGTTCAACATCCCTCATCATCAGGGAAATACAAATTAAAACCAGATGTTGGTGAGGATGCAGAGAAGGAGGATCTCTTTTGCACTGCTGGTGGGAATGCAAACTGGTGCAGCCACTCTGGAAAACAGTATGGAGCTTCCTCAAAAAGTTAAAAATAGAATGACCCTATGACCCAGCAATTGCACTGCTTGGTATTTATCCATGGGATACAGGTGTGCTGTTTCGAAGGGACATATGCACCCCCATGTTTATAGCAGCACTATCAACAATAGCTAAAGTATGGAAAGAGCCCAAATGTCCATCGATGGATGAATGGATAGAGATGTGAGATATATATATATATATATATATATATATATATACACACACATACACACAATGGAGTATTACTCGGCAATCAAAAAGAATGAAATCTTGCCTGTGCAGCTACATGGATGAAACTGGAGGGTATTATGCTAAGAGAAATTAGTCAGAGAAAGACAAATATCATATGACTTCACTCATATGAAGGCTTTAAGATACAAAACAGATGAACATAAGGGAAGGGAAGGGAAGCAAAAATAATATAAAAACAGGGAGGGGGACAAAACATAAGAGGCTCTTAAATGCAAAGAACAAACTGAGGGTTTCTGGAGGGGTTGTGGGTAGGGGGACGGGATAAATGGGTAAGGGGCATTAAGGAGGACACTTGTTGGGATGAGCACTATGGGTGTTACGCATAGGGGATGAATCACTGGAATCTACTCCTGAAATCGTTATTGCACTCTATGCTAACTGACGTAGATGTAAATTTAAAAAATAAATAAATAAAATTAAAAATAAATAAATAAGTAAATAAAAAGAAACAGACATGGGACTCAGGAAAAAAAAGACAGAGAGAGAGAGAGAGAGAAAGGAGCGGGAAAGACACAGGGGAGAAGGCCATATGAAGACACAGGCAGAGATTGGAGATTTTGCTGCCAGAAGCCAAGGAAAGCCAGGAGCCACTTGAAGTTGAAAAAGGTGAGGAAGCCCCGCCCTCTTCCCCCTCCCCCCCCCTCCCCCCCTCCGCCAGGGGAAGCTTTGGAGAAAGCCTGGCCCTGCTGATACTTCGGTACTTTGGATGGACCACTCGTCTCCAGAAATGTGAGAATATGAATTCCTGTTGCTTCAAGCTACCTAGTTTGTGGGAATCTTGGCAGCCCTAGGACCCTAACAGGTTCTAGCAGCAGTTTGGGTGTGAGCTTTCCTCAAAAGCAAGAAGAGCTTGGCCACTGCTACAAGCCCACGGTGAAGGTGAAGCGAGTCTGGGTTCTTCCTGCCCCGCATGGCCTTGGGGAGCCCTACAGAGGCCCAGGTCTGGGAGAGGCCAAGCAGTGTCTGGGAGCGCTCAGCGCCGCTCATGAAGACGGAAGCCTTGAGGAACTCCGGGCCAAGCAGGTCAGGGAGGCTGGTCAGGCTCGTGGAGGAGCCAACCTGTTCACTGTGGAACACCAGGTCTCCCAGACCCCTTTTTCCTCCTCAGCCACATCTTCCTCCACCCCACCCCCACTCCTTTCTGCAAGTACACTTCCTACTCTGCTCCTGATGACACTCAGATCCCCCCTCCCTTCACAAGTTAAAAGAACCTGGCGTCTTTGATGAATGAAAAGGACCGTGTGTATCCTTTTCCTGCTTTAACAAACGACCCCAAATTTATTCTCTTATAGTCTCTAGGTCAAAATCCCAAAATGAGTCTTAAGGGGCGAAAATCAGTGTCAGAAGGACTGATTCCTTCTGGAGGCTCTAGAGAGGGAATCCATTCCTGTCTCTTTCAGCTTCTAGAGGCTGCTAGCCTCTCTTGGCCCCTGGCCTCAGCACTGTCATTACTTTGCCTTCTCCCCATTAGACCTCTTGCCTCTTTCTAATAAGGCCAGTTGTGATGATATTTAGGGCCCACCCAGATAATCCAGGATAAATTTTGCCTCAGGGTCCTGAATTTAATCACAGCTGCAAAGTCCCTTTGCTATATAAAGTAACATATTCACAGGTTGCAGGGATCATGATGTGGACATCTTGGTGGGGGGGGGGGGGCTGTCCAATTTACCACAAATGTGCCCCCCTCCCTAAAGAATCGCCCTTGAAGCACTGATTCCATTGAGGGGATCAGTGGTGGTGAACTCTGCCTTCAGCTAAGGTCACAGAAACAGGCTAGTGGTGGCTTTAGCCATTTGTGGACAAGGGTTACAACCTGTAGGAAGTTCCTTCCAGGGTACAGGCTAGGCCTGCTCCTGACCTGCAAATTCCTGAGAGTTCCCTGAGAGGCGGGTGAGTTGTGGGTGGGATGAGAGTGTGGGTACTGGGTGGTGTGTCCTTTCGAGTAAAGATTCAGAGGCCAAGGTTTTTAGGTCCTTCATGAGGCATTCCCTGACCGTCTAGGCAGTCAGGATGCTGACTTACAGAAATGAATAAGACAAAATGCCCATCCCGAAGGAACTCAGAATCTGATGGGGAAACTGGAAGGATAAACAATACCAGAGGAACTGCTAAAACAGAGGAGAGCATATGCTTGTTAGAACCTGAGGAAAGTGCTGTTGGTCTGAGGAGGAGGAGCAGGGGTGGTGGGGTGGGGGGGCACATGAGGAGAGCATCACAGGGCTGAATTTTACAGACTAAACAGTAAACCTGCAAAGTGGGGGACATACGTGGACAGAAGGAAGGGTTATGCCCAGTCATGGGAGTAGCTGTGAATTGCAGACATTGGGTAGGGAGAGAACAAACTTGTGTCAACAGGGGAATGGCTAATGAGCATCTAATTAAAAGCCAGGGAAGGTTTGCAATTTGGGAATTGTAAGGGTATTTACCTTCATAATTTTGTTTCAACTTTTCTAAATAGCTAATGATAGTCTTACATATTTTCCCTATTGTTTATTTTGGATCAGACGTGGGCTTGTCACTTCATGGGAATTGTTTTCTTTAAACGTCTCCAGACACCACCACTGGGCAGGTACTGTTATCCCCATTTTACAGATGAGGAACTGAGGCCTGGTGAGATGAAGCATCTTGCCAAAGCCTCATAGGTAATAAGAGGCAGAGCCAGGACTCCAACTCAAGTCTGTGGCCTTGCACTTAGCCTCTGCTTCTCTGTACTGATCATGACACATGGGCACGTGTTTCATTTGTGAAGGTAACAGGGTGGAGGAGATGGAGACTGTAAAGCTCAACTCTGGCACAGGGTAGATGTTTTTCTCCACTTGATAGTGGTGGTGACAGGTGGACTGTGGGTAAGCAGATATCAAAGGGTCCGTTGAAGCAGCAAGGCCCTCAACCCTGTACATCATGAACCTCCCATCACGTCCCCGCTCAGCTGCCAGGATGTCCTCTTCACTTGATGTTTTCTGCTTAGGAATTTGAACTTTGGAGTCCTAGCATTTCAGGCGGAATCCTGGGTCATGGCACTCACTAGCTGTGGGAGCTTAGGCAAGATACTTTAAGCTTCCTAGCCTGTAAAATGAGAAAACACCTACCTGCCTTGCAGGGTTGTCGATGATTAAAAGAGAGATGCAGTAGAAAGCATAGTTAGAAGTGACTGAGCCACGGGGCACCTGGGTGGTTCAGTCGGTTAAGTGTCTGACTTCAGCTCAGGTCATGATATCGTGGTTCCTGGGTTCGGACCCCGTGTCAGGCTCTGTGCTGACAGCTCAGAACCAGAAGCCTGTTTCATATTCTGTGTCTTCATTTCTCTCTCTCACAAGAGGGGATTCTGTGTCTCTCTTTCCCCGCTCAGGCTCTCTCTCTCAAAAATAAAATAAACATTAAAAAAAAGTGACTGAGCTTGATGAACATGAGTGGTTATCATCATTTCTGAATGGTGTGCATAATACAGTGCTGTTGCTACCACCTATGCCTCCTTGGGACATATGCTGTCCTGGTGGTCCTCATCTGTCTCCAGCTATCCTCTGTCTCCTGACGTTCCCTTCTTCTACCAGCCCCCTCACTGCTCCTGCTTGCCCAGGGTGCTGCCTCAGCCCTCTTCTCTTCTCCTGGACTTCTGGCTACATCTCATCCAATTCCCTGCCTTCTGTTAGCCCTTATTCCCTTATCCTTTTGCTAAGGGCTTCCCCCCAAAGTATTTCCAGGTGAGCTCATTTACTGAATAGATTAATATTCAGAATTCCTGGTGAATGCGTCCTTCTAGATGGTTAACAGGATTCTCAACATCAATGTCAGAAGGGCCTTTAAGCATCTTCTTGGTTCCAAAAGCAGTTTGCTCTCCCTGAATTCTTCACCTTAGTGAAATCTTCTATCATCTCCTAGTTCCTTGGGTCAAGGACAATCTCCTTTTTCTCTTGCATTCTCCAAATGCCTAAATCACCACATCTTACCAACTTTACCCCCTACAATTCCCTCAAATCCATCACTTCATCTCTGTCCACTCCTAGTTGCTGCTATAGCTGAGGCCACCATCAGCTCTGATTAAAGGACCCAAAGTCCAATGAACAATACCAGCTCCTTGGCTGACAGATTTTCCAACCAGGTTGGACATGAGAAGGCTTTTGAAGAGAACATGAATTGCTTTTAGCCTGACTTTTTTTTTTTCTTTCTGACTGATCTGAAAGTGGGAAATTACTTAAGTACCTAAAACAATTAGATTTTGATGCTGACTTAAAATTTTTTGGTACTAGTTTTTGGTACTAATTTTCACCCTAGTTTCTCAAACCTACAAAGACATTCCAAAAGTTTCCTATTAAGGCCTAGGAAGTTTGGATTTCACAGGATTGTGGCAGGGATGTCAACTTTGTCCTATTGCCAAACAGGTGTCCAAGTTGTCACTAGAATGCCTGTGGCAATTTGCAAATCCCTTGAAGGCACTGGGAAATTCCTCATAGTCCTCCCAGAATATGTTCACAGTGAGAATCAGATTCTGTTGCCCTAGCCCCTTGAGGCAAATCACCAATATGGCAGCTAATAGGTAAGGCAGCAGTGTCCTGCCAAGGCCTGACCCTCTGCTGGGTGAGAAAGACTGGGTCAATAGGCTCCAAATCCTCAGAAAGTGAGTGTGCATACACCTGCTTCCACCGCCTGTGGTTTGCTGGCCGTATGTGAAGACAGGGGGCTCAGTCAGGCTGAATAGAGAACACTTCCATTGTCAAGACCCAGACCTGCTGTTGTGTAGGAGAGCTGAAAGACAGATTTTTAAAAAAATCTTTTGTACACTCTGAGGAATACAGTTTTTTGTTTTTTTTTAATTGCTGTTTTATGTCTTTGCCTTTTTTTTTTTTTCAACGTTTGTTTATTTTTGGGACAGAGAGAGACAGAGCATGAACAGGGGAGGGGCAGAGAGAGAGGGAGACACAGAATTCGGAAACAGGCTCCAGGCTCTGAGCCATCAGCCCAGAGCCGGATGCGGGGCTTGAACTCACGGACCGCGAGATCGTGACCTGGCTGAAGTCGGACGCTTAACCGACTGCGCCACCCAGGCGCCCCAGGAATACAGTTTTAATGATCTATACACAATGCATGAAAAGTGCCCTTATGAAAAAGTGCCCTTTTTCCCTGTACAAGGAGCGTCCTCCAAGTACCCTCACATTTGCCCCAGCGGACTATTTGGGGTAATCAGAAGAGACCCCGCCTCCTTCTGGGTGTCTCTTCCCTTACCCCTAGGCCTAGAATTTTGTTCCCCATCCTCAACCAGGCTAGTTCCTGCTCCTGAGCTTCCCTAAGACGCTCAATAAATAAAAATTCATTTGTTTTATTCAACAAAGAAATGAATATTTATTTGCCACTCTTACAAAATCTCATTTTTTGACTGGACTCAGATGAGAGGTAGAACCTCTTAGAGAAGACAGCCTCTGTCTCTTGGCAGTCTGTTCCTATGGCCTCCTTCATTCTCTTGGCCAAAAGGTTAGCATTTTCTGCAGGCTCTTCCTTATTTGTCTTCATGCACTGCTTGTTCAAAGCAGTACCCCGACGTCTGTGTTGGAGGACACATGGAGTGAGAAGACGCCCAATCTTGGCCGCTCAGGTATGAGATTTCCTACTTTGTTTGGGGACTTTCTCACAACATCCTGGCGGACATCATCTTCCTTAGAGAGATTGGAAACTTTGCAGATTCTGCTAGGTCTTTGGGGCCCCCAGGCGACAAGGCACAGTAGGATCAGTGAGTCCAGGAGTATCCTTCTCCCCGTTTTTTACAATGACCAAGTTGAGAACACTGAGATTGACATCCGCAATGCAAGCCTGAACAGATCTGCGCTTTCTTCCCCCAGAGTCCTTCTGGGTCGGTGGCAGGAAGGCCCTATACTCGGCAGCAGGCAGACACAGCCATGGGTCAAGACGCCCTGCTTCATGGGGAAGCCTTGTTTGTCATTGCCACCACTGATTTGGAACACGTAACCCTTACACTCTTCACCTAGAGCATCAGCAGCAACTTCTGTGACTGTTCGCTTCTCATAAAAGGTACGAAGTTCACGTTCGTCGTCCACTTCAATGAGTTTCTGGCAGCCAGTAGCCAGGAAAGAGTTGTTCAGCTAAGGATGATAAAAGGGGTGGGGTGGGGAGGGAAAAGTCTTAAGAAAACGGCAAAACCACCTACAAAGGTAATTCCATTGCAAAAAGCATTTTATGGAACCCTCAGAAAATGAGCAGAGATCCTGAAATATCGGTTTTACTAGCTAAACGTGTGTACACAGTAACACACAAGCACTACACTAAAAATCAAGCTAATTTTTCCTCCAGCATCGCAGAATGACCCCACAGCAAAGAACCCTCCACTGCTCTATAGCCTATCAGAGCAGGAAGCCCAGTTAGGGGCCACCAACTAGGCAACAAGGCCATATCTCTGAAAGGCAGATTAGTGATGCAGACGAGGTCCATCCTCTGAGGGGCTCACCTTTGACAGGAAACCAGTTAAGACCACCCAGGGAAGGCCACCACTGTCCCGCACCAGTGAGGGGCCAGGTCCTAACTCCCCCAGGCTCTTCCTCCTCTGCTTTCCTATTTTCCTTCCACACCCTGCAATCGTGGATTTGGGGAGCGAGCGCTCCACTTGTTGTGGTGGGAGGAGCACACGTGGGTAGAAACGCGCGGAGAGGGGTGAAGGCAGATCATAGCCATTCCCACTAAGCCAGGAATCCCTGAACTGCCTTAGCCACGGCAGATGCCTGCAGGCTGTTCTCAAATCTCAGGGCCACGGGCAGGTCTTGGGCATCTTTGGTATTTTAGGTTGGTTGAAGCTGATGTAGTATCAGTTTGAGGCATGGGATCCTGAGGAGGAAGGGCTCCGGCATGGAAATCAGGGGTCTGCTGAGCCACTAAGGGCTCTGCCACTCTGGAACGTAATTCTCCCTTTGAAGACTTCAGGCTGCACTTTTGGAAACAAATTTCAACGGACAAGAGATGCAGGCTGCAAAGGGGTCATCCCTGCAGAGCTCCAGGTCACTGCTACTTCTGCTTATAACTAAGTCACAGGGGATCCCATCACGTACTGTTGGTCTGAGCAGGGAATGAGGCCCCGGGCAGAGACCATGGGGCCTGTATTGATTTCCTAGGGCTGCCCTCACAAGATACCAGACTGCCTGGCTTAAACAACAGAAATTTACCGACTCCCAGCTCTAGAGGCTAGAAGTCCAAGATCAAGGGGCACCTGGGTGGCTCAGTTGGTTAAGTGCCAGACTTTGGCTCGGGTCATAATCTCACCGTTTGTGGGTTGGAGACCCGCGTTGGACTCTGCGCTGTATGGAGCCTGCTAGGGATTCTCTCTCTGTACCCCCGCCCCTGGTGCTCTCTCTCTCTCTCAAAATAAATAAATAAAAACTTACAAAAAAACCTTTTTTGTGTGTTAAGAAGTCCAAGATCAAGATGTCATCAGGTTTGGTTTCCTCTGAGGCCTCTCCTTAGCCTGCAGGTGGCTGCCTTCTCACTGTGTCCTCTTATGGTCATCCCTCTGTGCTGTGTCCTGATCTCCTCTTATAAAAAAGACACTACTGGGGCGCCTGGGTGGCGCAGTCGGTTGAGCGTCCGACTTCAGCCAGGTCACGATCGCGTGGTCCGTGAGTTCGAGCCCCGCGTCGCGCTCTGGGCTGATGGCTCAGAGCCTGGAGCCTGTTTCCGATTCTGTGTCTCCCTCTCTCTCTGCCCCTCCCCCGTTCATGCTCTGTCTCTCTCTGTCCCAAAAATAAATAAACGTTGAAAAAAAAAATTAAAAAAAATAAAAATAAAAAAGACACTACTCATATAGGATGAGAGCACATCCTAATGACATTTTAACTTAAATGCCTCTTCAAAGGCCCTATCTCCAAATACAGTCACCTTCTGAGGTACTAGGAGTTAGAGCTTCAACACAGGAATTGCTGGGGGGTGGGGGGTGGGGGGTGGGGGGTGGGGGGGAGGGTGGGGAGGAGAGACACAATTCAGCCGGTCACAGGGCCTATTCTGAAAATCTCTGAGTCTGGGGCTGAAAACTGGGGACCCTCTGGCAGGAGCAGAAAAAGTTTTCTTCCTTCCTTCCTCTCTCTCTTTCTTTCCTCCCCACACTCCTTGCAAAGGGCAAAAGTTTTCAAAAGTTATCTCTGCCTGTTTCTGTTCCCCTCAGTGAATTTTCACCAATCTCTGTGTGAACGAAACCACCAACTCTGGTCTCTTCCGGGTGTACATAAACGACGATCAAGGATAAGAGGTGTCATCTGAGACGCACACAGCCGCTGGTGTTTGAGTTCTTGCTCCTGTAATGCCAGCTTCCCGAGGTCCTGCCCCACTCTTCTAGGTAAACAGACTCATTTCTAAGACCCCGAGAGGCGTGAAGACTTCCATTTCATCTGGTGTAATAAGAGTGGCCCCTCGGAGAGAAACTCAAGCCTCCGCCCGCACAGATGCTGGGGCAGACAGACGTGGGCAAGGAGGGGAAGGGAGCAGGGCGTGCTCTGCCTTCCCTTGGTTCCAGCCGCCCGAGAGCTTGAACTACTGAGCGCCCCCGCGCTGAATAACTCAAGTACCTGCACAAAACTCCTCAAATGTCTCTGCATGTGGGGTTGTCCTCCTGGAAGAATCGCGAGTCTCCTGCTGTGGGCGTGAGCAGGGAAGGATACCGACCAGGCGGAGCTCCCGGGGAGTGGTGTCGTGTTGAGGAGGCCTTTGAATCCCGGTCCATCTTCCCACCGCCGCTGTTTTAGCGAAACCCATAGGACTGTCAGAGCTGAATGCTGGGCCACACAAGCCAGACCCTCTTTGTCCTGTGTGTTCCTGCCCGGAGCTGCCCAATCCTACCTTCTTCCTTAAGGTTCCTTGGCATTCAAAACAAAGGGCGGGGCGGGGCGGGGCGGGGGGAGAAAGGCGGGGTGAGAAAGTGCAGAGCGCGAGACCTCTGGCAACGTCGCTGCGGCGAGCAAGGGAGTTTTGACAAAGTGGGTGAAGGGGATGAATGGCACCCGCTAAGTGTCCCGCTGCCCGGGGCAACCTGGGCGTTACCGACACCCGACGTGCAGGCAGGGTTTGGGAATCCCGACAACGACCTAGCAGAAACCTGGCGGTACCAAGGTGGCGGGTGGCGGATTTGCCCCCTCCCACCAGCCGGAGCGCCGCGCCTCTGGGGGCCACTTCCGGCGGGGGTGTGGAGGCCGCGGGAACACGGCTCCCGCTGGGGAAGAAGCCGGGCCAGCCGAGTCCGGACCGCTCCCTAGGGACTCTTCGTCGTCTCGGCCCGTCCTGGAGCCCAAAGCCCCTCGTCTCCTGTCCCGACAGCTTACAACCCGGGGTCACCGTGGGGCACGTAAGGACACCCCAGGAAGAGAGCACGCATGCCCGCCCCACAGAAGCCGAAGTGGGGGTCCTGGCCGCACCCGAAAAAGGAGCCAACAAACAGGACGGGACGCCCCTGGACTCGGCGCGTGGCCCCGCGAGCTACCTGCCGGGAGATCCTCAGCTTTACCCGGTTCTGGTGCCTCATCCGCGCGGTGTTGGGGGGGGGGGGGGGGTCTGCTTTGTACAGGGGAGGTGGTAGAGTATGAGCGTCGGCCGGGAGAGAGCGAAGACGAGTGGCACAGCTTCTTTCAGGTGCCGTCGTGGGTGGCTCTGAAAAGAGCCTTTGGATGGGATGGAACCTCGAGCCGAGCGCGCACTTTAAGCCCGCTCCCCGCGGATGCGGCGAGCCAGCTGGATGTCCTTGGGCATGATAGTGACGCGCTTGGCGTGGATAGCGCACAGGTTCGTGTCCTCGAACAGCCCCACCAGGTAGGCCTCGCTCGCCTCCTGCAGCGCCATCACGGCCGAGCTCTGGAAGCGCAGGTCCGTCTTGAAGTCCTGCGCGATCTCGCGCACCAGCCGCTGGAACGGCAGCTTGCGGATCAGCAGCTCGGTGGACTTCTGGTAGCGCCGGATCTCCCGCAGGGCCACGGTGCCCGGCCGGTAGCGGTGCGGCTTCTTCACGCCGCCCGTGGCGGGCGCGCTCTTGCGGGCCGCCTTGGTGGCCAGCTGCTTCCGCGGGGCCTTGCCGCCGGTCGACTTGCGGGCGGTCTGCTTTGTACGGGCCATAGCGAACCAAAACACCAACTCACCAGCGCAGCGGCAGCGAGAGTAACGGGGTCTCGGCCCGCCGCCGCACTCTTTATAGGCACCGTCTTCTTCCGATCGGGCGGGGCGATAATTGAAAGTCCCGCGCTGGCTGTCCATTGGCTGTGACGTCACCCGTCCCGGCATCGCTCATTGGCCTGGGCACAATCCTCCCTACCCCGCCCACTCGCCTCGCTTTCTACTTTCCAGTTCGCCAAGTCTTTCTCCTACCTTGTTTTTCCTTTCTTTTCGGCGGGCGGGGAGGGAGGAGGGGGGGGGGGGGCTCATTTTTGAGCTCAACTCTGTCCGAATCTTCCTCCCTGACTCTTTTACCCCTTTGCCGCGCAGTACCCTCTTCCTTCCCTCGCGGGCTCCCCAACTCCACCTCACTCTTCCGTTTGCTCCCCGCCCCCCAAAGCGCCTTGTCCCCTTCTAAGAGCCTCCTCGTTGGTGTGATGGATCTTTTCCCGCCTTGTCGGTACTTTTCGGATGGGAAAGTTGTCGGTCTCACCCCACCCCCTCGCCTCCGGAGCGCAAGATCCCGCCTCCGGGAACCCAAGCGGGGACCTGTCCCTCCGCTGCGAAGACGGCCCCCTCACGGTTACTTGAGACAGCCGGCTCAGCTAAGCCAAGGTCAGGGCCGCCACACTCCCGCAAACTGCCAGCTCCCCTGCCGACTGGGGGTGCACGTGCGTTGGGCAAAGGCCTCACGAGCCCGGGAGTCGCGTACTTGGCACTCACTCCCGAGGGAGGAGCCCGGGGGCCACCCAACAGTACTACTCCTAGCGCAGTCGACCGTGGCTGCGCCCAACGGGCTCTGGCTCCTCTCCCTGCCTTCAAGTCCTAAGTAAGATCTACGAGATGGTTGAGGCGCAAGATTTGAGAGGCCAGGAGCGGCTCGGCGACTACTGGCCAATAGTGGAACGGAGAAGAGTCGCTACTGTGAACAACTCTTTATTTGAGAGGGTGGGTGGCTCTTAAAAGAGCCTTTGATTTCACAGGTACCCCTTTGCCACCAGGGCTGGCTGAGCTTCCGGACGCCGGCCTCACTTGCCCTTTGCCTTGTGGTGGCTCTCCGTCTTCTTGGGGAGCAACACGGCCTGGATGTTGGGCAGCACGCCGCCCTGGGCGATGGTGACTTTGCCCAACAGCTTGTTCAGTTCCTCGTCGTTGCGGATGGCCAGCTGCAGGTGGCGGGGGATGATGCGCGTCTTCTTGTTGTCGCGGGCCGCGTTCCCCGCCAGCTCCAGGATTTCCGCCGTCAGATACTCCAGCACCGCCGCCATGTAGACCGGCGCGCCGGCCCCCACCCGCTCGGCGTAGTTGCCCTTGCGCAGCAGGCGGTGCACTCGGCCCACCGGGAACTGCAGGCCGGCGCGGGACGAGCGCGACTTGGCCTTGGCACGGGCCTTGCCTCCTTGTTTGCCACGGCCAGACATGACGGCAACGCTCACCGCAACAACCTCCCGCTTGACGGCCGAGAATAGTCGCCGCAAACGCCGCCGCTTCAGCCTTTTATAGGCAGAACCCGGATTGTCTACGGGGCACTTTGATTGGCTAAGGCAGATCTTTGTTCTGACGACCAATAGGCCGGCTCGGCCAGAATCCGCTCATTTACATAATCTCGTCCCCCTCGCAGGAGCGCGGCCGAAAACTCGCGAATCGCGACGCAGCGTAACCAGAACCTTAATTTGCGTGGGGCCTCTTTAAGTACCGAGTCGCTTCCGGTAGCCTCGGACCTACGGTGGGGTTTGCGTTCCCGGTGGTCGGCGTCCGTGCCTTGTGTTCGCCGCTATGCCCGAGCCGGCAAAGTCCGCCCCCGCGGCCAAGAAGGGCTCGAAGAAGGCGGTCACCAAAGCCCAGAAGAAAGACGGCAAGAAGCGCAAGCGCAGCCGCAAGGAGAGTTACTCCATCTACGTGTACAAGGTGCTCAAGCAGGTGCACCCCGACACCGGCATCTCCTCCAAGGCCATGGGCATCATGAACTCGTTCGTCAACGACATCTTTGAGCGCATCGCCGGCGAGGCCTCCCGCCTGGCGCATTACAACAAGCGCTCGACCATCACCTCCCGGGAGATCCAGACGGCCGTGCGCCTGCTGCTGCCCGGCGAGCTGGCCAAGCACGCCGTGTCCGAGGGCACCAAGGCCGTCACCAAGTACACCAGCTCCAAGTGAGTCCCTGCCGGGACTCGGCGCTCGCACGGGTCGCCGGCCGCTTGACTCCAAAGGCTCTTTTCAGAGCCACCCACCTTCTCCGGGAAAGACGCTGTTCGTTTTCTCTATTATGGTTCCTAGTTTGCCTTTGGGGTTTTTCTTTTAGTACACTGAATTCTTTTGTGAAGCACAAGTGACCGTTCCTTTTCTTTTTTAGATGATAGAGTAGTTCCTGTATAGTTGGGTAGAAAAACGTAATGGGAAATGGTGTTTTTTGGCTTGTAGAGGACCTCGCTTGAAACTGGCTTTGGTTTTGCTGCGTAGAGTTGAACGTGTGCGTTGCTAAGTCGTTAACGTTGAGAAATGCTGTGTTTGTTTTCATTAACTTATTTATGCCGGATAAGGAAGTTGTCAGGTTAATAAAGGTGCAACCAACTATCTGGTTGGGGTTCCCAATTGGTAAAACGGTGGTGGTACTTCAGTCTTTCCATCATGTGCTTTAGAGTTGTGAACTAAAAAGGATAACTTTTTGTTTTGGTTCTGACAAATTCATTGACTCGGTATCCCTGATTCACGAGCACCTGCTCTTTTTTTTTTTCATTCATGGGAAGATTTAAGCGGATTTTGATACCTAGTAACCGTTAATGCTGGTGCAGATCCTCAAAATTGCCTATTATATGGTCGTGATGAGAATTATTAGAAAAGCTTGTCCAATTTGAAGGCTATTTCCACAGAATGGGTACAACATATGCGTAATTTCTGAAGCAGGAGAGTGTAAAATGCTAGCCGAGTAGAAAGCCCCAATATGGCTGGGAAAGTGAAAAGGAGTTAGATTGGCTTGAGAGTTTGTTCTCGGTGTTTTGGGAACTCTTGGATTGTTTTAGGCAAGGATCTGCACACATGACCTCATTAGCCTTAACGATTACTCTGGGGGCATTGTAAATGCCCCCTCTCTGTAAAGAGAGACTTCATACTATTCATACTTTCCGATCTGTAATAAACTTCTGCCTGCTGCTCCTTACCAAAAAAAAAAAAAAATTACTCTGGTTGCTTAGTGGATCTAGATTCTAGGTTGTCCATAGTAGAAGCAAAAAACCAACTACTAGGCTATATAGCAGTGTTGTGAAGTAGAGCAGTGATTACTAAAGTCTGGTCTCAGATGAGCAGCGTCAGTATTACCTGAGAATCAATCAAAAATGAAAATTTCAGGCCCCAGTAATCAGTGTTAACAGGTCCTCTGGCTGATTCTGATGGTTGCTAAAGTGTGAGAACCACTGGTAGTCTAGACCTGTTGGATTGGAGTACAATGATAATGTGATAGTTAAATATGTTGGAATTAGGATTAGATTTTGGAGGTAAAAGTGATAGGTTTTGGTGAGGAATAAGATGTAGTTAAAAGCAAAACCCCTAAGTTTTTTATTTGAACATCTGGTGCTATTAATGAGGATGAATAATGGGAGGAGGTATGGCTTTTGGGGCACTGAAAAGTGATCTAGAGTTCTGAGTCAAATTTGAGAAGCTTTTAATATTCAGGTGGATATATGGCGTTGGCAATTTGAGAGTGCACGTAGTACTCAGGGAAAAGAACACAAACACAGAGGAATGGGGATGAAGGACTATCACCTTAAAGTATTCTTCCAGACTATTTCTCCTTGACTCCTTAATGTAGTCTTTAAAAAAAAAAATTATTTTTGAGAGAGAAAGACGGAATGTAAGCAGGGGAGGGGCGGAGAGAAAGGGAGACACAGAATCTGAAGCAGGCTCCAGGCTATGAGCTGTCAGCACAGAGCCGCATGGGGGGCTCAAACTCACCAGCTGTGAGATCATGACCTGAGCTGAAGTTGGCCGCCCAACCAACTGAGCCACCGAGGTGCCCAGCTTTAATGTATTCTTGAAAATGTTATTTCTTCTTATGTGTTTGTCATGAAATACAACTTAGTAGTTGATAGTCCTATAATAATATTACTGTAGCATTTATTTTTCTTATTCTGTTTTTCTAATAGTGTCCTGATTTTCTTTTTTTTTTTTTTTAATTTTTTTTTTTAACGTTTATTTATTTTTGAGATAGAGAGAGAGAGAGAGAGAGAGAGACAGAGCGTGAATGGGGGAGGGTCAGAGAGAGGGAGACACAGAATCCGAAACAGGCTCCAGGCTCTGAGCTGTCAGCACAGAGCCCCACGCGGGGCTCAAACTCACGGACCACGAGATCGTGACCGGAGCCGAAGTCGGCCGCTTAACCAACTGAGCCACCCAGGCGCCCCTGCACTTGGGTGATTTTTAAAAAGCTCTCCAAAGTGACTTTAACAGGCAGGGAAATTTGAGAACCACTGCCACACGTGTTTCCCAGACAACAAATCCTACAGGGTTGGCCTGATTGGTTGGAGTGTAATCCCAGCCCCCTTTGCACATTGATTAGTTCAGAAATCTAGACCAATCTGATTAGCACAAACATTTCAGAAATTGAAGTAACTGAGTAAGGGAATGTAGATTGCTTTTATCTTTTGGGAAAGAAGTTTCTTTGAAGGGCAAAGGAAGATGGAGTGCTCTGGGGTGTGAAGGCAAAGAAGAATTGTAGACAACACTAGAAGAAGGAACATCTTCAGGGGAGGATCAGTGTTCTGAGCCACTCCTGGAATTCAGCCAACCTTGGAGCCCTGCTGTGCTTTCGGATATCCGGTTAAGCCTGTTTGTCTGTTGACTCTTGAAATATTTGAGAAATAATAGCACATAATTTCCCAGCATAAAAGATGATAGGCCTTTTGTCCTGAAAGGTCTCAGAGGATAAATAGGGTAGATAAGAAAAAAATAGAGGGGCTCCAACTACATGTTTGGAGTAAGTCTCCAAGTGTTAAATCAGTATGTGACCAGGGCCAAAGGTTAATATTACCATCAAGAAGGAATGTCTGAGATTTAAACAAATCACAGATGTGATTTAAAAACTTAAACAAGGGGCGCCTGGGTGGCTCAGTCGGTTGAGCGTCCGACTTCTGCTCAGGTCATGATCTCACGGCTTGTGAGTTCGAGCCCCGAGTCAGGCTCTGTGCTGACAGCTCAGAGCCTGGAGCCTGTTTCAGATTCTGTGTCTCCCTCTTTCTCTCTGACCCTCCCCCATTCATGCTCTGTCTCTCTCTGTCTCAAAAGTAAATGAACATTAAAAAAAAAATTTTTTTTTAATAAAAATAAAAATATAATTCTATTATTTAAAATTGTAGTATTTGTATTAGTTTTTTAGGGCTGACATAACAAAGTACCATGAACTGAGCGACTTAAAACAACAGAGATTTAACCTGCCATAGCTCTGGAGGCTAGAAATCTGAAGGTGCTGCTAGGGTCCTGTCCCTCTGAAGGCTCTCAAGGAGAATCCTTGCTTATTTTTCACCTTGGGTAGCCTCAGCTATTTTTTGACACGTGACAGCATAACTCTGACTTCTGGCTCAGTTTTCTTCCTGTGTTTCTACATCTTCATAGGGACACTAGTCACATTGGATTAGGGTCCACCCCGATGACCTCATTTTAAATTGATTACAGGCATATGTCATTTTATTGTGCTTTGTAGATACTGCATTTTTTACAAACTGAAGGCTTGCAGCAACACTATATGGAGGAAGTCTGCGCCATTTTCCAACACCATTTATTCACTTAGTGTCTCTGTCACGTTTTGGTAATTTCACAATATTTCAGACTTTCATTATTATATTTGTTATGGTGATTGCGATCAGTGATTACAACTTGCTGAAAGCTCATGTGATAGCATTTTTTGGCAATAAAATGTTGTAATTAAGGTGTATATAAGGGTTGTGTTTTTTTTGACATAATGCTATTGCACACTTAATAAAATACAGTATAGTGTTAACATAACTTTTATATGCACTGGGAAACCAAAAATGTCATTGGACTCGCTTGCGGTAGTCTGGAACCAAACCCACAGGATCTCAGAGACATGCCTGTACATCTCTGCAAAGACCCTATTTCCAAATAAGGCCACTTTCTAAGGCACTGTGGAGTCATATTTCAACATCTTTTCAGGGGACACAATTCAACCCATAACAGCAGTCAACAGCTGTGGTAAGCTGAATATGGCCCCCAAATATGTGCACATCTAAATCCCTAGAATCTGTGAATATTACATGGCAAAGAGGATTTTACTGATATGATTTGGAAATAGGAAAATATCCTCAATTATTTGCGGGAACCCCAAATGTAATCACCAGGGTCCTTATCAGAGTAAAGCAGAAAGCCAAGAAGGGAAGGAAGGTGATAAAAGCAGAGAGAGATTTGAAGATGATGTGATGCTGGCTTTGAAGAGGAAAGAAGGGACCAGGAACAAAAAAAGCCCCCTCTAGAAGCTTTTCAAAAATGTTTGGAAATGGATTCTCTCCCTAGAGCTTTTGGAGAGAGCAGTCTTGGTTTCCACTTGGTGAAACTGATTTTGTACTTCTGACCTCCAGAAATGTAAGAGCATACATGTGTGTGTTTTAAGCCACAAAGTTTTTAATACACTTAGGTGACCTTAAACAACACACTTGAACTGTACGGTTCCATTTGTACACTATTTTCCGATAAATACAGCACAGGGCTCAAAATATATTTTCTCTTCCTTATGATTTTCTTAACATTTTTTCTTTAGCCTACTTTATTATAAGACAATAGTATATAATACATATAGCATACAAAATATGTGTTAATGACTAATGTTATTGGAGAGGATTCCTTCCAGCCAACAGTAGGCTTGGGGGAAATCAAAATTCATTTGCAGATTTTTGACTGCTCAGGGGTCAGTGTCCCAAGATCCTTGTTGTTCAAGGGTCAATTGCAAGTTGTTACATCTGCAAAGACTTTCTAATTAAGCCATAGGAAGTTAATACAACAACTATATTATAGGATATTTTTTGACAATTGGGAGAAATTTGAATATGGATTGTGTATTATTTAATATTAAGTCATTATTAAATGTGTTGTATGTAATAATGGTATGTAATTATATAGGAGAATGTCTTTATTTTTAAGGGAGACATGCTGACATGTTTAAGGAGAAGTGTCAAGATGCCTACAATTTACTTTCAAATTGTTTAGAAAACATGTGTGCATGAAAAGTGATGAAGCAGGGCACCTGGCTGGCTCAGTCCATAAAACATGCAACCCTTGATCTCAGGGTTGTAAGTTTGAGACCCATGTTGGGTGTAGAGATTAATTAAAAATAAAATCTTAAGGGGAGCCTGGGTGGCGCAGTCGGTTAAGCGTCCGACTTCAGCCAGGTCACGATCTCACGGTCCGTGAGTTCGAGCCCCGCGTCGGACTCTGGGCTGATGGCTCAGAGCCTGGAGCCTGTTTCTGATTCTGTGTCTCCCTCTCTCTCTGCCCATCCCCCGTTCATGCTCTGTCTCTCTCTGTCCCAAAAATAAATAAACGTTGAAAAAAAAAATGTAAAAAAAATAAAATCTTTAAAAAAAGGTGATAAAGCAAATGCAGCAAATAGTAACAATTGGTGAATCTAGATGAAGAAATGGTTGAACATCCACAAACTTTTCTATAGGTTTGAATTTCCCCATCCTTCAGAAATTTTTTAAAAGTTACAATTAAAGACTTTAAATACTACAGAAACAGCTTTCATAGACATCCCATTTTGTTTGTGCAGTAAATCTGTTAACTGATACAATTTCTTTAAAAAAATTTTTTTAAATGTTTATTTACTTTTGAAAGAGAGAGAGAGGTGTGAGCAGGGGAGAGGCAGAGAGAGGGAGACACATAATCCAAAGCAGGCTCCAGGCTCTGAGCTGTCTGCACAGAGCCTGGCACAGGGCTCGAACCCACAGTCCGCAAGATCATGACCTGAGCTGAAGTCAGACACTTAACCGACTGAGCCACCCAGGCGCACCCTGATACAATTTCATCATGAATGTGTAAGATTTTTCACCTCATCAAAAGGCTTATGAATGTTTGACGGTGATCATATACTAACCAGAACTTTGAATGTTACCTGTTTATCATACTTGCTATAGTCATTAGTGGTAACGGTGACTTAAGTGATAGCACCAGTCCAAGGATGCTGAAATGACATGGGCTTAGACATTTGGTTATTCTGTCTTCTAATCTGAGGTTGAAAGTGGAGTTGGATAGGGGAATTTAGTCACATCCTGAGACCACAGCTAAGTAACTTTCAGGGAGAAAATGTATCTTGATGTGTTATAGTGATTCTAAGTGCTTTCAAAAATAAAGGGTAGATCATCTACAACAGAGCAAGAGCCAGACTTTATACACCTAACCTCTTTCTCTTCCCTGAACTCCAGATTCTCATGTATCATGTTCCTGTTTGGGAATTTAGTATTTCCTTTTCGATATTTCCACTTGGATAGCTACCGGGAGTCTCACAATTTTTGTCCAAAACAGTACTCTTGGATTTCTCCCTCCAAATCTCTCGTCTCTCATGTCAGTAAATAGCAGCTCTTTCCAAGTGCTCTCACCAAAAACCTTTATTAATCTTTTATTCTTCTCCTGTCATAACATTCAGCTCATCAATTTAAAAATATGTCCAAGATTATCAAATACATTTGAATATATTATCAAATATATTCAAAATGTACCAAAATATATCTTAACTACTTCTCAGATCTCCACTGGTACCACCTCTCTCTCTCCTGAACTACTGCTGTAGCCTCTTTGAAATTCTCCCTGCTTCTACTCTTGTTCTCTTATAGTCTATTTTTTAACATAGCATCCTGGATGAGCTGTAAAAAAAAAAAAAAACATCAAATAATGTCATTACTCTGATCAAACTCTCCAAAGGCACTCCAACTCCTTTGACAAAATCTTTGCCATGGCCTATGAAGCCCCCGTGATCTGTCAACTACCTCTGTGATCTTTTCTCCTCGCAGATATTTCCTTTGTGGACTGTGCTTCAGCCACACTATTGCTTATTGCTTATTCCTTAAACTCTCTAAACTTGTATCTGCCTCAGGGGCTTTGCACTGGATTTTAGAATACACAGTTCTTAGAATACTCTTCTCTAAGATAGCCTATGGCTATCTTACTTTCTTCAGGCCTCTGCTCAAATATTAACAGATCAGACCTATTGTCCACACTCCTTTCCATATTCTGTGGTACTTCATAACACATACATTCCCCTGAATATTATATTATTATGCATTTCTTTCATTTTTTTGTTTTCGGCATCCATTAACTAAAATATAGCTTTATGTGGATAGCGACTTTTCCTTCTCTGTTTACTGCTGCACCCCCAGCATGTTTTATTTATCTGAGGGTGCAAAATGTGTTTTTTCCCCCCTCTCCCTTATTGCAGGAAATTGTGTGCAAAAATACTCCTAGTGGAGCCTGAACAGGATACTTGTTTTGCTTTCACACCTGTAAGTGTAAATTTTGGTGCTAAAGGGAAGTATTGATAGGTAATACAGTTATAATGAGTCACCTCCACTTTTAAGAATTTGCTGTTTTCTGCTTTCCTACCCATATCTGGAGAATCTTCAGAACCAAAGGTGACCACTCCCTCCCCCACATGTAATTACAGTATTTGCCCAACATCCTGTGTGCCTCTTAATATGTTTTCATTATATTCCTACCCTGTAAATGCAAACCTTCCCCTATTTTCTTTTCCCTTCCCCATCTCCATAATTTACCTGAACTTTTCAAGCTTTGGCCTTCTTTCTAATCTCTTGGTAGATCCAAGCAAGACATGTGCAAAAGTAGGGAAATGTTTCCTGAGACCTAAGCATTGGAAAGAAGGGATGGCTTTAGCACAATACTAGGAAATAAGTTACCGTCTTTTAATTGGGCAGGGCAGATAGGACGGTCTGCCAATAATATCTGAGATTTTATGTAGGTACATTAAAAAAGTATATAAGCAGGGGATGAGCTAGGACACTTGCAGTGTGCTTAGTTTTTTTTTCAGAAAGTTTCATTTTTGTGCCTTTTAGTACTTTACTTTTGTTCTCATTTGACCTCTTTAAAATGTGTTTCCAGGGGCGCCTGGGTGGCGCAGTCGGTTAAGCGTCCGACTTCAGCCAGGTCACGATCTCGCGGTCGGTGAGTTCTGAGCCCCGCGTCCGGCTCTGGGCTGATGGCGCAGAGCCTGGAGCCTGTTTCCGATTCTGTGTCTCCTTCTCTCTGTGCCCCTCCCCCGTTCATGCTCTGTCTCCCTCTGTCTCAAAAATAAACGTTGAAAGCAAATTGGCATCACACAAACTTAAAAAAAAGCGAGGGATACCTGTTTAAAAAAAATAAATAAATAAAATGTGTTTCCAAACCTTAATAAAAGTAGAAAGGCAAAGTCTTATGCTATATTTGGTGCCCTAGATTAATGAGAGAAAAAATGAAGCTAGTTTTGTATGTAATATTATGAATAATTATGGGAAAAGACAATTTAGGAAAAATGAAATGTCTGGATGGTAACTGAAAACTGCAGATTGTTACCAAATAACATGGCAACTACATAGCCAATATGTCGGTTATGAAACATGAATCACCTGGTGTGTCCCAGAGGTTCTCACCCCACCAATCACAGTGCCCCAGTGATTTGGGTTCAGTGGAAGTATGTGGGGGTTAAGGGATAAACCCAGATTGATTCAGGCTCTAATGGCCTTTGAACTGTTTTAGGAAACACTGCTTTTAAACATCTAACTCAGAAATGGAGAAGACCTTTTTTATTCTCTAATATTTAGTGCCCCTGTTTTCAGAGAAAAAGAAAATGAACTGCTCTAAGCAAACGGTATTTTTTTATTTTTTAACATTTATTTATTATTGAGAGACAGAGCATGAGCATGGGAGGAGCAGAGAGGGGGAGACACAGAATCTGAAGCAGGCTCCAGGCTGAGTGGTCAGAACAGAGCCCAAGGCTGAACCCCGGCTCACACATCAGATCATGACCTGAGCGGCAGTCAGACGCTTAACCGACTGAGCCACCCAGGTGCCCCTAAGCACACGATATTTTTAAGACCTAAGTAGTTTTAACAATGTTTCTGGACATTTTATGATTAACAGGCCCCGATTCTGGATTTATAAACCCTTTCCTCCTCCCTTATCCAGGTTGGAAAACAGCAAAACTACAACTATGGAGAATGTAGGTTATCAACCTGAGCAAGAAGGGTTTATTATAAATGAGTGGCTTTTGCATTATCTTATTCTGACAGTTTAACGTTTCCAATTTGAGCGGTGTATACGTACCGATTCAGTGTACCTGAAAGAAACACCGAATTGGGGCAAAAAGTGTGTAAACTAAAAATTACTTCAACCACAGAATCAAGATATCGAGGTACCAAGAAAAATTTATTTATGGGTGCTGGGCGTGGTTTCAGAAGTACTGCTTTCCATGTTTACAAACACATTAATTTTCCAAAGAAAAATGCAATTACAATAAACAGATTCAAGCTAATTACCTTACAGCAAACACTCCTTAGCACTAATTTCTATAATCATGAGTATATTTACACGTTGACTGCCACGTATTGCTGACCGCTTCACTGTTAAAACTGAGTTACTTTTGAGAACAAATACACGTACTCTAGCTCTCCACAATGTTAAAAGAATCAGGTCCAATCTTAGAGTCCTTTCTTGTCATCCAAAGGAAAAGGCTGATATTAAAAAGAATAAATAGCATGGAAAAATAACATTTTTAAATAGGGAAAAACCGCTTCTTTCCCCGAGAAGGTGGGTGGCTCTGAAAAGAGCCTTTGGAGTCAAGCGGCCGGCGACCCGTGCGAGCGCCGAGTCCCGGCAGGGACTCACTTGGAGCTGGTGTACTTGGTGACGGCCTTGGTGCCCTCGGACACGGCGTGCTTGGCCAGCTCGCCGGGCAGCAGCAGGCGCACGGCCGTCTGGATCTCCCGGGAGGTGATGGTCGAGCGCTTGTTGTAATGCGCCAGGCGGGAGGCCTCGCCGGCGATGCGCTCAAAGATGTCGTTGACGAACGAGTTCATGATGCCCATGGCCTTGGAGGAGATGCCGGTGTCGGGGTGCACCTGCTTGAGCACCTTGTACACGTAGATGGAGTAACTCTCCTTGCGGCTGCGCTTGCGCTTCTTGCCGTCTTTCTTCTGGGCTTTGGTGACCGCCTTCTTCGAGCCCTTCTTGGCCGCGGGGGCGGACTTTGCCGGCTCGGGCATAGCGGCGAACACAAGGCACGGACGCCGACCACCGGGAACGCAAACCCCACCGTAGGTCCGAGGCTACCGGAAGCGACTCGGTACTTAAAGAGGCCCCACGCAAATTAAGGTTCTGGTTACGCTGCGTCGCGATTCGCGAGTTTTCGGCCGCGCTCCTGCGAGGGGGACGAGATTATGTAAATGAGCGGATTCTGGCCGAGCCGGCCTATTGGTCGTCAGAACAAAGATCTGCCTTAGCCAATCAAAGTGCCCCGTAGACAATCCGGGTTCTGCCTATAAAAGGCTGAAGCGGCGGCGTTTGCGGCGACTATTCTCGGCCGTCAAGCGGGAGGTTGTTGCGGTGAGCGTTGCCGTCATGTCTGGCCGTGGCAAACAAGGAGGCAAGGCCCGTGCCAAGGCCAAGTCGCGCTCGTCCCGCGCCGGCCTGCAGTTCCCGGTGGGCCGAGTGCACCGCCTGCTGCGCAAGGGCAACTACGCCGAGCGGGTGGGGGCCGGCGCGCCGGTCTACATGGCGGCGGTGCTGGAGTATCTGACGGCGGAAATCCTGGAGCTGGCGGGGAACGCGGCCCGCGACAACAAGAAGACGCGCATCATCCCCCGCCACCTGCAGCTGGCCATCCGCAACGACGAGGAACTGAACAAGCTGTTGGGCAAAGTCACCATCGCCCAGGGCGGCGTGCTGCCCAACATCCAGGCCGTGTTGCTCCCCAAGAAGACGGAGAGCCACCACAAGGCAAAGGGCAAGTGAGGCCGGCGTCCGGAAGCTCAGCCAGCCCTGGTGGCAAAGGGGTACCTGTGAAATCAAAGGCTCTTTTAAGAGCCACCCACCCTCTCAAATAAAGAGTTGTTCACAGTAGCGACTCTTCTCCGTTCCACTATTGGCCAGTAGTCGCCGAGCCGCTCCTGGCCTCTCAAATCTTGCGCCTCAACCATCTCGTAGATCTTACTTAGGACTTGAAGGCAGGGAGAGGAGCCAGAGCCCGTTGGGCGCAGCCACGGTCGACTGCGCTAGGAGTAGTACTGTTGGGTGGCCCCCGGGCTCCTCCCTCGGGAGTGAGTGCCAAGTACGCGACTCCCGGGCTCGTGAGGCCTTTGCCCAACGCACGTGCACCCCCAGTCGGCAGGGGAGCTGGCAGTTTGCGGGAGTGTGGCGGCCCTGACCTTGGCTTAGCTGAGCCGGCTGTCTCAAGTAACCGTGAGGGGGCCGTCTTCGCAGCGGAGGGACAGGTCCCCGCTTGGGTTCCCGGAGGCGGGATCTTGCGCTCCGGAGGCGAGGGGGTGGGGTGAGACCGACAACTTTCCCATCCGAAAAGTACCGACAAGGCGGGAAAAGATCCATCACACCAACGAGGAGGCTCTTAGAAGGGGACAAGGCGCTTTGGGGGGCGGGGAGCAAACGGAAGAGTGAGGTGGAGTTGGGGAGCCCGCGAGGGAAGGAAGAGGGTACTGCGCGGCAAAGGGGTAAAAGAGTCAGGGAGGAAGATTCGGACAGAGTTGAGCTCAAAAATGAGCCCCCCCCCCCCTCCTCCCTCCCCGCCCGCCGAAAAGAAAGGAAAAACAAGGTAGGAGAAAGACTTGGCGAACTGGAAAGTAGAAAGCGAGGCGAGTGGGCGGGGTAGGGAGGATTGTGCCCAGGCCAATGAGCGATGCCGGGACGGGTGACGTCACAGCCAATGGACAGCCAGCGCGGGACTTTCAATTATCGCCCCGCCCGATCGGAAGAAGACGGTGCCTATAAAGAGTGCGGCGGCGGGCCGAGACCCCGTTACTCTCGCTGCCGCTGCGCTGGTGAGTTGGTGTTTTGGTTCGCTATGGCCCGTACAAAGCAGACCGCCCGCAAGTCGACCGGCGGCAAGGCCCCGCGGAAGCAGCTGGCCACCAAGGCGGCCCGCAAGAGCGCGCCCGCCACGGGCGGCGTGAAGAAGCCGCACCGCTACCGGCCGGGCACCGTGGCCCTGCGGGAGATCCGGCGCTACCAGAAGTCCACCGAGCTGCTGATCCGCAAGCTGCCGTTCCAGCGGCTGGTGCGCGAGATCGCGCAGGACTTCAAGACGGACCTGCGCTTCCAGAGCTCGGCCGTGATGGCGCTGCAGGAGGCGAGCGAGGCCTACCTGGTGGGGCTGTTCGAGGACACGAACCTGTGCGCTATCCACGCCAAGCGCGTCACTATCATGCCCAAGGACATCCAGCTGGCTCGCCGCATCCGCGGGGAGCGGGCTTAAAGTGCGCGCTCGGCTCGAGGTTCCATCCCATCCAAAGGCTCTTTTCAGAGCCACCCACGACGGCACCTGAAAGAAGCTGTGCCACTCGTCTTCGCTCTCTCCCGGCCGACGCTCATACTCTACCACCTCCCCTGTACAAAGCAGACCCCCCCCCCCCCCCAACACCGCGCGGATGAGGCACCAGAACCGGGTAAAGCTGAGGATCTCCCGGCAGGTAGCTCGCGGGGCCACGCGCCGAGTCCAGGGGCGTCCCGTCCTGTTTGTTGGCTCCTTTTTCGGGTGCGGCCAGGACCCCCACTTCGGCTTCTGTGGGGCGGGCATGCGTGCTCTCTTCCTGGGGTGTCCTTACGTGCCCCACGGTGACCCCGGGTTGTAAGCTGTCGGGACAGGAGACGAGGGGCTTTGGGCTCCAGGACGGGCCGAGACGACGAAGAGTCCCTAGGGAGCGGTCCGGACTCGGCTGGCCCGGCTTCTTCCCCAGCGGGAGCCGTGTTCCCGCGGCCTCCACACCCCCGCCGGAAGTGGCCCCCAGAGGCGCGGCGCTCCGGCTGGTGGGAGGGGGCAAATCCGCCACCCGCCACCTTGGTACCGCCAGGTTTCTGCTAGGTCGTTGTCGGGATTCCCAAACCCTGCCTGCACGTCGGGTGTCGGTAACGCCCAGGTTGCCCCGGGCAGCGGGACACTTAGCGGGTGCCATTCATCCCCTTCACCCACTTTGTCAAAACTCCCTTGCTCGCCGCAGCGACGTTGCCAGAGGTCTCGCGCTCTGCACTTTCTCACCCCGCCTTTCTCCCCCCGCCCCGCCCCGCCCCGCCCTTTGTTTTGAATGCCAAGGAACCTTAAGGAAGAAGGTAGGATTGGGCAGCTCCGGGCAGGAACACACAGGACAAAGAGGGTCTGGCTTGTGTGGCCCAGCATTCAGCTCTGACAGTCCTATGGGTTTCGCTAAAACAGCGGCGGTGGGAAGATGGACCGGGATTCAAAGGCCTCCTCAACACGACACCACTCCCCGGGAGCTCCGCCTGGTCGGTATCCTTCCCTGCTCACGCCCACAGCAGGAGACTCGCGATTCTTCCAGGAGGACAACCCCACATGCAGAGACATTTGAGGAGTTTTGTGCAGGTACTTGAGTTATTCAGCGCGGGGGCGCTCAGTAGTTCAAGCTCTCGGGCGGCTGGAACCAAGGGAAGGCAGAGCACGCCCTGCTCCCTTCCCCTCCTTGCCCACGTCTGTCTGCCCCAGCATCTGTGCGGGCGGAGGCTTGAGTTTCTCTCCGAGGGGCCACTCTTATTACACCAGATGAAATGGAAGTCTTCACGCCTCTCGGGGTCTTAGAAATGAGTCTGTTTACCTAGAAGAGTGGGGCAGGACCTCGGGAAGCTGGCATTACAGGAGCAAGAACTCAAACACCAGCGGCTGTGTGCGTCTCAGATGACACCTCTTATCCTTGATCGTCGTTTATGTACACCCGGAAGAGACCAGAGTTGGTGGTTTCGTTCACACAGAGATTGGTGAAAATTCACTGAGGGGAACAGAAACAGGCAGAGATAACTTTTGAAAACTTTTGCCCTTTGCAAGGAGTGTGGGGAGGAAAGAAAGAGAGAGAGGAAGGAAGGAAGAAAACTTTTTCTGCTCCTGCCAGAGGGTCCCCAGTTTTCAGCCCCAGACTCAGAGATTTTCAGAATAGGCCCTGTGACCGGCTGAATTGTGTCTCTCCTCCCCACCCTCCCCCCCACCCCCCACCCCCCACCCCCCACCCCCCAGCAATTCCTGTGTTGAAGCTCTAACTCCTAGTACCTCAGAAGGTGACTGTATTTGGAGATAGGGCCTTTGAAGAGGCATTTAAGTTAAAATGTCATTAGGATGTGCTCTCATCCTATATGAGTAGTGTCTTTTTTATTTTTATTTTTTTTAATTTTTTTTTTCAACGTTTATTTATTTTTGGGACAGAGAGAGACAGAGCATGAACGGGGGAGGGGCAGAGAGAGAGGGAGACACAGAATCGGAAACAGGCTCCAGGCTCTGAGCCATCAGCCCAGAGCGCGACGCGGGGCTCGAACTCACGGACCACGCGATCGTGACCTGGCTGAAGTCGGACGCTCAACCGACTGCGCCACCCAGGCGCCCCAGTAGTGTCTTTTTTATAAGAGGAGATCAGGACACAGCACAGAGGGATGACCATAAGAGGACACAGTGAGAAGGCAGCCACCTGCAGGCTAAGGAGAGGCCTCAGAGGAAACCAAACCTGATGACATCTTGATCTTGGACTTCTTAACACACAAAAAAGGTTTTTTTGTAAGTTTTTATTTATTTATTTTGAGAGAGAGAGAGAGCACCAGGGGCGGGGGTACAGAGAGAGAATCCCTAGCAGGCTCCATACAGCGCAGAGTCCAACGCGGGTCTCCAACCCACAAACGGTGAGATTATGACCCGAGCCAAAGTCTGGCACTTAACCAACTGAGCCACCCAGGTGCCCCTTGATCTTGGACTTCTAGCCTCTAGAGCTGGGAGTCGGTAAATTTCTGTTGTTTAAGCCAGGCAGTCTGGTATCTTGTGAGGGCAGCCCTAGGAAATCAATACAGGCCCCATGGTCTCTGCCCGGGGCCTCATTCCCTGCTCAGACCAACAGTACGTGATGGGATCCCCTGTGACTTAGTTATAAGCAGAAGTAGCAGTGACCTGGAGCTCTGCAGGGATGACCCCTTTGCAGCCTGCATCTCTTGTCCGTTGAAATTTGTTTCCAAAAGTGCAGCCTGAAGTCTTCAAAGGGAGAATTACGTTCCAGAGTGGCAGAGCCCTTAGTGGCTCAGCAGACCCCTGATTTCCATGCCGGAGCCCTTCCTCCTCAGGATCCCATGCCTCAAACTGATACTACATCAGCTTCAACCAACCTAAAATACCAAAGATGCCCAAGACCTGCCCGTGGCCCTGAGATTTGAGAACAGCCTGCAGGCATCTGCCGTGGCTAAGGCAGTTCAGGGATTCCTGGCTTAGTGGGAATGGCTATGATCTGCCTTCACCCCTCTCCGCGCGTTTCTACCCACGTGTGCTCCTCCCACCACAACAAGTGGAGCGCTCGCTCCCCAAATCCACGATTGCAGGGTGTGGAAGGAAAATAGGAAAGCAGAGGAGGAAGAGCCTGGGGGAGTTAGGACCTGGCCCCTCACTGGTGCGGGACAGTGGTGGCCTTCCCTGGGTGGTCTTAACTGGTTTCCTGTCAAAGGTGAGCCCCTCAGAGGATGGACCTCGTCTGCATCACTAATCTGCCTTTCAGCGCTTCTACACAACAGCAGGTCTGGGTCTTGACAGTCAAAGAGTGCTCCATTCAGGCTGACCGACTGACAGCCTGACCTACTGAAAGGGCTTTCTGGGGTACAATCTGAGGCTCTTGGGTGGCTTGGGCAGCATCTCGGGCCCAGGAGTGGCTGCACAGACCCTGGAACCTGTGATGTTGCTTACAGATGTCAGTCCTTTCTGTCCTGTGTTAGCCTCAATATCACACTGCTTTACTTTAGCAGCCAAAGCAACTCTAGCCTCAACAAGTCTCCCTGTCTGAACCCCAAAGGGAACTTTAGTGGCATTGTTTATACCCAGTCAGGAATAGAATAAAATCCATTTTCCTGTGACTGTAAAAGCCTACCCTCCCAGCAATCTTTCCAATCTTTTTGTTAGGAGAACAGCGCAACCTGGGGACATCAATAGAAGAGAACAATTTATTTTTATTTTTTTTAAGTTTTTTTAAACGTTTATTTATATGAGAGAGAGAGAGAGATTGCAAGCGGGGCAGGGGGAGAGAGGAGAGGGAGACAGAATGTGAAGCAGGCTCCAGGCCCTGAGCTGTCAGCACAGAGCCTGATGCGGGGCTCAAGCTCATGAATTGCGAGATCATGACCTGAGCCAAAGTCCGACGCTTAACAGACTGAGCCACCCAGGTGCCCGAAGAGAACAATTTAAAATGTAAGTTTTCACATTTAATATTTTCTGTACTTAAATCGTTTTCTACCCTCAGATGAGAGTTAAACAATAGTTAAGGACAAGGTAAATAAATGCTCTTTCTGTAATAATTACCTTCTATGTGGATAGCTCGGTTGCAGGAAATGTCTACCCCGAACCTGGGATTTTTAAGAAGTGAAAAACAGTGTCTGTTCAGATTTAAATCTGCCTTAGGGTAGTGGGGGACGGGTATGTGTGTATGGGTAGAGGCAAACGATGAGGTATGGCCCTGTTGACATCACCCTTTGCTTCCTTGGAAGAGGAGTTGGCCTCTCCTGGTCCTCCTTATCCTTCTCCACGTCTGCACCTCCACCTCATGTCCTCCTCTATCTCTGCCAGGCCCATCAATATTCCTGGCCTTGGCTTTGTTTTCCCCTGCAACTCAAGTGAGATCATGGATTCCCTGCCTGCCATATCTCTGCCTCCCTCAAGTGCTCCCGAGTTGGTATCTCCTGCTGAGCCCACCATCCTGAGCTCCACACCAACATTTCTAACTGCCTGGTGGCCAGGTCCTTCTGGATAGGTGCTTCTAACTCAGCATATTTCCAAAAGAGCATCATCTTGCTTCCCAAAGCTATTTTTCTCCTTCCATGTTCCCCATCTTACTGAAAGATACCTTCATCCCCCAGTCTGTTTAGGGCAGAAGAGAAGTTCCTTGATCTGGAAGATTAAGTGTCCAGGCTAGACTCTCTGCCCTGCCACTAGGCTTCCTGTCTGTGTGAGAGCTGTCTCTTTTAAAGAACATTTTTTTTTGAGCCTGTCACTCTCATGCTTTAATTTTTTCCACCTCCTTCCTGTTCCCTTCAGGTTAAAATCCACCTTCTTCTGCATAGTAGTTCAGAGCAATGGAGGTTAATAACTAGTAGGGACTCTGCAGTTAGACAAACCCCAATTTGATGGGCTTGCCCCTATAACAGGTATGTGACTTTAGTAAGTAAATCTCCATAGGCCCCACATGTCCCATTTGTAAAAGGGACAATAGCATCTTGCTAATAGTGTTTTGGGAAATATTAAAAGTGATATTTCCTATAAAGGACCCAGCACCGTGTCTGGTCCAGAACAAACATTCAGTTAATTGTAGCTACGCTGTTAACCGTGATTAAATGGAAAAGATCCCAGGAAGAAGTAATAGACCTCTAGTTGGTGGTGTTTCTCAGAGCCTCCCTGGCTTTCTGGTGCTCCGCCAGCCAAACAAGTGGGTTCTAGCCCCATAGAACATCTGCAGTCCCCAAGTATACGATGTCTTCACACATTCCATTTCTTCTGTCTAGAATTTTTCTGTCCTCCCCCTTTTTGTGGCCCCAAAGAACCCCCACTCGTTCTTCAAGACCCAGCCTTATGTAGCTTCCCCTCCCCCTTCTCTTCTTCGTCCTCACCTCTTTGGGCCCTCGTCTTTGCCTCTCCCTCTTACACCCCTTCCTTACACCCCTTCCTATACTGTACCCTCAACATGAGGCCAGCAGCATTCCTCAGGGGGAAGATCATCTTGTTTTCTCTCTCTTTGGTCCCTGTGGCATTAGCACCCACGCAGTGCCTGGCGTGCCACACGTGGTCAGGCAACGCTTGGCGAGGGGCCTGCTTCATCTGCCCTTTGACTCTTGCCTTATATGAGAGAATTGGGAACAAGAGGCTCTAGCTATTAAGGTCCTTGTAGTCACAGATCAAGAGCAGGTCTGAACTGGACCTCCGCAAAGAACCTCCAGGGTCCTTGCGGGGGGTGTCCTGGAAAATGGGAGCAGGAAACTGCCCACGGGCAGGGTGTCTGGAAAAACTGCTCCTATGATAGTAACTGAGAAGAGTTCACTGAGATACTCCCATAATCTGTTCCTCAAAGCAGATGATCTGGAGCAGAATGTCTGTCTTTATTTCCCCAAGACATCAGATTCAGCCCTGCTGATAGGATTTGTTTGAGATGTGATAGGAGAATGGGGGTGATCAGTGCAGAGAGAGTAAAGTGTACATAGCAGAAGTGGGCAGAGGAGGAAGGATGGCAGAGAAGGGATAGAAAATGAAGTCCAGGGTCCTTGCTGCTACCAACTGGGGCAGAGGCCTGAGGCCTTTGTGGTAGGACCAGGACTCCTACCCCTAACCAGGGAAAGTCTCCAGAGAGAAAAGACTGGGATCTCCATTTCCTCATGTGTAAAGCAGGATCATAATTGTACCCACTTCAGGAATGTTACAAGGATGAAAAGAGACCGTACAGTTCATACAAAATGCTTGGGACAGAGCCTTACATGTGGTCATTAATCAGTATTAATGATATCATTAACATTGACAATGTAAATAGTAGTGGCATTAATGTGAATTGATGTAAGTCCAAGTTACAACCATGTCATAAAACATAAAATTGATGAATAATTTTAAATACGTGACGAGCTTCTAGACTGTGTGGCCCAGGCAGTAATAATATCCAGGTTCCTAGATGGCTGATAGCTCATGTTTCACTCACCTCTCCTCTCATTCCATTTCACAATAACCCTGGGAGGCAGGAAGGGATTTTTTTTTTTTTTTAATTCCTGTTGAATAGTTGATGAAACATAACCTGGTGAAGGAAACACACCTGGGAATGTGGGTCACCCAGCCAGAAAATAGCCTTGAAACTGAGTCTTGTATTTTGCTTTTCTTTTTGTAGTAGATTCAATTCTTCAGAAGAAAAAAGCAATACCTGCGATAATTACATACAGAGAGATACAATATCACTGTATCAGTAGCTCTGATTTCTGCTGACTGCAAGCCACAGTAAGATACAATTTTACAATACTACCTACTGCATATTCACACTCATCTAAAAATCAAAACCAGTTGTACAAAAGGATTTCCCCCCACCACGGGATGCACCCTGATATTTTCAATCTTATTTTGCTTCATTAATAAAAGATACTGGCTCCCATTTTCTTTTTTAATTTTTTTTTTTTTAACATTTATTTATTGTTGAGAGACAGAGAGAGACGGAGTGTGAGCAGGGAAGGGGCAGAGAGAGAGGGAGACAGAATCTAAAGCAAGTTCCAGGCTCTGGGCTGTCAGCACAGAGCCCAATGTGGGGCTCAAACTCACAAACCATGAGATCATGACTGGAGCTGAAGTCAGACACTTAACCGACTGAGCCACCCAGGTGCCCCACTGGTTCCCATTTTCTAAATTGACTTTACCACCTGCTAATGGGTTATAACCTGCAACTGAAAACCACTTGCGATAGAGAAAATTACGAAGAACAAAGTAAAATCGCCACTCAGATGAAAAATTGTTCTTTTGTTGAGCAGGAGTCCCAGCACCTCTCAGACCTGGAAGCATGTGTATGCGCTTACAGAAATGGGAATCCGTTCTTCAGACCGCATAAGAGTACATGCACTAGAATGGAAGGCATGCTCTGGTAGGTGGCAGAAAAGGTGCAGAGGAGTTCTCCGGAAGTTCAGAAGAAAAGGTCACTTCTAACCGCGGGTATCAGGGAACGCTTCCTGTAGGAGAACTCAGGCTGAGGTAGGGAGTCTAACCCAGGCAGGGGAAGCAGAAATAGGAGAACTGTGGATGGTGGCTGGTCCACGGCGTGGGGCCAAGGCCAGGAATGGGAAATGACTTTTCAGTGGTGGGGACTTTGAGGCCAGCTTAATGGGAGTCTTTTTGGGGAGTCAGCATGCCAAAGTGGGGGGGAGGTGCAGATTTTATTCTGTAAACAGTGTAGGAGAAAGGCTTACAAAAGAGGAAGCAAAATATTTAACATACATATGTAGAGATGTCAGAAATATTAGTGATAAGAGAAAAGCAAATTAAAGCAATAGAAGATGTCACTCTACTCTGGATACTCTGGGAAATATTGGAAAGTTGGATAACGCCAAGGCTTAGCAAGGATGGAGGGCCTAGATGGTCGGTGCCCTGCCAGTGGGGTACGGACAGATGAGGGCAGCCATTCTGAAAAGCAGCCTGGTGTTTCTTAGGCCAATTAAGGACACACATGCTAGAAACCAACAATTCTGTTTCTGGATATTTATTTGAAAAATCTCACACAGGTCTATGAGGGCACATGACAAGGATGATGGGACGTCAGAAACAATATGGGCATTAGTACTGGGAGAGTGGATGGAGAAAGTGTGGTGGATTCGCTCCATGGAGGACTGCAGCAGGAGGAAACACATAGGAAGGACACATAGGAAGGACAGATCTTTGGGGCTCAGTTGGTTGAGTGTCCAACTCTTGATTTTGGCTCAGATCATGATCCCTGCATTGTGAGACAGAGTCTTGCATCGGGCTCCACACTCAGTGTGGAGTCTGCTTTAGATTCTCTCTCTGTCCCTCTGCTCCTCTCCCCTGCTCACACACTCTTTCTCTAATTAAAAAAGGAAAAGGGACAGATCTTAAAAACATAGTTCTAAGGGAAATAAGATAATACATGGAATTTGATTTATGGGGTGCCTGAGTGGCTCAGTCGGTTAAGCGTCCGACTTTGGGTCAGGTCATTATCTCATGGTTCAATGGTTCAAGCCCTGTGTTGGGCTCTGTGCTGACAGCTCAGAGCCTGGAGCCTGCTTTGGATTCTGTGTCTCCCTCTCTCTCTGCCCCTCCCCCATGCATGCTGTGTCTTTCAAAACTAAATAAAACATTAAAAAAATAATAAAAATAAATGGAATTTGACTTAAAACAATACTATTTATGTCAATTAAAAATACATTAGGGGCACCTGGGTGGCTCCATTGGTTAAGCAGCTGACTCTTGATTTCCTCTCAGGTCAGGATCTCATGATTTGTGAATTCGAGCTCTGCGTTGACAATGCAGATGCCTGCTTGGAATTCTCTCTCCCTCTTTCTCTGCCCCTCCCACCTCCCAAGTTAATAAATAAACCTAAAAAAATACATTAATATATTTTGCAGTCATGCATAGAAACAAAAAGAAACTTTAAACAGTAGTTTTCTCTGTGGAGTGAAGGGATGTTCAGGAAATGAGGATAAAAGAGAACAAGGGAGGGAAAGTTTTGATATTTTTGAATGTAGAAGATTGCCTGGGCCTGGATGGGGGAACGGACAGAACGAGGTTGTTGTGGCAAAAAGTAATCAAAGATATCTCGAGACCATCCTGCCTGAGTGACTATTGGAGGACCCTGCCATCTTCACAGGAACAGGCAGCCGGGGGCAGGGGTGGGGGGGTGCTGCTGAGGGGTTCACGTCAAGCCACGCTGGGTCAGAGCCGTCACCAGGCAGTGGCAAGTGTCTGTGTCCTTCAGGCAGCTGGGAATGTAGATCTGGAGGTAGGTCTAGAGACCCAGCTGGATTCTCTCATCTGCCCTTAGGAGCTAGAGAAACACTTGGGAGTTCCTGGGAAGAGCTTCCAAAGAGATGGCCCGAAGGACGGGCCTCTTAGGAACATCTATACCAATGAGGGATCTGGTAGGAAATGGAAGCTGGCATAAAGTTTTGTCTCGAAACCAGAGGAAAAATATAATGAGAAAATTAGACCAGATGAGGTCCTTTCCATCATCCACATGGAATGGTTTCATTAAATGAATATGGCAAATGTATTCAAAGATCCTATTATTTGCGATTTGAAAATTTTAAACAAATATTTTAGTAAGATTCAGGAGCACCAGGATGTATCAGAGAATGCCAAGTTATTCAAGCAGCTTAAACATCAGTTTCTTGCTTTGAAAAATAAAGGTATTATTGACTTTGTGGGGTTGTTCTGAAGATTTGAAATGGTACATAGTAGGTATTCAATAGATGGGAACTATTATGCATTCTCTTATTTAAAAATTCAAATCAGGGGCGCCTGGGTGGCTCAGTCGGTTAAGCATCTGACTTCATCTCAGGTCATGATCTCAAGACTCATGAGTTCGAGCCCCGCATCGGGCTCTGTGTGGACAGCTCAGAGCCTGGAGCCTGTTTTGGATTGTGTGTCTCCCACTCTCTGTTCCTCCCCCACTCACACTCTGTCTTTCTCTCCTTCAAAAATAAATAAACATTAAAAAAAAAAGTTTTTTTAATTCAAATCAAACAGAAGTATCTCAATTTAACCCAAATGCCCACGTCAAATTTAAGGGAACCAGGGGCTTCTGTGCCTCTTGTTCTCACCATCTCTTTTTCCGATCTTCCCCAGTCCTGCTGCCACCATTCTTGGCCAGTGTCTCCATAGCTTACAACAGCCTCCTAACTAGTTTCAGTTTCTCATTCTCTGCTCCTTGCAATCCAGCTTGCACCCAAGAGTTCATCCTCAACTTGCTCAGAATCAACACAGATCTGCAAGCTTTATTCCATTGGGTCTAATCTCTGCCTGGTCTCAAGGTTCTCCAAGAGTCAGCTCTTTAGGGTATGCTTAGCTGTGGTATTGTGATGTATAATAAAAAATATATATTTGGTCTTTGTCCCAATTAATCTCTCTCTTTCTATATTATACATATATATATATATATATATATATATATATACACTTCTGTATCAATCTGCCTCATTTTTATTAAAGGATGTATAGTTTTTCATTTAATGGATGTTTCTTTAAGTGTATTTATTTTTTTTTTAGAGAGAGCACCAGCAGGGGAGAGGGGCAGAAAGTGAGCGAGAGAGAGTATCCCAAGTAGGCTCCGCACTGATGAGGGGCTCGATCCCATAAACCGTGAGATCATGACCTGAGTGGAAATCAAGAGTCACTTAACCGACTGAGCCACCCAGGTGCCCCCATTTAATGGATGCTTTTTAATTTATTTACTCAGACTCATGTTAATGGATATTTAGGTGTTTTCCAGATTTTTACCACCAGAAACACAACTGCAATTTATTATCCTTGTGCATATAACTTGGGGGTACATTTTTCAGTAATTTTGATGGCTATTGCTAAACTGTCTTCCAAAAGTTTTGGTACAACCGGCTTCGGACATCAGCAAACTTAAATTTGGCCAGGTTGTTATTTGGGTCTGACTCTCATAGTCCCTCTCAAACATCAGGATGAGAACAAAGTTAGATGCTTCCTGATCTTGCAAACTTTCTTAAAGTAGCAGGTCCTCTCCAGCCCACCAGGGCTAAACTGTGAGCTTATGAGTAAGTTTTCCTCGGCCAGGTTTTGATTTTGGGTTTCTGTTTCTTTCGTTGAGAATCTTTTTCCTTTCTGCTCTTTCTTTGCTACTTTGTTTTTGTGTCTAATGTTTGAGACGTTATTACTATATTTGGTCTTATTGCATTGTGAAGCAGTGGCAAATGAAGGATGTCAACAGGATGTCCTCCTCGGCCCTTTCTCACCCCATTCCAGGTGGGTCCTTGGCTCTGTAGGCTCAGAAATTTCATTTTCTTGTTAGCCTGGGTAGGTGGGCTCTGAGGACCTAGATCCCACTGACAAGACTCTCAAGGGACAAATGCATAAACCCTAATAATAATTATTAATAGGGAGTAGCATTTATTGAGTCAAAGTGCTGCTTTATAAATATGAATACATGTTATCCACATAAAACCCTCACACAGTAGGTGTTCTTTTCCTCTTAAATGCTACCGAGAAAGAAAATGAGCTTCAGAGATTAAGGGATTTCCCACGGTTTCACTGTTAGTAAATGGTGAAGTTCAGATCCTACCCTGAATTGTCTGGCTCTGGAAATCATGCTCTTAATCTCCAACAAGAAACATGATTCGTTCCTTAGCTCCCTGCAGGCAAACCTATACCCAAAGCCAAACTACGGCCAAGAAGTTGGGGAAGAGCATGGAGACAGATGAGCTCAGTGGCTGCCATTACTCAGCCAGGATACTGTCTCACTGTAAAGGCTGCCTTGTTGCAGGAACTGGATATGCTCGCTAGAGTCAGGTTACCACCTGCCCTGGAGGGTACCTGGATGGTCCCAACCCCACGGTTGTGTCTCCTCCCACCCCCCTTGTTTCCAATCTGCCTCCAATCAGCCCTTTTCCGTAATATAGTTGTGGTAAGAAATTACTTTGCCATAGTCATGGCTTCCTACTCTACTACCAGACAAGCAATCCCAGAGGTCACTGAACAGAAAGCCTCATAGGCCAAATGAAGACAAATATATCAAACCACACAGACAATTGAAACTAACAGATAAAACAAGAAGGAGGGGGAAAGTGATGGAGGAGGTTAACACGCTTAGAAGAGGGTGCAGTGATGTTGGAAACACCACTTGGCGTCCAACCCTGGACTTACACAATCTTCTGTCGTGCCTCTGTCTGCAGCACCAGCCTTCTGTACTGGGGCTACACTTAAAAGGTTGACAGCTGAGGACGGGCAAGGAGGCTTACCGGATGGAAGGTGCCTGAAGCTAATTTATGCTCCCAAGATCAGTGAGATAAGGGGCAAGTATGCCTGGCCATAGTTGTGATTCACCAATAACCTGCAGAATAGCTATGGATTTCTCTGTGTGTATGCATGCAGAGGACACATTGGGCCATATCAGGTATTACCAACAGATGGCTGATTTAAGGTTTGAATACTGGGTACCTCATGTACCTCATGAATATTCAACATGGTGTGTATTAGGTCCTTCTACTCGTTCCTATATCTATGTTTACCACACATGCTCTACTTATGTATTTAGTGAAAGATAAAATGGGAACAAGGATCACTATTAAAATCACTGTAAAGAAGGTGCGTAGTTAACAGGTAAAGGATATCTTAGAGAAACTTAAGAAAAAAACATCCATTGGTTACAAAATTCAGTGTTAAAAACGCAAACAATATTTAGGAAAACAAGCTGACTAGTTTTCGTTCATATATCTTCTATGTTTGCCTCAAATGCTTTGAAGAAATAAGCTGTTTTACTTTTTTCCTCCTGTAATATTTTGTACTACAGAAAATTTGCTAGGCTCATTCACCTAGTGTTTTTCTTTTCCCCTTCAAAGAAAGCAAAATGTTAACATTTTGGGAAACAATTTAATTAGGGCCATATCTACTCAGATTTAAATACTTTAGCTTCATTTAATTTTTTTTTTTTTTTTTTTTTAATGTTTATTTTTGAGACAGAGAGAGACAGAGCATGAATGGGGGGAGGGGCAGAGAGAGGGAAACACAGAATCGGAAGCAGGCTCCAGGCTCTGAGCCATCAGCCCAGAGCCCGACGCGGGGCTCGAACTCACGGACCGCGAGATCGTGACCTGGCTGAAGTCGGCGGCTTAACCGACTGCGCCACCCAGGCGCCCCTACTTTAGCTTCATTTAAAGAAACTATGTTATGTAGACCAATGGTTCTCAAACTGAGTATCATACTCACCTGAAGGATTTGTTAAAACACAAATTGCTAGATCTTACCCCCTAGAATTTTTCAGAGTAGATCTGGGGTGGATCCAAGATTTTGCATTTCTAACAAGAAAAAGACACACCTGAATTAACTGTTTCTTGAAGACTTGCTTCCATGATGTTATAGTTTGATCAGCTTTTGTAGAAGCTGACATCTGTATTTTTGCAATGTTTTCACTGAAAGACAGTTGTCTTCCCCCATCCTTGACTCAAACTGTCCCTTGAATATAGCATTGAAAAAAAATTACCCTCAGCAGATAATACGCCAAACTTGCTTTTAGAAACTGCAGTAGTGATCTCATCTGTTCTCATAACCTGGATTTCTCTTGATTTTAAAGTGCTCTTGCACCTTTTGAAGTGAGAATTCAGACTACAAAACATCGTCCGTTGCGAAGAGGGCCCTTCAGCCATCTAGCCCACACCCTCTTGTAGAGGTAGGAAGTGAAACCCAAAATAGAGAATTGAGACTCAACACCACCGGGGGGCCCAACGGACACCTCTAGATTGCAAACCATTGGGCTGCCCGCTCTCCCACTTCTCCGAAGCAAATGTCGTGAGCTAGATAGCTAGTTCTTACCTTCCGCAGCCCAGCCCACCGATCACAATACAGCGCACCCAAAAGCAAACACAAACATTGCTAGATCTGGAGTACAAGACCTTTTAAAATGAATCAAAAAACGGAGCAAGCACACGAAAGGCAGTTTTTAGTGAACGACTTGGGTTTTTTAATTTTTGTTAACGTTTATTCATTTTCGAGAGAGAGAGACAGAGCATGAACGGGGGAGGGGCAGAGAGAGAAAGAGACACAGAATCTGAAACAGGGTTCAGGCTCCGAGCTGTCAGCACAGGGCTCGATGCGGGGCTCGAACTCAGACCGCGAGATCATGATCTGAGCCGAAGTCGGCCGCCCAACCGACTGAGCCACCCAGGCGCCCCATGACTTGGGTTTTCAGGGCTGTTAACACTTTAGGAAAGCCTACCTCTCACGAACTTCCCAAAACCCGACTCTAACCCAACTCTCAAAAACAAAGTTACCAAAGTTCTACCCGAGTGCCCAGCTCTTCCGAAGACCAGATGGTTGGCCCTAAAAAGGGCCGTTGGCAGGATGGATGCAGAAATGAAGCGGCAGCTTAGCCTCCGAAACCATACAGGGTGCGTCCCTGGCGCTTCAGGGCATACACTACGTCCATAGCCGTGACCGTCTTGCGCTTGGCGTGCTCAGTGTAGGTGACTGCATCCCGAATGACGTTTTCCAGGAAAACCTTCAGCACGCCCCGGGTCTCCTCGTAGATGAGGCCGGAGATCCGCTTGACTCCTCCACGCCGGGCAAGGCGCCGAATTGCCGGCTTGGTGATGCCTTGGATGTTGTCTCTCAAAACTTTGCGGTGGCGCTTGGCACCCCCCTTGCCCAAGCCTTTGCCGCCCTTTCCTCTCCCCGACATGGCGAGAATCAAGCTGGAGACACAACCTTCGGTGAGAGTAGGACGGCTTTACCCCCTAATATAACAGAGCACCGGACCAGATTGAGAACAGAAGGCGAGAGGCGGGAAGCCAGCCCTAAATTGTCCCCGCCCCCTCCGCATTGCGTCATTTCTTCTCTGCTAATTTCCTATCCGTCCTTCTGCCCGCTGCACGGCTCCCTCTAATGGCAAGTGGACTCTTAGTTTAAAAAAAAATCTCCCGGCCATAGTCCTTGGGAGAATACAGATCCATCCAACGTGAGGCGTCCGGATGCCGCAGCCGTTTTCGCTTCTCCCTCCGTTTGTGGATTCCCCCAGGGCGTAAAATTTAGGCTAAGGGGAAAGGTCTTTCTGGCGTGAGAAGACCAGAGAAAGACCAAATGGAGTCCAGAGACGAGAAGGAGAAGACGGCGCCAGCGCCTGGTCTAATCCCGACTAGAGGGTCACAGGCTTGTGAGGCATGGTTACATAAAACAGCAACAAAAGCAGTTCCGATCATTTGGCGCACCTGAAAGGTGATGTCAAGCGCAGCCGCTCCTAGGCTGTATGTGGAGGGGGGAAGAGGGAGATCGCCGTAATTTCGGAGTCTAGTCTGTTTTGTTGATATGGGGCATGGAATTTCACCTCACCCAGGTCAGATCCTAGGAGAATCGGTCTTAGAATACTTGCAAGCCTTCTCAAGAAAGTCAGTGAGTGCAACGCACTGTCATTCAAAGCTCTGGCGAAAGAAGCAATATATACAGAAAGAAGACTCCGTTTCCACAGATCGTCTGAAATCAACCCTTGCTTTCAGCCAGAAATCAGTGACCCAACTGTGTTCCCCTTGAGGAGCCAGCAAAGTTGGCTGAATTGGTTTTCTCAAGGGGAAATCTCCTTTTTGAAAGTCCTTACCAGAAACTGCCCTATGAAATTGACAGGGGTCCTTTACTGAAGGCATGTTCGTTACTTTACCAGGGCCTTCTTTTGGAGAATCTATCAGAAGATGTGGTTTCTGCATCAGAAAGAATTGTCTTTTTTTTTTCTAAAGGATGTTTATTATCTTAAGAAGTGTTTATTTTTTTCAGTTTATTTTGAGAGAGGGAGTGCGCAAGCGCCAGCGGTGCACGGGCAGAGAGAGGGAGAGGGAGAATCCCAAACGGGCTTAGCATTGTCAGCGCAGAGCTGGAAGGGGTATTCCATCTCATCAATCTGGAGATCATGACCTGAGCCAAGATGACTGAGCCACCCAGGCACCCCTATCTTAGGAAATCTTATATATATGCCCCTTTTTATCTCTCTTCTGGCTCCAACTACCTTCTATATGCTAATGAATCCCGGTACTGTATCTTTATCAGACTTCTAGGCCCAAGGCATATAGATCCTCCTGGTTGTTCTTTAGTCATTTTAAACTCAGAAATCTCAAAATGATTAAACTTCAAAGCTCAAAGGTGTGACTCTAATGGGGACTGAGGGAATTCATTCTCCTTCTTCCCCAGCCATACACTTTGTTCTCTGCTCATTGAATGGGTTCACCAGGCATCGCTTGTCTAAACCAACACCCTGGGATTCACAATAGATGTTGGTTACAAAAATGAAAGGAATGGGGCGCCTGGGTGGCACAGTCGGTTAAGCGTCCGACTTCAGCCAGGTCACGATCTCGCGGTCCGTGAGTTCAAGCCCCGCGTCAGGCTCTGGGCTAATGGCTCGGAGCCTGGAGCCTGTTTCTGATTCTGTGTCTCCCTCTCTCTCTGCCCCTCCCCCGTTCATGCTCTGTCTCTCCCTGTCCCAAAAATAAATAAAAAACGTTGAAAAAAAAATTTAAAAAAAAAAATGAAAGGAATGTTGAGAAAGAAGATACATTTTTAAAATAGCCTTTTTTCTTTATTTTTTTACAGACAGGCTGTATATTAGTTGAGTTGTGAGCATTCAATTCTAATTTTCCCCATAAATCAAGGATAGCGTCATACTAACATCTGCAGCCTGAACATTAAAAAGAAACAAAACAGGGGCGCTTGGGTGGCTCAGTGGGTTAACCGTCCGACTTCAGCTCATGTCATGATCCCATGCATAGTTCGTGAGTTTGAGCCCGACATCAGGCTCTGTGCTGACATCTCAGAGCCTGGAGCCTGCTTCGGATTCTGTATCTACCTCTCTCTGCCCCTCCCTTGCTCGTGCTCTTTCTCTCAAACATAAAATAAAACATTAAAAAAGTTTTTTTTAATAAAAACAAAACAAGTCATTTCTGTTGAAAATAAATAAATATAACCTTTAAAATTCTTGCACTATGTAGCTTAAATCTCATGAGACTGGTTAATGGAATAAAAATACTTTTCACCTGTATAGCTTTAGAATACTGTGAACATTCCTTGAATCTACTGCATTCCATTGGGATGTGTTGCATTGGAAAAACCAGACATGGTATAAACTTCCTTCTCCCTCTTAGAGTCTGTGGCTGGACTAGGAATTAAGCTCATGTAAGACTGACCAAAAAGGAAAAAAAAGCATACGGATTTTAATATTTTTATGTGTACACAGGAGTCTTCAGAAGGAAAATGAAGACCCAAAAAGGCTGTGAGGCCCAGAAGGTTATACATGCTTCTAAAAACAAGGAACAATAAAATCTGGGAATATGACCAGACAGAGGGGCTTGGGCTACAGACAGTAAGTTGTGGGACAGTGACTGGGAAATACATGGCAGAAACTAATGGTATCTTCTGAACCGCTTCAAACTGAAATCTGCTGTAGAGGAGGCAAAATTTACCTCTTCCCTCTTAGAGTTTTTGGCTGGGCCTGATGATTGACGGAAGACAGATTAACAGGAGAAAAGCATACAAACATATTTACTGTAAGTTCTACTTGACACGGGAGCTCTCATGAGGAAATGAAGATCCAAAGAAGCAGTTAGAGTTGACTGCTTGTATATTGAATTGGACAGAGAGGAGTAAATCATGAAAATGTCACAAGGTGAACGCTTTGGCTAGGGCAGTTCATGGAGGAAAAAGAAGGAGGAAGATCAGGGTTAGTTTAACAAGGTTTGTTTGTGCAGATTTCTCTTGGCTTCAACTCCCTGTCCTTGGTGAAAACAATGTTGTTTTCCTCCTGGTGTATGGAAGACCTTGTCCCTGGGGCGGTGGGGGGCGGTGGGGGGGGGGGGGGTTGGGAATCTCCTGTTTTCAGGAAGGAAATGGAGGTCAGAGGACTTCTCGCACCTGCTGTTTTTCAAGTGCCTTCAGTTCAAAATAATCCTTATGCCAAAGTGACATAATTTAGGGGTGGCATATTCTGTCACTGATGAGGTTCAGGACATGCTGCCCCAAAACATGAAACATTAATATTGAATATTTTAAGTCAGAGAAATTTTGAGAAAAGGACATAAGCAGGAAGGTCACCCTGACCCTTCCCCAAAGCCTTCTTCCCTAAAACAGGTCATAAAAGCCTCTTGTGTCTTCTCTATATGATTAGAGGGACAGATAAGGAAGAAAGGAGCATCTTTATCTCTAAAGACAAAGGGACATACAGAAGAATCTTAACAAACAGGCCTTGCTGCTTCCCCTGGTGTATTAAACTTATCTCACACTCTGTAACCTACTGTATTTCTACATGAGTGCCCACAGTTCATCACACCTAGCATAAAAATATTCAGGTCTGTTTCTTTGGGTCTTCATTTCCTTATGTAGTTTCCTGTGTCACATAAAACCTACGTTAAATAAAACTGTGTGCTCTTCTCCTGTTATTCTGTATTTGTTGGTTTGACTTTCAGACTCAGCCAGGGACCCTAAGAGGACTAAGGAAAACTTTTTGCTCCCCTATGCTACCCTTCACTGTATAGTATAAGCAGTAGTATTAAGGTAAAAAGGGGAAGTGATTTTTTTTCATGTTTATTATTTTTTTTAATTTTTAAAAAATCTTTATATATTTTTGAGATAGAGACAGAGTATGAGCGGGGAGGGGCAGAGAGAGAGGGAGACACAGAATCGGAAGCAGGCTCCAGGCTCCAGGCTCCAGGCTCCAGGCTCCAAGCTGTCAGCACAGTGCCCGACGAGGGGCTCAACTCATGGACAATGAGATCATGACCTGAGCCAAAAAGTCAGATGCTCAACCGACTGAGCCACCCAGGTGCCCCAAAAAAGGGTGGGGGGAGTTTTTATCCAATGAGCAAGATGTTGAAGGAATGAGTTTATCTCAGAATGGGATAAGGAAAGAAGCTCAAAATCCCGTGGCTTCTGAATTTGGTCCAGGGCTACTGACCTCTTAAGATGAAAGAAAATCATTTCACTCATATGTGGAATTTAAAAAACAAGCAAACGTACAAAGAGGGGCACCTGGGTGGCTCAGTTGGGTAAGCGCCAACTCTTGGTTTCAGCTCAGGTCATGATCTCACTGTTCATGGGTTTGAGCCTCAAACCAGGCTCCATGCTGCTGGTGTGGGGCCTGCTTGTGATTCTCCCTCTCCCTCTCTCTCTCTGCCCCTTGCCTGCTCTCATGCACATGCGAGCACACACACACCACTCACTCTCTCTCAGAATAAACTTTAAAAAAAGATGTACAAAGAGAAAAAAAAGAGACAAACCAAAAACAGACCCCTACGTATTTCCTGGAAATCAGAACATACTGTTGGTTTCCAGAGAGGAGGTGGGTGAGGGGTGGGTGATAGGTGAGAGGGATTGAGTACATTTGTCTTGATAAGCACTGAGTAATATATGGAATTGTTGAATCACTATATTGTGTACCTGAAGCTAATATAACATTGTATGTTAAGTACACTGGACTTAAAATTAAAAACTAAAAATCAGGGGCGCCTGGGTGGCTCAGTCAGTTGAGTGTCTAACTTCTGCTCAGGTGGTGATCTGGTGGTTTGTGGGTTTGAGCTCTCTGCTGTCAGCCTGTCAGCACAGAGCCTGCTTTGGATCCTCTGTCCCCCTCTCTCTCTGCCCCTCCCCCACTTGTGCTTGCTTTCAAATTAAATAAAATAAAAAATTGTTAAAAAGATGAAAGGAAATCAGGCACATGGCCTACCCAACCCACAAACCAAAGATTCAGTTTCATCTTGGGGGTATTTGAACCCGTGGGGGTACTTGTAGTCAAAGACTAAACACAAACTGTCTTCCCAGAACATGTAGTTAAAATTTTTTTTTAACGTTTCTTTATTTTTGAGAGAGAAACAGAGGTCAAGCAGGGGAGGGGCAGAGAGAGAGGGAGACACAGAATCAGAAGCAGGTTCCAGGCTCTGAGCTGTGAGCACAGAGCCCGATGAGAGTCTGGAACTCAGGAACAGTGAGATCATGACCTGAGCTGAAGTTGGACACTTAACTGACTGAGCCACCCAGACGCCCCAGGAACGTGTATTTTAATTTAGTCCATTACTTTTGTACTAAAAACAAACACACGCACACACAAAACATTACATTTTTCTTTTACATGTTTATTTCCTGTGGCAAATTTTAGGCTTCTTATGCTATTTCCCCTCTCTCAGTACTACATAATGAAACTTCAGGGCTCAATCTGGAAACTGCAGATTCTTATTATTTCTAGTGAAAGAAACTTCAGAGATATCAGTAGGAGAAAAAGAATCCCCATTTCCCCACAGCTGCAGCAAAGCATGGGTTCTTCTGGCTCGTCAATTTACTTCTGATAGAGTAGTGTGTTGAGAACACTCACAGCAATCACCCCTGCAAGGTCCTTCTACCCAGACCTACCTTCTACTCTGACATGAGACAGATTAACAGAGAAAATAATATTTAATTTGGTATGTACAGGGAAGTCACGCAGACCATCTATGATGGTAGCTCTCATCCTGAAGCAGGCCTTCCATCTAAATTCTCAGGGGCATCTGCGTGGCTCAGGCAGTTAAGCCTCCAGACTTCAGCTCAGGTCATGATCTCAGGATTTGTGAGTTTGAGCTCCACGTCAGGGAGAGCCTGCTTGGGGTTCTCTCTCTTTCTCTCTCTCTGCCCTGCCCCCCCCCCCCCCCCCCCCCCGCCACCTCTCCTTCTCCCTCTCAAAACTAAGCATTTTTTAAATTAAAAAAAAATTGTTTTAAAGAAATTCTTTTCAGGTAAACAGTTTTTCCTGAATCTGCTGGGTTTTGATCACTTTTTAACTTGAAATAATCTTCATGCCAAAGTGGCCCATCTTGGAGTGGTCTGCCTTTGGCATCTGTAAATAACAGATTGTTCTATTCTGAGAAACGCCAGAGGAAGAGGTTTGGAATTTTCTGATTCTCTGTATTATAAAGAGAAAATACACCCATGACTATTGGATTCTATATGAATATACATTGTAGGGGAGCAAAATTTTGCTACCTCCAAATATGTTTCTTTGGTATGTGGATTATTTTAGGCCGATTATTTTTAAGAAGCAGAAGACTCAAGAAGTTTTTCTTTTTGCCTCCCTACTAACTGCATAAGAGAATTTAGATAGAGGACCTGCTCTAGGAGGGGAACTATCACCATAGAGAACTACTGTATAATACGAACTAGGTGTGACAGACAGGGAGGAATTTAGCAAAGTCTAGTTGCTAAAATCCCTTTCTATGCTCCATTGTTTCTATCTGGCCCAGCAAACATTTGTTTACCAAACTTTTACTCATGTTCATCTTCTTGTAATTGTCTTCCTTCTGTTTGCAGTCCCAGACCTCAACCCCTTTGTTAGCTATCGATGGCACATAAGCCTGAACTGCCTGGGGGGCCTCATATTCTTCTATAGTTTTCTCCTGTTAATCTGTCTCATGTCAATTTAATTCTTAGACCAGCCAAAAAACCTTGAGGGGTAGGGCAAAGTTTTTCCTCCCTAACAACAGCTTGAGAATCTTTTTCTTATTTAAATGAACATGGGGGCCAAGAGTACATAGATTGAAAAAGAACACTGCAAAGAAATGTTGACACTTGTGTAGGCTGCTTTGGGCTGTCATCCAAGACTCCCCCCCCCCGCCCCCCCCCCCCTTGGTAGTTTCCTCTTCTGATGGGAATAGTTCAGTGGAGAAGTTTGAGAAACATTGAGTCATTTGATTGCATGATGGGAAAATTCTTCATTGCTTTAAAATGTACCCCAAGGCTGATGAAACTGGAAATCCACTATAATTCCATTCTTTTCCTTTAGAATATTATGCAGGCCTTGTTACTTGTCCAGGACAAGCCATAATTTCTCTGAGACTCAGTTTCCTTATCTGTAAAATGAGGAAAGTAACATCTACTCCACAGAGTTGGGATTAAATGAAGCAGTGTATGCAGAAGAATTTTTAAATACCAAGTAGTGCTCTGTGTTAGTCATTATCACACACTGGCCACAGGAAGGGATAACAGTTGTTCACATCAGTTAACACTTTTGCAAGACATCTTAGGTCTCCCTAGAGCAGATTGTGCTGCTGATGGGAACTCTTGTAGATACAAAGTTTCTAAGTTATTTAGTGTTCAGGAAATCGCCTCAAAATCACTTGCCCCTAGCAGGAAGATGGTAATTCATATTGACACCATAAAGTAAGTTTTAAGCTTCTTGGGCTTGATTTTGTTCACAGGTGTGAGTTACTAAAGGTTTGGATGCAAGGCTTTTTCAATAGAATAAACATACGATTAAAATTTTTATGTTAAGTATTCACCAATTTAAGCATTGGTAACCTTACATCACTTGTTTCATGACATGCAGTTTTCCAAGCAATGCTACAAAGCATATGAAACAACTGAAAAGCAGAGGATCTTCGATTTCTCTATAGAGAATAAAAAAGATGAAACTTTCAGGTGAAACTTTTAGATGAAACTACTTAATTGAAGAAAATATGTTAGTAACTCCGTAATCAACAAGTAATTTGTTTACCTTGAAACTTTATTTTAGCTTTTAATCTGACCGACCAGCAAATTGACTATTTAGAAACTATTCACCATTATAAAGGAGAAAATAACGTTTCTCGTCTTATATTCCCTGATTTAGACGCGTTTCGTCTCTTGGACCTAACTGGCCATTGAGGGGAGGGAGGCGCGTTCCAAGGTGAAAAGGGGGATCAGGTTTAAAGAAAGGGGGAAGGCTCAAGGCTCTACACTGCAAGTCGGTGGTGATCAGCACAGGGCTTCGGCCTAGTTCCGAAGTTGGGTAAAGGTAAATTCAGTCTTTGGTTCTTTCAACTGCATATTGTTTTGTTGAGTCCCAGTCATACTGTAATGCAACTAACGCGCTTAGCAGAGGGTGAGGCGCAAAATGTTACCTGTGGTATTGGAGTTACAGTAACTCAACTAGAAATGTAGACTGAAACCTAGTTCATGGGAAGGCACGCTTTTATTTCGAAGGAACCTGAATCCCAAGCTTGCAAAAACACTTTCAAAACTGCTCTTACAAAAGTGACATCAATTTAAAGGAAAGGCCTAAAAAAAAAAATCTGTGACCGATAAAATTACAGAAAAGTACGGAAAGATGAAGTAATAAGGGAAAGAGATTAGCATTATAATCTACCCGAGTAAAAAAAGGATTGAAATCTAGCCAATGAGATCACAAGTCTGGAAGTTCTTAACCGTTCTGGTCCAATCAAGAGGAGGCTACGTCTATAAATATGACTGCCTAGTACTTCTTGAATAAAGCCAGTAAGGCATCATGGCCCGTACAAAGCAGACCGCCCGCAAGTCGACCGGCGGCAAGGCCCCGCGGAAGCAGCTGGCCACCAAGGCGGCCCGCAAGAGCGCGCCCGCCACGGGCGGCGTGAAGAAGCCGCACCGCTACCGGCCGGGCACCGTGGCCCTGCGGGAGATCCGGCGCTACCAGAAGTCCACCGAGCTGCTGATCCGCAAGCTGCCGTTCCAGCGGCTGGTGCGCGAGATCGCGCAGGACTTCAAGACGGACCTGCGCTTCCAGAGCTCGGCCGTGATGGCGCTGCAGGAGGCGAGCGAGGCCTACCTGGTGGGGCTGTTCGAGGACACGAACCTGTGCGCTATCCACGCCAAGCGCGTCACTATCATGCCCAAGGACATCCAGCTGGCTCGCCGTATCCGCGGGGAGCGGGCTTAAGGCCTGTGCTTTTAAGTGGACCACCTAACGGCTCTTTTCAGAGCCACCCATGTTTTCACGAGGAGTAGCTGTGTCGCCTATCTCACCTGGCGTGGGTGTACTGTTGTGCACTGTTGCTCTGGGTAGAGGGATGAAGGGAAACTCGCACATGGTGGGTAGGAAGACCACAATGTCTGAACTTCGGTCGCCTGACAGGCACTAGAGGGAACAGCTGAAGCTGGGCTTAGATCGCTTTTGTCTAAGCTTTTACATATGTTGAGTTACAGTCTACAGCGTCAGCCTTACTAGTTTGAGGAAAAACTTGCAAGGGGGTGGACTCTGCTCTACTAGTCGTTTGTAACGTTAACGCGCTACTCGTACAAAGCGTTAGCACGAATCTGGATATAGAAACGAAGCGGGAAGGAGGTCGTGTGGGTTTGTGATAACTGCCGAGTTGGGGATTTGGGTTTTCAACTAGATTTTACGGTTAAGACTAAGCTGGATGTAAGTCCTGGTTTGCAAATGGGATCCTTTTTCCTGGTTTATGTGTCTTAAGAGTTGTATGGGTCTAATATCTAATACTCTATTGCATAAGACAGCGCAAACACGAATAGGAATTTGAGGGAAATTCCTGATGGGTTGGGGGTTTTTTTTGTTTGTTTGTTTGTTTTTTGAGATGTTTGTTACTGCTCCGAAACCCAAAGGCAAAACAAACTTCCACAAAGTGTAGGAAGTAAAGTGATGCAAAAATAGAAATGGGCACTTCGGATCTTTTCCGTATGCAAGTACAACTGAAAAGTAATAACCATCCCCAAACACCCCAAACAGGTGAACTATGCTTTTACGTAACTTATTGGTTGGTCTGAAACGGAACATTTCAATTGGCTAAGAAGACTTTTGCTCTGATAGCCATTAAGGAAGCTCTAGCAGAAGCTATTATTTGCATAGACTCCACCCCTGTATGACGACCTTGTTGGAAATTAACCAATAAAAATGCAGTCCTATGCGAGCCTTCATTTGCATACGGGCTCTATAAGTAGCGCGTAACGAAGCCGCTTGAACGTAGTCCGGATCGTTTCCGCTGTGTGGCGTTTCTTCTAGCAAAAATGCCTGATCCAGCGAAGTCGGCTCCCGCTCCCAAGAAGGGCTCTAAGAAAGCTGTTACGAAAGTGCAGAAGAAGGACGGCAAGAAGCGCAAGCGTAGCCGTAAGGAGAGCTATTCCGTCTATGTGTATAAGGTGTTGAAACAGGTTCACCCGGACACCGGCATCTCGTCCAAGGCCATGGGCATCATGAACTCGTTCGTCAACGACATCTTCGAGCGCATCGCGGGTGAAGCCTCTCGCCTGGCGCATTACAACAAGCGCTCGACCATCACGTCCCGGGAGATCCAGACGGCCGTGCGTCTGCTGCTGCCCGGCGAGCTGGCCAAGCACGCCGTGTCCGAGGGCACCAAGGCTGTCACCAAATACACTAGCTCGAAGTAAGGGCGTGCAAAGGACGCAACAGAACAGCTACTTTTACCCCAACGGCTCTTTTCAGAGCCACTTAACTTGTCACAGGAAGCGGCTGTCCACACTTGTTAAACGCTTGGGTGGCTTTTAGGTTGGGTGGGCTTGTGGTCTCATATATTTGGGCATGGGGTTAGGTTACGACTGATCAAGCTTGCCCTGGTTAAGACCTGGAATCTCCTATAGTGCGGTGGTGTCCCCCTAGTGGCACGACTCTTCCTGGTAACAAAACTCGTCCTCAAAATGGTCTCTGCCTACTTCTAGAGGAAACTGAGGTACAGGTAACAGTAAGCAAAGTTGATGCAGTTCTGGGTTTTTTGATTTCTGGCGGTGGGGTGCTGTTCTACTTTATTAACGCTGTATGTCAACACGAAACTTAGGCCAGCTGACGTTTGTTTTCCTTAGTATACAGATAGCTCTCTGTTCCCACTGTTTCTTAATGTTCCAATCTGTAACAAACGCTTCTAGGCGTTTGTCACAAATGGTTTCCAATAAAGTCTGCTTTAGTCTGTTGCCCTTTGTAGTTCTGATCTAGCAATCCTCCCCTCGTTTCCTTCTAGCCCCATACCTCAATCAGGTACAGATTTTTGCCCCCATCCTGTGGGATATGGGATATTTTGTAATACAGACAAATCCTCTCTTGGGAGGAATGCTAACGCATTTATTGGTAAGGGCCAGGGATGCCGGGAAACCTAACCTAATGTACAGGACTGTGCCTACAGCCAAGACTTCGCCTGGCCTGTAACCTCAGTCCTCCTGTGGTATTTGGTAGACCAAGCGCCCAGACTTCCCTTCCATCAGGATTTAATTCTCATTTGGGTCAAACCTTCCCTCAGCCCCACCACCTAGCCCATGTTCTTGCTCTTGGTGAAAGCTGAGAAGAACACAGATTTGCTGTGGTTGCTTACACTCCTCCACAGGAAAACGATCTTCTCCAGGGCAAGGACCTTGTCTTCTGTAACAATATTATAGCTAGGAAGCTATAAAAGCCACTTTGCTGCTTGCTAAGCCCTCCCAGGTGCCTCTCCTTGAATTTCCTGATAGGTTGGAGGTGGGAACTTGGGGAAGTGGTTTTTGGTGTTCTCAGGTGCATTTATTTAAAAAAAAAAAATGCATGATGTGCAAATGGCCACAGTTAGCATATAAAATGGCTTTCTAAAGATCCCTTAGTTCAAAACTTGCATAACCTGGCCAATCTGGCCAGGCTGGTGAATGTTTGCCCAGTAAAACCTACCCTAAGTTAAAGGGAAAAATCTTAGTTTCAGATTCATTTGTCAAGATTTGAAATTAGGCCATTATTGATAAACTTTAAGGAATTGACAAGCTTGCACTTAAAATGAATTTTATAATGTAAGAGTTCAAATTTACATCCAATTAAAGTTACATAAAATGGGCTATATAGGATTTCTTTCTTTCACTGGGAAATGAAGATTTTCTGAGTCATTTTCCCTGGCGAGAGGAATGACTCACTGAGAATTATAATTTCCCAGTGAAAGAAAGGAAATCATTATGCAGCACATTTTATGGTAGGAAAAGTTAAATGAAAAGGCCAGGGTGGTGTGCCTTCTACTCAAACCATCAGAGACCCTATCTGGTCTCCTCCCCTAGGATCCTGAAATCCCAGAGGACTAGTGACCATGTTTTTCATGGTCTTTTGAAGTTGTTAAAGCATTATCAGTTGGCTCACCTGATCAGAAGCTATCATGAGTCACTCAGGACTAAAGGATTAAGCCCCAACTCCTTATCCTGAAACTAAAGGCTTTCTGCCATCTGCCCCAAACTTCCCTTCTTCAGCTGTTCATTTTCCTCAGCTTTCTAGCATAGCCCAAATACTGTACGCACTGTCCTATAGTGCCTCTTAAGGTCCTCTTTGTGCTTTTGTTATGTGGTCCTTCTAAACTGTGGTACTCTGTTGCCCTCTCGACTACTCAAAGGCTGTCAACCTGGCAGTTCTTTAAACTTTTTAAAAATTAAAAAGTTCTTTAAACTTTTTAATTTTTAAAAATATTTTTGAGAGAGTGTGTGTGAGTCCCCGCTCATACAAAGGGAGACACAGAATCGGAAGCAGGTTCCAGGCTCTGAGCTGTCAGCACAGAACCCGACGTGGGGCTCGAACCCACGGAACACAAGATCATGGCCTGAGCTGAAGTCAGACGCTTAACTAACTGAACCACCCAGGTTTTCCACAGTTCTTTAAAATCTTCCTCAAATCTCACTCCTTGAAGCTTTTCCATCCCATTATAGCTCACAGGAAGTCTTTCTCCTTTCAGTGCTTAAGGCTTTATTCCTTGCACAATGAATTTGCAATTAACTGTAACTTTGTGAACTGTGGAGCCCTGTTCCTTACTTTCTTTTTCCTTGTTTTTACATTTTCTTGTGTTTGTCTTCTATTAGAAGACAGGGTCTACTTTCTTTAAAAAATCCTTCTTGGGATCTCTGACAAAAGCTGTTCCAGTGCCCATTATAAAATAGCATCTTGATGAACATTTGTTGACTGATTGCTCAGACCACAGAACACCAGAAAATGGACCTGAAGGTGGTAAGTTCATGTACCCCAATAAGGTTTTTTCTTCTACTTTTTCCTAATGTTTCTTGCTCCTATAACCTGAAACACTTTTATAATAATTACTGACCCAGTTAAAACAACAATTGGAGATTAAAAACTCCTAAGAGGGGCAGATAGAGTACTGCGCTTGATAGCTCCCCTTCATCCAATGTATCTATGTAGCCAAAAGGACAGGATTAGACTGGAGCTTTTTCAGCCTATTTTAGATGTTGCGTTTCCAGTCTTGTAAACAAGGGTGAGGAGGGAGATGCATTCCAGAAGATGAAAAAAGTTTGTGGTCTTAAGATAAGGAGCTTTGGGGTGCCTGGGTGGCTCAGTTGGTTGAGCGTCCTACTTCGGCTCAGGTCATGATCTCGCAGTTTGTGGGTTTGAGCCCCACATCAGGCTCTGTGCTGACCGCTTGCTCAGAGCCTGGAGCCTGCTTCGGATTCTGTGTCTCCTTCTCTCTGCCCCTCCCCCGCTCATGCGTTGTCTCACTGTTTCTCAAAAATGAATAAATGTAAAAAAAAAAAATTTTTTTTTAAAGATAAGGAGCTTTACATATCAGATCCAGTGAGCATTGCAAATGTAGAAATAGTCTCGGTCTGGCTCGGGTCAAATGTCATTAAGCTTGGCTCGTCATGGGGAATCTGGATGGCTCAGGTTCAGTGTCTGACTTCAGCTCAGGTCATGATCTCACGGTTCATGAGTTCGAGCCCGCGTCAGGCTCTGTGCTGACAGCTCAGAGCCTGGAGCCTGCTTCAGATTCTGTGTCTCCCTCTTTCTCTGCCCCAACTCCACTCTGTCTCTCTCTCAAAAATAAATGTTAAAAAAAAAAAAAAAAAGAGATTGGTTAGTCATCATTTTAAGGATTGGTGAATGGATTGTGGTATCTATATAAACTTAAAAGATGACAATTTAACCTTGCCATCATTTTTAGACAAATATCTCATTTTAAAACGATGCATTTCCTAAAAGTGATCTAAGAGTCAACATATTTAAATTTGGATGACTATAATTTAAGCACAGGGCAACAGATGGGAATTAAGATCTATTTGGGGGGCATAAAGTGGGAGTTATCAAAGGATGTCAATCTTTTTTTTTTTTTTTTAACCTTTACACCCCACGTGGGGCTCAAACTCACGAGATCAAGAGTCTCATGCTCTTCTGAGCCAGCCAGACATCTCCAAAGAATGTCAATCTTTAGCAAGGAAGGAACAAGACTGGGGAATTACTAGATATTATTGAAGATTGTTTCCACATTTCGTAACTATTGTTGAGCCACTATATGATTTGGCAAAAATAGAAAACTTGGTAAAATATCCTAGAGCCCGTACTGTCAACATCAACAAACTTCTGAAAAGTAAAAGCAGGGTCGTGTTTTCTTTTCGTGTGTGATCAAATCTCCATATCGAACATGTCAGCAAAGCAGTGAGATGGGTAACAAGATGTAAATACATCTGCTAGAGGGAATTACACTAGTATACAGATAATTATATATCACTTCTCGGCCTTTTGGCTAAGATCAAGTGTAGTATCTCTTCTTATCAGTGTGCAGATAATTATAATTCAAGGCAAAATGTGTTTTTCCCAAAAGAGGGGGAAGAAGGAAATGTTCTCAATTAAGGAGAATGATAGGTTGCATCTGGCTGGAGGGCTCAGGAAAGCTCCATGAGGATCATTTCCATCACCTGTGTAGGTGATGGGGCTCTATAGGTGCCCTCCTTCCCAAGTACACGAGGTTCAGCTGGAATATTGTTTGCAACCGATATATTAAGTATCCTCTGGGATTTTTTTTTTTAAGTTTCAGCTTTATTCAATTTTCACTGCAACCTCTTTCAATTAATCGTCTGATTTTGGTAGATGAAATTCTCCATCATTCTATATTCTGTGACTAGAGGTCATTAATTGTGCACCTCTCATCCGGGTTGTAACATTTTCCTTTCACCTTTAATGTATCTCTTAAATTTTTTTTTTTATTTTCACAGACTATTTTATGTCCTTATATTGAAAAGTTCTGGCTTCTCCTCCTGCTTACAAAACCTTTCAAGTCACATTGTTCTTGGCTCCTAACCCTTCAAACCTGCTGAAGCTTTGTTCACCACAGTGTGGCTTGAGAGAAATTTGACTTTCTTGTTCCCTGTGCGATTAATTTTCTCTTTCTGGGGGTGATGATAATAGGGTGAGTGAATAACAAACCTTTTCTCAATCACCCATGATTTATCAGAAAATATCGTTAACTCAAAATGTGTCAAGTCTCCAACCACACCTTGACACTTGTGCCACTGCCCCATGCCCTAAGCCACCGCCACCTCCCCAGGTGCCCAGGGTGGTTGCAACAGCCTTCTGCCTAGTCTCCTTGCTTTTGCCATCTACCCTCTCTGTTTTCCACAAAACAGCCGGTGTAAACTTCTTGAAACGTGAGTCAGATCCTGTTACTCCCACGCTCTCCTCCCTATCTGAACACCACCCCCTACCACCCTCCCCACCACCCCCTGCACCAACCATGGCTTCGGAGTGAAGGTGGCATCCCTATGATGGCCCACCTACCATGTCTTCCTGCTCTCCCTTTTGTCTGCTCCACTGCACTCCCTGGTCTCTCTGTTCTTACTTGAATACACCCAGGCCGCCTATCTCCGGGCCCTTCACTTGCCATTTCCTCTTCTGGGAAGGCTGTCCCCCCCAGATACTTAGGCGGCTGGCTTCCTCATGTCTTTTGGGTTTCTTCTCAAAGGGTCCCTTACCGTCTTACCAGTGAGGACTTCCTTGACCAGCTTATGTAAGATAAACCCACCTCCTCCTCCGACTTCATAATACTCTCTATTCCTCTACCTTGCTTAATTTTCCTCCATGTATCATCTGAATAATGTGTTTGTTTATTACTGAATCAGAGTCTACTACTCATAAAAACTGCTCTTTGCTTTTTAAAATATTTATATTTTGGGAGAGCACAAGCAGGGGAGGGGGGTAAGAGAGAGGAGGACAGAGGATCTAAAACAGGCTGTGTGCTGACAGGCTGACAGCAGTAAGCCCGACGTGTGGCTCAAACTCACAGACTGCAAGGCCATGACCTGAGCCAAAGTCAGATGCTCAACCAACTGAGCCACCCAGGTGCTCCCTTCATAAAAACTATTCTTACCTGCTTACTGTAACTCCGTGCTTTCTGAGTGCATGGCTTCTCAGTTAAAGGTTAATTTACCAGCTTCTCTTGTATCTAGGTTTGTCCATAAGACAACGTTCTGGGCCAATGAGGGGTGAACGGGCACTCCTGTTCTATATTATTTCAAGTTTGTGCCCTAAGAAGGAATAGGTATGTGTCGCCCTTACCTTTTTTCCCTCTCCTCTGGCTTGGTTGCAAAGATGACGGCAGGCACTGTGACAACCACCTTGGACCCTGAAACAGAAATCTTGTGATAAGGATGACTGAACTACGCTACTAGCTCTGGACTATGACATGAGAGATGAACTTGTATCTTCTTTAAGCCACTGTTTTTGTTTTTGTTTTTGTTTTTTAAAGATTTGTTACAGTAATTTAGGCTGTGCTCTGACCCATTGTCTGACTCTCCTCTTACCTTCCTAGAGTAAGTCCTACGAAGGCAGGTCTTTTTCTTTCTTTCCCTATCCCCATCACTTAGAACTGTATCTGGAATATAGTGGGTGCTCAGTAAATATTTATGGGATGAGCGGATTGATGAGAGAGAAGGGTTGAAAGGGATGGCAGAGCTCCCAGCCTTGGATGTAACAAAAAATGAGTTTGAAATTTTTTCTCTCTGAATCGGGAACAGCACAACACAGAGTGAAGGTCTAGGGGAGGTTGTTAACAAACCATGGTCCACAAAGCAGTTTAGAAGTTTCCCAGTGTAAATTGTTGGATATTTATACTAACCTATACTAGTTCAGAAGCAGTAAGAGGGTGGAAGAAAACTTCCATTTCCTCTACTCTCAATACTTCTGGCCCCCAAATGTGTGGGTTTTCCACACCAAGCAATTCTACCTGGATTTAGCACAGATACCACAGATTATGGGCTCAGTCCCATAAGGCTGCCCCCCACTTCAGACACCAATCACAGTAGTGGGTTCCCAGGTTACTCACACTTCTGTCAGTTTTGGTTACAAATCAGGCGTTCCCACCACCCCCTCATCACATTTGATAAGCTGTTGCAATGACTCTCAGAACTCGGGGAAACATATTTACCAGTTTATTGTAAGGGATCTAGGAAAGGATACAGATGATCAGCCAGATGAAGACAGGGCAAGATCTAGAAGGGTCCCGAGTGCTAGAGTGTCTGTCCCTGTGGAGTTGTGGTGTCCACTCTCTTGAAATGTGGTTTCTGAACCTTACAGTTTAGGGATTTTTACGGAGGCTTTATCAAGTAGACACGATGGGATCATCAGCTCAATCTCCACACCTTCCTCCCCTCGAGGATGGGGGGTGGGGGAGGCTAAACGTTCCAAGCTTCTAATCAAAGTTTCGCCTTTCTGGTGACCAGCCTCCATCCTGAAGCTACCTAGGAGCCCACCAAAAACCATCTCATGAGACAAAAGACACTCCCCATTACCTAGGAAATGCCAAGAGATTTAGGAGCTCTGTGTCAAGAACCCGGGTCAAAGACAAAATACAAGAAAAGATGTTCTTGACACCCTTATTACCCAGAACATTACAAGAGTTTTAGGAGCTCTGTATCAGGAATCCTGTCACAGTCCACTCTCTTGTCTCTAGCCATGGACCCCTTACAGCAAACTGATTATAATAAAGTCAAAGATACTAGCTGAAAAGGCAGCTTCCTGTAGTGATGAGCATTAGCAGTGAGTCCCAGTCCCCCCCCTCCCCCCCAGAACTATATGACCTTGGGAAAGTTTCTTTCCTCCTCTGAACCTCAACTTCTTCCTCTGGGAAATGAGAAAAATAATGGAACCTACCTTCTAGGCTTGTCATGAAGACTGAATGAGATTATGTATTGTATGCACTTAGTAGGGGGGCTGGAACATGGTGAATATTTGATCAGTGTTTCCCTCACTGTGAGTATGGGTAGGAAGGCACTTCCTGCATAAGTACCATTGTACCCCCAAAGCACATTTCCCTTCCTAACAAGCACCACTTTAAGAGATTCCTAGGGATTTGAGAGTCCCTTCCCTAAGGATCTTGCATTGGAGCAATAAGAACTTCTTTTTCTTTCTTTCTTTTTTTTTTTTTTTTTTTAAGTTTACTTCTTTATTTTGAGAGAGAGAGGGAGAGAATCCCAAGCAGTGAGATCATGACCTTAGCCAAAACCAAGAGTTGGATACTTAACCAACTGAGCCACCCAGGAGCCCCAAGAACTCCTTTTTCTAGGAGTTCTAAACCATTACCCAAGAAGGCAATTCAACAATTTACTTGTTGGGCCTTTGATTCTGTAGAACCTTCAAGTGTCTGCTGTGTCCTGATAGGAAAAAAAAAAGCATGCATTAGAAAACAAAAGACCTTATTTATAGTGTCTGTTACTAGTGCTCTATAAAGACCTAAGTTATCTGACAAATATCTTTTTTTTTTTTAATCAGATGATGTTTACAATACCTCCCCTCAATGCTCTCAGGAAAAATGGAATACTTTCATTAAATACTCCCTTGCTATTTCTGATTTCTGAGTTGAAACCTCTGGATTTTGAGAATTTAACATAGGAGTAAGCCAAGTGAATAAAAATGATGTAGGGTACACTATTAGGTAGCACAGAGAAGGACACACCTTATAACAGAAAGGAGAATTGCAAATATTTGGGAAAATTTTTTAATGTTTTTATTTAGTTTTGAGGGGATGAGGGGCAGAGAGAGGGAGACACAGAATCTGAAGCAGGCTCCAGGCTCCGGGCTGTCAGCACAGAGACCAATGCCGGGCTTGAACTCCTGAACCACAAGATCATGACCTGAGCCAAAGCTGGGCGCTCAACCGAGTCACCCAGGAGCCCCAGGAAAAGTTTAAGTTAGAAATTTTAAAATGAGCTTGTGGAACCAGGTTGATGACTTAGGAGTTGATCATTTCTGCTTGTTTAAAGTATTTCACGGGGCGCCTGGGTGGCGCAGTCGGTTAAGCGTCCGACTTCAGCCGGGTCACGATCTCGCGGTCCGTGAGTTCGAGCCCCGCATCAAGCTCTGGGCTGATGGCTCGGAGCCTGGAGCCTGTTTCCGATTCTGTGTCTCCCTCTCTCTCTGGCCCTCCCCCGTTCATGCTCTGTCTCTCTCTGTCCCAAAAATGAATAAAAAACGTTGAAAAAAAAATTAAAAAAAAAAAAAAAGTATTTCACATTTTTCCTCTCAGTATTTTCAAGATGAAACTCTTGTTTTTGCCACCTATTCAGGAACCAAAGTTTTCCCAAGAATATAAGGAAGACTTTCTTATTTTTATTTTAGAGAGAGAGCATGAGTGGGGAGGGGCAGAGGGAGAGAGAGAATCTTAAGCAGGCTCCATGCCCAGTGAGAAGCCGGCCACGGGGGTTCCTGGGATCCGATGACCCTGGGATCATGACCTGAACTGAAATCAAGAGTCAGACATTCAACCTACAGAGCTACCCAGGTGCCACGGAAGACTGTCCTATTTAACTACAGTCCAAGAAATAGTGAACAAGGCAGATGATAGTTCTGAGATCTCAAGGTTTCTTTTCTTTGGCCAACAACACATTATGTAATAGGTGATTTATTTCAGATGATTGTACTAAAATGAGGTACAAGAATCTAGAGAGAATCTCACTATCAACCAATCCAAGGAATTTTGCTTAGATGGCCAAAGCCAGAAACAGAGAGCAGAGGAGGGAACTAACAGGGCTGAAGCAGTTCTCCAGTACTTGACTTTTGAGGACCAAACTTAGATGCTGGCCCACTGTCTCAAGGTAGTAAAGAGGTAGTGGCTTGGGATTGGTTGAGTATTTTGAGAGAGAGATGGAGAGAGTTGGAAATTATCTTGGGACTTGAACAGTCCCAGGACTCCAGAAGAAGGAATCTTGTGGTAAAAAATGGAGAATGCAAATTAGTGAAATGAAGTAAAATAAGGAGCAAATTGTCTCTGTTACTTCACATGATCAAGTGCAGTAATCATAAACTACCAGAAGGTGATTATGGGAGAAATCCATATCGCTCTTTTGACATCCAGGTTTGTAACATTCAGGAGAACAGAATATACCTAAAGACATCCGCTTCATTTTTGTTTTGTTGAAGGCAATGATGTTTGAGCATTGTGTAAGTCTTAGTTTCTAGCTGGTGGAATTCTAATTTTTTAAAATGTTTATTTATTTTTGAGACAGAGACAGAGCGTGAGCAGAGGAGGCACAGAGAGACAGAGAGGGAGACATAGAATCCGAAGCAGGCTCCAGGCTCCGAGCTGTCAGCACAGAGCCCAACGTGGGGCTAGAACTCACGGGCTGCCGAGATCATGACCTGAGCTGAAGTTGGACACTGAACCGACTAAGCCACCCAGGCACCCCTCCTCTGATATCTTTTTAAGTGTTTGAATTATCTTGTTCATAATTTTCTTCACATTACTATCAAGAGGCTGGGCAATAGAAATTATTCCTAAATGAATATCTTTTTTTCAGAAACAGCAAGTATGTGTAGAGAACACAGTTGTGGGATTAGCAGGAAAGTTAACCAAGGTAACATCTGAATTTCAATTCTTGGCCTAGAGAAAAAAAGGTAAGAAAACTTTTTATTTTCTGAGGAAAATAAATGTCTTTCATGGTATCATGACCGGGGGGGTGTATTTAGGCGGGAAAGGGGCATAACAGATAAATCTTTGGACTAATATATGCAAATCATTTATAGTGGGAAAAAGCAGTCTCCAGAATTGGCATATCAAGTGGGCTAAAACTTGTTGAGGATATAGAGGATTTGAAGAACATGGTTAACACAATTAGTCAGAGCTATACTTACACCCACCCCATCTTGTACCCAAAGTAGAAAATGTACATTTTGAAGCCACATAAATACTGATAAAAACTGACCACACGTGAGAAGACATAACCTTAATGAGTGTTGAAAAAGTTGAAACCATAGGGGACACATACACTAATCAATTGCAAAGATATAACTAAAAATATTCTCCTTGATCTATACTTTTGGGAAAAGCACATGGGCTAAGGAGGATATAAAAATAAAAATGATATAATTTTTAGCATCCAATTATAATAACAAAGAGAGCACACTATATTAAAACCTATAAGAAGAGGACAGAGGAAAATTCAGAGCTTTAAAACGCATTTATGAGAAAAGGAGCACTATTAGAAATAACAAAGCAAGATTTTACCTTAAAAGCTAATAAAGGGACAACAAAAGTTGAGTAGGGGAATAAGTTAGGCTCAAAGCAGAAATGAGCAGGGGCACCTGGGTGGCTCAGTTGGTTGAGCATCTGACTTCAGCCTGGTGTGGTCTTGTTGTTCCTGAGTTTGAGTCCTGTGTCAGGCTGTGTGATGACAGCTGAGAACCTGGAGCCTGTTTCAGATTCTGAGTCTGCCCCTCTCCCACTCATGCTCTGCTTTTCTCTCTCTCTCAAAAACAGAAAAAAACATTACAAAAAAATTTTTTTAAGTAGCAGAAATGAATCGAATCAACCATACTTCCTCACTCCCCAAAATAGGATTCATCAATAAAACCAAAATCTGGTTCTTTGAAGGAAAATTAAAGGGTTAACCCTTTGATAATTTAACATTGAAAAAGTACACCAATATGTCAGCAACATTAGATGCAGAAGATATTCTAAGTGCTATGTGTATTTTGATACATATATTTGCAGATGCAGACAAAATATTAGATTTTTAATACAAGTGATCAAAGTTGCCCTAAGAAAGGTATAATGACTAAATAAAAATAGCTGCAGGAGAAATGGAAAAGAGGGGCAACGATGTACTCTTAAAAACAACTCCAGGTCCAGAGAGTTTTACCAGACCTTGAGGGAAGAGACAATATTTATGCAAATTGATCAAGATAATGGAAAAAAAATGAAAAGCCAGCTGCTAATATTATGAGGCAGTGATGGAAACATACTATTAAGATTAAGTGAAATAACCTGTACCAAGCAAATTAAAAAAAAAAAGAGTATTTGGTAAATAAAGTTAACCCATAAAAGTTAGATACTATGAGGCCACAATATAGATTTCACAGTGGAATGAAACGTAATTGGGATAAGAAATTGCAGTTCAAGGAGCTAACCTTGCAGGGTTAAGATTTGAATTCTAGTTTATCAGGCCCAAAGCCTGTGAAATGTCAAGATGTGATTGAATTCAAGTTAGGAAATGATTATTTTCTAAAATAAATACGGAACCTATAAACCCATTGCCAATAAAGCCATTTCTTGCCCTTTCAGAAGAAATGGTCTTCAGTCACAGCCAGACCCCAGAGCTGTTTCACTGGAGATTATGCCACAGCTTCCTCAAGAGGATATTCTCAGAACCACATTTGGGGAGCTTATTTCTCTGGAATGTATAGACCGATTGGCCTTCCTTAGAGATTTTCTGTCTCCATTAACTCACTTAGGTTTGGGAAACTCTCCCTTTAACACATGCTCCCTGTCCACAATTTCTTCTTCTTCTTTTTTTTTTTTTTTTTAATTTTTTAATGTTTATTTATTTTTGACAGAGAGAGAGAGAGAGAGAGAGAGAGAGAGAGACACTCTCTCTCTCTGATTGGGGGAGGGGAAGAGAGAGAGGGAGACACAGAATCTGAAGCAGGCTCCAGGCTCCAAGCTGTCAGCACAGAGCCCGACTTGGGGGCTTGAACTCAAGAACTGTGAGATCATGACCTGAGCCAAAACCGAGTCAGAAGCTTAACCAGCTGAGCCACCCAGGCACCCTGGTAAAGTCAGTATTGTAATGATGTCAGTATCTCTCCCTCACCCTCACTCCCCAAATCTACATATTTATTGCAATCCCACTCCAAATCCGATAATAGTCTTAGGAGAATTTGACATAGTTTAACACTCTTTCTTTCTTGAGACACTTTCTTCTCTGTTTTCCTCTTATCTCATTAGCTATCCCTTGTCAATATCCTCTGCTGCCAAGCCTTCTACATGTTTAAGATTTGGTACATCCCAGGGTTCAGCCTTAGACTCTTTTCTATCTGTACTTTCTGCTTACATTGTCTTTTCTAATCCCATGACTCCAAATACAACATATATATGATGATTCTCAATTTTTTAGCTCTATCCCAGGATTGTTCTCTGAGCACCATTCATATTCCATTGGTTTTTCAAGTTACACTTAAATGTCAAACAGGAATATTAATATGTCCAATACAAAACTTTTGCTTCTTGCTACTCCTCTCTCCTCTATTACAACTTGCTGTTTCCCAGTTAATGGAATCAGTTTATTGCTCAGGCCCAAATCTAGTTTTTCTGACTCCTCTTTGTCCCCACATTCCCCACATTTAATCAATCATAAAGCTGTCGGGGGGGGGGGGAGGAGGACACTTCCTACAAAATATATTCCAAATGTGACCACTTCTCAACACCTCCACTGCTCCCTGTAAATCCAAACTACCATTATCTCCCACCTAAATTCCTAACTGGTTTCCTTGCTTCCACTATTGTGCCGTCCTTACTGTCCCTGGGGTCTGTGTCTAACTGGCCTGGTGGCATTCAGGACTATTGAACACCTTCCAGCCAATTGCCAGCTGTGACTCCATTCCATCTGGTTTTCGGGCAGGTCTGGCTACCTTGGACTTCTGGGATGAAGGTTGGGGAGATTCCTAAATCCAGAAGTCTCTAGGGTTTCTCCCCAGTGTGGTAGCAAGTGATGTGGAAGTGTTGGGGTTCAGAGCAAAAGGTCAAGAAAGAATTCTTGAGACATCTTCAGTGCCAAAAGATAGTTTTATTAAAGCACAGGGACAGGACTCATGTGCATAAAAAGCCGTGCTTGGGGTTGTGAAGAGTGACTGATTATACACTCTCAAGTTGGGAGAGGGCTAGGGATAGCATAAGTCTTAAGGAATTTTGGAAGCAAGGATTCCAGGACCTATGGTTAGGAAAAGGCCATTTATTGCTTTCAATAAAATCTTAGTCATGAGCCCCTTCAGATGTAGATCAGGGGGCCATATGCTTTGAGGATGATTGCTAACATATATCTGGGTGGGGGGTGGCGCAGGGGCAGAGATACAGGGAGTTTCTGAAGGAATTTTTATATGTTAAGGTAGACCTGCAGGATCCTGGAGGGTGGGATAATGTTAGGCCAAGATTGCCTTTTGCCCTTAGCAAAGTATTAACATAGAGGCAGTTGAGTTCCTAGAGGAAGGTCACTCTACCTGTCTCAAGGACTTGCCAATGGACTGTAAGTTATAAGGAAATTTTCTTCTTTTGCCTCTGTTTCTCACATCAGCCAGGAAAGACATAGAATGGGCCCAACTGTTCCTGTTTTACCTCAAACCAGTCGTCCACTTTAGGGATTCCTCTCAAGCTAGGAACACTCTGAGTGTTCTGGAATGGGCCTGAACTCCTGTAGAAGCTCAAATAAGTTTAGGGCTTTCCTTATGGAATCTGGAAGATGAAAAACGACCTCCAACTGACCCACCCTCCTCACAACCAGTTAGTTGCCTGCTCTGCTCCATAACTGTCTCCTCTGGGGTGTCCTACTTAGCTCTGTAAACCCTGGGGATATAGGATGTGCCCAAGAGCTTCTTGGATGGAAGACTTGGAAGGTCCAGCAGACTCTTGGGTATTGTCCCTGCTGAGTCTGAGATGGATGAAAGAACACCTTCCCTCCCTTCCCCAACACCTGCCACCCTCCTCCCTGCCGGCTGCATCAATCTCCTCCAGTGTTCTCCGTCCTGGAAGCTCTAGTGATCCAGGACAGAAAAGGCCTTTGGATGAAGCCCCGTGGTTGCCGAATGCATTTCAGAGGAGCCCTTGAAGAACCTGGGGGCTTACTGCCCACCGCCCAGCGGGTTCTGCCAGCCCAAGCTCCCTTCCTGGCTCTGCTGGGAAAGTCATCTGTGTTTGACTGAACGGCGGTCATTCATTGGCTCCCCACCTGCTCCTTCCCGGGAGCCATCTGCTCCAGCCACCTGGATTCTTGGGTCTCTGGGCAGGTCAACGCCCGCCCCTTCCCGCGGTCTCCCAAGTCCTCCTCTCCGCGGGGTGGCGCCACGCCAAGTCCGTGAGCGGGCGGGTCGCCGCGGCCCCGGAGGAATTTTTCAGCTACGCAGTTCCGGGAAGCCGCCCCGCAACCCCCGCCGTCTGTTGTGCCGCCGTACTTCCTGCCGCTGACGACCGGGCCCAGGCGGGAATCCGGTTCTTGCAGGTACCAGCCCAGAGCAAACAAGTACTTGGCCTTTGGGGGACCGCCCACGAGTTGGGTGCTCTTCTGGGTACCGGGACGAATCGGACACGCGCGACTCCGTGCTCTCCGCCACCTGTTCGCCGCCGCTGCCGCCGACCCACTCGAGAGCTCATTTCTTGCCCCTGTCGGCTCTGGGGAAGCCTTGAGGTCTCTTACCAGGTCTGGCAGGTTGTGGAAAGCGAACGACGAGCCAAAGTAGCAATGTGCACAGGCGGCCACAGGGTGGAGCGAGCGGCCCATACCGCAAGTACTGCCTTGGTCTGTCCATTCAGGAACCGGTTCTAGCCGTTAACTGAATGTAGAGCTTTAAGTAGTATATTCGTGGGGCGCCTGAGTGGCTCAGCTGGTTAAGCCTCCCACTTCGGCTCAGGTCGTGATCTCACAGTTTGTGAATTCGAGCACCCCCCCCCCCCCCCCCGTGAGGCTTTGTGCTGACAGCTCAGAGCCTGGAGCCTGCTTCAGATTCTGTGTCGTCCTCTCTCTCTGCCCCTCCCCTGCTCATGCTCTGTGTCTCTCTCTCCATCAAAAGTAAACACTTAAAAAAAAAAAAAAAGTGTATTCGGGACCTTTAAGATGCTGCTTTACAGTAGAATCTACTAACACATGCCAGTTAGGAACAGGAAATGACTGATGAGTGACAGAAGCAGGTTTGCAACCGAGTGAAAATGTGAACACAGATATACAGTGTGCAGTACTTTTTTTTTTTTTGTAAAAATTAACGAAAAAAAATTCTAAATTGTTCAAGAAAATGTAAAACCAACTTTCTAGGAGCTGTAATGTGATGGGTTAGAGGTAAAAGGTTTCAGCTCTTTTGAAGTCAGGCAGAATATGAAACAGAAACACTATATTGGGTGAATGAACTATTCCCCCTCTCCCTTTACTTAGAATACTGAAAATGCAGGGGGACTGCTCTTTAAAGCTGGTTGACAATTCCCAGAGTGTTTTTATGTATCTTAACTCTATGCGCTAGCGTCTGTGCTGTTTGCACAGTATTTCCAGCTTCTGTAGAATTTTACATCCTCTTTGTGGTTGAATGGAGCTGAGTAACTAGTGCTGACCAGTGAGGTGGAAGTGTCTGAGTCACTTCTGGGCTGGAGCATTGCATTCCTGGTTTGGGATGCTCCATGCTCTCAGCTTCCACACAACTGCTGACAGTGTTCCTGCAAGCCACCCCCCCCCCCCCCCCCCGCCTCCCATCAGCCTCCTGGTTTGACCTTGGTGTGGCATGAATAAATGACCAAACCCTGTTGGCTTCAGGTGCTCAGATTAAGGATTGTTACCTGAACATCTGCCAGCCTATTACACAGCCTGATGCACAGATGAGTAAATCAGGTATAGGGCTGCGCATGAGTTTGTTGCCTAGATGACATAAGGTGCACTATTTCTTACACTCTTTGCCTTGCTCTCAGGACTCTCCCTCCAGAGCTAAACCTTTTTTTTTTTTTTTAATATATGAAATTTATTGTCAAATTGGTTTCCATACAACACCCAGTGCTCATCCCAAAAGATGCCCTCTTCAATGCCCATCACCTACCCTTCCCTCCCTCCCACCCCCCATCAACCCTCAGTTCTCAGTTTTTAAGAGTCTCTTATGCTTTGGCTCTCTCCCACTCTAACCTCTTTTTTTTTTTTTCTTCCCCTCCCCCATGGGTTTCTGTTAAGTTTCTCAGGATCCACATAAGAGTGAAAACATATGGTAGCTGTCTTTCTCTGTATGGCTTATTTCACTTAGCATCACACTCCAGTTCCATCCACGTTGCTACAAAAGGCCATATTTCATTCTTTCTCATTGCCACATAGTACTCCATTGTGTATATAAACCACAATTTCTTTATCCATTCATCAGTTGATGGACATTTAGGCTCTTTCCACAATTTGGCTATTGTTGAGAGTGCTGTTATAAACATTGGGGTACAAGTGCCCCTATGCATCAGTACTCCTGTATCCCTTGGGTAAATTCCTAGTAGTGCTACGGCTGAGTCATAGGGTAGGTGTATTTTTAATTTTTTGAGGAACCTCCACACTGTTTTCCAGAGTGGCTGTACCAGTTTGCATTCCCACCAACAGTGCAAGCGGGTTCCCATTTCTCCACATCCTCTCCAGCATCTATAGTCTCCTGATTTGTTCATTTTGGCCACTCTGACTGGCATGAGGTGATATCTGAGTGTGGTTTTGATTTGTATTTCCCTGATGAGGAGTGACGTTGAGCATCTTTTCATGTGCCTGTTGGCCATCTGGATGTCTTCTTTAGAGAAGTGTCTATTCATGTTTTCTGCCCATTTCTTCACTGGATTATTTGTTTTTTTGGGTGTGGAGTTTGGTGAGCTCTTTATAGATTTTGGGTACTAGCCCTTTGTCTGATCTGTCATTTGCAAATATCTTTTCCCATTCGTTGGTTGCCTTTTAGTTTTGTTGGTTGTTTCCTTTGCTGTGCAGAAGCTTTTTATCTTGATAAGGTCCCAGTAGTTCATTTTTGCTTTTAATTCCCTTGCCTTTGGGGATGTGTCAAGTAAGAAATTGCTGTGGCTGAGGTCAGAGAGGTCTTTTCCTGCTTTCTTCTCTAGTGTTTTGATGGTTTCCTTACACCATGTTTCCTGTCTCACATTCAGGTCCTTTATCCATTTTATTTTTGTGAATGGTGTAAGAAAGTGGTCTAGTTTCATTCTTCTGTTTTTTTTTTTTTTAATAATAAAGAAGAGGCAAGGTCTTTGCGTGAAAAGTGTCATCAATTCTGCTTTACCTCTTACGATACACCAAGATTCAGAACATCTCAACATGGACCAACATATTTATCTCTAATACCTAGCTTTGTCCTTAATACTCATAAGTATAAGAGAGACACAAAAACCTACCACTGGTCTATAGTGCCTCTGTCTCTGGTAAAGAGATTTTTTTTTTTTTTTTTTTTTATCCCCAAGGCAATGAAACGTGATTTGGGATGGGTGTGAAAGATACCTTTCTTTTGCAAACTGGGTGAAGGGTGTGTGGGAAAGAGTATGTGGAAAAGCAGAAGTAGCTTCACACACTTACTGAGGGCATGTCCTTAGGCAGCACAATACAATGGAAGCCCCTGCATGGAAGTTGACAGTTGGGAGCTTGATTCCCTTAAAGCTGTCATCGCCAACGTACCTGCGAGAACACCAGCTTATCCCCGTGGGTGCACACACTCCAGAAAGGCGCTGGTCAGTGAGTAAAGCAATCCATACGTAGGACAGTAGGGGGTGGTGGAGACTCTAGAACAAAGTGCTGCGTGTTTCTTGTTTCATCATTATTGAGTAAAATTCTATTGACCCATTTATTTATTTATTTATTTATTTTTTACATTTATTTATTTTTTGAGAGACAGCCTGAGCAGGGGAGGGGCAGAAAGACAGGGAGACACAGAATCTGAAGCAGACTCCAGGCTCTGAGCTGTCAGCACAGAGCCTGATGCGGGGCTCAAACTCAGGAGCTGCGAGATCATGACCTGAGCGGAAGTCGGACACTCAACTGACTGAGTCACCCAGATGCCCCTCTGTGGATCCATTTCTTGATTTCTGCAACTACAATTTTTAGCAGGCTTGTGTTTTGCTTCTAATGTGAACTAGTGAAATTCCAAAGCCTGACCTTAAAATGGAAGTCTTCATTATTCATAAAAGTACATCTAGAATCACTGAAGATGTTCCCTCTCCTTTACAGGTAGAGGGAGAGAGAACATTTTGCATCATAAACAGCTCAGTTTGATACGGTGTTAAAGGACATTCGCAGGAATATCAAGCTCGTTCTCTTGTCAAAATGGAGACGTGTGCATATTTTTTACTGTTACCAACTTGTTTTGTTCTCCATTAACTATGTCCCAAGGGTGCCTGGGTAGCTTAGTTGGTTAAGTGTCCAGCTCTTGATTTCTGCTCAGGTCATGATCTCAAGGTTCATGAGTTCGAGTCCCACATCGGGCTCCACGCTGACAGCGAGAAGCCTGCTTGAGATTCTCTCTCTCCCTGTCTCTCTGCCCCTCCCCTGCTTGTACTCATAAATAAGTAAATACATACATACATACATACATACATACATACATACATACATAAATAGTCCTTAGAAGTGTTATTGGGACAAATGGGTCTTTTAAGACTCCAAAGACTATAAATTTTGCAATGGTATACAAAATACTCAGACTGGACTCTGGGAACAGATGCTGGACAGAGTTTGGGGTGCAAGATGTTTATTAAGGATGAGCTCCTGTGAAAGGAAGAATGAAGAGGCAGGACTGGGCAGAGGAAGAAATCAGACTGCAATGAAAGCTTGATAGAGCCTAGACCAACCCACTGAGGAGCTCTGGAATAAGTACTGCTCACAAGCCTGTCCTGCTTTGGGCTGAAATGGCCTGTTTTGTTCAGGCAGGAGATGCTGGATGTTCCAGGAAGGGTAGGAATTTGGGGGGGGGGGGGTCTCAGCAGGGGACAATTTGCCTTCTGCTGGGTTTTACATTCGTTTCCCTTCTCTGCCTTTGGGCCCCTCTCCCCAGTTGGATCCAATATTTTCTGTGTGTTTCCAGCACTGGATGGAATAAAAATAGAGTGAGCCCTTAGATAGGGGCAAGTGCTAGGGTCAGGGCACCCAACCCCCATAGGGAAATTGGAGACCTGGGCACCCACCTGGAGAAAGTATTGGGTGGTATCAGGCCATGACCAGACCCAGCACTATGGCTTGGGGAACAGACAGGTAGGTGTCAATTTGGAGCACCCCAAGAACTATTCCTGTCATAGCTATTGACCAGAAATAAGGATAGACTGAAGTGCAAATTGTTTAAATGTTAGACTAGGCAGTTAGGTTCTAACAGGATACCTGGAGGCCAGCAAAGAGGAAGTCATGGTCAGCGTTTGGGAAGGCCAGAGGCCTGTCCTCACAGCACTCCTTAAGAAGCCAGATTAAACCAGACAGGCCCAACAAGGCAGGTGCCAAGACAGGAAACCCCTGGCCAAATAAGGAAGAAGAGAGAAAACCTACCAATTCCACTCCAAATAATGAATAAACCACACCCTTGTTAATAGCTGTTGATAAAAATAGAAACCTGAACGGTGGGAAGTTCTCTCTCTCCCTCCCACTCTCACCTCAAGAGTCTACTTTTGTTCAGGTTTAGGAGTGAATGGTCAAAGAATCCTTGAGACATCTTTGGTGCAAAAAGGTTGTTTTATTATGGTACAGGGACAGGGCCCATGGCAGAAAGCTGCACTGGGGTCGTGAGGAGTTGCTTTCAAGTTGGGAGAGGGTTAGGGATAGCATAAATCTCTGAGGAATTTGGAAGCAAGGTTTCCAGGACCTTGAGGGCTAGCTGCTGTTAGGAAAAGGTCATTTATTACTGTCTAGTAAAAACTCAGTCATGAGACCCTTCAGATGTGTATCAGGGAGCCATATGCTTGGAGGATGATTGCTAACATATGTCTTGGGGGGCGGGGGGCAGAGAGAAAGGAAATTTCCAAAGGAATTTTTACAGGACCCTGGAGGTCGGACTAACATCAGGCTAAGGTTGCCCTTTGTCTCTAGCAAAGTATTAACATCAAGGCAGCTAAGCTCCTTGAGGAAGGTCACTCTGCCTGTCTCAAGTACTTGTCAATGGGCTGTAAGTTGCAAGAAAGTTTAATTTTTTTTTCTTTTGCCTTGTTCTCTACATCACTTTTACTTTAATAAACTTTCCTGCTTGTATCGCTCATTCACTGTGATATGTCTGTCCTCGAATTCTTTCTTGAGACAACCTTTGGTGACATCTTTGGGAGAGGCTGGGTCAAGGCCTCAGGATCCAGGGTTCTCCCCAGCTCACCCAGCAACACAAGAAATTAACTTAATCAAACCAATTATTTAAGCAGTACAAGTGATTAAAAATTGTGACAAAGACACAAGCATGGAAAAATCTGGAGAGGAAGCACAAAAGAGGAGAGTGGGGAAGGACAAGGCTCTTCGTGATGCTTTACTAATGACTATCCCCATTCCAACTTCACCCCAGGCCTTAGCGTCTTTCTGCCATCTTCTTCTCCTAGGGAGCTCTTTCCCTGAAGTTCTATCCACCCTGTGAGGGCTGGCAGAGAGTTCTCTCTGTGAATGTCACTTCTACTTCACTTCCCAATTCCTGAGGCTAGAGTGTCCTACAGGTGGTCCCAGAGGGTCTTTGGGTCTCTTCCCTATGGGATCATTTCCTGCCATCCTCGTTTCTGTTTTCTCAGTCCAAGACACCAAATGATACGTGCAAACTCCTACTGTTATATATGACCATTTCTTTTAATACAAATGTTGGGAGTTGTTGCACATCTATTGAGATGATCATTATCATACCTTGTTCTGAAAGGGAGAACCTTCTCATTGTCCACAGACTAGGGAAGCAGTGGGCTAAGGTGCTCTTCTGTCTAGTCTACTTCACGTGCTGAATTGCAGAAGAGTGCTTCTGAGGTTGTGGCTGGTAAAGGTGAGCCCTGCCTTGTTGAGCCAGGACAGAGGCTAGGCAGGGGTGTGTCCTTGTCTGGCAGATAAACTACATTAAAAACAAAAACAAAAAAATCTAGGATTTGTTGCTAGGTTTGTTTATAGCCCTTTTGTGTTTTTCAAACCTTTAGTAAAGTCTTTTCACATGTTCTAGCTTTATTTCAGAGTAGTGGGAAAATATTTTGCCTCCAAACGAGTGGGAGAGTAGCATATCTTGCAGCTAGGTAGTAATCAGCCAGAAAATCAGAAGGGGAGAGTACAACTCTGGCAGAGAGAGCTGGGCCTTTCCAATGTCAGCGCCCCTCCCCACCTGCAGCCCCTCCTTGCAGTGCCTAGCTGGGAGGTCTGGGTTGAATTTATTAAGGAAAGCCTCTGTTAACAGTTCTTCTGTCTTCCTGTGGGGTGGGGACTGGGACAGGCAGGCAGGGCCCCGGTGTCTCTGGGCAGAGAGGTTATGAGAAAGCCTCATAGGAAAGGACAAAAATAATGTACCCATCTCTCCTGGGGAGGAACGGCCCTGTGGCTCTGCCAGCTGTGTGGGTGCGTCCCCTGCTAGTGTGCTGAAGAGAAAAGCCACCAAACAACCACGCTGACTCCAGGGAGGTGTGAGCGCTCCTGCCATAGTCTCTCAGGAGCCATCTGTGAGTTATATTCCCTTGAGATCTATGCCCTTTTCTCTTCCTGAGATCCATTCTCTCTTTTTCTGCCTCCTTCTCCCTCTCATTCTGTCTTTCTCTGTCTTAATCTCTTGTATACATGTACACACCTTTTCACCCTGTCCCTAGAAATATATTATTGCTCAAACCAGCTAGTAGGATAAGCAGGTTAGACTGCATTTGCAAGTTTTTCAAGATTTCTTTAGAGTAGGCTTCACCTCAAAGCATCCCTGATTACCCAGATTCCAAGTTAATCTCCACTGAAGTCCATTCATTTGTTTGCTTTATTTGAGTGAGTCAGATTATCATGGGACTCACAGTTCAGTGTCTAAAGTTCCGGCTGTTTGTGCCCCAGTGCTTGCCCGGATAAGAAGAGGGAGGGGCTGTCTAGACCCGTGGGCACCCACTGGGCCGCTACTGCTGCCCTCCCTCTAGGGACTTCTGGTGTATCCTTTCTTGCAGCTGTTCTGGTTCCTGACATTTCAGCTCTAAATGTCTTCTAAGTATCTATCTTCTTGAAGGTAGGAAGTTACATTTTTCTTAGGACCAGAGCCCAAAGAGATTTCTAAATTCCACTGTTTCTGTTTTTGAAGTTCCTTATGTATAATCATACAGAGAATGGTGTCCACCAAAAATATCATTCCCACTGACAGATAGAAAAGGACGTGAAACCAAACAGGAGTTGGTGTCTGGAGGCCTGAAAAAGAAAATGACAAAGAGAAGAAATGCTACTTAGAACCCAGAGGAATCTGGCTGAGAGTTCTGCTTGGGGGAGAAAGCTAGCTGACACCTGATATGCCTGTCCCCAGTGGAGGACTGGTCATTTCAGGGGGCAGAGAGGTGCTCTACCTGGGTTATGTGGTGTAACAGACCATGGGCAGCCTCCTCATTACAGCTTAACGGCTAGGGCCCTGTCAGTGGACTTCCTAGTTTCTGACATAAATGCTATTTCTATGCCATTTAATGCTTGAAATAAATTTGGGTTGAAGATAAACTTTTTTCCCCAGAGTCTTTGTTTTGGAGCTCACAGTTTCTGCACCCCAGCCAGATAGAGACACTTGGGCAAGTATTATGTGCAATCCACAAAATCCCCATCTCTCCAATTTACTATGTGAGCTCCTGGAAATAAGAATTGCACCCCAGTGTCTTCATATCCCCATACCATGACAATAGATGGGAAGAACTCAATATATTGCTGATCAGACTTTTGGGGTTGAGGGCAGGAATGAGGGGGGAGGAAGGAGAGAGGAGAGAAAATAGAAAATAAAGAAGGAAAGAAGGAAATAAGTGAAAAAGGAAAGGAAAGGAAAGGAAGTTTATGAGAATAGGGAAGTTATGAATCAAGAGTGGAGGGGTGCCTGGGTGGCTCAATCAGTTAAGTGTCCGACTTCGTCTCAGGGCATGATCTCACAGTCTGTGAGTTCGAGCCCCACCTCAGGCTCTGTGCTGACAGCTCAGAGCCTGGAGTCTGCTTCGGATTCTGTGTCTTCCTCTCCCTCTGCCTGTCCCCTGCTCACACTCTGTCTCTCAAAAATAAACAAACATTAAAAAGAGAGAGAGAGAGAGAGTGGAAAGGCCTGTTCATGGATTTTTCTTGAGTGGGCCATGAAATCCCCTTAAACAGACCTCAGCCCCAAAGGAGAAAAGGGCACATCTTCCTCTGTGCCTGGAAATTCCCCTTATTCTCACTCACCAAGCACTTGAAGTTCCAACTCAGGGCTGCGCTTGACAATACTGCCATCTTCTGTGGTAGCCTCACACCAGTATAGCCCTGAATCTTCTCTTTTAGCAGTTAGTATCTGGTATCCAGAGGATGTGTTCCTGCTCATCAGGGTCTTGCTGCCCGTGTAGAAGGAGAAGTAAAGTTGCAAACCAGGTCTCTGTAGGAGCAACTTTGTTTCACAGCTCAGGTTGACCAGATGCCCCTCCAGGAGTGGTAACGACAAGGATGCTTTTAGCACTGGGGCCAGAAATAGCTCTAAAGAAAAAGTTGATGAGGACAGGGTTGCCTGCTTCAGTGTCAAGGTTCTTTTTACAGAAGATATACCCCCTTCCTTCCTTCTCAGGAACCCTGCTCCTGGAGAATGCATCCATGGACAATCTGTCCCACTTCCAGCAGAAAGGCATTCTTGGGGCTTCCTCATAGATATACTTACAGTTACCAGCTTCCTCATTTTCTACTGGGGAGAATACCTTCACACGGTCCATGCTTCCCTGAATAGCCGTGGTACTGATTATATGACCGTGCCCTTTTGGTAATGGTTGCCCAGGAGTGGACACTGACCCCCACACTAGCCAGTTCAGTGACTCATTGCTTGTGTTACTGCCTCAAAAGATAATCTGGGAAAATCCTCTCTTTCCCATAGGAATGAATTATTTTTCAGACAGAAAACAGTTGCTAGTAGTTAAATGTACTAACATGAAAGAGTTACCATGAAGGCCATGTGCAAGCTGGAACGGAGGAAACTGCTTAGTTAGCAGATAGATGTTCAGAGAGAAGTAAAACCAGAGAGGCTTCAGTGCCCCTGCCAGATAGAAAATGTAATCAAGTCCTAATGTCTTCATGGCTTCCATTTTTTTTTTTTTTTTTTTAATGTTCATTTGTTTTTGACAGAGAGACAGAGCATGAGCAGGGGAGGGGCAGAGAGAGAGGGGGACACAGAATCCGAAGGAGGCTCCAGGCTCTAAGCTGTCAGCACAGAGCCGGACGTGGGGCTCGAACTCACAGACCGCGAGATCATGACCTGAGCTGAAGTCGGACGCTCAACCGACTGAGCCACCCAGGCGCCCCATTCATGGCTTCCATTTCTTTTTTTTTTTTTTAATTTTTTTTTTAACATTTATTTATTTTTGATACAGAGAGAGACAGAGCATGAATGGGGGAGGGTCGGAGAGAGGGAGACACAGAATCTGAAACAGGCTCCAGGCTCTGAGCTGTCAGCACAGAGCCCGACGCGGGGCTCGAACTCACAGACCGTGAGATCATGACCTGAGCCGAAGTCGGACGCTTAACCGACTGAGCCACCCAGGCGCCCCATCATGGCTTCCATTTCTATGGAGATTTTGTGAGACTGCTTTGAGTTATTTTCTAATAACTCTCCCACCCATCTGGAGTGAGTCTCTATTCCTTGCACCTGAAACAAAATTGATGGAATAGATCCTTACTATGCCCTGGCCTTCACTTTAGCTCCTGGGATTACGGATGGGGAGCTGTGGTTTACTGGAAAGAGCAACACACAGACCTAGGAGACTTCAGTTCTGGTCCCGGCCCAGCCACTGGTCATTGCATGGCCTTCAGCGAGGCAGTTGCCTCTCTGGAACTTAGTCTCTTCACTCACAAACTGAAGTGATGATTTATGATGGCCCTTAAAACTACAGCTCTATGACTATTCAGACACATACCTTTCACAGTGATAGAGACTCCTGGTGATGTGTAGCGATGCCTTCCCATGCCTGAGCAGTGATAGATGCCATTGTGACTCAGGCTGGTTTTCAGAATGGTGAATTCAGAATTCTGAGGAGAAAACTTAAAGGCCTTGTCATTTTGGTAGAAAACCACATTGTATACCAGCTTATTCTTCCATCCATGACACCTTAAGGTCAGAGGTTCCCCTTCTGTGAAGACTCTGCTTTGGACCTGGAGTAGTAGCCAATCTGGAAAGTGTAGACCCAAAATGTATGTATACAGTGGCAGAGGTACAAGGAGGCTTTCTTATCTTTTTCTCTTTATAACATTCCAACCTTGTAACTCTGTTGAATTTGAGGCCTGTTGCCCATTCCTTAACTATCTTTAGCTTTGCTGGGAAGAAAAGTCTTTTCCAGCAGTTGTGCACACAGCCCCTTTTATATTCCCTTTCCAGATTTCATAAGTTGGTTGGGACAAAAATAACTTACTCTATGTGGTAAGCAGAATTCTAAGATGAGTCTTAGGATGAGTCACACTCTTGTGTAACTCCCTTGAGTGTGGATAGAACCTGTGACTTTCAACAGAACATAACAAAGGTTGTGGGGAGTCTCTTCCATGATGACGTTGCATTTTATGACTCTGTCTTAGCTGACTGGACCGAGAAGGTCTCCCACTGGCCTTAAAGAAGTGAGCTGCTATGTTGGGAGAGGGCCATAAGGGCAGGGGCCTGCCTCCAGAGCTGAGATCAGCCTCCACCTGACAGCCAGCAAAAAGATGGGGACATCATGTCTACCACATAAGGAACTGAATTCTGCCAATGACCATGTGAGCTTGGAAGAGTTGCAGGAAGGAACACACCCCAGTCAATACCCTGACTGCAGCCTCTGCAGACCACCCAACCAAGCTGTGCTGGGAGCCCTGACCCATGGAAAGATAATAAATGTATGCTATTTTAAGCTGCTGTGTTTGCGGTAATTTGTTACACAGCAATGAAAAACTAATACACTCCAAGTCCTGAGCAAGTTATTAATGGGATCCCAGGTGCTAAGACAAACACACAGAACAGCAAACATATTCAGATGAATATATGCTTCTAAATTGATAGAGGACACATACATCTGTGCAGATCAGTGATAGAGCTGGTAAAAACAAGCCCCACATCCAAGGAGCCTTCCCTTGTGATGCACACCTCTACACACAACTAAAGATGCTTCCTTTTTCTTTCCCTGGGGTAGGTGGTGTGGCTAAATGAGGATGAGGTTCTTAAAGGACAAAAGAGAAGGGACAGTAGTGCTTTTTCCCCCTCCAGAACTTACCTAAGAATGAAAGGCAGACATTCCAGTGCTATATGTAGCATGTTTTTATAGTTTTGGATGCTGCCACAGGGTTTCTAAATATAATCAATACTCTTCCCTCCCTTATTCCCGTTCCCGGCAAAATGGTGCTCAAAGACTATACTGCCCAAACACACCGACCCTTTTGCTTTATACATCCACAGATTTTAATATACCTCCATCAGAAACTGTCAAAAATACTAGTAATGATATAAAATATTCGAATGACACAATTAATAGAGTTGACTTTGTGGATTTATATAGAATGCTATAGCTTAGAGAAAATTCGTGTACTTTCCAAACACACATGCAACAGGTGCAAGCATGGACCACATATTAGGCCACAAGCAACTTTCAACAAATACTAAATACCTGACATCATATTTAACATAAATTCTAACCAAAATGCCATAAAGTTAGAAAACGATAACAGAAGCCACCCTCCTAAAACACTTGTAAATAATTCATAAAGAAAAAGAAAAAAGAATACATGCATACTAATGAAAATTAAAAATATTTAGCCTTAAATGATCATGGGAATATTATATATCAAAATTTGTAGGATGCAGCTTTTGGCAGACATTACCAATTTCCTACTCAGAAGACATTCTCTCCATCCTCATCGCCTTGGAGCAGGTTGGGGACACTCATTCTAAGCCATATAATTAGGATGTAGGTCCTCGGCCAGCTGTATTTTTGTGATCTCACACACAGATTTAAATGAAGTGACTGCGAGCTAGGGTGACTGCAGTTGAATCCTCCACTGCTGATTAACTGTGGCAAAACATTTTTTTAATGTTTATTATTTAATTTTTTTTCAATGTTTATTTATTTTTGGGACAGAGAGAGACAGAGCATGAACGGGGGAGGGGCAGAGAGAGAGGGAGACACAGAATCGGAAACAGGCTCCAGGCTCTGAGCCATCAGCCCAGAGCCGGACGTGGGGCTCAAACTCACGGACCGCGAGATCGTGACCTGGCTGAAGTCGGACGCTTAACCGACTGCGCCACCCAGGCGCCCCTTTAATGTTTATTATTTATTTTTGAGAAAGAGGGACAGAGAGGGCACGAGTGGGGGAGGGGCAGAGAGAGGGAGACAGAGAATCCCAAGCAGGCTCCACGCTGCCAGCTGGAACCCAGGAACCATAAGGTACAGACCTGAGCCGAAATTAAGAGCTGGATGCTTAACTGACTGAGCCACCCAGGTGCCCCTATGGCAAAACATTTTTAAATAGGGTGTAGTGAGCACCAACCCAAAACCCTGATGTATTGTACTACAGGAAATGTAAGAACTTTTTTCACTGAAAAAAGAAAACAACATAGATAGTGAAAGGACAAGCCATAGAGTGGAAGATATTTGCAACACTTGAAAAAGGATTCATATCCAAAATACAGAGCTCCTACAAGTCCATAAGGAAAGACAACAATAAGGAAAAACTGGCAAAAAACCTTGACAGGTACTTTACAAAAGAGGACATCCAAACAGGCAATAAACATGAAGAATGCTCAGTATCATGAGTCATTAGTTTTAATGCAAATTAAAACTACGTGGTAACTGCTGTACATGCAATAGAATGGCTAAAATACACTGAATGTTGATGAGGAGGAGGAGCAACCAGAACTCTCATGCACTGGTGGGGGTGTAATATGCTATAACCACTTTTGAATACTAAAGCTGAATGAATATATGCACATTTTGTGACCTAGCAATTCCACATACGTGTACATATGTGCACCAAAAAACATGCATAAAAATGTTCACAGTGAAGGCATCTGGCTGGCTCAGTCAGTGCAGCGTGCAACTCTTGACCTCAGGGTTGTACGTTTGAGCCTCATGTTGATGTAGAGATTACTTAAAAAAATAAATAAAATCTTTACTCCAAAAATGCCCACAGTGGTGCTATTTATAAGAAGCCCAAACTGGAAACAACCCAAGAATGCATCAATAGCATGAATTAATATGGAATATTGAATAGTAATGAGAACAAATGAATTGCAACTTTACATGTATGAATCTCACAATGAACATGAGAAAAAGCAGCCAAACACAAGAGTACATACCCTACCATATTGTTTTCATTTATACGAAGAAGTTAAAGGACAGGCGAAAACCTATGGTGTTAGAAGTCATCATTGGGGGTAGTGACTAGAAATGGGCAAGAGGGGGGTCTTGGGGCACCTGGGTGGCTCAGTAGGTTAGGCGACCAACTTCAGCTCAGGTCATGATTTCGCAGCTCCTGAGTTTGAGCCCCGCATCGGGCTCTGTGCTGATAGCTCAGAGCCTGGAGCCTGCTTCAGATTCTGTGTCTCCCTCTCTCTGATCCTCCCCCGTTCATGCGCTGTCTCTGTCTCAAAAATAAATAAACATTAAAAAAAAATTTTAAAGAAATGGGCAAGAGGGAGTTTCTATGATTTTGGAAATGTTCTATTGTTCTGTGTGCTGTTTATTTGGTGAAAAGTCACTGAGGCATACACTTAAGGTTTGTTGTATGTGTGTTATACTTCAATAAAAATTTACATTAAAATGTAAGAGATCCATAATATAATAATATGTAATACAATGTTAAAAATGTAAAAGCTATTATTCTCAAGAAGTCACCAATGCTGGGGTTTCTGGAGTCTGTGCAGAGGTAAAGAAAAATGGCCTCTTCCCAGCCCTGCTTCATTTTTTGTCACTTGAACCACGAAACACCACTGCTTCTGCTTGAACTACACACAAAGTCTCTTGCTAAAACAGTTCTGTCGGCTTGCCTCACACCTGTAGCCTGGGATCTGATTCCCAGAGTCCAAAGAGACTCATGAGGAACACCTAGCATTTCCTCTCACATTCCCAGTATTTTAAAACACATTTCCTCCAAAGGCAACCTAGTCCACATTAATCTAATTCTGCCCCCAGCATAAAGTTTTACATTATCAATTACACAGAAGTTTTACCTTAATGGTTTTGATTAACGAAAAAACACATTTGAGTGATCTGTATTGACAATGAAACATTTTGCCCTAGGGAGTATTGCGGTTTCCATTTCTTAACAAATAGAAACCTTTTACAGATTTAAGTGGGTAGTGGGGTTGCCCCCCCTTCTTCTATCCATCGTTGTTTAAAATGCTTCAAGTCTCACAATAATTTCATGCCCAGAATATTATCTTACAGATATTCTATGAAATGTGTCCCAGACTATATGTATAGAGATGTGTATTGCAACATTGCTTGTAAAAACAAAAAACTGGAAACACAGAAGTTTAGTAAAAGGGAGAATGGCTAAATCAGTTACAGCACAGCCATACTGGCAGACATTTGAAAGTTCGTGGCAGATTTCTATTGATTTAAACAGACCTCCAAGGTATTTTAAGTGATGAAAGCAAGTGATAGGACAGTATATAGAGTAGTCTACCAACCACTTTTTTTTTTTTAAGTTTATATATATTAACAGTTTTGTTTCTACAGAAGGTGACTGTGGGAATAGGAGTTTGGGATGGGAAAGAGACTTCACTGTTCATCATTGTTCATTTCTCTGAATTCTTATTTACTATGTGCAGGCAAAACTTTTTCAACAAAGTTACATAATTTTAAATAATAAAACCTTACAGTCTAGGTTTTACTGGAGACACCCTGCTCACAGCTGTCCCAGTTGGTGTGCTGTTGGGGCACAGTTTAAGGACCCTAATGTGATTTTCTGAGTGTCTTGACTTCATTTCACCTGGTAGGCGCATAGACCTGAGACTCATACATACTCCAATAAATCAAACACATACATGTGGCATCCAGAAAGAAGAAAACACAAAGGAAGACCTTGTGATTTCCAGCTCTCCTGTTCCATGCCATACTTACCTCTGTGGATTTCCAGCCGTACTGGGTCACTTGGCACTGAGAGACCTGTCTGGCACCTGTATTCACCAGTGTCACTGATACTGGCAGCAGCGATTCTGTATCTGGGGGTCAAGGTCTGAAGGGCTGTGCCATTGAGAAACCACCGTGTAGAGCTGTTCCCAGGCAAATGGGGTCCCTCACACCATAAGGTTATGTTTTCCTCTTGAAATACACTGACCCATGGAGGCTGCAAGGTGATCACTGCCTTTGTAAGGTCTGCTTGGGGATAAACAACAACAACAAACAAGTGGAACAAAAGGAAAGTCTGAACAATTGGTAAGGTTTTATGGATAGCACAAGGACAAAATATGTATTTAGATGAGATGGAAAAATAAGCAAGTGGGATCCTATAAAAGCCAGCCATTGCAAGTGTCCAGACCCCATGCAGAGAGCTCTGTTCATGTTATTAAATCTGCATCTGGCTGTTGGAGATTTGGGGTTCCTGAGAAATAAATGACTAATTTATTAGTAAACTAAGGCAAGCTGATTGGGGCTGGTTCTCTTATACTCTGGGCTATACTGTCTCTGAGGGTTAATCTCAGGCCTTAATTAGCATCTGCATCAGAAACCAAGGCTCAAACTCCTCATTTCAAAGCCATTGGTACCTGTTTGGTTCTCTCTGAGAAGAAACCACTCAGCTTTTTCCTAAAAGGGACTGGTTTGGGAAAAACCCAGCAGAGCTACTTCTATGTTTTTGCAATTCTGGCCTTTTCCTGTTATTATGTACACACGTAGGCAATTCAGTTCGGAGGTCGAAGCTTTTGCAGAAAATCGTAGAAACCTTAAAACCCAGCATTTTATCAAAATCATACCCTAAATATAGGGGATTTTACATAATTTGTAATTCCCTCTTCTTTCTATCCTCTCCTGATACTCTCTTCTTCAGGATAACAAAACCCATGTGCAGGGATGTGGCAGAGGAAGAGAAATTGAATTTAAGATTACTCACCCGCTTGCGCACCAGCTGGAACTGTAAGAGACCAAAGAACAGGGACATAAATTGGTCAGCGGGAGATGGCAAGGAAGGGAGAATCAAGGAGACAAAACTAACGTAGACTCTGAGGGGCCAGGTTAAGTCTCTTGAGTCTTTCTCTATTCCCTTTCCCCAAATCAGGTGCTAGTGGCATTGAACAGCCTATAGATGGTTATTAATGAGGCTTTATTTTGACATGATGCTTCCAGGCCTAATGTTACCTCAAAGTCTCTCTTCCCATCCTTTTGATATAATAAGCATGAATAAACCATGGAAGCACAAATACGGTTGTCCCCATACTTATGAGTTCTAGCCTATGATACCAAAGGAAGACAAAAAGTCTTGAGTCCCCAAAGCCAGAGCCAGTACCCTTCTAGCTATCCCCTGTAAGCCCAACTTACCCCAAAGAAGCAGAGCCGTCAAGAGCCACATGTTATTTCCAAGCTGATGGGAACAGTGAAGTCTGTAACATGCAAGACATTGAAGAGTTTCTGCTGGAGGCTCTGAAGCCAAGATTAGAAAAGAGGAAGGAAACTGCTTCTTCTGACCACTTTCATCACACTCCTTTTCTGGGAAATACATCCTTAATTCTTGAGTCATTCTCTCCTTGTTCTCAAACTTCTTAGCCTATCTCCCTTAGTTTGAAACTCTGGGTTTGGGGTTTATGAAACTCTCGGAATTCAAGGGAAAGACTAAAGTTTTTATTTATTGATATTCTATTTTGATATTTTATTTATTGATATTCTATTCTGACTGTATTCTCCCTTTACTAATTATTTGAGTCTAAAATATGGCAAATCCTCATTTCTATTTTTATAAATCTTTATTTATTTTTGAGAGAGAGAGAGAGAGAGAGAGAGAGAGAGACAGAGTGCGATCAGGGGAGGGTCAGAGAGAGAGGGAGACACAGAATCCCAAGCAGGCTCCAGGCTCTGAGCTGTCAGCACAGAGCCCAATGCGGGGCCCAAACTCAAGAACCATGAGATCATGACCTGAGCCGAAGTCAGATGCTCAACCGACTGAGCCATCCAGGCACCCCAGCAAACCCTCATTTCTAAAATTGCTCCAAAGACTGGCCAGTGCCTCTAAAACTTTATCATTTGAATCCAGATTATTCTATATCGACCTGTATGTGACCCGTGATGAGTAACTCATTTATAAGAGCTCCCCTACTACAATCCAGCCTCTATTCCTCTGGGAATACGTGCAGGATCAATGTCCCATTTTTATTTTTTTAAAGCCACTCCCTGAGAGACATTATGAATTTGGAGTGTTTATCTTGGCTACATCAAAGAAAATTAACTGTTTAATGTAAATGCTGTAGAGAAGAAAAATAACTCACATACATGAATGCAAATGTCCCTAACAGGGGAGCTTCAGAGTATGGGGAGAAGCTCTATGCTATCAAAATGAGTTGGTTCCTAAGGCAGAGTTGTTTAGATATAGAGGGATTTTTAGGTATTCTATTCAGAAAGAAAGAAAACTAAACAGAAACTAGAATGCGTCCAATGAGTGCAAACACGGACTTGGGTAGCAATCTCACCAACAGAGAATTAAAATGATGACAAATAATGCTGTAGATTCAATTACTGGCCCCAATTTCTCCCCCTTCCTCAATCAGCACTGCCTCCACAGCCCCATGAGAGGCTAAGGATACTTCTTTGACCTTTGACTTTGGCTCATCCACATGACTTTCGGTGCCTAATGAAATGTGGATAGAAACAGCATTGTGTTCATTCTGAAACCCCCTGTGCTTCTGTGATTGTCACAACGAGAACACATTCTGACTAGCCAGCTATGTTGTGAGGCAGAGCTGTCCTGGCCATCATAGCCTGAAGTAGAGTTGCCTAAACTGGCCTGCAAACTTTGAAAAATAAAGGCATACTATTATTTGCCACTGATTTTTTGAGATTATTATAGAGCAATAGCTGACTGACACAATTAAAAGCAAGGAAGAAAGGTCTAGGAAGGACTCAGGGGGTCCCAGTTCACTGAAACACATCCAAAGCCTATATTCATAATTATTACACTATTTTATCTCCAGTTTTCCACTGTGTAGATGTTTCATAATTTCACCACCTCTCTTAATGGGCATGGAGGTTATTTCCAATGTTTTACTGTTATCACCAGCACTGCAATGAATAGTCTAGTACCTATCTTTTATTATTTTCAGAGGACACATTCCTAGAACCAACATTGCTCAGTCCAAAGTATATTTTTTTTCTTTAGATAGATGTTGTCTGATTATCTGCTATCATTATCATCATCATTGCATATATTTATAGACTGTTTATTATGTGCCAGCCAAATATGCTTGCTATATCTTTTCTTATTTAGCCCTCACAATAAACTATGAGTAGACACTCTCATCTCCATTTTGCAAGTGAGGAAACTAGGGGTACCTGGGTGGCTCTGTCAGTTAAGCCTCTGACTCTGGCTCAGGTCCTGATCTCACAGCTCATGAGCCAAAGCCCCATGTTGGGCTCTGTGCTGACAACTCAGAGCCTGGAGCCGGCTTCAGATTCTGTGTCTCTCTTTCTGTTCCTCCTCTACTCACACGGTCTCTTTATTAAAATATATCTCAAAATAAATAAACATTTTTTTAATGAGGAAACTAATTAAATTCTTTTGTGTCTTTTTTATAGATATTCATATGATCTTCTAATGTTTATTTCTTCCTTTCTGATCCTTATATGGTTATGTTTCCATAGGATTTGAGTATATATATATTTTTCAGGAAATAATGCTTTATTTCTTAGTTTGCTAAATCACAAATGGATGTTAAATTTTATTGAATGCTTTTACTCTATAAATTGAGATAATGTGCTTTTTCTCCTTAAATTTGCTAATGTGGCTAATTATATTTATAGATTTACTATTGTTAAAAATACTCTTATATTCCTGGAATGCCTGGGTGGCTCAGTTGGTTGAGCTTCTAACTTTGGCTCAGGTCATAATCTCATGGCTGGTGGGTTTGAGCCCCCTGTCGGGCTCTGTGCCGACAGCTCGGAGCCTGGAGCCTGCCTTGAATTCTGTGTCTCCCTCTCTCTCTGCCCCACCACCCACTTGCACTCTGTCTCTGTCTCTCAAAAATAAATAAACGTTAAAAAAATACTCTTACATTCCTGAGTAAATCTATTCAGCATGATTTATTCTATATTTTTAGATATTAATGAATTTGGTTGCCAGTGATTTGTACTTGAGATTTCTGCATTTACATTCATCATAAATTGCACAAGAAGTTTGTCAACACTATTAGTCTTTTCAAAGAACCAACTTGAGATTTTGTAAATTTACTTACTGTATCTTGATTTTTCTATTTTAATTATTTTTCGTTTGTTTGTTTATTTATTTATTTATTTATTTTTGAGAGAGAGAGAGAGAGAGAGAGAGAGAGAGAGAGAGAGAAAGAATGTGCATGTGTGCGCAAGTGGGAGCAGGGGAGTAACAGAGAGAGAGGAAGAGAGAATCTCAAGCAGGCCCCATGCCCAGTATGGAGCCAACACAGGGCTTGGCTCAGTCTCAGGGCTGTGAGATCATGACCTGAGCTGAAACCAAGAGGCAGGCTTAACTGACTGAGCCACCCAGGCACCCCTGCTCTTATCTTTATTATCTTCTTTCTCCTCCTTTCTTTGGGTTTATTTTGTCCTTTTATTAATTTTAAGTCTCATGCTAAAGCTATTAATTTCAGGCTTCACTTTTTTTATAATTTATTTTTTAATTTTACATCCAAGTTAGTTAGCATATAGTGCAACAATGATTTTAGGAGCAGATTCCTTAATGCCCCTTACCCATTTAGCCCATCCCCCCTTCCCACAACCCCTCCAGTAACCCTCTGTTTGTTCTTTATATTTAAGAGTCTCTTATGTTTTAGTCCCCCTCCCTGTGTTTATATTATTTTTGTTTCCCTTACTTTATGTTCATCTGTTTTGTTTCTTAAAGTCCTTATATGAGTGAAGCCATATGATATTTGTCTTTCTCTAATTTTGCTTAGCATGATACCCTCTAGTTCCATCCATGTAATTGCAAAAGGCAAGATTTCATTCTTTTTGACTGCCAAAATATATATACCACATTGTATATATATACCACATCTTCTTTATCCATTCATCCATCGATGGACATTTGGGCTCTTTCCATACTTTGGCTATTGTTGATAGTGCTGCTACAAACATTGGGGTGCATGCATCCCTTTGAAACAGTATACCTGCATCCCTTGGATAAATACCTAGTAGTGCAATTGCTGGGTTGTAGGGTAGTTCTGTTTTTAACTTTTTGAGGAACCTCCATACTGGGACAATGGCCAGACCATATATAAAAATAGAATTCTGAGCCACAATCTGCAGCAGCCAGCCCTGGAGACCAATCTGTTATTTATACTAACTAGCCCAGGAAGTTAACCTACAAGTCATAGTCAGTCTACAAGTCATAGTTGTAGAAAGTCAAAATGTTGTCTCCAGCAAACAGTTCAAGAAGTCAAACAATAACCCCGGTAACAATTGGCCCCAATTGTGAGATTTGATTAATAAGACAGCTTCCCTAGTTTTTGTTCATGCTTTCAATGAGACCAACCAGAGAAAGCCAAATATGCCCTCCTAACCAACTATATAGGACCCCCTTTCCCACCTACCTACAGCTTCCCCATGTCATAGCACTTGTTCCATCAAGTGCCTACAAGTGACAGGAGTAAAGATTTAAATAAACAGAAGCTGAATCAGTACAAGAAAGTGGTTTTGCTGTCAAATGACTATAAAAGTATAGGATCGACTTAGGATTTCAGGCAAGCAACAGAAAAATTCTCCACTGGTTTTTATCCTAGAGATGCTTTTGGTGATGACCCTACAGCAGGATAATCCTGGGATCCTTTCCAACTGTAAGAATATATTAGACTGAGAGGACCCAAGAAACCTAATTTCTGGCACTCCTGACCATGACAAAGCCCATATAACAGGTCTGTCCATGATTTAATGTTGCATCTGGGAATGGTCATTACCATTCTTTCCTATTTGAATGGTCATCTCATTTCCTGCTTCAAAAATGATATCCCCCAAATATATATCTATATCTGTATAGATATCTATCTATATATCTATCTATAGATATCTATGTATCTATATATATATATATATATATATATATATATCTATAGATATCTACCTATCTATATAGATAGATCTATATATAGGTATCTATATCTATATCTAGCTGGCTTTAGGATTGTAGTCTCAATATTTAGGTGGAAAGTAGTCTCCAGAGACATCAGACACAATTAAGTATATGGATTGGGAATCAGGAAAGGAGGATTGTTCTCTTAGGAGATAGAGAAATTGATAGAACAACTGAAATTATGCCATTCACCCCTCATGTCCTGTGTAGGAGGGAAATTCTTGCCTTACTTGACCCATAGACAGCAGAGAGCCTCCAGCAATAGAGCTACCAAAATGAAACATAAATTTGCTCTGGCTCAAAGCATAGCTGAAGTAGTATTGCATCATAAAATGATCTTCAGACATCAATTTCACTTGTAGTTCCTTACCACTACTCCATTCTGTCTCCTCTCATAGGTTACTTACTGCAAGGAAAATATCACCGTCATTCATCACTAATTCCTCAGAATATTAAGGAATCACCACCACCAATAGTATCACCAATAGTAAAGTTCTGAGAAATTCTGTATTCTGTTGTCATTAAGGAGGTCATTTCTTTTGCATAGAATGTTGAAAGTTTTGATAGTATGCAGATAACATCTTAGATTTGCATTAAGTTGAAATAGTCTGAGGGAAAAAGTGATACAATAAAGCTCCTATAGGAAGCTCCTATAGGAAGCTTCTATAGGAAACGTTCTATACATTAGAATTCCATAACAATGAGTTTTGGTAATATGTTTTTGCTACTGCCTAGAGCATGAAGTTGGTGAAAGGATTTTTCTTTAAGTTTTCATCCTGGTGATAATCTTTATAATTTCTTATATAAAATATGCATGATATACTTTTAGGAGAATCAGTAAAGAATAGAAATAGCATGTAAAAATTCTAAACCATGAGAAGAGGGAAATGGAAAAAGAAAAACAGCATATAGAAGAAAAAACTCCATATAAAAAGTCAAGGAAATTTTAAAATTTATCAGTAATTGGTAATGAAAATATCAGGAGTCCAAACTTATGAAATGCAGCAAAAATAGCAGTAATTACAATAAAAAGAAACTCTTATACTTTTATATTAAGTGTGAGGCTAGCAATCCCTATCAAACTAACTCCAGCATTCTTCACAGAGCTAGAACAAACAACCCTAAAATTTTCATGGAACCAGAAAAGACCCCATCAAACTTCCAACATTGTCCCCCAACCTCCACCCCCTTAGTTTTGTCTTTTCAGAACACCAAAACTGGGGATGGCCATTTCTGTCCTACTTGTTTTGGTATCCCCGAAATTACTGTGTTTCCTATGAATGTAGCAAAGAAACAGAGGTTTGATACGGTCCTGCACTTTCAGCCTTCTGGAGCTGCCATTTTGGACAGAGTAGAGATAAGCTGGACATGCTTCTGCTTTGGCAATTATCCACATTATCACTTGATGTGATTTCATTTGTGAAGAGTGGTCAATCAGGGTGTTCAGCTGTTAACTGAGTGGTCAGCTGTTAAAGTTGGATTGGCTCTAGCACTTCCTAGCACTTCACCCAATCTTCAGTTTCTCTCTCGTTCTGAACAGTTTCTATTCTGCATTCGCTGTGCCCACCTAAGGCAGAAAGTGAATACTCATCTATGTGTAAAGTAACTGTAGCTGTCTGATAAGCAGTTAGAAAAGGCAAATAATTAGCATTCAAAAGGAACTGACTTCTCAGATACTAGGTTCCTGAAGTTAACTTAATGTATGATTTTGACCATTCATGATGTAGTGACTTTTAGAGAGAAATTTCTTTATTGCCCAATTTCTCAACTTTCTGGTCCAATGTAATATATAGGGAGTTCAAGAAAAGTTTATGGAATGGCAATCTAAAGGAGAGAGTAAGACATTCTTTATGTTCCTCAAGTCTCCTCCTACGGATACATTTACATGTATCACGACAACAGAAAATCAGAAGAATACAGGCACGACAAGGAAGGGAAATCTTCTGGCTTTGTTCCAAAACCAATTTCCAAAGAGAGAAACACACCGAAGTTATTCTTCATATTCTAGGAGGTGATGTCATGATATCAGAAGTTCTGCACACAATTGTGACAAGGATATTAGTTCCAAATGATGCATGTCCCAGCAACACACCAGAACTTACTCCATACCCTAGAGGAACAGTTGTGCACCTCATGCTAAGCACTGATCCTTCCATGATCACAGTCCTGTCTCAGTCCCAAGGCAGCATGTCACTGTGTAGACACACTTTTTAATAGTTTTTTGTTCCCCAAAGCTGCCCATTTTATTCTTTTTCTCCCTTTCCTCAAATGACTGCAGTGAGTTGGATCCCTGTCTGTTGGATCCTTGCATAGACCAGACTTGCCTTTGAAGTAAAGATTCAAGTAGAGGTGAATGAATTACTGTGGTGGAGGAAAAAAAGAAAAGAAAAACAGTTATATGTATTGGCCTGCAACCAAAGTTGGCACACTCAGGGGGAAGATGAGAGGCTGGCTGTTGAAGCACCCACATTCTTCAGCTTGTAACACATCCAACATGCGTCCAACACTGGATGAGGTTTCTTCTCTCACAACCCATGGCAGGTCCTTAGACTTCATCTCCTGGGCTTTACAGAAATGGAGCTACCTGTCCATACCTGGACTCGGTGAACACACGGTCCCTGTTACACTAAGCAGCCCATTCTGGAGTTTGATCTTGGATGGATGAGAACCTCAGGTGGGACCTGCTCCTTCTAAAGGATGCAAATTCTCAGCTGAAGAATACAAAATTGTCCCTGTGTGGAGACCCCTGTGCTCCTCGGACACCTCTGAAGCTTGACTGCTAAGAATTTCCAGAAGACCAAGTTTCAGAATGTTTCCTGCAGGGAACTTCCTACAGGGGCCTTTTGGTGGCCTTTAACCCAGCTGTCTGGAAACTGACTTGGTGAAATTGCAAAGTCAGAAAGCCAGGTTTACCAGCACAGTGATGCATTTTGTTCTTGCTTCCTTATTTCCAATCTCTGCCAGAGATTTGTGCTTCTGCAACATGTACATGTGTTTCAAAGCCATTACAAGTCCAGAACCCACCAACTCCAGGGGCTGACCACTACAGTTCTTTACCAACACTTCCTCTGGTCTCCAGGGCTCCAATGACCAAGAGAGGGAGGATTGCTGTTGGTTAGCTACTGTGGTGGGTGATGTGGATTTAGGCTACAGGTATGTCCAGCTTTACATCATGGAGTGATCAGAATGCAATGTGGCAAATGGATTGGAGTAGAGTAGACTGGCTGTAGGAGAGCCAATTATTTTTAACCTACTTATATGAAGGAAGGAAGAGGTGATAGATGGAAGAGTTTAGTAATGAAGTGGCAGTGAGCCTACAGAAAGCCAAATAAATTTAAGCACTATTTATTAATTATACTAGGAACAAATTTCTGTGTTGGAAGGATGAAGAGTTTATCCAAAAAGAATAGCAAGATCTGATTTGGGCAATAGGATGGTTGGGGTGAGGGTAAATGTACTATGCAGGGGCAGGAACAGATTTGGCTGTTGTTTTGATGATTGACTAAAACATTCGAGATAATGCACTACTACATTTTGGGACACACTGTGCCTGGGTCTGATCTTAGAGGTACAGAGGGTGGTGTGTGATGCTGACAGGGAACTCCCTGGTGCCTTGAGTTTTAGCACTTGTGACTCTGAGGTGCATATGAGGCAGTGACTTGTAAATCAGGAGTTGTGAGTTGGAGGTGCAGATCTGTAGTTTCAAAAGAGATGTGGGGGTAAATGTACCCCTGGTTGATGCAGGTGGTAGTTGAAAGCGTGTTGGTCAGAGCCGGTGTGTGTCCTGAGCGTTGGGCAGAGGGCAGAGGGAGCCAAAGCTCTTCAAGGTCGAGGTGATGGTTGTTTTCCTTGTTGAGCTCAAGTTTATGACTCGGCCTCCACCTAGCTTGCCTTCTTCTAGCAAGAGAGGCATCATTGCACCTCTGTGCTCCTGTCCTTCAAAAAGTCATAATGATTCCTAGTCCCAAGGTGTGGAGGAGCTCTCCAGGTTCCTCACTTCAGTTTAATTTCCCCAGGGAAATTTGAAGAAAGAAATCTCTCCGTTATTTGAACTTCAACAAAAGACCACTATATTAATATTTCAACATAAAGTATTTCTTTAAAATAGTCTACTCCTGGGGCGCCTGGGTGGTTCAGTCGGTTAAGCGTCCAACTTCAGATCAGGTCACGATCTCGCGGCCCGTGAGTTTGAGCCCTGCAACCAGGCTCTAGGATGATGGCTCAGAGCCTGGAGCCTGCTTCCGGTTCTGTGCCTCTCTCTCTGCCCCTTCCCGTTCATGCTCTGTCTCTGTCTCAAAAATAAACTTAAAAAAAAAAAAAAAGCTGCTGGGGATTCAACTCAGTTTAAAAAAATAAAATAAAATAGTCTACTCCTCATACAGCTAGTAAATCAAAGCCTATTAACTTGAGAAAGCGGATTCTCCCAACATTAAATGCAAACTTAATACTACTAATCTTTTCATATATATCCATGCTAAGGTTTTATACACCTTAAAAAGCAGACACGTTATAATGATTATAAGACTGATCATTACTCTTTTACAAAAAAAAAAAGCTACAAAGAACTACATGGACTAAAATTTATTTCTTCATTATATCTATCTTGATTCTGTCCTTTTCTCTCTTTTTGGTTACTAATTCTGGTTCTGATTCTTATTTCTTTCCTGGATTGGAATTTTACTTACCTCACCTACAAGTTAGGTTACCTTCCCAAGTAACCAGGTTACCTTCAGGAACCACTCAGACAACAGTTTGAGGTTAATAACTGAAGATTTAGGAACAGAAACAAGGAACCTGGATGAACTTATATTTTTCTATTGGAGTCTGTTATGCAGTTTGAAAGAGCCTTTTTCAGAGTTAAGAATTTGCACAGACAAATCAGATATTTTGATAGTTTTGTCTAAGTTGCCTGTAAAAACCCATAGCTAATAGCTAATAGCTATTAGCCAGCACTTGAAAAAAAACCTCTTATAACTATTGCTAAGTCTTTCTGGACACGCCACCTAAACTTCACCTACACAGTGCAGGAAAGCATTGGTGGTTCAATGGTAGAATTCTCGCCTCCCACGCGGGAGACCCGGGTTCGATTCCCGGCCAATGCAGTAATTTCCTTTATAGTTTATCCCACAAAATTACACCGCACAGGCAAATACGGTCTTTTAGAGTTCTGGGTTGTTACTGCTCCAGTGCTTGGCATTCAGCAATCATTTAGTGAGTCTGACTTTGAAAGTGGGAGTGTCTGGGCGGGGCGGGGCGAAAGGGTTTGCGATTTGGACCTAAGACCACAGTTACTTTCAGCCTTTCCCTTGGAGGCCCCGCAGAACCCAAAAAGCTACCAGGTCACCGATGCCCGTGCTGGGCCTTGGGCTGGCCGCTGGGCCACGTGTCAGCGCAGAGCGAGGATCGAGACACCAAAGTCCCGGGAGGACAATAGCCACAGGGCCCCGCAGACACCCCTGAGCACGAATAAAGGTGGAGGCTGGTGAGGAGGAACTCGCGTGGACCCGAGGGGAGCTGCTGTAAACGTGTAGGTTCACGTCATCAGCCGCCGCCACCTGCGCGCCTCCCGCGGGCGCGTGGCTGTTCCGGCGAGGATGCCGCGTGCCTGGCAGTGCGCCCCAACAGGTGTTAGCCCTTAAAGTAGACTTTTAATTAGGGAAAAAGAACTGAAGACTCTGGGAACGGTTGATCCGGGTTTGTTTTCTACCTCTTGGACGCTCCTTCAAAGGATTCCCATTTGAGGGCACTAAGTGCGTGACTGCGTTGGAGACTGCGGGTGATTAATTTTCATCTAAGAATAGCTTAAAATTTAAGTTTTTAAAATCTATTTTCAAACCAGCAACATTTCACTCTTTAAAAATAAATTTATTCATGTTCAAGGGTTTCCTTATTCTGATATTATTGTTGCATCCACACGACTCCTGAAACAGAATGCTATGGGCACCAGTGACAATCACAACAAAGTTTACTACAATAAGAGGCAAAGCCAACCGATTGGGACCAACACTCTTGATAAGAGTGCGGCCTCGAACAGCCGGGGTACAGAGTTTTTAAAGCCGATCACATCGTTTTATCATTACCTGGGAACAGAACAGAGAAACAGTTCCCAGATGAGTTAGGGACAGTTGCCAGATGAGTTAGAAACAGTTGCTGAATGAGGTGATTATTTTAGACTTTCTGCCTAAATTGCAACCAGTGGATCTCCTTGACCTTGCCTCTGATGCTCTTTTCTTTGAGCTTTTGTTTTCCTTCATAGGTAAAGCCTGATTTACAAGAGTATGAAGCGTGATTTACAAGTGTAAAGCAAGGCTGTTATCTCTTGACATTCAGTGTCAGAACAAAGCTGTTACTTTTCTAGCTACGCGTTAGCCCTACACTACAATTTAACCCTTACATTATGTCTTTGTATGTTTGTTGTAAACTGATGGTGATATTTTAAAGTCCTTTCTTGGCAATATTGTGTTGAAATCATCAGGATGGTTTTACTATTTTGTTTTAACTTGTCTGAGAATCTTTGTCTTTGTCCAATAAACATTGTAATGTGATACATAATTTCTTGTTTTTAAGATTTTTCTCTAAACAGGAATCAGGCCTAGGAGACTTGATTTTATTATAAAAAGGAAAATGATGCATTGCTTATGTGACAAGGCACACAGAAAGGGCTCATCAGGTACCAGGGATTGACCATGGATGATCAACTTCAAAACAACACCACGGTAAAACTATTAGACTTTAAAAATAAAGAAAACATCCTCAGGTGCTCTAGACAAAACTATGAAATAAGTTACAAAAGCAACAGAATTAGATAAGCACTAACATAGAAAGCAAGGCAACAGTGGAGCAGCATTTTCAAGAAACTTCGGTAAAGAAGGGCAAATCACAGATATCCTATCCAGCCAACCTCCTTTTCAGTGCTCGAGGTATAGAATGGTTCTTTTATGGCACTCTGGTGACCCTGTACTTCTCCACATGGGCCACATAGGCAAGGTTCAATGTTGTTTGACCCAAATCTTGGCTGAATATCCCCTTGGAACATGGAAAGATAGGCAGTCTTGTGAGGTGCTACTGTATGGCTATTTCTCACTGATCTCGTGTAGTAGGTTGACTGTCCTGGGGCAAACCATAAGCAGGCAGTTTCACCTGTCTCCCTGGTTCTGGTGAGACCCGGAAATTTCCACCTTGCCTCCACCCCTGTAGGATGCAACTACAAGCTATCAAACTGCTTGACAGCAATATGGAATTAGCTCCTTCACGACAGAGTGAGCCACCACTTGTGTTTTCTTGTCATTTGATCCCTCCAGTATGGTGTCCTGCTATGGGATTATAGATGCGGGGAGCTGACAACATACTACACTTGCTTATGCTGTGTGTCTAAGTAGTAACTACCTCAGTTCATTTAAGATTGTTGTCTCCTTACTGGTCAATTCTACAAAAGTGTGACAAACACAGTCTACTACTGCCTAGGGACTGCTAGACTGCATGATAAATTTGGTGCTAAGTGCAGAGGCAGTAAAGTCCCAGTACTTTCTCGGCGAAAAGACAGAAGGGGGTGCATGGGGATATGAGAAGGCTCCCCAGGATGATCTCCCCTAAGTGGTCATTATGAAAAGGAGAGTAAGGACCTTTTGATAGTCCCCATATGTTGATAGACAATTGGAGGATGAGCAGTGACAAGGAAGGATTGAAAGCAGCCACCTAAATGGTGCTTTAGCTATTACTAAGTTTGTTGAGACTGAGTGGATAACCTCTTAAAACCAAAAGCAAGTATACAGGCTGTGCTTACTTTAGTGGGACTGCTCCCCCATGGCCCCCACTCCATCCCTCTCTACCCCTCACCCTTGACCTCAGGCAATAAGAAGCCTCCTCACTGCTCCAATGGGCCTCACAGAATAGTCACACCTCCTCGCTCTCCCTGAGCTCTTTGTCAAGGAGATAAAATGGTCTCCAGGCTGCTGTGTAACCGGTCAAGTGCAAGTATTCAACTCCTTGGTCTGTGTTCCTATAAGACAGAGTGTGAATTCAACTGACAGAGTTTGGGTAAAACTTCTAAGAAAAAGAAAAAGAAATTAAAGTTAAGAGTATGGCTTCCATACCAAATCAATGTACAGTTGTGCAAATGTTTAATGGAAATCAGTGAGTTGCATGATTATACTATGAATGCTCTTAAAGTATTAATGGGGATTCTTCTGTCCAGGGCACTGTCATGTATTAAAGAAAGTGCTAATGGGACAAACTCCCATTGTAGCAAATGTAGCAAATGGTGACATTTGGCACCAGAGGATGGCTCAAAATTTAGCATGAGTAGCTAAACCCGCTGATGTCCAAAGTTTCACTGTATAAATAATGTCATACTGACTGGCAAGTCAAGAATTTTACTCTCAGTGGCTCTGACTGCAGTGTTATCAGATCTCTGCCAGGAAGAGTGACTGATATACCCCACCAATTTTCAGTAGCTTGCTTGCCAAATGAGGTTTCTTGGGACTATAGAGATAAGTCCTTCGGACAATACTTAATCCCTCTGGCAGCCAAAAGGAAAAACAGCAAAACAAAAAAACTGCTTTTTCCGCACAAAGTAAGGAACTCTTTCTATACAGAAGCCACCACTGTAAAGCTAAACTTGTAAGTCCTAACAAAGTTTGGCCTGTTTGTTTTACGGTAAAAATTGTTCTTCCACTGTCTTCTGTCCTCCATACTTTTTGATGAAAAATCTGCATTATGGATAAAATTTGAAAAGTACAGAAAGAACATTAAAGCAATAATTTCCATTGCCCCCAAACTAAACTCTCCAAAATAAACAGTATTTAATTTATGGTGAGTATAATTTCAAAAGTGATGGAATTAGAGCACTTACTAGTAGTGTTTGGCCAGAGGACCAAAGAATTCCCAAATCTCATTCTGCCAATGACCTAGGTTCCCTGGTGGGTGTGGGGTTCCTGAGGGAGATATGTATACAATGAAAAGCGGCAACATGTATATAATCACAATTTGTTATTGGTAGGGTTTATGCCCCAGTAGAGGGAATCCCAGTAAACTGGTCAATTCAAGGTCTTAGAAGATTTTCCTGCTAAGCACAAAACAACCTTAACCAAACTTCCCCAAATGAATCTGATGCTACAAGTCCTCTGAGAGGAGAGAGCCAGAAAAAAGACAAATAGATGCAGGGTTGGAGGCTCTCCTTGACACCAGCCAGGCGGCAGGTTTTGATGCTCAGATAGAAAAGGGGCAGCAGTAGCCACACCCCTTTGTATAATATTTTAATATAGTGTGTCCTCAACCATCAGACAAGGAAGCTCAGGGGTGCCTGGGTGGCTCAGTTGGTTGAGTGTCCGGCTTCGGCCAGGTCATGATCTCGTGGTTCATGATCTAGCAGTTTGTGGGTTCGAGCCCCACGTCAGGCTCTGTGCTGACAGCTCAGAGCCTGGAGCCTGCTTTGGATTCTGTATCTCCCTCTTTCTCTCCCCTCCCCTGCTCATGCTGTCTCTCTCTGTCTCTCAAAAATAAATAAACGTTAAAAAAGTTAAAAAAAAAAAAAAAGAAAGAAAAGGAAGCTCAGTATCTATCCTAATACGTGAAGAATCAGAGTATTTGCTCCCCCATTGGGTATTAAGGGTTGGGAAAGAGGGAAAAGCAGACAATTTTCCTTTTCCATATGAACCTTCCCTTTACTTTTCTGATGTCATTCCAGTAAGAGAGATATATTAGATAAGTCCTTCAAAAGGCCATTTTCCCCCTATGGTCACTCCTGTATATCATGCTGGGTCAGGAAACGGGCAACCACTGGCTCTAAGGTATGTCATTTTACTATAGCATAGTCTTCTAAAGTATGTGAGAGCATGGTATAAATTCAGTTGATCTCAGGACTACACTAAGAGATCATAACACCTTCCCATTTTACCTCCTTTTTTGAATTATAAATAGCTGCATTATGGTATGTATTACCACCTAGCTGAACATAACTCATCAGGTAATGTTATACAGTGCGCAATACATGACCAGCATAGGCCAACTATATCAATGTGAATAATGTAAGATGTGTAATTTTATTATTAAATCTTATTAATCTTTTTATTATAATTTATATTAATTTATTATTATCATTAAATTTCCTTTAGAGAAATAAAAATATAGAAAAATTACTGATCCAATAAAGCAATTTCCCTCCACTAATATCCTCATAAAACAGATAAAATGGGGGTGCCTGGTTGGCTCAGTTGGAGGAGCAAGAGACTCTTGATCTCAGGATCATCAGTTTGAGCCCACATTTGGGTGTACAAATTACTAAAAATAACAAAATAGACTTTAAAAAATAAGTAAATAAAGATAAAATAAGTCTTATCTTCCTTCAAAAAAATAAAGTGGCCATCAAAATGAAAATTAAATTATTGAAACAACTCTCTGATTTTTAAAAATCTGTTCCGCTTCCAACCACTTTTAGGTCTTCACAAGTTGAAGTGCTCATTTATTTCTGCCAACACTTCCAAAGATGGATTTAGGGACCCTCCTGTGCACAACTTTTCCAAAGTTCCTAAAGGTGAAATGTGCCCATGAAACAGCTCCATACCCACAGAATTTAGAACTGGTGAGACCACGGTAAGCAAAAAGGCAGACTTACATTTTTACTGCGACTAATCTTACCTGGAAGAAAAGGTAAATACCAGAACAGATCAATTTGAGATTCAATTCAAGATATCTGAAATACTCCCAATTCAAGATTTCTGAAATACTTCCAGTTTGTCTCTTGTGGACTTAAAGCCCATGGGGGAAATTGACTATGAAGAGGTTGCTTGATGTAAGTAAAGTTTGAAATTATGTCTAAGGGATTGATAATTTCTAGTGTTAATTTTTTTTTCAACGTTTATTTATTTTTGGGACAGAGAGAGACAGAGCATGAACGGGGGAGGGGCAGAGAGAGAGGGAGACACAGAATCGGAAACAGGCTCCAGGCTCTGAGCCATCAGCCCAGAGCCCGACTCGAACTCACGGACTGCGAGATCGTGACCTGGCTGAAGTCGGACGCTCAACCGACTGCGCCACCCAGGCGCCCCTCTAGTGTTAATTTTAAACGTGGGGGTGAGCGGGGGAAATGAAGCGTCATACAGGTGGGGGCTTATAATTGGTGCTTATAGGGTCGTGGGTAGTGTCATTGATAGTTTGAAATTCACACTCCATTTCACCTAGTAGTTCTGCTTTCTGGCATGTATCCTCAATGAATAGTTAACTCCATTTTCCCGCCAATTTGGGGGAAAATCACAGCAAAACTCCCTGCTCCCCGTGAGGGGGGGCAGCCCAGTAAGAAGAATCCCATTCCCTGACCGGGAATCGAACCCGGGCCGCGGCGGTGAAAGCGCCGAATCCTAGCCACTAGACCACCAGGGAGCTGCCAGCTGCCCCTTTTTAAGAAACACAAGTACTCTCCGCGTTAAGCGGTGGCTATTTCCTGTCTGCTCGCTCTGGGTGACTCGCACCCTCTCAACAATTATCCCCTAAGGCCGTTCCCTCTATAAAAGGTGCCCCACAACAAAGACCTTACACTGTGCGGGACAGCGATCGCACCCCGGGGCCCCGCCAGGTCCACAAGTCGCCCCGTCCCGGCCGCACCTGTGGCCGCGTGTGGACACAAGGTCGCCGCGAAGAGGCGGGAGGGGAGGCGCCCGGACTGAGACTCCGCAGTCCCCAACATCCCCCCAAAGTTTGGGACGCAGCGACAGAGGCGGCGCGGACCGAGACGGCTTTCGAGGCAGGCTCGGCGGCCCTGGACTGGACTTGGGCCCCCCCCCAGCCCGCCGCGCCTGCACTTTCCACCTACTTCGGCTGCTGCTCTGCACGCTCAGGGCCCACACAGAGTGCTCTTCGACGCCGGCCTTCCCCTCACGCCACACGCCCGCTTTGTCCGAAAATCCTGCTGCTGCTTTTGTTAATTGCCGTCTCGGAGCCACACAACCGGCTTGCTGATTCGGGCAAACGACTCTCCCGACACAGGCGGGGAGAATGACGCCATTCGCGACCCCCGCTCCACTAGGACTTCGGGGTTTGGGGCCTTTACCCTCGGGACCCGGGGCTGGGCCGCCGTTGAGGCTTTCTGGGCTCTGCCCGTGAAACTAGCCTTTTCCGGGCCCGGCCTCCAGGGTCCGGGGCAAGGCCGGGGCCCCTCGGCGCGCCGCGCCCTCTCCCTCGGTCTGCCGCGCCTCGCACCCTTGCGTGCGGCCTGCGGATGAGCCCCTCGACGGCGGCGTCGATTCAGTGTGTCCGGCGCCGGCGACGCGCAGCTGCGCGGTGCACGCGGACGCACGCGGCGAACTTGCGACCCCGACCCCGCTGCCCTCGCGGCCCCGCGGGCGTCACCCGCGGGCCGTAACGTCCCAGCCCGACTGAGCTTCCCCGACGCCCCGGAGGGAGGGACCCGGAGGAGAAGGGCAGTCTCCCCTTTCAGCCCTGTCCAGTGTTAGGCTCCCGAACCGTCGTGGAGGAGACAGAAACGGAGAGGTGGAAACAGAGCCGGGGGAGGGAGGAACTCCACGCGACCTTCCTCCTCTGCAAACAGCCCGAAGATGAAATCGGCGTCCCGTAGCTGGTGAAGGTGAGTTCCGTCGGAGGGGGGGGGGGGGGGGGGGGGGGGGGGAGAGGAGCCAAAGCCTTGGCCCGGCTCCCAGTGAGTTCCTTTTGGCCCTTGAACATCTGTCCCTGGGTTTCTTGTGGATTCCAAGGATGCACCTGGCAGGTTTATTTTTAAAGCACGTACTTTAAGATTACTTTAAAATCTTTTGGCGAAGGAAGCAGTGTCTGATGAGTTTTGGATGAGGACTTTCAGGTGTGGGGAAAACTAGCAAAAGCAACTGTGGTTGAGAATCTCACACACCCAGGAATGGCACTTCAGCCAGGTAAGTGTGTCTCTTAGGTTCTGCCCATTTTATTTTAAATGCACTGTTGGTCGAATTTCAGATGAATTTAGGACTTTCATGATTAATATTTTAATGTTAGTAGTTTTTAATTTAAATACACATTTTTAAAGTTACATAAAAAACCCATGAAGCCCGCCATTTTTACAAAAATGAGAAAGAAAGACGATGTATATAAATGAGAAAGCCTCAGAAATGAGGCCTTTAAGTATTGGTTGTTTCCACTAAAGTTTTTTTGTTGTTTGTTTTAGTGGAAAGTTCCTCTTTCCTCAAATCTGACAATTACTACCATACCCCAAATTCCTCTTTCTACAAAATCTGACAATCACTGCAAGACCCAAAATTCAACTTTCTACTTCCAACCTACTCTTCCCTACACCTTTCCTCAGCATCCTCCTCATCTTTTCTAACACAATAAAAGTCAATTCCAAAGTCAGCCTTCAACTTTAACCAACTTTAAAGTTTAACCAACTTTAACACTCAACTATCAGTCCAGTAAGTTAGAGGCCCTCCCTGGGACTTTATCTCCCTACAAAGAACAGAAAATTGCAAACCATTGTATTCGTGGTCATAAATAATAGTCATTGGCCTGGAAAATGAACTTTTTTTCCCCCCAAGAAAAATCTATATTCATGGTTAAGTGTTACAGACATTTTTTTTTTTTTTTCATCAGCTCTAAAGGTAATTGGAGATTTCTTTTTCCTGGGGGCTGTAATAGAGGATCTTTGGCTAAGGGATCAGCCACAATCTGTAAGGGCATATGTCCTACAATGAAAGGAGACAACTTAAGCAGCCACAGATCTTAATTTGCGTGGTGGCTACTTTGGTATGTATACATTTCAAAATTTATTGAGCTGTGTGAAGTCAAACCTGGAAGACTTTAAGACTTACTATTAAGCTGTTTATTACTATAAACAAGATAGTATGGGAGTGGCAGAAGGACACATTATATATAGAAATGGAACTGAATTGAAACACCTAAAATAGACCCACCCTAAAATAGACCCACCCTCTCTGGCCAAATTATTTTCCAAGGACAGATACTAAAGCAATTCAGTGGGGAAAGGAGGATCATTCCGACCAATAGTACTGAAACAACTAGAGATCTACATAGTGAAAAACCCTGCATTCCCTACCTCCCAGTATGCACAAAAGCTAATTTAAATTGGATCATAGACCAAAACATACACACTAAACTGTGAAGTTTTAGAAGAAAGTACATGAGAATCTCCTTATGACCTGGTGGTAAGCAAAGTTTTCCTAAATATTACACAAAAAGATAAGTAAAAAAGAAAAATGACAAATTAGACTTTAATAGTATTGAGTATTAAAATGATAAACTAGACTTTTAAAATATTAAAGTAATATTAGACTAGAGGCTCCTAGGTGGCTCAGTCGATTAAGTGACCTACTCTTGATGTTGGCTCAGGTCATGATCTCACAGTTCATAAGATCAAGCCCTGCATCTGGTTCTGTGCTGACAGAGTAGAGCCTGCTTGGTATTCTCTTTCTCTCTACCCCCCACCCACTCTCTCCTTCTCTAAAAATAGATAAACTTTAAAAATAAACTAACATTAGTCTAATTAAATATTAAATCAGACTTTAACATTAATATTAAAATATTGAATATTAAATTATAAAATAATTAAAATAATAATGTCTTCTCATTAAAAGATAACCATTAAGTGAAAATAAATCGCAGACTAGGAAAAAGTATTCACAAAACATATCTGACAAAGACCCTGTTCCAGAATATAAAATGACCTCCTATAATCAATATTAAAAGCTGAAGCACCCATTTTTAAAATGGGCAAAAGCTTAAATAGACACTTCAGAGAGGAAGATATAAATGGCGAGGAGCATATTAAAGAGTACTCAATATCATTAATTGCCAGGGAAATATATATTAAAACTTCACTGAGATACTTCACCCAGTAGCATGGCTAAAATTATAAAGTCTGAAAACATCCAATCTTGGTGAAGATTTTTAGTGGGAATATGTCATAACCATTTTGGTTTGACAGTTTCTTATACATTTCAACATAAATTTACATAAATATCCCTTTATTCATGTAAATTCTTCACCTAGATATTCTTCCAAGGGAATTGAAAACATATGTCCATACCAAAAAAAAAAAAAAAAAAAATGTATCAAGAATGTTCATAGTGTTTTTTGTTCACAAGAATCCAAACTAGAAACCACTCAAATGTCCATTATCAGGAACTGGTAAACAAATCATAGTATACTCATATAGTGGAACACTATTCAGCAATAAAAAGGCATGAACTATTGATATAAAAAACAGACAGAGGCGCTTGGGTGGCTCAGTTGGTTAAGTGTCTGACTTCAGCTCAGGTCATGATCTCAGGGCTCATGGGTTTGAGCCCTGTATCAGGCCCTGTGCTGACAACTCAGAGCCTGGAGCCTGCTGCAGATTCTGTGTCCCTCTCTTGCTCTGCCCCTCCCCCGATCATGCTCTGTCTCTCTCAAGAATAAACATTAAAAAAAAAATTTCACAGACATCATGCAGAACACAGCAGCATGAGTACTCCATGATTTAATTAAGGTGCAAAATATCAGAATGATGATTTTTGAAAATAGTGCAGAGGATAATGACAATGAGGATGATGATTCTACTAGATAATGACATTATTGATTGAGTAGCTGCTAAATCCAGTCACAGCCAACAATGACAGAATGAAGTAGATTACTCTTATTAGCCCCATTTTACAGCAGAAAGAATTCAGGCACATAAAGTTTAAGTTACTTTACTTAAGCTTTTCCAAGGCCACACAAGGGCTGAATCAGATTTACAAACCAGTGTCTGTGCTCTTAAGCACAGATTGATCAGATCTTTCTTCTCGGCTTTAGGTATTTCTGGTTTTCTCAGATGTAGGGAGGAGAAGAGAGAAGGAAAGAGAGGCAAAAGAAGGAATAAGGGATAGAAACACAAAGATATGTAGTCAGTGAAGAGCAGAGCAGGAAACTATTATGAATATTTTTACATCAAAGGTTTTAAAAATTTCTGGGAGGTTGGTGATCTGCAAACAAGCCAAAGATTCTTAAGCTAAAGTGATTAAATGTTGGGCTGAGGTCAGGAAATGAATCATAGATTCTAGAGCTGCAAACTAAAATATTAAAGCATCTAGGAGAAAATGTAGGAAAATATATTCACAGTCTTGGGTAGGAGAGATGTCTTAGAGTAAGATACCTTAACAGTAAAAGAAAAATAAAGAAATTAAATTTCATCAAAATTAAAAGCTTCTGCTCATCAAAAATCACCATTAGAAAGTAAAAAGGCAAGGCCTTTCTCTTTCTGCCACCTTGGAACCTTTGGAGGCCTGCTGGGAACAGGACTCCTGAAATGACAAATATGTCGGGAAGACTGTGGTCCAAAGCCATTTTTGCTGGCTATAAGCAGGGTCTCCAGAACCAGAGGGAGCATACAGCTCTTCTTAAAACTGAAGGTGTTTATGCTCAGAATGAAACTGAATTCTATCTAGGCAAGAGATATGCTTATATGTACAAAGCAAAGAACAACACAGTGACTCCTGGTGGCAAACTGAATAAAACCAGAGCAATCTGGGGAAAAGTAACTTGTGCTCATGGAAACAATGGCATGGTTCGTGCCAAATTCCGAAGCAACCTTCCTGCTAAAGCCATTGGCCACAGAATCCGTGTGATGCTGTACCCCTCAAGGATTTAAACTAACTGAAAAGTAAATAAATAAAGGTGTAGATTTGTAAAAAATAAAAAAGGAAAGAAAGGAAAGAAAGGAAAGAAAGAAAGAAAGAAAGAAAGAAAGAAAGAAAGAAAGAAAAAAAAAAGTAAAGAGGCAATCCACAGAGTGGGAGAAGATGTTTGCAATATTCTTCTCTGAACACGACTCAGATATTGAATGGGTAGAGAACTTCTAGAAATCAATAATAAAAGCCAAAACATTTAAAAATTAGCAAAACACCAGAATAGTCTTTCTTCACAATATGGACCATAAGTTCTAAATAGGCAAAAGAGATAAGAATCTTGTGCCTGGGTGGCTCAGTCACTTAAGCATCTGACTCTTGGTTTCAGCTCAGGTCACAGTCTCACAGTTCATGGGATTGAGCCCTGCCTCAGGCTCTGCACTGACAGTTGGGGAGCCTGCTTGGGATCCTCTCTCTCCCTGTCTCTCTGCCCCTCCCCAGTGCGCTCTCTCTCTCTCAAAATAAATAAATAATAAAAACGTTTAAAAAAGAAGCCAATATCATTATGTATTAGGGAAGCACAAATTAAAACCACAGTGAGATCCTCACAAGAGTATGCACTCACAAGAATTAGTAAACTTTTAAAATGGGAGAACATCAACCGCTGACAATGTACAGTAACTATATCTTGTTGCTGTTGAAAAGGTAAAATCTCACAGTCATTCCGGAAAACTGGCAGTTTTTAATAAAGTTGAATTTACATCTATCCCATGACCCAGCAATATCACTATGAAATATATACTCAGAAAATGAATGCACAAGTATATGTATAACAGCTTTGTTCACAATAGCCAAAACTAGAAATTATCCAAGTATCCATCAATGGCAGTATGGTCACACAGGAATAACACTCATCAAGAACACCATAATAATATATTCAATAGCATGAATGGATCTCAAAAAATGTTATTATCCTGCATGAAAACAAAAAAAATAGACAGACACACAAAAAAAGTATATTGTGTGAATTTTAAAAATAGTCAACACAAAACTACAGAAATCAGAACCAGAACCGTTTATATCTACTTAATTTTTTGTTGAACCATTTAAAAAAATTTTTTAAGGTTTATTTATTGTTGAGAGACAGAGCATGAGCAGGGGAGGGGCAGAAAGAGAGATACGCAGAATCTGAAGCAGGCTCCAGGCTCTGAGCTGTCAGCACAGAGCCCAACATGGGGCTCAAACTCACAAACCATGAGATCATGACCTGAGCCGAAGTTGGACACTTAACCAACTGAGCCACCCAGGTGCCCCATTTTGCTGAACCATTTTTTTTTAAATTTTTTTTAACGTTTTATTTATTTTTGAGACAGGGAGAGACAGAGCATGAACAGGGGAGGGTCAGAGAGAGGGAGACACAGAATCTGAAACAGGCTCCAGGCTCTGAGCTGTCAGCACAGAGCCCAACGCGGGGCTCAAATTCACGGACCCGTGAGATCATGACCTGAGCCGAAGTCAGACGCTTAACCGACTGAGCCACCCAGGCGCCCCTGCTGAACCATTTTAAAGTTAAGTTATATCATGATCATTGAACCTAAATACTTCAGTATGCAAATTACTTCATTGACTCCGATATTTCTTAATCCAGTCTTTCAGTCCACTTGAGTGGGGTCAGCAAACTTTTTTGTAAAGTGCCTGATAGTAAATATTTTAGGCTTTGCTGACCATATGGTCTCTTTTGCAACTGCTCAACTCTACCGTTGTAACACAAAAGCAGCCACAGATAATACATAAATGAGTAAGTATGGTCGTATTCCAATAAAACTTTGTTTACTAAACAAGTTCTGAGTGGGATTTGGCCAGCAGGCCATAGTTTAATGACCCCTGCACAAAGATCACAGTTGTTTTTCATGCTCAGAATATCACAGCTCATGCCAGGGGGAATTCCTTCAAGCTGGCTATGTCTTTTGTTGTGTTTTTTTAAGATCAGAATAGATTGTTAGTGAATCACTGGTTTCTGATCCAAGCTTTCCCATGCTTACCCTGTAATTCCCCAGCACCATTCCTGGAAAAGGTAATTTCTTTAAGAAATTTTGATTCATTTTTGGAGGGAATGGTATTAAAGATAAAAACATGGACACTATTAATAACCATGGAACTGTGGGTGATTTGCTTTTAAATCAATTCAGTTCTAAAGTAAATTGTAACTGAATGTATATATTTTACATATAGAAAATGTTCATTTAAAAATAATCGTGATTTGGGGCACCTGGCTGTTTCAGTTGGTGGAGCATCTGACTCTGATCTGGGGGTCGTAAGTTCAAGCTCCACATTGGGTATAGAGATAAAACCTTTAAAAATAACAATGATTATGCCTGTTTTGGGCCTTGTAATTCTTCTCGCTGGGACTCAAAATCTTGACTGCCATTTAACAAAGTTGCTTATCTAACTTGTGGCTAAGATGTAAATAAAGTCCTTTCAAAACAACAAAAAGAAATCAGATTTGCTTAAATGAAGGGAAAGTAGGTGGGAATCTTTTGGAAAGGGCTGTGCTGATGTTTCTGGGCTGAGGGAAATTTTGTATAGCTCTTACCTAGGTGTGGATGTGTTTACATAAAAAAATACTAAAGGACACACACACCAATTGCCAGCAGGTTTGCGCTGCGCAGTGATCGCATAACGGCTAGTGCTCTGCCTTGTGGCCGCAGCAACCTGGGCTGCAGTCCCAGTCACGGTATTGTCAGGCGTTTGTCAAAATTCATTGGGCTGTGCGTTTAAGATTTGTGCGTTTTATTCTTTGTGAATTGTACTTCAATATGTACTGTTAGCATAAAAATTGGGTGGGGAATGCCGAGAATGGCATTGAATCTAGGTTTTGTTTATTAGATTTTATTGTAAAATACCTTATCGAATACAAATTGATAAAAAGCTCATTTGTCACAGTGTCTAAAAAGGCCCCATCAACATTTGAAATATTTTAACCAGAAAAACGGTTATGACTACACCGTTACATAAGCGGAAGCTACCGACCGCGCTTTACCTTTTGTGATAGTTCTGCGCAAGCTCAGATATGGGGCATGGTTCTGGAAAACCGAATACCCGACCGCCCTTTCTCCTGCCTGCAAAGTGCTGGAGAGCCACAGCAAACCCCGATCTTAGGCCACAAATAGTGGTGAGGGAATTAAAAGAGAGGCTGGAAGATGTACCAAATTTTGTCAAGGAAAAAAAGGGACACCACATATTGCCGTGACTCGGATTCGAACCGAGGTTGCTGCGGCCACAACGCAGAGTACTAACCACTATACGATCACGGCGCGCCAGAAACCTGTGCCTTCTGAAGTGAAATAAAAAATTCTCATGTCTCAGGATCTGGCCAGTGCATCTCCACAGGTCTCTTTGTGGGGGGGGGGGGGGTCCTCCTTGTGTTCCACAACGCCTCGCCTGCTTCTTTCCCTTCTAAAATTTCCTTTTTGGCCCCGACCCGTTTCCTGCTCCCTCCCCCTGACCCCATCGGCCCCACTAAAGTTGGAACACAGTTGATTTGAGCGCTTGGAGCTCCAGCGGCACAGATGGTGCACTGTAGGCCCCTCCATTGCCCAGCCCATGGGATGTTGCAGGCTTCGAAATCAATTCACCAAACTAAAATCTTTTGAAAAGAATTTCCCCTTTTTAAAAACACTTCTATTTCTGCTCTCAGAGTTCCTCAAAGGACAAAAAGCTTAAAGGCGACAATGTATGGGAATAAACGATGACCAAATGAGAAAAGCAAAAGGCTATTTATACGCCTTGCAAGGGCGTCAGCCATGGTCACTTGCGTTTTAAAAGAAACGAAGGCATCGGGAGCCGTGGGAAAGGTTTATAGTAGAACGGGGGAGACTTAAGGTGTGCCATCTTTGGAAGCTGTTGGCGTAGAAAACTAGGCGGTTAACTAGAAGCTGAACATCCTGAATAACTGGATATTCAGACTCTCCAATGCATTATTAATTCAACAAGTCCTAATTGAGTGTCCTGGGCATTCAGCTTCCCTTGGGATTCGCTCGACTCAGGCTGGGGGTAGAAGAATAGAGGAGGGGTCGCAGTCCCCGGGGTCTCTGGAGGTTCTGGATTCTGTGATTGGTGAGGGGACAGGGCGGGGCTAAGCCATTTGGTTGTGCTAGTTTCAGAATCACTCAATGTACCGGTTTCAAACATGACGAACGACTCGATTTTTCACTCTAATCTTCAGTTTTTCGAGGCTTTGGAGCCTGCCCAATCTCTTGAGTAAGAGATCACTCTATTTTAATGAAACCAAAGTGTAGTGTCTCTGTGGCACAGTCGGTTAGCGCTTTCGGCTGTTAACCAGGAGGTTGGTGGTTCAAGCCCACCCAGGGACATAATGGGTATTTTTACAGCAGCAATTTGGTTCTCTCAGATTCACTCTGGTAAAGGACAAGATACTTGCTTTCCCTTACTTTCAAGTGACATAATGGCCCCTTTCCGCGCTTCCATGACCTCCCAGAAAATCTGCCTGGAAGAGACACTGCATTTCTAAAAACAGGGAACAAGAGAGGCCTGATGCAATCTCTCCTCGAGAGGGTGTGTTCTGGGATGAAGTCATGTTTCTTTGGGCTAGTAGCAAATTTTACATACTTCAATTTTTCAAATGTGTACTAGTGTCTTGCAGGATATGTGTGGGTTTAATAACTGCTCAATAATGCTAGAGTCATTGGCACAAGCACAGACACTCAGATCAATGGAACAGAATAGAGAACCCAGAAATGGACCCACAAACATATGTCCAACTAATCTTTGACAAAGCAGGAAAGAATATCCAATGGAATAAAGACAGTCTCTTCTAGTGGTGCTGGGAAAACTGGACAGTGACATGCAGAAGAATGAACCTGGACGACTTTCTTACACCATACACAAAAACAAACTCAAAATGGATGAAAGACCTCAATGTAAGACAGGAAGCCATCAATATCCTCGAGAAAGCAAGCAAAAAACCTCTTTGATCTTGGCCACAGCAACTTCTTACTCAACACACCTCCAGAGGCAAGGGAAACAAAAGCAAAAATGAACTATTGGGACCTCATCAAAATAAAAATCTTCTGCACAGCAAAGGAAACAATCAGCAAAACTAAAAGGCAACCGACAGAATAGGAGAAGATATTTGCAAATGACATATCAGATAAAGGGTTTGTATCCAAAATCTACAAAGAACTTATCAAACTCAACACCCAAAAACCAAATAATCCAGTGAAGAAATGGGCAAAAGACATAAATAGACACTTCTCCAAAGAAGACATCCAGATGGCCAACCAACACATGAAAAAATGCTCAACATCACTCATCATCAGGGAAATACAAATCAAAACCACAATGAGATACCACCTCACACCTGTCAGCATGGCTAACGTTAACAATTCAGGCAACAACAGATGTTGGCGAGGATGCAGAGAAAGAAGATCTCTTCTGCATTGTTGGTGGGAATGCAAACTGGCGCAGCCACTCTGGAAAACAGTATGGAGGTTCCTCAAAAAACTAAAAACAGAACTACCCTACGACTCAGCAATTGCCCTACTAGGCATTTATCCAAGGGATACAGGTGTGCTGTTTCTAAGGGACACATGCACCCCCATGTTTATAGCAGCACTATCAACAATAGCCAAAGTATGGAAAGAGCCCAAATGTCCATCAATGGATGAATGGATAAAGAAGATGTGGTATATATATATATATACACACACAATGGAGTATTACTCAGCAATCAAAAAGAATGAAATCTTGCCATTTACGACTACATGGATGGAACTAGAGGGTATTATGCTAAGTGAAATTAGAGAAAGACAAAACTCGTATGACTTCACTCGTATGAGGACTTTAAGAAACAAAACAGCTGAACATAAGGGAAGAGAAGCAAAAATAATATAAAAACAGGGAGGGGGACAAAACAGAAGAGACTCATAAATATGGAGAACAAACTGAGGGTTGCTGGAGGGGTTGTGGGAGGGGGGATGGGCTGAATGGGTAAGGGGCACTAAGGAATCTACTCCTGAAATCATTGTTGCACTATATTCTAACTAATTTGGATGTAAATTTTAAAAAATAAAACAAGTTTAAAAAGTGCTAGAGTCATGATCATTATTATTTCCTGCATTATTTTTAATGAAGGCATTTCTTTGTACCAATTACTTAGCCTTTTACATGCTGTTTTTTCAAGTAAATTGGTCTCGTGATAATCTAATAATTCTGCAGTCATCATCCTTGTACTCATATTTTTTGCCACTTGTACAAGTATTTCTATAGGATAGAGTCCTGTAAATGCAATTGCTCTATCATAGTGGTTACAATATATATGTTTCTTAATGTAAATCATAAATCCTGTAAATTTGCCTTCCACTGGAGTGGTACCAATTTATCGTTCATTTTATTTTTCTAACTAGGAGAATTCTTTTCCTCGTACTCTTGCTAGCACAACAAATTTCCATAAATGTATCCATGATAATCTAATAAGGGGAGTGTTGTCCTCTGACTTAACTAAGGCGGAGGTACAAAGATGACATGATGGGCATTAAGCAGTAGGATATCTGCACCTGCTCCTCGACTACACTGCCAAGACATTTTTGTAAAACTGTAATTGATTTCTGTGGTGACCTCGTCAACCAGAGCCAGAGAAGACTGGCCAAGGTGGAGAAAAAACTCACTGGTCCCAAATATTTGTTCCTCTTCCCCTTTCTCTAGAAATAGCAAGGGTGAGGGGCGCCTGGGTGGCGCAGTCGGTTAAGCGTCCGACTTCAGCCGGGTCACGATCTCGCGGTCCCTGAGTTCGAGCCCCGCGTCGGGCTCTGGGCTGATGGCTCAGAGCCTGGAGCCTGTTTCCAATTCTGTGTCTCCCTCTCTCTCTGCCCCTCCCCCGTTCATGCTCTGTCTCTCTCTGTCCCAAAAATAAATAAACGTTAAAAAAAAAAAAAAAAGAAAAAGAAATAGCAAGGGTGAAAGAGTAGGTTGTCTATATTAGTCAGGATTCTCCAGATAAAATGAATCAATATAGAACTAATATAGACAACATACTAATTCATCCTTGGCCCTTCAGATAGATAGACAGGTAAGTGAGACTCATTTTAAGGAACTGGATCACAGGACTATGGAGGCTTTACCCTTGCAAAGTAGGATGGCAGGCTGGAGACCCACAAAAGGCTACAGTTTGGCTCCATAGGCTTTCTGCAGACAAAATTTTCTCTTCTTTCAGAAAGATTAGTCTTTGTCTACTAAGGCCTTGAACTGATTGGATGAAGCCCACTCACATTATGGAGGGCAATCTGCTTTAGTCAAAGTCTACCGATTTACCTGTTAATCTCATCTGAAAACACCTTTACAGGAACATCAAGAATATTGTTTGGCCAAATATCTAGGTGCTGAGACCTAGCTAAATTGACATAAAAAATTAACCATCGCCTCTGCTATATTTTTCCTTAATAGTTTTTGGCACCTATTTCCACAAAAATTCACACACCTGAGACACATCATTGTAGCCAGGAGAATCCTGCACCTGACCGGGGCACCTTGTGTTAGAGGTTGATTTTTCTGTCGAATCTCAGGAGCAGAAATTGAGCTCTATGACTTTTATATACTACTACAAGTAATTCTTGGACAAGTCTTTTTCTCTAGCATTTGTACATTTTCAATCATTTTCTCCCGCCAGTGGTATCAAAGTGGAATTCTGGTTTTGCTTTTATAAAATAAACATCCAGAGATGATCTCTGTTGGGTGGTGGTTCACAAGGATCCACTCTCTGTTAGACAGTAAATGACAGATAATCTAACCTGCAAGTCTTTTTTGATTGGCTATTTGTCCTGAGGGTTTTGGTATTTCCTGGTGTGTGAGTCTGCAGTGCTGAGAATTTGTTCACACCTTATCTAACACTAGATAAAATTCTTTGGACCCCAAAGTCAATGCTATGTATAACAAGAATTATCTCCATGCACAGTAATTCTCCCTAAGAACTCTTAACTTTAATAAATTGCTCTACATAATGGAGATCTTAGAAAAGAAAGTTAACTGAATTTCTGGTATCTGTTAGTCTGTTTTTTTTCTTAGTATATACTGAACTTACTAAATGGTAGAATAATTTCACAACTATTTAAATCAGGCTAGAAAAAGGAGGGAAAAGACATTTATGTCATTACAATTAGACAATTAAATGAACAAATAGGGCTTCTGACAATTATATAAAGCAAGATTTAATAATTTCTAGAACTGTTAACTAGTTCATTCTTTTATTAAGAGAGAGAGAGAAAATCCTTTTACAATGGAATTTTAAAAATGGATAAAATTCAGTGACCACAATGCAAAAGATTCTGAGAGGGTCCTGCTGAACTGAAAAGGGTATCACAAAATTACTAAGATTTTCAGCAATGAGTCTTCTCCAAACACAATTATTTCCTTTTATTTTCCTTGCAAACAATTATTTCCTTTTATTTTCCTCACTGATAAGCATTTTTAATAAATATCATTGCCCCTTTTTCTTTAAATAGTGTTATTGCTTTCTGTAATTAGTTCTTTTAGAATACCCAGTAGTTGTAGGAGTTTTTTCCATTATACAAATATAAACTGCTTTCTAAGAAAACAAATTGGTATAATTTGTTTTCTTCTGGAGGATATAGACAAATTAGGTCTCTAGCAATTTGAAGGACTGCCCAGAGTGGTTTATATAACTTATATGAATTGAAATAATAACTTATATGAATTGAAAATAAGAGAAATTAAGTATTTCAACCAAAAAAAATTTTACGGTTCTTAAATTTTCAGAGAGTACTGGGCTCCTTTCAATTTTCACAGGCAACTGTTTTGTGCTTTTTCTATGTGATTCCCTGACATTATTCTTTTTAAGTAATCAAATGACTTTCCCCTGCTCACCACATCAAAATGCTACCTGGACCATGGTCACGTGGCCATTCTTACTATTATTACTACTACTACAAATTTTTTTTTTTAAAAAGGCAGTCTCTCATATTTTATTAAGAACCTAACATGCTAAGGATCTGATCCAAGATTCTGAATTTCACCAGTTTGTAATGTATGAGAATTTCTATTCTGGCTTGTTGTTCTTAAACTAGAAACATGTGGTGTATAACTTACCACCGACTTTCATTCAAATAACAAAACAGCTCAAGTTTTAGATACTCCACAGATTAGCAAAAATGTGCTACCTAGAGTAGATCAGAGTAGTTAAGTAGTTAGTGTTTACTGGCCAGCCATACAAAAGCTGATTTAAGATTTTGAAGTGAGGATTTTTAAAAAGTTCACCTGTTAGCTAAGGTTGACCAAAGTGATTCTTGAGCCTTATTATCCTATTTAGGCCAAGGCTGACTATAAAATTGGGTATGAAGTGGATTCCATACTTCTTATGATCTCATACTTTTTCTGGTCTTCTTCCACTAATATTCATGTGTTTAAATGTTGGTACAGAACCATTATCCTGTGGTAATATCCAATTGGTGTATCAAAAAGAGCCTGAGGCTCCCATGGTCAAATTGGCTCCATTTGAAACAGAATTTTGACCAAATGGTAGCTCAAAAATTCTGAAAAGGAAAAGATTCAAATCTGGTTTCAAATACAGAGGTTCCAACAGATGGACACTGGCAGAGATAACTTGTCATGTACAGTTTTTAGCTAAACTTTCAATGCTATCCAGAAAACCTCCACATCACTGAAATCGGTTTCCTTCATAACCCAGTGAAATTGCTCCCAGGGCAGATTGCTTAACCTGTCCTTCTAGAGATTCCATAATATCAGCTTATGAAAAGCAAAAGAAAGAAAAAAAGTAAAAAGAGAGAGATCCATTATTCCCTGATTGTGTTTCTTTTCTCTCCTCACACCTATTTTGTTTTAATTAAATTTTCTGGAGGGAGGCTTTACTTAAAGATCAACAGTTCCCTCTCATATGTAAGGGTGAATTATGTACTGATAATTGCCTTGTTCACTTCAGGTGGGAGTGTAATTTGGCACAACAGCTTTGGAAAATTATTTGGCAGTGTCTACTAAAGGCAACTGCAGATATAAGCATAGAAATGGATATAAATATAGATAGGAAAATAGGCATATATGTATATATTCTGTGAACCAACAATGCCAATTTTAGCTAAATAGCCTAGAACCATGCTGCTAACCTGGTAAACACTAGCTGCATAGAGCTGTTGACCACTATGGCTAGTGCCATATGTTGACATGGTAATATTTTGGATTATATTAAGCTAAATTATATTGTTAAAATCATTTCACCTATTTCTTTTTACTTTTTTAATGTGGCTACTAGAAAATGTAAAATTACATTTGTGGCTAGCATTAAACTTCTTTTATATGTATATTTTTTAATTTACATCCAAGTTAGCATATAATGCAACAGTGACTTCAGGGGTAGATTCCTTAGTGCCCCTTACCCATTTAGCCCATCCCCCCTCCCACAGCCCCTCCTGTAACCCTGTTTGTTCTCCATGTTTAAGAATCTCTTCTGTTTTGTCCCCCTCCCTGTTTTTATGTTATTTTTGCTTCCCTTTCCTTGTGTTCATCTGTTCTGTGTCTTAAAGTCCATATATGAGTGAAGTCATATGATTTTTGTCTTTCTCTGACTAATTTCACTTAGCATAATACCCTCTAGTTCCATCCACGTAGTTGCAAATGGTAGCATTAAATTTCTATGGGACAACACTGCTTTAGAGAGAGGTGTGCATATGTTCACCAAAAGACATGTAAATAATGTTTATAATTGCTTTATTCTAAATGACTCTAACGTGGAAACAACTCAAATGTCCAACAACAGCAGACTAAATATATTGTGATGTAGTTATATGATGGAACACACAGCAGTAAAAACTTATGAAAAAACATGGATGTATGTTAACTAGAATTTAAATTTTTAAAAAATGGATGTATCTATACCATAGTTTACAGTGAACAAGTCAGATTATCCCTGCCGCATGAAAAAGGCCCTGGAGTATTTGCTTTCTGATTGCATTTACATGAAAGCAAAGAATAAGGAAAACTATGGTGATAGACATTTAAGGAAGGCTAACCCTGTGGAATGTTGCCTGAGAAGAGGCACGAGGAAGCTTTCCACAGTCTGAAAATATAATGTACCTTAGTCTAGGTAGTGGTTTACTCAGGTGGGTTTACTTTAATTAATAAAGTAACTTTTAACTGCACACTTAGTGTACTTTACATTTGTTCTAAGTAAAAATAATTAAAAGGCTGCTTGATTAACTAAGGTTTGCCAAACTGATACTGAAATTTATTCTCCTAGGTAAGCCTAGGCTAGGATGCAAATTAGGTTCACCTTAGGAAACTAGAAAAAGAACAAATTAAATTGTAGGTAGGCAAAAGAAAAATAATAAACATCAGAGCAGAAGTCAATGAAATTGAAAACAGGAAGACAGAGAAAAGCAACAAAGCTAAAAGCTGGCTCTTTGAAAAGATCAATAAAATTGATAAACCTCCAACCAAGCTACTAACTGATAAAAACAAAAAAGAGAAAAGGTACAAATTATTACTATAAGAAATGAAAGATATGGGGAGTCTGGGTGGCTCAGTCAACTAAGCATCCAACTTCGGATCAGGTCATGATCTTGAGGTTAGTGGTTTGGACCCCCACATTGGACTCTGCACTGACAGCTCATAGCCTGGAGCCTGCTTCAGATTCTTTTGTCTCCCTCTCTCTCTGCCCCTCCCCCACTTGTGTGTTGTTTTTTTCTCTCTCACTCAAGAATAAAAACATAAACATTTAAAAATTTAAAAATGAAATGAAAGAGGCCATCAGTACTGATCCCATGGATGTTAAAAGGGTAATAAAGGAATATTATAAAAAACTCTGTGCCTACAAATGTGATCACTTAGGTGAACTGGACCAATTCCTTGAAAGACACAACCTACCAAACTCACACAAGGAGAAATAGATAATCTGAACAGACATATATCTATTAAGGAAATTGAATCAACAATTAATAACCTCCCAGAACACAAAGTAGGTTCGAAGTATTCCCTGTGACATTTTGGGTGCTCTCATACTTTTGGCTTTCTACTTATTTGACAACATTTTGATGATGGTCTCCCTTTTTTGAGGAAACGTGAGATTCACAGTCCCTTATTTACTACTAATATTTAAATATTTTTATATTAATCTCTGTACATCATATTCTAAGATTGACACACTTCCATGGAAAATTCAGCCCCTGAGCCACTGGAAGACAGGTACAATTTAGTCTTTAAAGTCAGTTCCCAGTCAGTGTATGGTTAATAAACCTGTTTTAATTCTGTGTCTAAACCTCTGCTTCTGCATTCTCCTCCTTGTGCTTCACCTCCCACTTCTGAGAGGTCTTGGAGATCCATTTTGCTTTTGTTTTGCTCCGGGATACCCTTTTGCTCTCAGGACGTAACTTGGGGCATGAAGGGGGGAGATAGCATGTAGAGTCAAAGCCAGAGCTTTTCTGGGCTTAGCCATTTGGCTCCCGTTAAAGGTTGAGGCCTCTCTATCACCATTCAAGTCCTACCACAAAACTTCATCCTTCTGTGTCCTCTAAGGACATTGTTTCTGTGACTTCCATTCTTATACTGCAATCTCATCTGTGCAATAGAGAAATTAGCTTTGCAAAATTCAGTAATTTGATCACCCCAGCGTGGCTCTAGGCTCCTCTGATGGCTGTCTCTGCGCACTCCTCGAGGGAGTGCTTGTGGAGGCTCCTGGGCTCTGCTTCAATGCTAACCCCTCGGCCTCCCCAGAAAAGACCCCTTTCGGGTCCTGACCAGAGACTGATGGAAAATGTTCTCTCTTCTTCCTCTCTAACTGTGAACACTCATTTCAATGTTGTCATACACTGTAGTTCAACATCCATTTTAAATCTCAGAGGACATGAATTTGGGGGCTTTGGCATCTGATGGTTTGGTTTGATCTTGCCACTTCCACTAGCTCTGGCCTGTCAGTCAAATTTTGAGTTTTTACATTCCAGCTTCCTCCTCTGTAACAACAGAGATAACATTTACGTTGAATTGCTGCTACGAGAATTAAATTGCCTATTATACTTTATGCCAATTTACTTTTACTATTTAACTTGCATTTTTAACTATTTTAATATTTTACTATAATCACACTGTTCTGTTTCCTTTGTCTTTATTTTTTCAGTTACATCCTGCTTAAGACGATTCATTCTGGTATTTCAGCTATGGTAGTGACAAAATTAATTTTAAAAAGAATCTTTCCTTAAAAAAAAAGGTGACTCAATATAAAGAAGACATTAGGTTATCAGTGGTAAAGGAACATGGATATGGCCAAATATTAAAGTGTTATTCCATGAAGTTTCAAAAACATGATTTGGGCTCATTTTTATGGGATATCCTCCCTCCCTCTTGTCACTCCAGGCGCACTCCTTCTTGCCCTAAGTCAGGAAGGTGCGAGTTGGCTCAGTTGTCTCCTCCATACAGTCACTTTTTCCTTTGTGCCCCTCAAGGGAACTCTCTGTTCGGACCATTAGGAAATATCAAGGTCCCTAAATACTTCCAGTTGGGAGATGTGATTCCTTCATCCCTAGAACCATGGAGTCTGTTTCTGGGGAGGACTAAATCGTTTTGTTCTTTCTCTTCTTCATTTCGTCCATAGTTGCCAGTGTTAAAAGTAGGCCTTACTTTTAACCTTCTCTTTCTTTTCAACATCAGGGAGGCTGAGCCAGGAGGGGACGGCAAATCTTGGTGAAAGCTTCTCAGTGCGCGCTGGCAGGCTGGCCAAACACGAGGGCTCTGGAGGCAAACTGCCTGGCCCTGAGTGCTGGCCCTCCCCATCACAGGGCTGGGCCCCTTGGAAAGTCAGACCAGCCTTTCAGTGCCTGAGTGTCCTCACCTGCAAGCAGGGGTGCTGATAACCTACACTGTCTCGGGGTTGTTATGGGGACTATATCAGTTATGCTCAGTACAGCACCGAGGAACTGCATGCTGCTCACACGGTGACGCTCGCTCGGAGAAAACTGCCAGTATCATTGTAACTAAGACTTCCGTTTTCACTTCTAACTGCACCACTGCTGACTTTCAGCATTCCCCAGAATAAATGAGGAGTGTTAAATGGTTCACTTGGGCTCTTCTCGTCCGTATTAGTGACCAACACCTGGAAAACTGGTTGCTTGATAATTTCCATGGTGAGTTAACTGATGAGACAGCACAGCAGGTAAATGGATCCAACTTGATCAAATTCTCGGACCTTGGACAGGCGTGATGAGTGTTCAGCTCATGGTAGACAATCTTTTGCACCTGCTTCTAGCAAGAGCTTTTAATAGCCAGTCAGACTTATCCCAAATATAATAAGAAAAGTCCCAACTATGTACCAGTAACCTATTCCTTTTGTTGTTGTTGCTTTTAAGAAATCAAAGTAGGAAAATTTAATTTACCTGGAATTTGTAGATTTCCTCTTTCAGTTATGATGGCGTATCTGCAGTAAACCAGCACAGACACTGAAAACAGTAGATCAAATCTGGTTTAAAGGAATTGTTTGAAGTCTTTGGAAGGCTACCAATGCAACTAGGACACACAGAGCCAGCTCAAGAGAGAGAAAGGGAGAGAGAGAGAAGCTCATTGGAATGAAACTAATTTTCTGCCTTTTCCCCTCAGGCATTGGCCATTTCTTGGCATAGGACCCAGAGACTGAGAAGCTGGGGAGAAGGCAGCTACTAAGAATCAGAAAAAATAGCAGCACTTTAATCCATGAGGAGGGGAAGAGGGAGCCATAGAGGGGGTTGGAGAGATTTGTGGGGCTGTCCAGGTATTCAGACTTGAGGAGTCAAGATCCTGGAGTGCATTGGGATGTGAACCAGATAATTGGAAAGGGTTTGCCCTTGTTAACCTTAAAAATAAAACTGCCAGTGGGGCGCCTGGGTGGCGCAGTCGGTTAAGCGTCCAACTTCAGCCAGGTCACGATCTCGCGGTCCGTGAGTTCGAGCCCCGCGTCAGGCTCTGGGCTGATAGCTCAGAACCTGGAGCCTGCTTCGGATTCTGTGTCTCCCTCTCTCTCTGCCCCTCCCCCGTTCATGCTCTGTCTCTCTCTGTCCCAAAAATAAATAAACGTTTGGAAAAAAAAAATTTTAAAAAAAAAATAAATAAATAAATAAAACTGCCAGTTATTTTACCAGCAAAAAACATGTTTTTTCAAGAACAGTAGAGAATTGCAATAGGTAAGCTATAGCAAAACCATAGGCAAGTCCACTCAACAAAGGAGAAGGGTCTTTTATAAAGTGAAAGGGGAAGTTAGGTAGGTGTTACAAACAAAAAATCTATTGGAGTAAACTGGGGGTTCAAAGTATAGTGGCTTTTCATTGGCTGAGTTGTGACTGTTTCTCATTAGCTGGGCTACTGCTGGGGGAGGAGGAAAGCCTTTCTTCCTCCTGCTGGAATAGTAAAGTAATATCCACTTGCAAGGTCTGTCTCATCCTTTTGGTATGGCAATTTGTGACAGCTCCCCCTACCAAATCTCCCATCTTCACCTTAGCCAGGTTTCAAGTTACTAATTTTCACACCCTCAAGGCATTTGCAAATTCTGCTATAGACAGTCAAGAAGCTATGAAGGCAAGCAGAGTACCGCTGAAAGAAGAGCAGTTTTCAGTGGTACATGGTGCAAAGGAGATAGATATGAATTGAAGTTCAGGTCTCCCCAAAGAGAAGGTACTGCTCAGATGGCAGCCCTAAAGATCTACCACCTAGGAATGTAGACAAAACCAGATATAGGCTGAAACTTCCAAGCAGTGCAAACTGTCAAATAGCTTAATTATGGAATGGATTGAGGTGATCTGCCTCTCTATAATCTCTCCCAAAAAGTAACATTATCCAAAGACTCCATGGTTCTTCATACATCAGGACCATCACTCAATCACATTTTTCAGGCATACAAAGAGATGAACAAGAGGGGGATGGCAGGAAAGCAAACAATAGAGACTGATTCACAACATGATTGAACTATTGGACTTACCAGATAGGAACACTCAAATATATATGTTTTAGGCATTCAAGGACATAGATGACAAAATGGAAACTTACATTTGAGATTAGGAATCTACTGAAAACTCAAATGGAAATCCTAGAACAAAAATATGTGATAACTAATTTTAAAAAGCAACATATGGTTGGGGCAGCTGGGTGGCTCAGTTGGTTAAGTGTCCAACTCTTGATTTTGGCTCAGGTCATGATCTCCCAGTTTGTGGAGTTGAGCCCCACAGCAGGCCCTGCATGGGGCTTCTCACTAAGAGTATGGAGCCTGCCTGGGATTCTCTCTCACCTTCTGTCTCTGCCCTTTATCTGCTGTCTCTCTCTCTCTCTCTCAAAATAAATAAATAAAAACTTAAAAAAAAAAAAAAGTAACATAGTTTTATTTTTTTTTATTTTTTTTATATGAAATTTATTGACAAATTAGTTTCCATACAACACCCAGTGCTCATCCCAAAAGGTGCTCTCCTCAATACCCATCACCCACCCTCTCCTCCCTCCCACCCCCGAAAGTAACATAGTTTTAACAGCAGTTTGGACCCAGTTGAAATATATTAGTAATTGAAATAATAAGTATAAAATACCTAGTTGAAGTATAAAGAGCTAAAAGGAAAGGAACTTCAGAGCTTCAGAGGGGAGAGTTTTTAAAAAGTGTAAGTCATGTTTTTAAAGGGCTAACGTATCTGTATTTGAAGTTTCACGTTAAAGGAGATTGAAATTGGGTTGAAATCAATTTTGTAAAATGTAATGGCCAATTAAAAAATAACTGATGAACTATCAAGCCAAATGTACAAGAAATTCTGTCAACTCCAAACAAAATTAAAGACAAGAGAACTGTATCCAGGCATGTGATTGTAAAACTACTGAAAATCAAAGGCAAACAAAATCTAGAAACACCTGGAAGAAAACAACTCATGTTATATTCATTATTAAAGGGCTAAAATACTATAATTTTCAATCTGCATTTAATCCCTGGCAAAATATCTTGCAAAGTGAAGGTGAAATAAAGGCTTTTCCAGATAAGCAGAATACCTTCAGTAAAGGAAATTCAGAAGATCATTCTTCAGGCAGAAATGATCCCAAGGGAACATGGAAAATGAAAGAAGGAATGAAAAGCAATGGATATGTAAAATATGTGATTAAATCAAATAAATATAACTGTCCCAAGCAAAAATAATGACTGTGTGATTTGAACATATTTTGAAATATAATGAATGATAAAAACTCAAAAGGCAGGAGAGTAAATGGAATTAGTATTAGTAAAGCCCTACTGTTGCCCACTGAACTGGGGAGACCCAGGGCCCTGGGGCCCTGTCCCAGCCAGTCCCAAAGGTGTGAAGGTTCTTGGTCTTGTCTCGAGAAAGAATTTAAGAACAGACATGCAACACAGCAGATGTGCAACACAAGTGGTAATGATTATTAAAGCGAAAAATGCACTCTCAAGATATGAGATATGAGAGCAGGTGAGCTAAAGAAGGAGGGAGGGAGAGGGGTTGTGTTTCTATTTTTTATTGACAGTTGTTAACTAGGGGATGGACTATTGTTGGGGCAGGGATTTCTTAGAAGCAGAGTTTCTCACCTTTTCTTCCTTATTTGGTCAGAGGTTTCCCATCCTGGCACCCACCATCTGGGGCCTGTCTGGTTTGATCTGGCTTCTTGTGGAGTGGCGCCAGGCACGACAGGCCTAGCTGACCATGACTTCCTCTTTGCTGGCTTCCAGATCAGAGCCTAACTTAACTGCCTGCTCTAACACTAGCATAGTTTAGAAAGTACAGAAGTTCTAATTTATATTAGAGTCTTTCATTTAGATTTTACAGAACACATAAAAGTAAAATAATGTGTATCAGAATGAAACTAAACGCTGAACAATTATTTTTATGTAATTCCAACAGTTTAAAAAATATACATAATCTTGTTTTTATGCTAACAATATGTTATTGTGATACAATTTACAAACAACGCACATATATAAAGTGTACAGTTTAATGAATCTCGACAAATGTATACACCCTTGTAACCATTAGCCAGACCAAACTTTATAGAACATTAGCTCAAGAAGTTTCCCTCATGTAAGCTTCCAATCAAAATACCCCAGAGAAGCTACAACTCTTCTGATTCCTATGACTACAACTTAGTTTTGTCTGTTCTGCCTTTTCTGGGACTTCTTGTAACTGGAATCATACATGAGTAACACACAGGAACACTAAAATAGCTATGTTTTAGATATTTAAAAACATCCTTTTGCAGAGGCATCTTTTGCTGAACATACTGTTTCCATGTTATCCATGTTATTGTCAGCATTTGTCATTTGGTCATTTGTATTGCTGAGTAGTGATCCAGAGAGTATAAAACTTTATCAGTTCTGGGGTGCCTGGGTGGCTCAGTCAGTTAAGCTCAGGTCACAATCTCGTACTTTGTGAGTTCAAGCCCTACTTTGGGCTCTGTGCTGACAGCTCAGAACCTGGGGCCTGCTTTGGGTTCTGTGTCTCCCACTGTCTCTGCCCCTTCCCTGCTAGTGCTCTGTCTCTCTCTCACTCTCAAAAAAATGAATAAAACACTAAAAAAAAATTTTTTTAAGTTTATCAGTTCCCCTGTTGGTAGACATTTGGGTTGTTTTTAGTTTTTGCCCAGTATGAATAATACTGCAATAATCATTTTCTGGAATCTTTTTGGATGCATACATTCATTTCTCTTGGGAAATAAATAGGAGTACTATTATTGCTGGATCATAGGGTTAAGTGTATGTTTAACTTTATGAACTCCCCAAAAGCTTTCCAAAGTGGTTGTGCTAGTTTACAGTCCAACTAACACCATACAGCAGTATCATTACACAGTCTACAAGGAGTTGGGGGAGGATTGGGCAACAATAACAACTTTCAAAATTAGTCTTTCCAGACGACCTTTCTTCATATTCTTCCAAATCCTTTGAAGGATGTGTAGAGATGGCCATGGTCACACCAACGGGTTTTGCTACCAGCCTATCTAAGCCTGACAGCAGAGCCATAGTAACCAAGGCAACCCAAGTATTAGGCTCTTAAACCCTCGATGGGAATCTGTCAGTAGTATGGTGCAGCCAACAAGCACCAGCTCTCAAGGTAGCTGTTAAATTCACAGGATTTTGTCATCATTAAAAATTAAAGTATAGGGACACCTGGGTGGCTCAGTTGGTTAAGTGTCCAACTTCAGCTCAGGTCATGATCTTGCAGTTTGTAGTTTTGAGCCCCACATCAGGCTCTGTGCTGACAGCTCAGAGCCTGGAGCTTGCTTCAGATTCTGTGTCTCCCTCTCTCTGCCCATCCCCCGCTTGCACTCTGTCTCTCTCTCAAATATAAATAAACATTAAAAAAAATAGGGGCGCCTGGGTGGCTCAGTCGGTTGGGCGTCCGACTTCAGCTCAGGTCATGATCTCACGTTCGTGAGTTCGAGCCCCGCGTGGGGCTCTGGGCTGATGGCTCAGAGCCTGGAGCCTGCTTCTGATTCTGTGTCTCCCTCTCTCTCTGACCCTCCCCCATTTATGCTCTGTCTCTCTCTGTCTCAAAAATAAATAAACATTAAAAAAAATAATAATAATGAAGTGTTTTAACTTACAATTAAATAAATTATAACAAAAACAAAGTAATAAATATCCAGAACACATCACTTCCTAATTATTTCACAACATTTTACTATTATCTATGCTCTTGGGGTTCTTTATGTGTATTATATATTTTAATTAAATTAATTAAATTAATTTTTTAAATTTAACATAAAATTTGCCATCTTAAAAAAACTTACCATCTTCATCATTTTTAAGTGTACAGTTCAGTGGCATTAAGTGTGTTCACATTATTATGCTACCATCACCACCATCCATCCATAGAACTTTTTTCCTCTTTTAGCAAACCTAAATTCTGTTGCTAGTAAACAATGACTTCCCATTTCCCCCTGCCCAGCCGAATAAACAACATTCCTAAGTTTGAGCCCCACATCCAGCTCCAATGCTGACAGCTCAGGGCCTAGAGTCTGCTTCAGATTCTGTGTCTCCCTTTCTCTGTCTCTCCCCTACTTACACTCTGTCTCTCTTTGTGTGTCTCAAAAATAAATAAACATTAAAAAAATCTTTTTTAATTACTTCCTGTTAAATAAAACCCCCACATGTTCTCCTACTGCAAGTGAAAGAAATTTAACATTGCACTAAGATATATTAATTTTTATGGGGTTAAAAAGTAAGACATCATTATTCTAAATTTATTAGTTATACTTAGTTTTTGGTCACTATTCCCTTGAAAGGATCTAGGGGGTAAAATTTCGACAGTTCCCAAAGAGGAACAGTAAAAATCACTAGAGGCTTTTAAAAATTCATGCATGAAGAGCCACAGAATTGTTTTTATTGAAACTATCTTCAAGAAAGTAAGGGTGTTGGGGCGCCTGGGTGGCTCAGTCGATTGAGCGTCCAACTTCGGCTCAGGTCATGATCTCACGGTCCGTGAGTTCGAGCCCTGCGTCGGGCTCTGTGCTGACAGCTCAGAGCCTCGAGCCTGCTTCCAATTCTGTGTCTCCCACTCTCTCTGACCCTCCCCCATTCATGCTCTGTCTCTCTCTGTCTCAAAAATAAATAAACATTAAAAAAAATTTTTTTTTAAAAAGAAAATAAGTGTGTTGAAAAAAAGATTGTTGTTTGAGGTTTTCTGTGCAAAAGCAAGATTGAACAAAGAGAACATGCTTAGATTTTTCTTTATAAATTGACTGGCTGGGGTGCCTGACTGGCTCAGTTGGTGGAGTGTGCTACCCTTGATCTTGGGGTTGTGAGTTTGAGCTCCATGTTGGGTGTAGAGATTACTTTAAAAAAATTGGTAGTATCAGTAAAAGAGTACCCAGATATTAAAACTGGTTGGTGAGAGAGGTGGTCTCCATTGATAGAGACATCCAGGGAGAAACAAGCAGTTTTGTGTTGAGTATGGCAGGCCTTTAGAAGACAGGGCTTTCTCAGGTTCTGTGGCTACCAACACATTCTAATTCTCTGATTACAATTTGAGACCAGAACCGAGAGTCCTTCCCATGGCACTATTGTTGATGTCCCAGTGACCGGATTTGAGCTCTGGCATTTCAAACTTTGTTTCTGCCTTCATAACTCTCAAAACTTGTGGGTGACAAAAAGCCCTTCTGATTTCTAAAGGAACACTCCCAGGAAACTTTATCTCAACTGTAAGAATCAAAAATACTCAACTCTTACTCCAGTTTAAAGCCCCTTTCGGGCGCCTGGGTGGCTCAGTTGGTTGAGCGTGCGACTTCGGCTCAGGTCATGATCTCACAGTTTGTGGGTTCAAGCCCCGTGTTGGGCTCTGTGCTGACTGCTTGCTCAGAGCCTGGAGCCTGCTTCAGATTCTGTGTCTCCTTCCCTCTCTGCCCCTCCCCTGCTCACGCTTTGTCTCACTCTGTTTCTCAAAAATAAATAAAATGTAAAAAAAAAAAAAAAATTTTTTTTAAAAAGCCCATTTGATTTCATTTGTTTATTTCACTATTTGCTTGTTGGTTGGCTTGTTTGCTTTTTAAAAAAATTTTTTTTAATGTTTATTTATTTTGGAGAGAGACAGAGACAGAATGCGAGTGGGTTAGGGGCAGAGAGAGAGAGAGACACAGAATCTGAAGCAGCTCCAGGCTCCGAGGTGCCAGCACAGAGCCTGACGTGGGGCTCGAACTCAGGAGCTATGAGATCATGACCTGAGCTGAAGTCAGATGCTCAAACAACTGAGCCACCCAGGTGCCCCAGGTTTGTTTGCTTTTCTAAAATACCTCTGGGTCCTGCTCTTCTCCCTCATGGCACCATCTCCCCCTACTTGCTGTATCTTTCCTCCAACCCATGGTCACCAAGGTCCTCATGGCTGAGGGGGAACTCTTCACAGGAGCACATCATAGGTTGCATTATTTACCTCCAGGCAGGTTCCCCACTCCCTTTCTCTGTGCTCATATGGGATCCTCTTTAATGATCCAGCTCTATAAACTATCATTTTGTTTTGATTACTCTAGGCAGCTTTGGAAGAAAGCCTGGCCATTGTGGAGACCCAGACACATTTCTCTTCCATCTTTCCTTTTAAAGGAGGCAGTAAGAGGATTCTTCATGAGAAAATGCTGCAACTGAAAGCTGGAATGCAGCAGCCCCTAGAGAAGGGACCTGCTGAGAAGAGAGTGGGTGAGCAGCAGACTCAGCCAGAGGAGACAGGGTCCTCCGCTGTGTCCCACAGCAGGTAAGAGACTCTTTGTTTAGACACTCCACCGTCAGAATTAAATCATTGCCCTCACGGCAGCTTTCAGGTCTGCATCCAGACTCTGTAACTTAATTATAGGGCTGTCTCTTAAGACCTTCCTGAAAAATCTTTACAGAAAAGCCTATATGGCTTTTAGTATCAATTACTTTATATTATTCAGAGAAATTTGGTTTTATTCTAAATAACAATGCATGTATTCACCAAATATATCACCTTCAAGGATGTTTGGGATTTCATGGAATTCTTCCAGTCATGTGAGTAGCGTCTCTTTTCTGCATTGACAGGGACACCTAAGAATCTCCTGTTCTGTCAGGAGATTTCAGGACAATCAGATTGTCCCTGGTTTCTGGTCTGGCAATTTTAATAAGTTCAATTCTTTTTTTTTTTTTAATTTTTTTTTAACGTTTTATTTATTTTTGAGACAGAGAGAGACAGAGCATGAACAGGGGAGGGTCAGCGAGAGGGAGACACAGAATCTGAAACAGGCTCCAGGCTCCGAGCTGTCAGCACAGAGCCCGACGCAGGGCTCGAACTCACGGACCGCAAGATCATGGCCTGAACCGAAGTCGGCCGCTTAACTGACTAAGCCACCCAGGCGCCCCGATAAGTTCAATTCTTAAAATAAGCTTACAAAATTGTCAAATAATGGCTGGTTGGCTTGACTTGTCAGCGTTTTTAATGGCTGTATGTTTATAGCTTTTCAAAGGCATTAAAATGATATGGAGTTAATGCATTATACATTTACCTGTGAATACCAGTTACTGACATACTACATCATAACTAACTTGCTTAGTGGTTGGAGCACAGATGTAAAGGTGATAAAATTCAGCTTCATGCTCCATTGGGTACTGTCAATATGTACCACTTAAATTTCCCTGACCCAGAGAAGAATGTTAGAGCTAAAATAACCTTAGAGTCACTTAGTCTCATTTCCTCATTTCAGACCTGAGAACATTCAGGCCCAAAGATATGGTTGCTTGATCAAAGTTGCACAATAGCCTTTTTTGCAGAAATAATATTAAAATCTTGGACTCTTAATTCACAAAGCCTATACCTACTTTGTGAAATACATTTAAAAAATCATATTCTCATGATTATTTTCATAAAGTATTTATTTTTAGAGCAGTTTTAAGTTCAGAGCAAAACTGAGTGGAAAGTACAAAGAATTTCCATATATACCCTGTCCCTGCACATGCATAGCCTCCAACCCCACTATCAACATCCTGCACCAAAGTAGTATATTTGTTACAATCCATGAACCTACATCGACACATCATTATCACTGAGAGTCGTAGTAGTTTACATTAGGGTTCATTCTTGGTGGTGTACATTCTTCGGGTTTTGACAAAAGTATAATGATGTGTATTCACCATTATAGAAACATATAGAATGACTGTTCATTGCCCTAAAAATACTCTGTGCTCTGCCTATTCATTCCTTCCTCCTTCCTAATCCCTGGCAGCCACTGATCTTTTTACTGTTTCCATAGTTTTGCCTTTTCCAGAATGTCATAGAGTTGCAAGCATACATTATGTAGCTTTTTCAGATTGGCTTCTTTCATTTAATAATATACAAATTTTGGTTCCTTCATGTCTTTTCATAGTTTGATTGCTCCTTTCTCATTAGTGTTAATAATACTACATTTTTTTCTGGATGTGCCAGTTTATTTATAAATTCACCTACTAAAAGATAAATATCTTGGTTGCTTCCAAGTTTTGGCAATTATGAATAAAGCTGCTATAAGCATTGTGTGCAGATTTTTATGTGGACATAAGGTTTCAACTCATTTGAGTAAATAGTGAGGATACAGTTTCTGGATCATATGGTAATGGTATGTTTAGTTTTGTAAGAAACCACAAAACCATCTTCCAAAGTGGCTGTAGCATACTCAGTCACCAGTGAGTGAGAGGATCTGCTGCTCCACATCCTCACTAGTATTTGGTGTTACCAATGCTCAAGATTTTTACCATTCTAACATGTAGTAGTGTCTCATTGTTATTTTAATTTGTAATTCCATAATGACATAAGATGCTGAGGATTTTTCTTTTACTTATTTGCCATCTGCATATCTTCTTTGATGTCTGTTCAGGTCTTTTGTCCATTATTTGATTGGATTGTTCATTTTCTTGTTGTTGTGTTTGGGGAGTTCTTTGTATAATTTTGACAACAGTCCTTTATCAGATAGGTCGTTTGCAAATATTTTATCCATGTCTGTGATTTGTCTTCTTATTCTCTTGACCATGCATTTTGCAGAGTGAAAGTTTTAAATTATAATCAAGTCCAGATTATTAATTATTTATTTTATGGATTGTGCCTTTTGATATTTGTGTTTATTTTTTTTATTTTTTATTTATTTATTTTTTTCCAACGTTTATTTATTTTTGGGACAGAGAGAGACAGCGCATGAATGGGGGAGGGGCAGAGAGAGGGAGACACAGAATCTGAAACAGGCTCCAGGCTCTGAGCCATCAGCCCAGAGCCTGATGCGGGGCTCGAACTCACGGACCGCGAGATCGTGACCTGGCTGAAGTCGGACGCTTAACCGACTGCGCCACCCAGGCGCCCCAATATTTGTGTTTAAAGAGTCATCACCAAACTCAAGATCAGTTAGACTTTCTGCTTTGTTATCTTCTAGGAGGTTTATATTTTGTGTTTTACATTTAGACCTATATGTATTTTGAGCTAATTTTTGTAAAGAATGTAAAGTCCTGTCTAGGTTCAATTTTTTGCATGTAGGTGTCCAATTGTATAGCACCATTTGTTGAAGGATTATCTTTTCTTCATTGTTCTGCCTTTGTTCCTTTGTCAAAGATCAGTCAACTGTATTTTTGTGGGTCTGTTTCTGGGCTGTTTTGTTCCACTGATTTGTTTATTCTTTCACCAATGTCACACTTTCTGGATTACTTGTACCTTGATCATAAGTCTTGCAGTCGTGGTGTCAGTCCTCTGACTTTGTTCTTCAATATTATGTTGGTTGTTCTGCTTGTTTTGCCTCTCCGTGTAAATTTTAGAATTGGTTTGTCAGTAGCCACAGAATAACTTGCTGGGATTTTGATTTGAATCTTTGGGTGAAGTTGGGAAGAACTGATATCTTGACAATGTTGAGTCTTCCTATCCATAAACACGGAATATCTTTCCATTCATTTAGTGCTTGTTTGATTTCCTTTTATCAGAGCTTTGTCATTTTCCTTATATAGATAGATCTTGTACATATTCTGTTAGAGTTTTACAAAAGTATGTCATTTGGGGGTGCTAAGGTAAATGGTATTGTTTTCAATTTCAAACTTCACTTATTAATTGCTGGTATATAGGAAAGCAACTGATTTTTGTATATTAACCTTGTATTCTGCAACCTGACTTTAATCACTTTCTAGTTCCAAGAGGTTTTTTTTGTCAATCCTTTCAGATTTTCTACATCGACAATTGTGTCACTTGCAAACAAAGACAGTTTTATTTCTTCCTTTCCAATCTGTAAACCTTTTATTTGCTTTTGTTTGTTTGTTTCATTGCATTATCTAGGACTTCCAATATGATGTTTAAAAGGAGTGGTGAGAGGGGACCCCTAACCTTATTTCTGATCCGAGTGGAAAAGCTTCTACTTTCTTACCACTAAGTATGATGCTGGCTGTTTGTTTTTTGTAAATATTCTTTATCAAGCTGAGGAAATTGTTCCTTCTATTCTTAGTTTGCCAAAATTTTTTTTTCTCATTTCATCATGAATGGGTGTTGTATTTTGTCAAATGTTTTTTCTGCATCTATTAATATGATCATATGATTTTTCTTCATTAGCCTGAATTACAGCAATTGATTTTCAGATGTTGAAGTCAGCTCTCCATCTGGAATACATTTCACTTGGTGTGTTACATAATTCATCAAATACATTGTTGTATTCAATTTACTAATGTTTTGCTGGAGATTTTTGTACCAGTGTTCATGAGAGATATTGTTCTGTAAGGTGGTTTTTTTTTTCTTATAATGTCATTGTCTGGTTTTGATAATAGGGTAATGTTAACCTCATACAATGAGTTAGAAAATATCTCCTCTGGTTCTATCTCCTATAGAGAGCCTGTAGAGAATTGGTATAATTGTTTCCTTACATGTTTGGTAGAATTCACTGTGAGCTCATCTGGGCCCAGTGCTTTCTGTTTTGGAAGGTTATTAATTATTGATTCAATGTGTCTAATATACATAGGTCTATTCATATTGTTTATTTATTCTTGTGTGAACTTTGGCAGATTGTGCTTTTCAAGGAATTGGACCATTTCATCTAGGTTATCAGATTTGTGGCCATAGAGTTAGTTGTTCATAGCATTTCTTAATTATCCTTTCAGTGTGCATCAGCTCTAGAGTGATCCTCTCTTTTATTTCTGGTATTAGTAATTTGTGATCTTCTCTCTCTTTTTCCTTTTCTCTAGCCTGCCTAGAGGCTCATTGAGTTTACTGATCTTTTCGAATAACCATATTTTTTAAAAATTACCTAAATAAATTTTGTCATTGTAATAAGTATTATTTATTATTGAGAAACTGGATGGGAATAAATAATAAACCTATAGAATCCAGAATAATAAGTGTATTACAGAAAAAAGGCCTTGCCTTAAAAGTGGAATAGCCTTGTTTATCTCAGAGACCCCTAAAACTCAGAGCAAGAGGATGCATGGTACTGATAAAGAACACTAGAGTGAGAGTTTGGAACCAAAATTTGTAATAATGATCCTTCCACCAACTAATGATGGAAGCTCAGGTGTATTTCTCCTCACTCCAACTTTACTGAGATATTATCAACATATATCAGATACATTTCTTATACTTTGTGAGTCTCAATGTCTTCATCTATAAAATAAGATGAGGCCTTTTCCTGCACTAGTATTGCCCACATCTTGAACTGGGATGTTAAAGGGTTTATTAACTTAGTAATTGCAATCAGGACCAAGTCTTAGCCCCTTGTGCACGTATGTATCTGTGTATGTGTGTGTGCACATGTGTGTGTGTGGTTTTTTTTTAAGCTTATTTAGTTATTTTGAGAAAGAGAGAGAGAGGAGGGGCATAAAGGGAGGGAGAGAGAGAATCCCAAGCAAGCTCCATGCTGTCAGCGCAGAGCCTGATGCGGGCTTGAATTCATGAACTGTGAGATCATGACCTGAGCCAAAACCAAGAGTCAGATGCTTAACCAACTGAGCCACCCAGGCCTCCCCACGTGTGTGTTTTTTGCAAGAGAACACTATGTCAATATTATATCCTGAGGTCTCAGAGTTGAAAGAACAGATGGGAGGAGCATCTTCTTGGTTAGAAAAAGAGAGTAATGAGAGGTGATGAGGGGACCTGGGTAGCTAAAGTTGGTATAAATGAGAAAGTTAGAGGGAGTTGAATGTCAAAAATCTAGAAATAGCAAGATTGAAACCACTAGATCACTAAAATATTAGTTAGAGTTTATTGTGCACGTAAAAGTAGTTTGCCACTGGGAGCTCTCAAACCAACAGTGGAATGAGGCTCAAAGGTATATTGTTATAAGACACCTTATATAGTGAGAATGCATAGGCTATTTATTATTTCCAATGATTGGTTACATCATTAGAGTTTTCCTAATGATTGAGGATTGGTTAAAAGTGACCACCTCATGCCAATTTGGGGGAACAGCTTGAATTTCATCTGTGATTTTCAGAGGCATGTGCAAGAAGTGGTCCAAGGTAATTTTCGCTTGTTTTGCAGAATAAGCTAGGTTTGGATTCAGTAATTTTCCTAATAGCATGACAAAAATATCACGGTCATTATCTATTTTAAAATCTGTACTGTTGTATATGGAAGTCTAATCTCCATTGTCTGAGTCAAACCAAAGTGTGTGATTATAGAGTGAGTCTAGAACATGCCCTAAATTACGTCCAGTACCATGAAAGCTTGCTGTGCATAGACAGATTGCCAACAATGAAGTTTGCAATGATTATGGGCCATCCTTTGGCTTCCAAAGTTCCTCCCAGTACCAGATTAACTGGCTGTAAGTATTAATTGAATGGCCAAGGCATGGATACCAAACCTTTTTGTAAAGCCATTTTCCGGTCATCCAAGCATGTATAGGAGCTGGTTCTAACACAGAGAGTCTTCCTGAGCATTTAAGTGTCTACATAACCAACAATCATTTTGATTAGTAAAGGAAGGTATGCATTGAATGGTAGGCCTTAGTGGGTAGAGAAAATCCCTAACAGAAAAAGGAACATGTGTGTGAATGTTCTGTATTAATTTGTAAAGCAGTAATATCACAGTAATTGTTATAAAAATGAGTCCTGGAAAAAGATAGGGGATCTAACAGAATCTTGTTCTGTGTTCTTTGCCTTGTCTGCTTCAAGGGAAATTTTTTTTTCCTGGAAATCCTTAATGTTAAGTTAGCCATAGGTTGACAAGTCCAAGAGTTGGGGGGGGGGGTTTCTCTTGGATTGAGAGACATGGACCCAAGGTTTAATACCCAGTAATTTAACTAGTGTATGAAAAAACAGAACCTGGTAGAGCCCTTTTCATAGAGGTTCAAGTGTTGTTTTTCATTTATATCTGTTTCAGAATACCCAGTCTCCAGGTTCCAGTGTATGAAGTATAAAGTTTTCACCAGGCACAGAAGGTCTCTAAAAACCTCCTTGACCTGTTGAATATAAGTTTTTGAATATTGTATCAGTACTTTAAAGTCATATTAGAATTTACAAGGGCAGGATGTGCATGGGGCTTTATCATTAAAGGCATGGATTCATAAGGTGTTAATTTATGTTTCCCAAAAGGTGTTGATCTCACTGTCATAAGGCCTAAGGGTAACACTTTAGGCTAAGTGTTCCTATGGTTTCAGTCAATTTTGCCAGTTTTACTCTTAGGATATCATTGGTACATTGAACCTTCCCTAAAGACTGAGGGTGATAGAGACAATGATAGTGTCATAACGTTTGAATAACCTTGTTTAGTTGTTTTATAACCTATCCAGGTAAACTGAGTCCTTTATCACTTGAAATTTCATCTGAGATTCCCCACAGTGGAAAAGGATTTTCTAATAATTTCCTTGCGACTGTGGTGATCATCAGCTTGCCAACATGGGAATCCTTCTACCCATCTAGAAAATAGATATACCATTACAAGTACATAGTGATACCCCACAGAAGGAGAATTTTGAAAAAGTATCAAATGAAAATGTTCAAATGGTCCAGACAGTGGGGGAGCAGCCCCTGGAATTAGGTTAAATGGTTTCTCCCAGGTTATATGATTGACAGGTTAATCATTGAATATAAACCCATCGTGTGAATTTAGAACAATCACCCCACTAATATTTTTTCAGAATTCAAGACATTTGGTCAATTCCATGGTGGGTAGTCACATGAAGCACTTGCAAGAGTAGTGATGGAGGGATTCAGGAGGCACCAGCCAGTCATGTGTACCCTCCCCAAATCCTCTTTTTATGATAAATCTGTATCCTTCTTGGTGCCACTTTTGGTTTTCAGCATCAGATACCATTTTTTGTCTATTACACAGTTGTCTTAAGTAATCTGATGTGGATCTACAGTGGAGTATAGGTTATGGAAATTCAGGAGAATGGCTTTACCAAAAGGTTTAGTATCTGTCCCTTGGCCATTTTATGGCGTTTATTTAAAGTTCTGGTACCTTAGGAATCTCTTGAGTAGGAACCTTAGCATGAAAGTCAGCCATTTGTTTTGGGGGACACCTGTCTGGCTCAGTCGGTGGAACACGTGACTCTTGATCTCAGGGTTGTGAGTGTGAGCCCCACACTGGGTGTAGAGACTACTTGGGAGGAAAAAAAAAAGTTTTTGTTTCCAGAGCATACCACAGTGATGAACTACTCTGAAGATATACCTGCTATTCGTGTAAATATTTGCAGTTTTTTCTTTTGTCAATTCACAGGCTCCAGTGAGAGCCAAACAACTCTGCAGGTAGGGCTGAATTAAATAAAGGAAGGGCTCCTCTTTCTAGTAATTCATGTTGCGTAGTAACAGCATATTTGTCTTGATATTTTCCTTCAGAGTTTTTGGCATAGAGTACTAAATCCAGACAGGCCAATAGGGTTTCTTGTAAATCTAATCTAGGAGTTTGATTTGAGGAGACCAATTCAACAGTTATGAGTCTCTCCTTTGTTTGATAAGGGTAGGAAGGTAGCAAGATTTGAGGAGACGCAGGAAAGAACACTCAGGAGACAGGAGGAGGATCTCACAAGATGTTGTCTACTAGCTGAGAAATGGTATGTATGCTCAGTGTTTGGCAAACTTTCTACAGCATGAGGAACCTATAGATTTATTTCATTTCCTGAACAAGTTTCAAGGAGAATTCCATAATTTTAGCAGATGCAGCTACACCCTTTAAACAATTTGGGTATGCCCTGGCCTTTGGATGCAATTATAAGCTATAATAGGCTACAGGTCTATTTTTTCCTTCATTTCTTGAGTAAGGGCTCCCAAAACTGATTGTTACATTCTTGAACAAACAACGTAAAAGGTTTAGTATAGTGAGGAAGTCCCAATGAAGGAAGATTCGGTAATGCCCATTTAATTTCAGTAAAGGCTTCCTCACGTTTGTTTTCCAAGGAAGAGGTCCTTGGGCATTAATCTTAGTTCATAGAGTAGAGAAGCTAACTAGGAAAGGCTAGGGACCCAGGACTGACAATATTCTGCAAGTCTGAGGGCATTTATATTTCACAGAGCTCCCCAAGTGAGGACAGGATCTTTCTTAGGGGCAAGGGTTTTTTGCATCAGTGGAAAATGCATACGATCCCTGAGAGGACATTTAGGACAGGAACACAGTGAGAGATGAGTGGAAGTTTGTAAGAACTTCTCTTTTCCAGAATTGGAAAAATATTTACTGAGAGCCTCCTTTGTGTTCGGCTGTGTCCATAAGATGACCAAAATACTCCAGGCTCTGAAAGAGCTCTTAGTCTAGGAACCAACATCTGCCTAATGATGTGAGAAATGTTGGTCAGAAATGTGAATAAAGTATAGCATCATTTAGAAGGTTCAAATAGAGTTTGATGCTTCCTGGGGGTGACCTGTCCTGATCGCCATCCTGGCTCTTTCCAATGCCTGGATTAATGTACTAAACCAGTGACTCTGGGCTTCAGGAAAATTTCACCTCCTCGGGAAATAACTAGCACCCATGCTCCCTGTTAGCACAATACAGATTACACTGCCAAGGTCTCCAAGAGAAACTGGTGAAATCAGAAGCCATTGATTCTGCTCTGGCACACCTGCGGAAACCGAGGGGACGTCAGGTTGGTCTGATAAACTCACCATTACCAAAGTAATGATAATATGTCTTTGATAAGTTAAATGCTTTACTGGGATTGCTGTCCTCATCCCAACATTTAAAATAAAGTTTGGCGCGCCTTGGTGACTCAGTCAGTTAAACATCCGACTCTTGATTTCAGCTCGGATCATGATCTCACTGTTAGTTTGAGCCTCACAGTGGGCTCTGCGCTGATGGTGTGGAGCCTGCTTGGGATTCTGTCTCCCTTTCTCTCTGTCCTTCCCTGCTTGCTATCTCTCTCAAAATAAATAAAAATTAACTTAAAGTCAATCCTGACCATATTTCTAAAAAGGCGAAATAGTCCTTTTGCCCTCATTTGCAGATGATGAAACTGAGGCACAAAGTAGTAAAGTGACTTCCCAAGTTTGCAGTGGGAGCATAGAGCATACTGGGGCTACAGTCTAGGCCTGCTGCTTCCTGCTTCATCCGTCCAGCTGTGTTGCCTCCCTCAGGAACAAGATGAACTAAAACCTCCTCTTCTACTCTCCTCTATGACAAATAGTAGTCGTGTTGGGCAGGATATTATGGGATACTAAATTGGTTCAGATCATTTCTTGGAGATCATCTTTCAGATCACTCTTTTGAACCCTACAAGCAAAACACTGCACTAATTAGTTACACCAGAGCATACAGACATGGTAGAATACAGTGGGTAGACTAAAGGAGCTTGAAGATGTCCTAGCAATGGAGCTTAGCTATTTATAGGAAAAACTTAGATAAGTCCATCCTGGTGAGAGAACAAGTGGTCTCTTCTCACATGATGGTTTTCCTTTCGACTTTCCAATTAAAGCCTGACTTTTTTTTACTGTACTGAAATGGTTTATTAAACTGAAGAGATGGATTGGGAACAGATTTTAAAGCAGAACTAGGGAAGAAAAGCTGATTCCATTTTCAGAAGTACAGGCCTGGGGAAAGACACTTTTAGAAGGAGGCTTTCAAACAGAAGAAGGCTTTGTTTTCCTTTCTTCATTCCCTTTGCCACATTCAGGTCCCTAAACACGTGCTAATTCAGTGTAGGGGTTTTGGGGGTGAAATTCTCTAAGTGTCTTCTGCTGAAGTACCACAACCTGTCAGTCACCTCTTTCCTCACTTACTGTTTCTTCCCCTCCTTAGGAAATGCCATTCCTTGATCCAGGATCAGGCTCGAGAGTTGACCCACCTGCGGCAGAAGATGAGAGTGGGGAGAACTTTCTCTTCCCTTCTCATTCAGCATGTCAGGAACACAGTGAAAACCTTTGAGGAGCTCCTCAGCAGCAATAAAATTGACCACTGCATGGAGCAGCGCTTCCGTGAGCAGCTGGCCAAGGGGAGCCAGCTGGCAGAGAGCCTTGCCAGCAAATTCAGCACAGGTAAGCCGGCCCCAGGGCTCAGGAAGACTTTCAGTCCCTCCCAAGGACCAAGGCTCAGACCAGCCCATATCCATCGACAAGTGACTTTTCAATCTGATGTCCCGCTCTGTAGTCACCACTTTGGAAGCATGGTGGAGTCAGGACTGGCTGGTGAGGAGCACTGAGGAGAAGCACACCGGATTGAGGATGCCCAGATGAGGGCCACAGCCCTGCCATCTCTCATGGGATATGGCCACTCGGGCAAAAGGCATCTCTGGCAGGTGATAGCATTTATCTGAAACTAACTGGCAGAAAGGGAGGTAGAACAGGGGCAGCTGGGTGCTGTGAACAGAGCCCCAAACCAGGATCTGAAGACCCTGGCTCTAGCCTGTATGTGTTCATTGCCAGCTCCGGACACGTTCATATTTCTCTTGATTTCTGTTTCCTCACAAAAAAAGTTAGGTCAAATAATACCAGCGTGATTGTCCCAGGGATCAGATCAGCAATATTAATCAGTGCACTTCAAAAACATGATCAAACAACCATGCTGATTTGGGCATAGTTTAGACACTGTATAGACTGGTACCTGGTTGTGGGAACGTTAGTTCAGGTGCCTTTTTCATAGAATGGTCCCTGGAGCACCAAGGACGCATAGGCTTGAGGCCACTGTGTGGGCTCCTGGTGGCAGATGCAGAGGTAGGACAGGGATGTCTGTCACCTCTACAGAGATAGGAGTAGGTTCTGCGTGAAAACTGTGGCCGAGCACACAGAGGCAGGACTGGGAACCAGCTCTGTGGCAGAACTGGGAGACTCTGGTTGGAGTGGTCCAGAGCCACCAGACAAGTAGCTCAAGACCTGTAGGAAAAGAGACATTTAGCTTTTGACTCTGATCCAGGGCAGAGCAAGTAAAGATAATGGCCTTTGTGGTGGGCTCAGGAAAGCCCACCAGACAAGTTCTCCAAAGTCTCGAGCCAATGTCTCCTGAGAAGATTCAGAGTATCTTGGACTGGAACATCAAATAGCCACATCTCATCCCAGAGAAAATTCAGAGTTTGTCTGTAATCTGGGAAATAAGACCTGCTTAAATTATGACTGGTCCTTTTTGAATCTGGTTTTCAGATGACTGCATAAGTGAGAAGAATCAAACAGGACACATGCTGCGGACCCTCAGGTAACTCTAGATTCTCAGGGGCTGTGAAACATAATCTGGTGAAGGATTTATAAGCAGGAGCTCTCACATCCCATAAAAAAACAGATGGCTGATTATCATGTCTCCTTGGTGATGAAGTGGTCTCGTTTCTTTTTTTTTTTTAATTTATTGTTATTTTGGTCCCATTCTCATATTCAATCACCAATTTAGCAATACAGAGCTGCTCTAACCTTAAGAGTCTCCTGTACCCCCGGGGATCAGCTCTGATTTCTCTTAGATCTTTAAAGACCAGACTGAGGGGCGCCTGGGTGGCTCAGTCGGTTGAGCATCCGACTTCGGCTCAGGTCATGATCTCGCGGTCTGTGAGTTCAAGCCCCACGTCGGGCTCTGTGCTGACAGCTCAGAGCCTGGAGCCTGTTTCAGATTCTGTGTCTCCCTCTCTCTCTGACCCGCCCCCGTTCATGCTCTGTCTCTCTCTGTCTCAAAAATAAACGTTAAGAGAAAAAAAAATAATTAATTAATTTTTAAAAAAAGATATTAAAAAAAAAAAAAAAGTAAAGACCAGAGTGAGATTATATCTGGTTTCTTTAAGGGTGACCCAAGAGGTACTGGCACATGATAAATAACTACAAATTTTTCTTGCAAAAAAAGAGATTTATACTCCATGACCATACTTAGGGAAGGAAGTCTAGAAAGTACAAGACACCTAGGAAGCCGCATTGCCTTGGGAAGCAGTTTTAAACAGGCCACTGCAAATACTACTGAGCACATCGTGTTCACAGAGTGCGAACCTCTGGTTGTCTTATGAAGGAACCATGAGTATTATTTAAGGGGCCTAATGGGTCTTCTCTCTTCCTCAGGATGTTTGTGGCCAAGGCACTGGGCAACTGTTGTCCTCCCCTGTCCCCCACTCTCCACCCCCAAACAAATGGTTTGCCTTCTCCTCTGAAGGAACAGTCTCCTTGACTTCTGGGGTTTCTCCCATGGGCTGCCAGATTGCTATAGCTATGTCATTCAGGTGACCTTTATTTTCCCTCTGTCTTTCTTACCCCGCCAGTATCTTAAGGGAGATGCATACAAAGGGTAAAGTGCCAGAAGCTCTAAAGACCAAACAGCAGGCCCAGCCCCAGACTCTGCCCCAGATCCAGTCCAGCAGCCATGCCCAGTCTGCTGCCCATCACTCCTCCAGCAGCACCTCCCTGCTTCATGAAGAGCAAGAAGTACACCCTGCAGTGGCTGTGGCCAGTGAGTACCCAGACAGCATCCTGTTGCTAGGTGCTTGCTCCTTTGTCTACACCAAGAGTAGGTATCTTTGCAGCCAGGCCCTACAGATCCCCTGTGATGTACCTGGTGGGGCACAGGTCTGGGACTCGGTGCCAAGCACAGGCCCCAAGGGTGTCAGGCAGCTCTTCTCCATTCCTAACCCCACACATCATCAGCCACTAGACCTCCTCTGACACATACACGGTCTTGGACTTGAGGGGAGGGGTCATGAGTTGGGAAGGGAAAGGGGCAAATGCTCCCTTATCACTGCAATCCCATCATATCATGTTTCAGGCCATGGGCATGAACATCACTAACATTGGGTCTCTGATCTTGGAATCTCTGGGGTAAACAGTCACAGTTCTTATTTTCTGTTTATTACTAAACATTCTTTATCATTTGTGGATTTATAGATCCCATCCATCATTCTAATAATTCAGCTGTAATGTCCTCTGAACCCTCAGTATCTGGGACGTGTCTCAGGTTCAGGCTGAACCCATCGCCAACTTGCCTCTCCCCAGAATTCCCCAAGGAGGGCACTTGGGTAGCCTCGGTGCGGAGGAGGAGCAGCATACATTTAAAATCCAACCTTCATTTTCTCCTGCTCAGCTTTCTCTTTAATTTTCCTCCTGAGAAAAGCATTTCTGTTTTTAGGGAACTGTATCAATCAAATTCTGGTGTAAATAATACTGAGAAACCAACCTTAGTCTGATTTTTTTTTCCTGAATTGACTGTTTTAAGCAATGAATGAGCCATATTGGGATTTGACCTGATACTATTCCTGTTTCTCATTTTGCCCTGAGGATCAGAGCAGCATAATGTTTCCCCCGGGATTATAGCAACCAAGGAAAGAAAGGAAATTCACATTTATTGAACATCTGGTATGCTCACATAACTAACTACGCATCTTGCCTTTAATTTAATCAGCATAACCATCCCCTCAAGTAGTTGGTGGTGTCCCAGTTTTACAAGGCTGAGGACACTGAGGCTCAGTGAAGTCAGGACACTTACTGAAGAGTGGCCAGCTTGGGATGGCATTCACTGTGAGCCTGACTCAACAGCTCAGACCGTCCACCGCACCGCAGCCTGAGCAGTCAGGGACCAAGCAGGGAGGGCGTCACCTCTTCGCACATATCTTTTGCTGGGTTTCTGGAGCCGGTGTTTTCCCCACTCCACTCTTTCTGACAATGGTGTAGCCTCTGCAGATGAGACAAGTCCCTATGGACATTGCACTTTCGTCCACGGATTTATGAATGAATGAGCTGTCCTTGATGTGTATGTGACATCTTCCAAGGGGCCCAGGGGAGTTTTACCTACATCCTTGAATTCAGTTGCCCAGAGTCACTTGACCCGAACTCAGGGCCACCCTGGGAGACAGCAGAAGGGCAAACACACCTTCCCCCTCACCGACAATTCCCGCCACAACTGGTAGGGAAGGCCACATCTCAAGTGGCCTCATCGCATTGCATCACCCCTATTTTCTGCCACCTTCTTCTCTGAGGGAGATTGAAACCCTTCTTTGTTCCATCTGAAGTCATTATCCTCTCAGAGGGGCATTGGCTTATCACTGCTCCTCCTCTGTTTTTTGGACCAAACTTTGTAGAACAGTTAACAAGCAGTGTGACTGGTGGGGCAGCTTCCCGGTGAGGTGAAACCCTTCTCACTAGAGGCTGCTCCCTGTTGCTTTCTGCGTACAGCATAGGGCATGTTTTCTGTGCATGTGGCGAGGGGAGACTGGGACGTGAAATACTGATCACTGTCACCGATGGACCTGGGACTCCTGTGGCCCTGGTTGAGTGTCAGCTGGTTTTCTAGGGAGGGGACAAAGGAGGTTTGAAAGGGGGTGGGAAAAGAAAAAGAAAAAAGAAAAAATAAATTTAGTTTACATTAAACAGAAGAAAGAGGTTGGGAATCACCTTTTGATTGAGTTCCTACATTGTTGGGCATTGTGTTAAAGACTTAATGGTAGGCTACCTTACGCTTTTTTTTCACAGTGATGCTAATTATAACTGGTTTTATGTAAGACCATACATAATGGAAGGAGAAGACCTACTGGATATTGATTCAAGTGCATAGTTCCTTAGAGGAACTTGACTTGGTTGGAAAACAAGGACTTCACTCCTATCTGCTTAGAGGAGAAACTTGCCAGACAATTTAAGCTATATTTAAGAATTATTTTTACAGTCTTGTGAGCCATTCTGGGTGAGATCCAAATCACCACTTGCCTTCCTCAGAGACCCCCTCAGCCTCAGTAGGCATCCAGAGTAGGAGGCAGGAGGAGTGGGAGCCACCAGGAGCGTCACCCTGTCTCAGTTCTCTGCACAACGGCCATAACCGGAGGCCATTTTCCTTTTCTCTTCCTCCTCCAACAACCCCCAATCGAGAACAGTCTCAGGAAGGATTAGCCACTGTGTCACTGGCAAGGGCATAGACTGTCCAGTGAATATATTACCTGTTCACAGACTAGCAAAATGCTCATCTCCTTAACCTTGTGATTTGTAAGATCTGCAGTGATTTCTGCTACAGAAGGAGACATTTCTGAAGTGCCTCCATAGAGAGAGGCAGGAGAGTGGCCCCTGTACTTTTCCTGTGCATATATTGTGACCCTCAGATAGTACATCTAACCACCGCTTCTTTGTTTTTCCTTTTTTTAAATTCAAGTATAGTTAGCATACAGCGTTATATGAGTTTCAGGTGTACAATATAGTGATTCAAGAATTCAATACATTTCTCAGTGCCAATCATGGTAATGTACTCTTAATCTCATCTATGCCACCATCCTTCACCCACCTCCTCTCTATATTTAAGAGTCTGCTTTTTGTTTATTTCTCTTTTTTTGTTCATTTGTTTTGTTTCTTAAATTTCACATATGAGTGAAATTATATGATATTTGTCTGCTCTGACTGACTTCTTTCACTTAGCATTATATCCTGTAACTCCATCCATGTTGTTGCAAATGGCAAGACTTTGCAACAAAAGGCTGAGTAATATCCCATTATATATAAATACCACATCTTCAAGGCACCTGGGTAGCTCAGTTGGTTAACTGTCTGACTTCAGCTCAGGTCAAGATCTCAGGGTTCGTGGGTTTGAGCCCTGCATCAGGCTCTGTGCTAACAGCTCAGAGCCTGGAGCCTGCTTCAGATTCTGTGTCTCTCTTTCTCTCTCTACCCCTTCCCCCGCTCATGGGTGGACACTTGGGCTGCTTCCATAATTTGGCTGTTGTAAATAATGCAGCAGTAAACATAGGGGTGCATGTATCTTTTCAAGTTAGTGTTTTTGTTTTCTTAGTGTAAATACCAGGTAGTGAAATTATGGGATCATATTGGTAGTTCTACTTTTAATTTTTTGAGGAACCTCCATACTGTTTTCCACAGTGGTTACACCAGTTTGCATTCCCATGAACAGTGCACAAGAGTTCCTTTTTCTCCACATCCTCACTCGCCAACACTTATTTCTTATGTTTTTTGTTTTAACCATTCTGATGAGTGTGAGGTGGTACCTCATTGTGGTTTTGATTTGCATTTCCCTAATAATGAATGATGTTGAGCATCTTTTCATGGGTCTATTGGCCATCTGTATGTCTTTGGGAAAATGTCTATTCATGTTGTCTGTCCATTTTTTATTGGATTGCTTGGGGGGTTTGAGGGTTGAGTTATATAAGTTTTTTATATATTTTGGATATTAACCTCTTATTGGATACATCACTTGCAAAACATTCTCATTCAGTATGTTGTCTTTTTGTTTTGTTGATGGTTTCCTTCACTACACAAAAGCTTTAAATTTTGGGGTAGTCCCAATAGTTTAATCTTGCTTTTGTTTCCCTTCCTTATCATGAAAAATGTTGCTATGGCTGATGTTAGAGAAATGACTGCCTGTGCTTGGGGTGTCTCTCACATCTGCTCTGGTCTGAATTCCATGGATTACTGTATTAGTTTTCTAAGGCTGCTATAACAAAGTATCACAAACTGCATGTTTTAAAACAACAGACATTTGTTTTGCCCACGTTCTAAAGGCTAGAAGTCTGAAATCAAGGTGTCAGCAGGGCTATGCTCCATTTTCCTTACTTCTTCCTAGTTGCTGGTGGTTGCTGGGAGCTTCCCTTGGCTTGTAGAAACATCTCTCTGGTGTCTGCCTCCTGACTCCCTTGTCATGTGGTTTTCTCCCCCCGTGTGACTCTATCCATGTCTCCTCTCCTGTCCTTGTAAGGACATCAGTCATATTGAATGTAGGTCCACGCTAATCCAATATCATCTTGTCCTAAATCATTTCATCTGCAGCAACCCCATTTTCAGATACAGTCACATTCTGTGGTTCCAGGTATGGACATGACTTTGGAGGACACTATTCAACCCAGTATAATTATTTTTAAAACGCTGTATTTCTGACTTCCCATCCATTTCTTCCTCACATTCCTTTCTGGACAGATGTCAGCGCAGCCACTCCTGCTGATTCAGCATCATTGCTCAGCGACCATTCAGATGCCAGATCCACCCAGCCCTCCTATCCTCTGAGTGGCACCACACAACTGAGTGGGACACCAGAACCTGGGTACCATGGCAGCAGTGGCCCATGGGATGAGACGAGGCCTCAGAAAATGAACGCATCTGGGTGCCTCTCTTCCTTCTCCTCATTGTACCGGCCCAACTCCAAGCCTTCTGGTAAACACAAAAGAGTAGATGGTGACAATGGAGCCTATGGATGGGGGCGAACACATTCTTCCTGGGCCCAAGGATTCTTATTCCCCTGTTAGATCCTGGCTCACAGAAGTGGGTGAGATGAAGGGACAGTATCCTGTGGCTCAGCCAGAGAACAAGATTCCAGCCCAGTGCTGGTCCTTTCTAAGTGCATCTCCCATTCCCCTTACCCAGAGATTCACGCTGAGCAGGAGAATCCAGGAAGTCAGGGGCATTCTGAGGTGCTCTACAGACAGGATCAGTTGCCTCGTATTCATATGCTCCCTTTGCCCTGTGCTACAATCTTCTGCGGCCTACATGTAGACTGTTCTTGGAGTTCCCAGCTCAAGCTACCCTGGGGAAGATCTTCCTTCGGTCAAGAGCTATTTATTGTAGGATGGGAGACTATTTCTACAGTTATACACACATGCCCTTTGTATGCAATTACTGAGTCAGTCTTGCCTCTCAAATTTTGCTAGTAGTTTAGAGCCAGGCATCCTGGCACCAGTGACCCAGGGTGCACCCATGGAGAAGAATGGCTTGAAGGAGCTCAGTTTCTGGGACTGAGACAGTGTAACAATAAGACATTTGAAATTCTCAGAAAAACCTGACCCTAAGCAAGATGTCCTAGTGGATGAAGCCTATTCTTGGCCTCTTTCCCCTTCCCTTTGTGCATCCTCTGACTTCTTCAGAGGTGCTCCTTTCTCTCCTATTCCTCCTTCAGGTCCTGATACCTCCCCAGGCCCTTCCTTGTCACTCTTCACCAAAAGTGGTTAAAGGAAAATACTCAGCATCCCTTATTATTCACTGCCTGATTTAATTTCATATGCATTTACTCTAGCCTTTCTATTAGTGGATGGGTGGTAAAGGTTTTCAGTCAGGGATCATCAGGTAGGATAGGTATGAGGTAGAGAGGAGGCCTCTGGACTGTGACCAAAGGAGGTAGACCAACTGGCCAGTCCTGCCTGGAGACCTGTAGCAGTTTCCACCCTTGTTTTCCAGCCCAGGATCCATCTCCCTCAGATGTACTCAGCCTTCATCTGGGAGGAGGCCCTGTGGAGTTTCCTTCCAGAGGGCATCTTGTGTTTGAAAGCCCAGGAGCTCTTTAAACAAAGCTGCCTGGTGCTTCCTGGTGCCCAGGTGAGAGAAGGAAGTTGACAGGAGTACAGGGATGGGCAGGGATCTTGCAGAGAAGTCCTGGGCAGGCTCCATAGCTGCCTGTGAGCAAGTGGCCTTCCTCACCTCCTACCTCTCCCATGTCTTGGTGGGATGCAACAGGGACTGACCTACTGGAAAAGAACCTTGTTGAGATCCAGAACCTGCGCCAGCGCCTGGAGGAGTCCGTCTACATCAACGACCGCCTGCAGGAGAGGCTGGGACACGTGCTCAGCAGTGCCGACCGAGGAAAAAGTAGGAAAGGCCAAAACTGGTTCCGTCCACATCTAGAGTCTCACAAGGGCATTTAGGTTTGCAGTTAAAAAGCACATCAGTGTGCTGTACCCTAGTCTTCCTCACAGTCCACCAGAGAGGGAAGCAGGGCAGGCGCCATTGTCCCTACTCTATAAATGAAGACACTGTCTTGCCCGAGGCAGGGCTGTGTCTCACACCCAGCACTGTCTGACATGATGCCCATTCTTGTGACTCCCTGTACATCCTGGTGCCACACCTGGCTTCTGGCCTGACTGGCAAGTGGTGGAACCAAGACTTGCCATGATGCCCACGTCAGCCGAGGGTGGACCACATCCCACCTTCACGCCACCACCACAGGCTCTGGGTACCACCTGCCACTTCCCATATGCAAATGGCCCATGTTCCTGTGCTTTCCACATGATGCTCTCACTTGGAGACTGGTACTTCCACATCCCTTCTCCCTTGCCAAGCTCAGAAGAATGGCGACCAGGGCCCCTACAACCTCACAGCGGCAGCTGAGTGGTGGGCAAGTCCGTCCCGCAACTGCAGCCACTGTGCATGAGTGTTTGGTCCAGCGTGGTGAGACTCAGCCACATCACAACCGTTTCCCAGTTCAGGCAGCCCCCAGGTTTTCTGCATGGCTGAGCCTGAAACTTTGGTGTATACAGGAAAGTACATCTTTGAGAGCATCTGTTTCCCAGATGTATGACTTTTTTGTTGTTTTTTGTTTTTTTACTCCCTGTGACAGTATCCACCTCTGGCTTCCATGGGTAGAACCCAGAGTCTGTGCCTCAGCTCTGCAACTAGAAAAGGGCCTTTGGGAAAGCAAACTGGAGCCTTCAGGCTGACAGAGGGCAAACCCCAAACTTGGTCACTTTCATGTTCCACCTTTCCACAGCAGTACCCAGTTGCAGAAGCAAGCAGAAGAGGCTGGAGAGTAAAAAAATTGCCCAGCCCCACACGGGCCAAAATTGTAAGTTATTTTCAATTTGGATAAGGCTGCTTCTTATAAGGGCCTGTCTACACATTCCTGGACTCTAAACTCTAGGAGTCACTAGCTCTGGGAAATTCACATTTCATGTATTTGTCCCTTGCTCTGTGCAATAACCAGGGAGTCACTGGCTGCGAACTGGATACCAGCTTGGTGTCTCCCTCCCTCCCTTTCCACTCCAGCTGAGTGTGAATAAGGAAGGAAAGGGATGTCAGTTTCTGTTTGGAGCAGTCAGTGTAGAGAGTTCCCTGAGCCCTTCCTGATGTCATTGCAGCTCTGTCTCTCCTTCCGTAGGCAGTGCCCAGTCAGCTCCAGAGGTCTCCCTGGCCACCCCTCACACATGCGCTCAGAGTCACTCTTGCTGCTCTGCTCAGGACACCTTGTGACATGATGTCTGGAGGGTCCGGAAGAACGTTCTCCAGAACTTTCCCAGCCCTATCAACAGCATTCTTGGGTGTGAACTTGGAGGCATCGACATCACCTTTAAATGAATGGATCAAATTAATAAATTCTTATTTAAAAATTATTGTTTACATATATTTATTGAATTCCTATAAAGAGTAAAATTGTGAGGAAAGAATAAAACCCATAATGGCCAGAAGTTCATAGAAAAGGTTAAAGAAAAAATGAGATTTCGCTATTAGTTACTTAATCTTTTTGCAGAGCATTTCTTTATTATGACAATATATAAAACAAATATAACTTTAAATGTTTATAACTACAACTGTACATTACTAGGACTGCTAGTATTGTTCAGCTTGCTCAAATTTAGGGGAATAGCTTATATGTAATTCTTGAAATTCACTGACCTTCATAAAAATGTGGGATTGAAATGCATGTATACATTTTTCATGTATATAAATTTCACTCTCCTGACTTTATTCCCAGTCTCAGCATTTTCATACATCTTTGGGGAGTTAGCCAAACTCAAGGCCTTTTGTTCCTAAGAGAACTGGCAAGGTTATGTTTGCCAATGGCAACATCCTTAAAAGTTAATAATAATCACTGATCACCAATAGATTTTTTACCTCGTTCCTTCTTTCTTTAGGGCAAACGAGCTTTTACCTGGGCATTCAGTCCAACCCCCAAAGACTGAATATCCTTCAAACACCTCCCTGAAAAGCACTGTAGGGGCACGTGGGTGGCTCAGTTGGTTGAGCGTCTGACTTCAGCTCAGGTCATGATCTCATGGGTTGGTGAGTTCAAGCCCCACATCACTTCGGATCCTCTGTCCGCCCCCCCCCCCCCACCGCCTCTCCCATGCTCATGTTCTCTCTCTCAAAAATAAACATTTAAAAAAATAAAAAAAAAAATTAAAGCACTTTAGCCATTTCCTTTTTTTTTTTTTTTTTTTTACTTTATTTTTTAAATTTACATCCAAGTTAGCATATAGTGCAACAATGATTTCAGGAGTAGATTCCTTAGTGCCCCTTACCCATTTAGCCTCTCCCCCCTCCCACAACCCCTCCAGTAATCCTCTGTTAGTTCTCTATATTTAAGAGTCTTTTATGTTTTGTCTCCCTCCCTGTTTTTATATTATTTTTGCTTCCCTTCCCTTATGTTCATCTGTTTTGTCTCTTAAAGTCCTCATATGAGTGAAGTCATATTTGTCTTTCTCTGACTAATTTCACTTAGCATAATACCCTCTAGCTCCATCCACATAGTTGCAAATGGCAAAATTTCATTCTTTTTGATTGCCAAGTAGTAATACTCCATTGTGTATATGTACCACATCTTTTTTGTCCATTCATCCATCGATGGACATTTGGGCTCTTTCAATACTTTGGCTATTGTCAATAGTGCTGCTATGAACATTGGGGTGCATGTGCATGTGCATGTGCCCCTCTGAAACAACACCTGTATCCCTTGGATAAATGCCTAGTAGTGCAATTGCTGGGTTGTAGGGTAGTTCTATTTTTAGCTTTTTGAGGAACCTCCATACTGTTTTCCAGAGTGGCTGCACCAGTTTGCATTCCCACCAGCAGTGCGAAAGAGATCCTCTTTCTCTGCATCCTCACCAACATCTGTTGTTGCCTGAATTGTTAATGTTAGCCATGCTGATAGGTGTGAGGTGGTATCTCATTATGGTTTTGATTTGTATTTCCCTGATGATGAGTGATGTTGAGCATTTTTTCATGTGTTGGTTGGCCATCTGGATGTCTTCTTTGGAGACGTGTCTATTCGTGTCTTTTGCCCGTTTCTTCACTGGATTATTTGGTTTCTGGGTGTTGCATCTGATAGTTCTTTGAATAGTAAACCCTTTATCTGGTATGTCATTTGCAGATATCTTCTCCCATTCTGTCAGTTGCCTTTTAGTTTTGCTGATTGTTTACATTGCTGTGCAGAAGATTTTTATTTTGATGAGGTCCCACTAGTTCATTTTTGCTTTTGTTTCCCTTGCCTCTGGAGGTGTGTTGAGTAAGAAGTTGCTGCAGCCAAGGTCAAAGAGGTGTTTGCCTGCTTTCTCCTCTAGGATTTTGATGGCTTCCTGTCTTATGTTTAGGTCTTTCATCCATCTTGAGTTTATTTTTGTGTATGGTATAAAAAAGGGGTCCAGGTTCATTCTTCTGCATGTCGCTGTCCAGTTTTCCCAGCACCACTTGCTGAAGAGACTGTCTTTATTCCATTGGATATTCTTTCCTGCTTTGTCAAAGATTAATTGGCCATTTGTGGGTCCATTTCTGGGTTCTCTATTTTGTTCCATTGATCTGAGTGTCTGTTTTTGTGCTATAGCCATTTCCATTTTTATAGTAAGGTGAGGATTGTACCCCTCAATCTGAAAGTCTTTAACCTTGAAGTCATCAATTGTCTCAACTTTTCAAAGGACCTTAAGCTTCGGGAAAGGCCTTGGTTCTCACTGAAGCTGCATTTTCAGCAGCTCAACATGACTCAGGTAAATATGTGCATCTCCCAAAGTATGTATGAAGTCATTGGGCTTCAGGCCTGTGATGTGTACCATCCTGTAGGTGAGCAGGGCATAGCTGGTGACACTGGAGGGCACAACCAGGCCCATGTCTCCTGAGCTCCGGTACAGCTGACAGGACAGCTCACCATTTTCCAGGTAGAACTGGCAAAGGGAATGGCAGAGAGGAGCCATTAAAGGGAGATCTTTTGGATTCCACCCACACAGGATGATTCTTCTGTCATCACAGTTGGTTTTGATTGTGTCAGTCACCTTTTGCAGTTGGTCTACTCCTTGACCAGAATAATCTGAATTCTTATCTTTGTATTTTCCACTGAAAGTTATAAACTGGGCCTAAGTCCCCTTCTTCTCTGTTGCAGAATACTGGCTGTCCAAGAGGTCTCAGGACCCATTTGAGTCCCAGATTTTCACTCCCTTGGAAGACAGTTCCCAAGCGTTTGTGGATCCCTTGATAAACCACAGCAACGCCTCCAAAACACCCTTCTAGGATACAGGTATGGTTGTCAGCAGAGGAAATTCATCCCATGGCCTGGAGTGCACCTGCATACCCAGCACCAGCAGCATGCTGGTACCTGTGTGGTCATCCTTCTGGAGCCCACAGTGCAGGATGTGCTCCATCTGCCCCAAGTACCGCAGCACCCTGTTTGGTGGTGGCCAGAGATCCTGCCCCACTTCCACACAGGTGGGCTGAGACCTTGAGCGCTGCAGGTGAGAGCTGGGGGCCAGTGTGGTGCTGGCACAGCTGCAGGGCCCGGATGGGACCCCAGCAGGGGGCAGTGAGCAAGGTAGTGCGGGCCCTTCCACACCTGTTTTCCCACTGTGTCTGCCGTGACCTCTCTTAGCTATTTCTGTTTCAGACAACTAGACTGCAAAAGCTCAGGGAGTGTTAGAGCTATTGAGAGTGGGACTGTGGGACTCCTTGACCCCATCACGTGCTTAGAAAGAACAGAAAAACTATCACGCATCAAAAGGTAGTAGGATAAAATTTGAAAGTGTTAATGGAGACCATTTGCCAGACCCAGGTGAACTCCAAGAGAACGATGGAGTCATTCAAAGTCATGAAGATCACAAGAGTTGCCTCAAGCCTGGAGAATAGCAATTGTCAAATTTTCAGAATGATGGAAATAATATATTTTAATATCTATAGAAGAGTGAGTTTTGTTTTGATCTTTTGCAAACCAGGAACAAAATGATATTAACTCGATGGTATGTGAGCACATAGAAAAGATGGTCACTGATAACACAAATGGGTTCACCAAGGTAAGCCACGTGACTAAATTAGCAAGTCAGAAGAATTGGCCTCAGAGAGCTGAGCCAGGGAGAAAAATTAGGCCCATGTGCTCTACAATGGTCATGGCCTAACTTGATTTTATTATTTTTTAATGCTTGTTTATTTTTGAGAGAGAGAGCATAGGATGGGGTGCAGAGAGAGGAAGAGAGAGGATACCAAGCAGGCTCCGCACTGTCAGTGCAAAGCCTGATATGGGGCTCGATCTCATGAACTAAATTTAACATTTGATTATTCACATGACCTGAGCCAAAATCAAGAGTCAGAGGCTTAACCGACTGAGCCAGCCAGGCATCCCAAGGATACTACCTTTATCAGGAGTTTATCACAAGGCCACCCGCACTACTTCAGCAGCTCCCTGCAACCCTCACCAATCTCCTACAAACGTACCTGGCACATCCCCTGATGCCTGCATACTAAATTCAGTTTCCTGGAACTCAGCTTTCACTCTTATTTCACTGAACCCAGATAAGTGCAGGGTGACTAGGGGCCATTATGTGTCCCTAGTGAGCACCTCCACCTCAGATACCAATAGTGATCCTCCCTCCACCTTTTCCTTAGATCTTTTTTTTTTTAAGTTTATTTATTTTGAGAGAGCAAGAGCAAGTAGGGGAGGGGCAAAGAGAGGAGAGAAAGAATCCCAAGCAGGCTCCATTCTGTCAGTGCAAAGCCCCACACAGAGCTTGAACCCACAAACCACGAGACCATGCCCTGAGCAGATGGGTCCGACACTTAATAAATAGCCACCCAGGTGCCCCCAGCTTTGCCTTAGATCTTAATGTCAGTGTGGGCGGTGACTGGGCTCACCTTCTTGCTGACAGCTCCCAAGTGCTAAGAAGCCAAATTCTCCTCTTCTTTATCCCCTTCCCAATCTGGGCTCATCAGAGCACTCCGAGGAATTCTGAGAAGGCTCTCAGATCCTCTCAATCCCAGCTTCAAAAGCTCAGACTGAAGGTAGAACAAAAGGAGTGACAGTAGTTTTCATAGAACCGGAAAGAGAAGCGACAGAAGAGCTTGCATTTCCAGGAAGATTGTCCTTTCAGATAAAGCCTCCAAATAAAGTGGCCCTCATTTCATGAGCTGCAAGTGACTAGGGCAAGACAAATGGTACCTACATTTAGAGACTCCAGTATACCTGATCATAGGATACAATCTCAGTCCTCACTGGAGGGGTTATAGAATATAAAGACTGTACTCTGTATTACTTTCCTTAAAAAAATAACAAATCCTGACATCTTAAAAACATCTGGCCCCAAAGATTCAAATCAGATTTCATGGGTCTTCACTGTATTACTTACAGCTGATTGTCTCCACCATCTGTGGTAGGGTCTGGATTGCCACTATTATTCTGTGTTTTGCTTGAGGCAAACAATGTGGGCTCTCAGGTATTTAAGCCAGTCTCAAATTCTTCATCTCCTAACACCCTAATAATAAAATCTGTCTCATCTGGTGGTTGAAAGCATTGTGATAGTCTACAGAAAAATCACCAAATTAATACTGGCAATGCATCTCATACTTGAGATCTCTTGTGTTTGGCAGTGTTTTAAAATTGCAAAATGCTTTTACATGCATTACTGTTCCACTTCTTATGCATCAGTTTTTTGCCATCTCCAATCACTGTGGACTAAATCTTTACTTTCTCGGGAGGGATTTCTCAGACCTTATCCTCTCAGCGTTCCTTCTCAATCCAATCTCCCCTGTCTTCACAAGGATGTGGACATTGCCCTCAGCAATCCAATCTCCTTATGTGGTTAGCTTCTGTTTTGTTTTAATGGAGGGATGTTTGGTTAGGTCTTCCCCTCTCCAGTCTTCTCTCTTTCTCTACTGCAGTGTGAGCCAGCCCTTTGTCTAAGTTACTGTTGGGCACACTCACCTACCATCAAGGCGTGAGCAAGAAACCAAGCCATACTTATCAGAAAAAGGATCATTTTAATCAAGATGCTGTTGACAAGATGGCTTTTCTCACGAGGTCAGCCCAGGGCACAGAGGTGATCACATCTGTGGCTCTTGGGTCCACTTCTTCCTTATTGCCACATGGAGCTCAAAGTGGAGGTTGAGCAAAAGAAATTGGAGTGACAGTAGCTTTCATATTAATGAAACCTTCCGGTTGGAAGGAGACACAACAGTTTTACCATTATTCTTTTTTCTATCCCACATATTTGTCAATCACTAATGCTTTTGTGAGGTCTTACTTCAGGGTTTGGCCATGAGAATTTGCCTTGCAGACCTTCTTAATACATGGAGCTTAATTGACCAAGGGCCCCCGTTGCTAGGCTTTAAAATGGTCTCTGAGGCCACACCTCCCACGCACTGCTCCCTGCCAATAGCTGGGCACAGTGGGGATGCTAAGACAGCCCCATTCCTTGGGCAACACAGGACTCTTTGTTGGCTGACTTTGGCTCATTGACTCCGTGATGAATTTATAAATCGTGGCTGAGTCTTGGGCCCCTCCCCCCAGCCTTCTCTCCTTTTCTCTCGTATTCAGATTTGCTTTGTGGCCTGAAGGCCTTGCCATCCTCCCTGAGTACTTCCTATTTTCTTTCACACAGGTGTTTTCCCTAATAAAGCCCTTGCACATTTAATCCTAGTCAGCATTTGCTTCCTGGAGAATCTAGAATAGGCAGAGCTGGCATCCTGTCAGCCTCTTCCATCTCTGTGTGCTGTGTGCACTTTGAGCTCTGTTTTGTTTCAGATGTAACTGTACTGTTACTTCTCTCTCCTCACCCTGCCTCAGAGCCACAGGAGAGTCTGTTATTAGTAGCACATTTATTACGCCCATAAACACATAAGATGCTGTGTTGATCACCCTTTATTAGCTTATAGTCACCAGGCATACACCCGTGAGCACAGGACATTCAGAGAGAGAACAAAACCAGTAAATCAGAACAAAGTGAAGATATTTCCATCCTTATGAGTCACACAAATGGGAAGGTTTACAGGTTTGGCAGCCATTTGGTTTCCAGACTGAGTGGGGATAAGGCTAGCAGTTGCCACTGCTCTAATCAATCTTAGTGATTGAGTGAAATCAGGCTCTGAATGCTGGACGGGGAGAGCCACTGAAGTGTCATGGATGAGTAAAGGAGAGCCTCTGCCTTCAGGAAGTCCTCACACCAGTGGTAACATGACTTCAAAAACCAAGGAAGCACTGTAAGCATAGTGACAAAAATTGTCTAGGGTACAGTGAGGGCACAAAGGCAGATGGGGTCATTTCTTAGGAAAATAGGAAATATTTCAGAAAGGGGCTAAGCTTGAAAGCTGCAGGGTTCTCTTGACTCGTTCCATATTAGCGCCACAGTTTATTTGGCATGGTTGAAGCATGAGGTGCAATGTGTTGATGGGCAAAGGGGGAGCCATTGCAAACTATAAGGACTTTGCGCTTGAGAACTCTGTGCAGTGGAAAGCTTAAAGGTGCAGGGTGGGAAGAAGTGAGACAGTCGCCTGGGACTGGGACAACTCTGAGGCACAACAAATTCCAGAGTTCTCCTGAGTATCACACCAACCTACTGTCAATGAGACTCTGCCTGAAATCTTTCTTAGTTTCCTCCCTTTGCTTTCCTGCTTCCCTCACTCTATTCCAGATGCTCAGGGAGGACTGTCTCAATAAATCACATGCATGTAAATCCTCACCTCAGGGTCTGCTTTTACTAAACCTGCCCTCAGACACCCCCAATTCCTGACATGTTCATCTGATTCACAAGTGCTCTAACTGAAAGTAAGAGCCCCCATATCTAGGCCTAAAGAGGAACTGTTGGTCAGAGTTCATGGCAATCCTGACCTGGAGTTAGGTTTCTCCTTAGCATTAGGTTCTAGACCTGTGCTGTCGTAGGTCTTCCACGTGCTCCATAGCTGCATCTGATGGCCTCGTTGGAAGCTGTTGTCACCTGGAGGACTTGAGAGTGTGTACTGGAGGGAAGTCAGTCCAGAAATAGATGGAGAGGGCAGGGTTTCAAGACCTGGAGCATCAGATGTCTTAAGTGTCCTTACCTCTGATAGTCTGTCCCTCTTTCCCAGGGAGAGCCAATGAGGGCTTTAACTCTGGGGCTTCAGGGAGAATTATACACACAGGAGAGTTCCCTCCAAGAACGATGGGCAACTGAAGACCAATATTCAAGAGGAGAGCCTCAAGAGGTTCATTCTCAACCACCCAGTGCCAAGAAAATGGAAAAGGGAAGAGGTAGGCTTCCAACACTCCACCTGGGCTCCTATAGGTTCAGCAACTTTTGAGGTCAGAGGGGGCAATGACAGGGAGAAAACTATCTCAGGTGTGCCTGAACCGCCTGTTAAGATGGGTAATTGTGGGTTCAGGGAGAGGAGAGCAATGGAGGAAACAAGAAACAACAGAAGAATGAATGAATGAGTGAATGAATGAACGAATGAATGAGAATTGCTTTGGAAAACACATTCCATATCAAATTTGGGACCAAACTGCAATTCTGCTTAGTTGTACTATTACAATGACCAGGTCACATGCTATTTTGAAGAAGTCAAGGATTGAGACCAGTCCACCATCATCACATCAGCCTACTCCCCACCCGCTACATATCCAGGGAACCATAAAGTATTTATTGCTTTGCAACCTGCTTCTTTAGCTCGTCATAACACTTTTGAAATCCATCCATGTTGTTGAACTATCAGTTAGTAGTTCCTTTTTTTATGGTTGAGTACTGTTCTATTACATGAACATCCCACAATTTGCTCATACTCCGGTTTGTGTCCTTCCACTGTCCATCTCTACCCCCACCTGTCCCCCTCTTTGTCTCCTTACTGCTTGCTCTGTGTACCCTCCTACTGTCATTCTCTTGTACTTTGCCTTTGTTATGTCAATTTTTCAATACAGCAAAATGCAACTCACTTGAATCTTGAAGGCGTGAAAGAGGACTTAGGTACGATTTAGCTTTGGATAAAGGAAGTCCATGGGCCAGTTTTATAAACATGCACAGAGATGCAGGAAGGTGAAACAAGAATTGTTAAGACAGCCATGGCCCTAAGGGAGAGAATAATTTGTTGTCAGAGGCAGAGCATTATCTTCGTGCTATCATGGGAAAGACAGAAGGCGAAGCCAAGGAAAGGGTGAGGTTAAGGAATTTATGTTCTCAATCTTGGCTGCAACTTATATTCACCTGAGGGGTTTTAAAAATGGATATCAAAACTTATCATTAGAAATTCAGATTTATTTGATCTGGGATGGGGCTTGGCATAGAGTTCTAAATTCTCCACAGATGCTTTTAACAAACAGCCAGGAATAAGACTTGCCTAGCACTGTAGATAAGCCAGCTACAAACCGCCCCGCAGTGTGCATCTCATTCACAGCAGAGACTGAAAATCAGGCCCTTTATGCAGTTTGCATTCGCCTCTCAGGGGTGATGGTGAGAGAGCCTGGAACAAGGATCAGTGGAAAAGCAACAGATGAACCATGTCAATAGTGTTTCCTGTACAGATATCCTTCTAGAAGCATGCTCCTTACATTTGCTTGACCACAACTCACAATAAGAAACACATATTACACTGTGATTCAGTTCATACATGTAAATAGTTAAAATTTTGCAAAATTATACTTACCCTTACCATGTGCAATGAACTTTCATAATTTTGTACTAAGTTGATTTCCTAATCCACCCATGAATTGAGAACATAGCTTGAAAAACATGGATTTAAAATGTTTTCTTGAAAGAAAGAAAGAAAGAAAGAAAGAAAGAAAGAAAGAAAGAAAGAAAAAAAGAAAGTTTTCTTTAGGCATATTTTAAAAGAGAACTATGAGGACTTACTTGCCTCAACAATTCTCTAAATAGGAATTGAAACATATGAAAGCATTTTTATCTCTATGCTGTCCTTTATCATGCCATAAGAAACTTAAGAAGAAACCACTGTCTGATGAATAATCCAGAGGATGACAGGAGAGAGAGATGGCTTAAAATGCAACAGCTGAAGTTTTTCATGCTATTCTTAGAATGTTCCTATAGTGTAATGAGATATAAAGTCCCATTGGAGAATATTGATTTCTGGGTAAAAATTTGGTAGACATGGTTTAGGCTAATCCTTTTGCCAATTCTTTTTTGCTTTCTCTGATGATTCCTTTCTCTCCTGAACCTCTCCAAAAGAACACAAGACTTCTGTGAAGGCTTACTCCTTGTCCCCACAAAGGTGACCCACTGCCTCTCATGACTGTTGGCTCCTTCCAGACTGGAGCCTTTCATGTCTCTTCTACCAGACTCTCGTTTCTCACCAAATGGTTGTGTGTCCTTAGCTACTCCCTCAGCCTCCTCCAACCACTGTCCCCTAATCTGTGGATGATGGAACTGGACTTATTTGATCTCTAAAGGCCAACTAAGCGTTTACATTCTTGGGCTCTTTTTTGACCCCTTTCCCTTCTCTTTAAATAGAAAGGAAAATCTAATGAAGAGGTGTGTTCTCTGTAAAATGTAACAGGCTGTTTGGGTTTTTTTGTTTTGTTTTGTTTTGTTTTTTAATATATGAAATTTATTGTCAAATTGGTTTCCATACAACACCCAGTGCTCATCCCAAAAGGTGCCCTCCTCAATACCCATCACCCACCCTCCCCTCCCTCCCACCCCCCATCAACCCTCAGTTTGTTCTCAGTTTTTAACAGTCTCTTATGCTTTGGCTCTCTCCCACTCTAACCTCTTTTTTTTTTTTTTTTCCTTCCCCTCCCCCATGGGTTTCTGTTAAGTTTCTCAGGATCCACATAAGAGTGAAACCATATGGTATCTGTCTTTCTCTGTATGGCTTATTTCACTTAGCATCACACTCTCCAGTTCCATCCACGTTGCTACAAAAGGCCATATTTCATTTTTTCTCATTGCCACGTAGTATTCCATTGTGTATATAAACCACAATTTCTTTATCCATTCATCAGTTGATGGACATTTAGGCTCTTTCCACAATTTGGCTATTGTTGAGAGTGCTGTTATAAACATTGGGGTACAAGTGCCCCTATGCATCAGTACTCCTGTATCCCTTGGATAAATTCCTAGCAGTGCTATTGCTGGGTCATAGGGTAGGTCTATTTTTAATTTTCTGAGGAACCTCCACACTGCTTTCCAGAGCGGCTGCACCAATTTGCATTCCCACCAACAGTGCAAGAGGGTTCCCGTTTCTCCACATCCTCTCCAGCATCTATAGTCTCCTGATTTGTTCATTTTGGCCACTCTGACTGGCGTGAGGTGATACCTGAGTGTGGTTTTGATTTGTATTTCCCTGATAAGGAGCGACGTTGAACATCTTTTCATGTGTAACAGGCTGTTTGTAAATGTGCATATTCAAGATTAAGCACCTCTCTTCCTCCTGCAAAAGGGAGAAGGCCATCACTTTCTTTAGAAAAGAAGGATCTGGAGGGGAACCTGGGTGGCTCAGTCGGTTAAGCGTCTGACTCTTGATTTCGGCTCAGGTCATGATCTCAGGGTCATGGGATCGAGCCCCACATTGGGTTTGGTGCTGAATGTGGAGCCTGCTTAGGATTCTCTGTCTCCTTCTGCCCCTCTACTCCTCCCTCACTCTCTAAAGTTAAAAAATATAAAATAAAAAAAGGGTCTGGAGAGCAAACTGGCAGCTGAGGAAAGAGTGGTAGGGATTTGGCTACCCAGTCTGCAAAAGCTGTGAGCAGGATATCACCAACTCCTGGCAGTGAACATGGAGTCCTGCATCACAGGAGGGAACTTATCCTCGAATTCACCGGTAATGCTTCCCCCTTCCAGGCTGCTGCTCACCACTCAGCCTGTCTTTTTTTTTTTTTTTTTTTTTAATTTTTTAACGTTTATTTATTTTTGTGACAGAGAGAGACAGAGCATGAACAGGGGAGGGTCAGAGAGAGGGAGACACAGAATCTGAAACAGGCTCCAGGCTCTGAGCTGTCAGCACAGAGCCCGACGCGGGGCTCAAACTCACGGACCGTGAGATCATGACCTGAACCGAAGTTGGATGCTTAACCGACCGAGCCACCCAGGCGCCCCACTCAGCCTGTCTTCTACAGCCTCTCACTGTGTTCTTGGTCTTGGTCTTTAGGACTGCATGGCTCTCACTCCAGCCATCAGTAGGATAAAGACTAAAAGACTCTCATTGAGGTTTCTTCCATTTTCTGTCTGCAGATCAAACCTCAGTGGATGCTGCCAGATACTCTAGTCTTGTGAACTGAGACTTCTGGAAGCCAGGCAACAAACAAACACAATCTTACCCTCGAAAGCTTCAGGAAGTAGCAGCCTGGTTAGTCTCTCAACTCTGAGGGCTACCTGTCTCATGAGCAGAATCTGGGCCCTGTCTCTGCAAACCTACAGAGCATCCCAGAAAAAGTCAGTTATGTCCTGGGGTGTGTGGAAAGTTAGGAAGCCATTTCCACTTCTGGATTATCATTAACCAATGCTAAGCAAAATGCACTTAGTCTGCACACATAATTTGTGATCCTGCTTTTTAATGAGGCTTAGGTAAACTTGCACTGGCTGTAGCACAAGCTTTTTACTTTAGCTCCTGTGCTCAAATAATCAACTCAAGGTAAAGAAAACCCTGCCCCTATGACAAATTAGGCAGCCCCTAAATGGGCCCACTGCATTGCTGTCTGGATCCCCTCCAGTACTAGTATGAGAACACTATTGTGTGGTGTTGGAATGCTGGCTAGATGGTGGGAAAACTGGCACAGGGTCAGTGAAGACTGCTTTTAGCCTTCACCTGACCCTGGGGCCGCTCATTTAGATCATTGTCAAGATGGGCTTTGTCTAGACCACCGTAGCCAAGGAAGACTTCAAAGAATGTAAGAGACATACCAAAATACCACAGAAGGGGCGCCTGGGTGGCTCAGTCGGGTGAGCGTCCGACTTCAGCTCAGGTCATGATCTCGTGGTCTGTGGGTTCGAGCCCCACGTCAGGCTCTGTGCTGACAGCGCAGAGCCTGGAGCCTGCTTCAGATTCTGTCTCCCTCTCTCTCTGCCCCTCCCCCACTCATGCGCGCGCGCGCGCGCTCTCTCTCTCTCTCTCTCTGTCAAAAATAAATAAACATTAAAAAAAAAATACCACAGAAGACCTAGAAGGGGCCTCCAATGGAAAATCATACTATTTCATCAGATGACATTTAGTAGAATAGTCATAGTGGCACAGTGGGTTAAGGTCAAAAATTAGAAGCTACATGAGGGCCCATCAATAGGACAAAGGAGAAATAAATCATGGCATATTCCAGCAGTGGGTCCTATAGAGCAATGACGAATGGATGAACCACGCTTGTCATCTGGAGCAGAGTGCTGAAGGTTATGCCTTTGAATGACTACAACCAACCTTGAAGATGAAGGAGGACAGGTCAGAGGAGGAAACAAGGAAAACCTTGAGCTGCTCTACCTGAGTCCTGACGACACCTAGAGCACAGGGACTTCCCAGAGGAGGAGAGCTAGAGAGAGATCATTGGTCCATGGCAGGCCTGGGTCCCAACAGTGGACGTGGTAAAGGGGGCAGGGCTGATCATAAAATAGTTCCTTTAGTTTGTTCTTGGAAATCCAAGATGAAGTCAGGGACACTTTGAGCACTTGGTGGTGGGAAATAAAGGAGTCACATATGGACCCACTTAACAGCAGAGGAAGTTGAGACTACAAAGAAAATGGTGGCAGGGCTGAGAATAAATTGAGGCCTTCTGAACCCAGCTGAGAGGGGTGACAGCTCACAGTCCCCAACAGGCAGCTCCATGGGTACAGCGAGAAGGCCAGTCCTGGAATCGGGCTGCAGGACAGTGAGACCGTGTAGGCAAACCAGGGAGGCTCTGTCTTCCCTGTTGTCCCAGTAGCCTGGGGGAGCACAAGTGGGGAAAGGAAGAAAGTAGAGTTGGACAGCAAAAGAGATGTATGTTTAGAAGCTGCCTGGAAACCATCCTGAAGGGAGTCACTTTGCTCCTCTGCACTTAGCTTCTAGACGCAGCTGCAGGCAAAGACAGAGGATGGCAGAACAGAGCCAAACCACAGTAGTTCGCAGGAGGCTGCACACAACAGACACAAGCAAGAAAGCACCAGACCCAGGTCCTGGGCCTCCCGGATGGGGAAGCCATACTGCTCCTCTGATGGTCTCATATGGACCTTGACAGCAGAAAATGCCATTTGGATCTGAAAAGAGGCGACACTGTATTTAAAAGCATCCCAACCTCTGCTCCAACTCCTTTCCTCTGTTTCCTTCTCTAACTCATCTTCTGCTCTCACACTCCTGTTCTTTGCTCTCTTCTGCCCACCTTTTCCCTTTTTACCCTTTGCAGCTACAGTTTTAGGAGCATTTGCACACTGGACATGAAAATGGCTAGTTCTCCTTGTCTCTCTCTCTCTCTCCCTTTTTTTTCTCTTTTTTTCTCCTTGTCTCTTCAATGAAATGCCAAAAGAAAGATGGAATCCTCAGAATCCTTGATGGGTTGGTCGGGAAGTGGAACTCCAAGGGGACCTGAGTGCCATCAGAAGAGAGCTATTTCTCCGCAGAAGTTCCTATGTTAAAGGATGGGGGCTGGGAGGGAGTGGGAGTCTGACCAACCACTGCCCCAAAGCTGGGGTGTGAGCATTTATGGGCCAGCAGATGTAACATTAAGAGCAAGCCCTTGTCGAATCTCAGAATTTGGCAGCCTAGATGGACACGCTCTCACCCATCACCAAAGAGGGCCTGCTGGCTTACCTTTCCAGCTTAGGGTCAATGCCCCAGCCCTGAGAGCTCAAGTCAAGGACAGTGATCCTGGAGCACTCACAGAAGCACCCAGACCCAGGGAGGGCACACAGGCATCCCCACTCACCCAGTGCTGTATAATAGTCACTTCGAGACTGACCACACATGTAGTACTCTGGACTGTCAAAAATAGAACGTGGATTGTCATTGTCTGTTCTCCTGCAGAAATAGCGTGGTTTTGTTCTCCCCCAGTGATAGCTATCTTGGAAAACCATGTGGTGGATGAGGTTTCCTGAGGATGCTCCTTTTCCTACGTAAGAAAGTAGGAGATAGCTAAACAATCCGATGGGAGGAGCTCAGGTGATCATTCTTCGAGTTGCACAGCTTTGGCCCAGGCATTGACTACTGAGATGAGCAGCTCTCTGGGAAACAGAAACCACGTGGAATGAATTCAACAGATATTGGAGGCTCAACATTCAAAAAGCCAACACCAAATTAACATAGCTAGAAAGAGCAGGAAATAGCTTCCATACCTAGGGCCAGAAAACCAGAAAGAATATATATAAGGGGATTGTAAAGTCCGGACGCTTGGAAGAGAGGCCCCGTGAAGCTGGAACCTGGAGCTGTGAGGTGAAGCTGCCATCTAGCCATTGCTGTTACCTCAGGAAATCAGAGGGGACAAAACCCCCAGAATCAGGACCCAAACCTTTGGGAGGAGGCTCAGTACCTGGCTGATGCTGGCTCCTCAGGAATTCGAAGGAGGGACCCTGCAAAGCTCGCAGCTGAGGAGAAGGGGAAGCCCACCTTTGGTAGAACCTCCAGAGTCTAAACAAGACCCTTGCAGCGCTGAGATCCAGAGGGGACATCGCCACACTGCTGCAAGAGCTCTGAAGAGGCACCTGTTTGCCACCAGGACTCAGAACAGGAGGCACAGGGCTGCTGACGCGGATATCTCTGAAGGGGCACACTGAAAATCCTTCTGGGAATAGGAGGAAAACACTAGAATCTGGGGCCAACTGTAACTACTGGAAACAACTGCCAAGATGAAGCACTATTGCTGAAGTGATGTAGAAAAGGAACAGTGAGCAAACAGGAAGAAGCAAATCCTTCTCATTTTCCTGCCTTCTAGTGCTCCCATTAGCAGACTCAAATGGGAGAGAGCTGGTTTGTAGGTACTCAGGAAATCAGTGTTTGAAGCTGACATACAGTAGCTTCAAATTCATTGTATGTTTATTTACTTTTGAGAGAGAGAGAGAGAAAGAGAGTATGTGAGCAGGGGAGGGGCAGAGAGAGGGAGACACAGAATCTGAAGCAGGCTCCGGTCTCCGAGTTGTCAGCACAGAGCCTGACACGGGGCTCAAACTTATGAATCCTGAGATCATGACCTGAGCTGAAGTCAGATGAGCCAACAGCCACCCAGGCGCCCCAACAGACAGTAGCTTCAAAACCAACACATCTCACATCCTCAACACAGGCTCTCTCCTTTCTTCCCAGAAGTCTTTTCTCTTCTCAAGATCCATAGCTAGCATCTGGTCCTCCCCTAAATTCCTGCATGAACATCACTTCTTATGTTTGAAAAGCTTTGTTTTAAGTCCTCCTCACTGAAGTTTGTTACCCCAACTAGGCCTACTTCTGCCCTTGTGAATAGGTCTCTCTGTTCCTTTTCCTCTGGTTTCAGTGACAATCTTGAGTGAGAGAGGGACTCAAAGGATGAACAGATGCCGATTCTAAAACACAGCCATTTGGGATGTGGCCTGGTCACTAATGGCTGTTGTTTCTAGGATAGGAGTAACTCCAGCATAAGTGACGAAGAGACAAAGTATCAGGGAGCCGGGCTCTGAGTCTCTCTGTCTAAATACCCTCGTAATGCAACCACCACCCACTGGCTCTGAGCCTTAAGCAAACTGACTCATAAAGTCACCTCATCATCAGGGGGATCAGCTGAGCTTAGAGCTGGCAATACTATTTGTAATCGAACATTAAATACAAATGTTAAACGACCGTATGTGATTGCTGATCATCTACTATGCTACTTTTATAATCAAGAATTTCTAATATATTATCCAAAAAAAAAACCATTATTTGCCACCAGAAAAAAAAAAATCAGACCTATATTCTTTCATCTTAAAATGGGAGAGTTTGTGAAGATGGTTTTGGTGTAATTCCGGTATTAATATTCTATCAGATTAAATATAAAGAATATTTTAAAAATCCGAATCTACTTTCAGTTGATAGAATTCAATAGCATGTATACAAAGAGTACTTAAAAAATTGGCAGTCATCATTAAAGGAAGACATTATCTTCTAGGCAGGGGATGTTCCTTAGTATTTAGAGGTAAGTAGTCTGGGTGCAATTTCCTGTGGCACCCTCAAAACCTGAGCACCTGAGCAAATACATTATTTGGCCTCCGTAATCTTCAGCTTCTTTTCTGATAAACTAGATGCAATAATAACACTTCCTCAAAGTTAGTAGGAGGTTTAAATGAGTTAATGTTTAGGGGCACCTGGGTGGCTCAGTCGGTTGAGCATCTGACTTTGGCTCGGGTCATGATCTCATTGTTCACAAGTTCAAGCCCCCCACCAGGCTTGCTACTATCAGCTCAGATCCTCTATATTTCAGATCCTCTATCCCTCTCCCTCTCTCTCTCTGCCCCTCCCCTGCTCATACTCTCTCTCTCAAAAATGAATAAACATTAAAAAAAAATGTCTTTTTCCAACACAATGGCAGGTCCCATTGTTACTGGAGAAGAGAGTTCAGAAATGTGTTTGAGACATTTCACAATGCAATAGCATGGCATAGCTAGATGTGGAGCAGGGTAGAGTAAGGCACAACTTTCAAAAGTGATTTTCCCTCGTCTTTCTGCCTTCGCTTTTTAAAAATCATTTTGCTGCACGTGTGGAGGCACTCAGGATCAAACATGTGGTACCAACAGTCTAGCAGCAGAGCCACAGAGACAGATGGTTACTCCAGGACATCCTCCTCAGTCTCAGGCTTCAACCTCAGTTAGAACGGAGAGACAAGGTGGGTCAGATAAGTCCTTCCCCTGCCACACTTGAGCATCCCTTGACAAGCTCAGTGGCAACATCACTAAACGCCACTCACATGCAGATCATGGGTTACGCCCCAAATACCCAAGGGCCAGATTTTACCATGCTCTATAGAAAGGTCACATTCTTGGACCACATCCAGGGGCTTTGTGGCAACCTCCCTCCAGCAAATCAGTCAAGATTCTTCCTGAGCCCTGTCACGTTCGGTGTATTGGTGACCTGAATAAAAGAATAAAAGAATGTCATCAGATGTGCAGGTCGTCATCAAAATGGGTGACTGCCACTATCTTAAAGGAGATTAATTGTAAAGTGACCTTAGACAGCCAAAATGAAATGTAAAAACAACAAGTATAAGAATAACATCCATGCAAACAAAAAAACAAAGCAAACACAAAAGCATCCCACAGGCAGAAATGGTAGTGGGAAGTGAGACATTAGAAGGTCAAAACTGACCTCAATTTAAATGAAACATCAATATAGCCCACTGTGAGGAAAAGGACAATGGTATTGGAGTATATCAAGAAGAATATCAAAAGTCAGGGGGATAAAACCTTTTACTGGATTAATTAGTCATCATTAAGTAGAATATTACATTTATGTTTTAGTATTTTTTTGAAGAGTGTGAAAATTTAAAAACTGGAGAGGACTCAAAGAAGAAGAAGAAATATCTAAAACTCTCTAATTTTTTTATCGGAGGAAAAAGCCATAAAATCTGTTTTGGTTAAGAGAGAATGAGGGATGACTTTATATCAGTCCTCGAAAATGGAGGGGAGGAGGTGAAAGATATTGTACTTGTATATAGAGGATTGAACAAGCAGTAGTATTGTAGATTTTTTAAGGTGGTTGGTTGGCAGTTTGGGCAGAAAGGTACCAGAAGACTGCAGATGGCTATTAAAATAAGCAAAGCCCAGAGTGTACACTTTTAGAGCCGTTGCATTGGGTGTTGGCTTGGCTAGACAGCCAAAGGAAAGAACCTCCCTGGATAGGAAGCTCTCCTTATATTCTACTTCTATGCTTGTAACGCCAATTAACTGGCAATTTTGTTGGAGCTTGGACTGCAAGCAGTGCCTCAGGCTCTAAGCTCTGGCTGTTGAGGCTCCTGCTCCATAATCAAGCCCTCTTAATTGTCCTGGGTGCTAATGAAGCTTCTGACTACAGATAGGATTCTCCGGAGACTCTATCTCAACAGTAAATATCCTCCTCCCCACCCAATTAAAAACCCATTTGTTTCTATCTTCATTTAATCCATTTTTTCTTTGGTCTCACACTCCTCTGGATGGTCCTCATCCTCCTCTCACAGCATCCTCTGCATAGTTAGTTGATAAGTCCTCCCCATCTGAATAGATGTGACATTAACCATGCCATTGTTCTATCTCCCATGAGGGGTTGCTCTAACGATCTCATGTTCCTCTGGGATCCTCTTTTTTGACCTGACTTTTATCAATCATGATTTCTTTCAGCCCACCGAGGTGGCTTAGCAAAAAGCCTAGAACTATGGAGATCCAGACTAATCTCTGTTCTCTCTTTCACCAAGAGAAGACAATAACAGAAGACTTCATGAAGAAATGATCCATATGAGAGCTGAGATCACCTAACAGAGCAGAAGGAAAAAAAATGGAACGGAAGGAGCCAAAGACCCATACTAGGGAAGCAGTGTTTTCCTTTGTTTCCCAAATCAGGTGGAACGCTCTTTCCTACAAACAGGGACACTACCATTGAAAGACCACCACGAACAAAGGACTTGCCTGCTTCAGCTGAGTCACTCTTACTGCAGTTAGGGCTTTGGGGGTCATCACCTCAAGTTGTTTGCTTAATGGTGGGGTTTTTCCTTTGCATGAAAACCTGGGGAATTTGTCTCAAATGTGGTTTCTCAGGCTCTATACCCAGCTATTTTTTTTAATTCAAGTATAATTAAAGTACAGTATTATGTTAATTGCAGGTGTACGATATAATGATTCAACAATTCTATACATTTCTCAGTGCTCATCACGATAAGTGTACTCTCAATCCCCTTTACCTACTTGACCCATCCCCCCACCCACCATCCCTCTAGCAATTGCCAGTTTGTTCTCTATAGTTAAGAATCTGGGTTTTTGGGGGGCGCCTGGGTGGTTCAGTCAGTTAAGCATCTGACTTTAGCTCAGGTCATGATCTCACAGTCTGTGAGTTCAAGCCCTGCGTCGGGCTCTGTGCTAACAGCTCAGAGCCTGGAGCCTGCTTCAGATTCTATGTCTCCCGCTCTCTCTGCCCCTCCATGCTTGTGATCTATCTCTCTAAAAAATAAATAAAAAATTAAAGAATTTTTTTAAAAAAAGAGTCTTCCTTTTTCTGTTTGTTTTGTTTCCTAAAGTCCACATATGAGTGAAATCATATGGTATTTGTCTTCCTCTGATTTATTGCACTTAGCATTATATCCTGTAGCTCCATCCCATGTTTTTGCAAATGGCAAGATTTTGTTCTTTTTAAGGCTGAGTAATATTCCATTGTATATATATATACCATATCTTTTTTTTTTTTTTGAGAGACAGAGAGAGAGAGAGAAAGCGCAAGAGTCAGGGAGAGGGGTAGAGGCAGAGAATCCTAAGCAGGCTCCACATTCAGTGCTCAGCACAGAGCCACACACAGGGCTCAATCCCATGACCCTGAGATTATGACCTGAGCCGAAAGCAAGAGTCAAATGTTCAACCGATGAACCACCCAGGCACCCCTGTACCACATCTTCTTTCTCCATTCCTCTGTGGATGGACACCTGGGCTGCTTCATAATTTGGCTATTATAAATAGTACTGCAATAAACATAGGGGTGCGTATCTTTTCAAATCAGTGCTTTTGTTTTCTTTGAGTAAATACCCAGTAGTGGAATTATTAGATCATATTGGTAGTTCTATTTTTAAATTTTGAGGAATTTCCATGCTGTTTTCCACAGTAGCTGTACCAGCTTACATTTCCATCAACCACACACTAGGGTTCCTTTTTCTCCACATCCTCCCTCGCCAACCCTTGTTAGTTCTTGTGTTTTTCATTTTAGCCATTCTGACGAGTGTGAGGTGATATCTCATTTTGATTTTGATTTGCATTTCCCTGATAGTGAATGATGTTGAGTATCTTTTCATGTGTCTGTTGGCCATCTTTGGAAAAATGACTATTCATATCCTCTGCCTTTTTTAATTTGATTATTTGGCTTTTTGGTGTTGAGTTGTATAAGTTCTTTATATATTATCAATATTAAGCTCCTTATTGGATACATAATTTGCAAAATATTTTCTCCCATTCAGTAGATTGTCATTTTGTTTTGTTGATGATTTCTTTCACTGCGTAAAAGCTTTTTATTTTGGTGTAGTCCTAATAGTTTAATTTTGCTTTTGTTTCCCTTGCTAAAGGAGACATATCTAGAAAAATATTTCTACATCTGATGTCAAAAGGGGTCACTGCCTATGTTTTCTTCTAGGAATTTTATGGTTTCAAGTCTCACACTTAGGCCTTTAATCCATTTTGAGTTTATTTTTGTACATGGTATAAGAAAGTGGTCCAGTTTCATTCTTTTGCATGTAACTGTCCAATTTTCCCAACACCATTTATTGAAGAGACTGTTTTTTTCCCTTGTATATTCTTGCCTTCTTTGTTGTAGATTACTTGACCATAAGTAAAGCATAAGTTTATTTCTAGATTCTCTATCCTGTTATATTGCTCTATGTGTCTATTTTTATTCCAGTACCATACTATTTTGGTTACTATAGCTTTGTAGTATATCTTGAAATCTGGGATTGCAATACCTCCAATTTTATTCTTTTTCAAAATTGCTTTGGGTATTTGGGGTCTTTTGGGTTCCATAAAAATTTTAGGATTATTTGTTCTAGTTCTGTGAAAAATGTTGTTGGTGTTTTGATAAGGATTACATTAAATCTGTAGATTTCTCTGAGTACTAGAGACATTTTAACAATATTTGTTCTTCCAATCCATGAGCATGGAATTTTTTCCCATTTATTTGTGTCATCTTCAACTTCTTCCATCAACATTTTATAGTTTTTGGAGTACAGGTCTTTTACCTCCTTGGATAAGTTTATTCCTAGGTATTTTTATTCTTTTTGGTGCAACTGTAAATGGAATTTTTTTTCTTCCAAGATTTTATTTAAATTCAAGTTGTTAACATATGGTGTAGTATTGGTTTCAGGAGTAGCATCTAGTGATTCATCACTTACACATCACATCCAGTGCTCATCCCAACAAGTGCCCTCCTTAATGCCTGTCACCGAATTAGCCCATCCCATCACCCATCGCCCCTCCAGCAACCCTCCATTTGTTCTCTATAGTGAAGAGTCTCTTTGGGTTTGCCTCCCTCTCTGTTTTTATCTTATTTTATTTTTCCTTCCCTTCCCCTATGTTCATCCTGTTTTGTTTCTTAAATGCCACATATGAGTGAAGTCATATGTGGAATTATGGCTGATTGACTTATTTCGCTTAGCATACACTCTAGTTTCATCCACATCATTCCAAATGTCAAGATTTCATTCTTTTTGATGACTGAATGTGTGTGTGTGTATATATATATACATATATATACATATATATATATATATATATATATATATATATATATACCACATCTTCTTTATACATTCATCAGTTGATGGAAATTTGGGCTCTTTCCATAATTTGGCTATTGTTGATAGTGCTGCTATAAACACTGGAGTACATGTGCCCCTTAGAATCAGTATTTTTGTTTCCTTTGGATAAATACCTAGTAGTGCAGTTGCTGGGTCATAGGGTAGCTCTATCTTTAACTTTCTGAGGAAGCTTCCACACTATTTTCCAGTGTCATTGCCCAAGTTGTATTCCCACCAACAGTGTAAGAGGAATTGTTTTCTTAATTTTTCTTTCTGCTGCTTCACTATTAGTGTATAGAAATGCAACAGATTGCTGTATATTAATTTTGTATCCTATAACTTTACTGAATTCATTTATGAATTCTGATGGGTTTTTGGTGGAATCTTTAGGGATTTCTATATATAGTATCATGTAATCTGCAAATAGTGAAAATTTTACTCCTTCCTGACCAATTTGGATGGGTTTTATGTCTTTTTCTTGTCTGATTGCTGTGGCTATGACTTCTAGGACTGTGTTGAGTAAAAGCGGTAATAGGGGCGCCTGGGTGGCTCACTCGATTGAACATCTGACTCTTGATTTCAGCTCAGGTCGTGATCCCAGGGTCATAGGATCAAGCCCCACATTGGGCTGCATGCTGAGTGTGGGGCCTGCTTAAGATTCTCTCTCTCTCTCTCTCTCTCTCTCTCTCTCTCTCTCCCTCTCTCTCTCTCTCCCTCTCTCAAAAAAAAAAAAAAAAAAGGTGATAAGACTGGACATCCTTGTCTTGTTCCTGATCTTAGAGGAAAAGCTCTCAGTTTTCACCAATGAGTATAATATTAGCTGTGAGTTTTTCACATATTCCCCCAGATATTTTTAATAAGCACACCAAGAACTATGATGCTGGGATTGGGAGCTTTCTCTACTGACGTTAATTTGAACATCCAGAAACTCTCCTGGTTAATGCTTCCTTCTATTTTATTTTTATTTAATTAAATTTATTTATTTATTTTTCCTTCTCTATTCTTTCTCTATTCCTTCCTGCTCTATGTAAGCAGAATAAGCTCAAAGAGGATAGTGAAGGGGCACCTGGGTGGCTCAGTCGGTTTAATATCCGACTTCAGCTCAGGTCATGGTCTCAGCTCAGCTTAGGTTCATGAGTTTGAGCCCTGCGTCAGACTCTGTGCAGACAGCTCAGAGCCTGGAGCCTGCCTCAGATTCTGTGTGTGTCTCTCTCTTCCCTTCCCCTGCTCACACTCTGTTTCTCTCTCTCTTTCTCTCTCAAAAATAATAAAACCATTTTAAAAAAAGAGGATAGTGAAATCATCCACTAAAGTGTTGCATCCACATGACTCCTGAAACAGAATGCTACGGGCACCAGTGACAGTCACAACAAAGTTTATTACAACGAGAGGCAAGGCCGACTGATCGGGACCAACACTCTTGATAAGAGTGTGGCTCCGAACAGCCGGGGTACAGAGTTTTTAAAGCCGATCACATCGTTTTATCATTATCTGGGAACAGAACAGAGAAACAGTTCCCAGATGAGTTAGAAACAGTTGCCAAATGAGTCAGAAACAGTTATTGAATGAGGTGATTATTTTAGACTTTCTGCCGCTAAGTTGTAACCAGTGGATCTCCTTGACCTTGTCTCTGATGCTCTTTTTTTGAGCTTTTGTTTCCTTCATTGGTAAAGCCTGATTCACAAGAGTATGAAGTATGATTTACAAGAGTGAAAGCAAGGCTGTTATCTTTTGGCCTTCAGTGTCAGAACAAAGTTGTTATTTTTCAAGCTAAGCGTTAGCCTTACACTACAATTTAACCCTTACAAAAGCATATGCGATATGTGATGAAGCTGGTATTCACATCTTAGACTGCTTTTCCCAAGGCTGTGCTTTTATTTCTTCAGCACAGACCCAGGATGGGATTTGTGGACAATATCCGTAAGAGTTAGTTATTCCTGGTAACTGTTACTTATACATTCAACAACTATTTACAACAATGTTTTATCTGGCAGTTTCTTGTGGAGGCACTGGGGAGATTGGATGAACAAGGCAAACAGCGTGCCTGCTCTCAGGAAGATGGTTTCCTGGCACAGGAGCCCAGTATTTTGTAGATAATCACATCAATACATTTTAATTATGACTGTGATAAGTTTTACTTAATACTTGTGTTCCTTCATCCCATTGTGTCAGCCACAACTGAAAATTGACTGAGTGTAAATAATAGGACTATAGAAGTGTGATTTTAAAAATGCCCCAGGAGGGGCCCCTGGGTGGCTCAGTTGGTTAAGTGTCCAACTTTGGCTCAGGTCGTGATCTTGCGGTGTGTGAGTTCGAGCCCTGTGTCAGGCTCTGTGCTGACAGCTCAGAGCCTGGAGCCTGCTCTGGATTCTGTCTCCCTTTCTCTCCACCCCTTCCCCATTCACGCTGTGTCTCTGTCTCTCTCAAAAATAAACATTTTAAAATATGTCCCAGGAAAGGCTCTTTGTTTTAACAGTGGAAATACCTATGTTTGTTCCAAGGTCCCCTGAAATTTAGATGTGGGTTCCTGGGGGGTGTGTTATATCGTTTGGACAGAGAAGCTTGAGGCCAAGGTTTGTGTGGTGATTCTGATGCCATTTAGTGGTGGGGGAGTTTGGGAAGATCTCTTAGTCTCTGGGCCTGTTTCCTCATCAGTAAAATAAGGTTATTGTTCTAGCTCTTCGAGGTCTTCTCCCACTCAGTTTTCTCTGAGTCCGTGGGGAACTATAATGTGTATTAAACATGCCCTGGGAACTGCTGCTGGGACCTGACCTGGGCCCTACGGTGTGTGTTTCCTCTAATAGCCTGAGCTGAGCCAATGCCCTGAGAGTCCAGAGCTGAGAGAGAAAATGGAAGAAAGCAAATTTGGAGGATGAAAATTATCTGAAGAAAGCCAAGATAATGGCAGAGCATGTGGTAGCCAACATGACAAGAATAAAGATGGTCTTCAGGCTGGGTTCAAAAAAATCAGGGAACCCTAAGAAATGCCTGTAGTATCATCGGACTCCTCAAAGAACATCCTAAGTGAAGCAGTGAGAACTAGGAGAGTAACTTACCCAAAGTGAACTTGTTGTAAAGGAAAAACATCCCTGGTGTGTCTCCTCTAGCCTCAGTATTACAACACTAATTTATTTCTGACACCAGATATGTGAGTTTTCCACACGTCAGTAATTCTGCAACACCAGTTGGGTGTCTTACAATTTAACTCAATTCAGACACTGACTAATGGAGTTAGTGTCCGATCCCACAAGAGTTCAGTCCCTTCAGATTGTCTCTTTCCCATTTCAGATACCAATCACCAGTCCAGGTTATTAACCACGCCTCTGGCCCACCAGCTACAACCCAGAGGTTCCCAGAATCCCTTCCTTGGGTTAAGTTAGTTTGCTAGAGTGTCTAACAGAACTTAGGAAAACAGTTTACTTACTAGGTTACTTGTTTATTATTTCAAAATATAACTCAGGAACAACCAGATGGAAGAGATGCATGGGGCAAGGTATATGAAAAGGGGCGCAGAGCTTCCACACGCTCTCTGGGGTTGCCACTCTCCTAACACCTCCCTGTGTTCGCCAGCCTGGAAGCTCTTAGAGCCCTATGGTTCTGGGATTTTTGATGGAGGCTTCATTACGTAGGCATGATTGAGTAAATTATGGGTTATTGGTGATTGAGGCAATTTCCAGGCCCTCTCCCCTCCCTAAGGGTAGGAGGGTAGGACTGAAAGTTCCAACCTTCTAATCACAGTTAGTTCCACTGGCAACCAGTCCTCATCCTTAGGGGCTTTCCAAAAGTCGCTCCATTAACATAAATTCAGGTGTGGTTGAAAGAGGCTTGTTGTGAATAACAAAAAACACCTTGGAAAACTTAGAAGTATTGGGCTAATTCTTCAAAAAACATAAGCTAGCAAAACTGAACCAAGATGAAATAGACAATCTGAAAATCCTATAAAGATTGAAGAATTGAATTTGTTTGTTTTCTTTTTTTAAGTAGGCTCCACACCCAGCACAGAGCCCAACATGAGGCTTAAACTCATGACATGATGCTGAGATCAAGGCCAGAGCCAAAATCAAGAACTGGATGCTTAACCAAATGAGCCACCCAGGCATCCCTGAAGAATTGAATTTGTAATTAAATAACTCCCCATAAACAAGTCTCCCAGCCCAGATGGTTTCACCAGAAAAGTCTATGAAACATTTAAAGAAGAAGTAACATGAATTTTGATGAGGGGGCGTGAAGCAAACCGAGGACAAAGCAGAAGCTAACACCCCCCACGCACACTCCCCCTCCCCCGCCACACACTAGGTGGGACAGGTATGATATTCCTTGGACTCTCCTGGCTATCCAAAAACAGGAAATGACAAAAAACTGGTAAGAGTCTCCACCAGTTTACCAGAAAAAGGCAATCCCATCAATAGCCTAAAGTCCAGGAACTCCCTACAGTCTTAATGTTAATGCTTTGCTAGAGGGAAAAACAACCTTAGCTTGACAACAGCAAGGCCTCCAATAAGTCTTTAGCATGTGAAAGTATCTCTTGAAACCCCCTCTTGACTTCATCTCCCCACACTCCATAAAAGGGTCGCCCCCATACTTATAGCGCAGCTCTGCCTGCCCAAGGGTGCTGTCCCCATGCTTTAATAAATCACCTTTTTGCACCAAAGGTGTCTTCAAGAATTATTTATTGGCCGTCAGCTCTGAATCCCATGAACCGCCCCCATCACCCCAAAACTTCATCAATTTTACACAATCTGAAATATACAAGAAGAAGGAACACTTTCCAACTCATTTTATGAGTCTACCATTACCCTGATACCTAAACCAGGCAAAGATAGTACAAAAGAATACTATAAACCAATAGTCCTCATGAACTTAAATGCAAAAATTATCAGCAAAATATTAGCAGATTGAATCCGGCAATGTATAAAAAAAAGTATACACCATGACAAAGTGGGATTTATTCCAAGTGTGCAAGGTTGGCTTAACACTAAAAAATTAATTGATATAGTTTATGGTGTCTGTCTTTCAATCGGATGGGGGCCCCCAAGTGTGGGGTGACCATCAGGTGGTGTGGTAGAGCCCCTCCCTAAGGAATGTGGTGGAGGCCTTCTCAAAACAAAGGAAGGCAACACGCAATTTGGCCCAATGAACTCCTATACACATATGCATAACTCTAACAGACTCTGCAACTTGGACTGTGTCCAATCAGACTCTATGTGTCACCATATACAGGAGACAAAGAAGTCGAAATTGCATAAAAGCCCCACTGCACTTGAGGCTCTGCTTTTTTGGGGTCTTAGCCCACTGAGCCTGTGGTGGCATGAATAAAACTGCTTCCTGGAAAGAAGAGCCTCCATGTCCCATCTCTGTGTGAAAATCCTGCTACAGTGGAAGCTGGTGGCTTGAGCGGTGAAAAGATTCACCCAAGGCAGAGCGAAGGAGAGAAGTTTATTGAATACACCATAAGGGGGCTACAGACAGGTCAGCAGAGTGTCTGCAATGAGGCAGTGGGTGGGGGCTGTGTTTAAATGTGGAAGGTGAGGAGTATGAGTAAGTAAGGCATTTCCTCTTTTTTTTTTTGAACTGTGCCTGGTTGTAAGTAGCCCATTGGTTAGTCAGGGCCTATGGATATGTTGAGATGAGTTGCCCGGTGGTGGGCCTGTCTGTATTCAGCCAGAGAGTCACTGAGGGCTCTTTCTACATTCCATTGCTCACGCACACCTGTTGTCTAAAAGCGGCTTCTACATATTTCACTATATCAACAGGCTAAAGAAGACACAACATACTATTACACCAACTGATGCAGAAAGAGTATGCAACAGAATCCAATACCCATTCATGAATAAAACTCTCAGATAAATAGGACAAGAGAGGCAGTTCCTCAATTTAATAAAAACTATTTACAAAAAACCTACAGCTAACATTATACTTGGTGGTGAAAGACTGAATGCTTTTCCCCAAAGATTAGGAACAAGAAAATGATGTCTATTCTCATGACTTTAATCAATATCATACTGCAAGTTCTGGCCACTGCAGTAAGGCAAGAATAAAGAAAAGGCATACAGATTAGTAAGGAAGAAATAAAACTAACCCTATTTGCAGATGACATTACTGTCTATGTAGACAATTCCAAGGAAAAAAAAGAAACCCAGAACTAATAAATGAGTTCAGCAAGATTGCAGGATACAAGATCAACATACAAAAATCAACTGAATTTCTATACACTAACAATGAGTACTTGGGAATTATTTAATTGAATTTAATTGAAGTTGAAAACCAATATAATTTACAATTGCTCCAAAGAAAATGAATTACTAAGGTATAAATCTAACAAAGCAAATAAAGGATTTGTGTGCTTAAAATGACAAGATCCTGATGAAAGAAATAAAAAAGACCTAAATAAATGGAGAGATATACTCTGTCCATGTTTGGACATCTCAAGATATTAAAGATGTCAACTCTCCCCAAACTGACCTATAGGTTTAGTGCAATTCCTATCAAAATCCCAGCAAAAATTTTTGGAGACATAGATAAGCTTGTTATAAAACTTACAAGGAAGTAACAGACTCTCAAACAGCTAATATAATCTTGAAAAAGAAGAATAAAGTGAGAGGAATCACTCTACCTGAAATTAAGGGTTATTATACATAGTAAGCAATACAGTGTGGTGTTGGTGAAAGCATAGATATATCAATGGAACAGAATAGAGAACCCACAAAATAGACCCACACGCGTATGTTCAACAGATTTTTTTTATAAAGGTGCAAAAGCAATCCCATGGAGGAAGGATAGCCTTTTTCAGCAAGTGATACTGGAGCAATTGGACATTGATAGGCAAAAAAAAAAAAAAAAAAAAAATGAGCTTCAACTTAAAACTGTTCGGGATTTAGGACTAGGCAAAGAGTTACAGCACCAAATATTGGCACCAAAAGCATGATCCATTAAAGGAAAGATTGATAGATTGGACCACATCAAAATTAAAAACCATTGCTCTACAAGACTTTGTTAAGAGAATGAAAAGACAAGGAGAAAATATTTGCAAACCATATATCCACGAAAGACTAGTATCTAGAATATAAAAAGAATTTTGGGGCGCCTGGATGGCTCAGTCGGTTAAGCATCCAACTCCGGCTCAGGTGGTCATGATCTCACAGATCATGAGTTTGAGCCCCGCATCAGGCTCTGTGCTGACAGCTCAGAGCCTGGAGCCTGCTTCTGATTGTGTCTCTCTCTCTGCCCCTCCCCAACTCATGCTCTGTCTCTTCGGTCTCAGAAATAAATAAACATAAAAAAAAAAAAAAAAAAAAAAAAAACTCACCAGTAAAGTAACAACCCAATTAGAAAATTAACAAAGATATAAACTGATATTTCCCCTGAAAGGATATAAAGACTGCAAATAAGCACGTGACAAGCCATTACATCACTAGCCATTAGGCAAATGCAAATTAAAACTGCAATGAGATATCATTCCACATATCTGAAATGGCTAAAGTTAAAAATACCAAATACCGCTATAAAGAATTTCATTATATGCTCCTATAAAATTGTTAAATGCTGCTTAAATATGTAGTTAGCTACTCTGTGCTTCCTAGTAAAGGTAAATCTCATGACAGTCAGATGTTCAAACTCTAAACTTGCTTCATTCTGATTTTCACTGATCAACCATAATGATAATGATAATGATAATCCTTAATGATAATGATAATCAACCATAATGATAATCCTTATATAATTTTTTTGGCAATTAAACATAACCAATAATAGCTACCGTAAAGTAATATTATGGCACAATTTTCAAATATTCTCTTATAAACTCATCTTTTACTATTAGAGCATTCTACTCAGATGACTCTGGCATGATCATGCTCTATGGCTAAAGGTCTGAGAGTGTTAATTTTTAGCTGTATAAATAGCATCTTTCCTTGAGGGAACCTATCTTTCCTTCATTCCTTCATTCCTTCCTCTATGATTGTGAATTTGTTAAGGATTTGTGGTTATTGTGACTCAAGTCAGACCTATGTTCACTAGACCTAAAATATTTCTGTTTATACAGATCAAGTAAAATTCTAATAGGTTACCCATCTATTTCAGATCTGGGGACACTGATGAGTTCATGATAAAGAGTGGTAAGCCATTCTGATTAGTGCTTCAGGTCTGCTACCCGTTGTATTAGCTGTGACCACTTTTTCTTTAGAGATTTATCATTGTCATGTGACCCTCTCAACGCCATCTTTCCATTATCCCCACTAATTTCAGGAATCACAGTTCAATGGCAGCAGCTCCCACTGTCCTTCAAGAAATAGCCACTACAGAGTCCTTTGAAGATGCAGAGACAGCCCTCTTGAATATATTTCTCACAACCTTGTTGAAAGTAGTGTGTTCTTCTCGACCTTTCCAGAGAATATAGATAGGGGTGAGTGAGCTTGTCTTACATGATAAATCCTCTCTAGTATCCTGATCTCCCTAAGCTTTTGGATACTTTCCTCTGTTAATATACCAAAGAAGTTCTGGCGTTTAAACTTCATTTACAATAGGCCACTTTTGGTGCAAGTTTTCGGTCAACCAAGCAAGTGAACAGTGAAAGCCTCTTGAGTAAATGCTTTGCTACTGCATGCCATGAACTGACAGTATTCCCTGACATCAGGGTCCTTAATACCTTCAAATCTAAACAGGTCTAAGACCCCATAGCAGATAATCCAGAACACATTCTCAGAACCCATACCTAAGCTCATATTCTTCCAGGACCACTTCACTTATTATAACTCAGTTCTAACCGAGGATGTCACTACAACAATGTTAAACACAATAGAACAATGGCACCTCACAAAGAAATAAGACTGGGAACTTCAGCAAATTGCATCTCTGCTACCATGTGACTTTCTCACGCCTACACACATACACACATGCACATACACACACACAACTTACTCCCTCCTGACCATTTGTTGGATCAGGCATATACACTGATAAGTTATTCAACAAAATAAGACAAGATTTGAACCACCTGGTAGGCCTCAGTGTCCTGTCTTACTTGCTTCACCATCCTTCTACTTTCCTCTCATCAGATTCTCAGTTATTCCTGCCCCTGGAGTATGTCCTTCAAGCTTGTGGCCCTTAAGCTTGTGGGATATTGTTTACATTTATTCCCTGGCTAGAAATCAACTCAAAGGATAGCATTCATTGTCAATCCCAGGGCTTTCTTGTAGAAAAAAAATGCTTAGAAAAGTAATGCTTGAATATTTGCTTTTCCTCCAAAGAAAAAACCTGAAGTGACACTGCTGATGTCTGTGAAGTTAGCTGTGAAGTTAGCTGTGGGAAGCATGCTAAAAACTGAAGCTCTTGCATTCACCATGGGGCTAAGGAGAAACAGCAGTAAAAATTGGTTGGAAGAAAGCTTCTGCGTCCACAAGACACCTCACTTCAAGCAAGGGGAAGTAAAATTTAACTGGGTTCTGGTGTCTTCTCAGTTTGCAGATGGGATTTGCAGAATCTTTCATTCTGAGGGAGGTAAGGAACAAGTTAGGGGAGGACAGTTGGCCTGCCAGGCTAGCCCTGAAATCACTTAACTAACAGGGATTCTCACAGGCCCCCAAATGTGTTCCATGATATGACTTCCCTAGTCACGTCTCCAAGGTCCAAAGCCTCCCCAGACTTACAGAGTTAGAGGACCCTGGACGGGCATAGGATGAAACACCAACAGCTAGTTGTAGCAAGAAACACCAACCATAGCTAGTTCTATGTTCCAGAGTATGGCACAAAGACTTCAGGGTCACCTGTCCCTTGGACTATAAACTCAGTGCTTGGTGGCATAAACCCACTTAGCATCAAAGGCTTCCTTTTGAGTTTTTTCAGGTAGATTCCTTACACTGTTGGGTTTTGCTATCATTTGATCAGTGATCTCATTCTCGTTGCTTTTATCATTTAAATCAGATAACAAAAAACTCTAATGAGTGGAGTATTGGTGGACTTAACTGAAATATTTTCATGTGGAGCTCTAGAAATAAAGATAGAATTTGTCTGCAAAGTTGTTTTCTTGGATTGCCAGAATTTGGCTCTTTGTAACTGTGTATGCTTTCTTAGAAGGCAGGCTTGGTATGCTCAAACCCGGTTTTCAACTCTTCTTGCCCCCTTCAGCCAGCTTGAATCTATTTCCAGGGTTCTTTGGAGTCCAAGGATGCAAATGAGGTCTCTTATATTTCTTGCATTTTCAAGCAAGGTCCTTCAGAAAAGAATAAAGTTTTTCAAAGAAAATAATTTTTACTCAGTTTCTGAAAGGATTTTTTTTTCCATTCAAATATAACTAACAGTGTTATTATTAGTTTCATTTTTCACATGTAAGGCAACTTCTCCACTGTAGTGGCTCCTCACCCCTTCCTGAATACAGAGCTTTCTGCTGTGTCAAATTTAGGGCATGTGATACGCAAAATTCATATGCATAATATACCAGGAGCAAAGTCTTCAGAAAGAACTGAGACAGCTTCAGACAAATGAGAGCTCAGCTCTCCAGAGGCCCCTGCTTTGGGGCTTTATTGCCTCTCCCCTGGAAGTAAGGGCCCAGGATTTTCACATCCTGGATTCAGAATCCCACATCTCAGGCGGGACTCCTGATTTTGATCAAAGCACAAATTGAAAGTTTTTATCCCTTGGACCTTGGAGCTTCTGGAAGCTGCAGAAACTGGGGGACTTGCACAGCTGTGAGGCATGAGAGAGCTCCTTGCAAGCCAAGAGCAGTGGGACTCCCCACCTCCCCCTTGTCTTTCCCTTTCATTCCTCTCAAGCTGCAAGGCTCCTCTCTTGCCTTTCTTTCAGAAATAGAGGGCCCTTTGCTTTCTGTCATTTTTTAAAATTCTATTTGACCAAATCTTTCAATGTTTATTTATTTTTGAGAGAGATGGAGAGAGCGAGGCAGTGTGCAAGCGGGGGAGGAGCAGAGAGAGGGAAACACAGAATCCGAAGCAGGCTCCAGGCTCTGAACTGCCAGCAGAGCCTGGAGACAGCCTGGACCCGGAGGCCTGCCCCTGCCCGCCCCCCACGTGGGGATGAAGATCCAGATTCGTGCATGTAGAACCATTAAAAAATGGTCTTCCCTGACCGGGAATCGAACCCGGGCCGCGGCGGTGAAAGCGCCGAATCCTAGCCACTAGACCACCAGGGAGCTGCCAGCCGCTTCTTTTTAAGAAGCATGAGTACTCTCCGCGTTAAGCGGTGGCTACTTCCCGTCTGTTTGCTCTGGGTGACGCGCACCCCTCTCAGTAATTGTCCCCTAAGGCCGTTCCCTCTATAAAAAATGCCCCACAACAAAGACAGCGGTTGCGCCCCGGGGCCCCGCCAGGTCCACAAGTCGCCCCGTCCAGGCCGCACCCGTGGCTGCGTGTGGACACAAGGTCGCCGCGAAGAGGCGGGGAGGGGAGGCGCCCGGAGTGAGACCCCGCAGTCCCCAACATCCCCCCAAAGTTTGGGACGCAGCGACAGAGGCGGCGCGGACCGAGACGGCTTTCGAGGCAGGCTCCGCAGCCCTGGACTGGACTCGGGTCCCGCCCCCCCCCCCCCCCCCCACCGACCCCGGCCCCCCAGCCACACGCCGCACGCCCGCTTTGTCCGAAAATCCTGCTGCTGCTTTTGTTAATTGCCGTCTCGGAGCCACACAACCGGCTTGCTGATTCGGGCAAACGACTCTCCCGACACAGGCGGGAGATCAGTTTAACGCTGGCACCTTGGCTCCCTCATCCCTAAGTCTAGGGATCGTGGGTTTGAGCCGCCGTTGTTCTTTTTCGGGGGGAGTGGTGTTGCGGGGGGGAGTGAGGGGGCGGCTCTGTCCCTCTTCCAGGCCTGTCCTCGAGGGCAAGGGGTTAGGGCCGGGGCCCCTCAGCGTAGTTCCTCTTGCGGGGTGTGGAATCCCACGTGCCTTCCGTTTCAGCCAACAGAGAGGCTCCAAGGACCGCTCGACTGGGTTTACGGGAACCCAGCTGATCCAAGTGTATTAGTTTGTGGTTCTCCAGCCCCGACTGCACGTCTTGCTCCTGGAGGGGAAGGTTCAAATACTCCTTCCTCCTGTCCACGTACAACCACAGAGGGTCCGGACACGACAGAAAGACAGTGAATCCTCTCCCCTGGCTGGGGGTGGTAGGAGAAAAATAGAATTTGGAGGGAAGGAAAGGGGGGAGGGTGACCTAAAGAAATTCAATGATGGAAAGCTACTTTGAAGGCCACATCTTTTGGAAGCAGGTCCTCCGGTTGCTGGTGACGATGGTGCATCCCTAACTGCATTTTGAGCCAAAGCAGAACAAAGCAGAGCACTGTGGGCTGGTGTCCAGTGAGTATGCTGCCCGCACTTCCTTCGGGTTGGAGCACTTGAACTTTGAGCGAGAAGGCCACGCAGTAACCATTGCACTAAGATCAACCGCTGGAGAAAATGGCATATTCTTCGCCAAACTTCTTAAGCTGTACTTCTAAAGGAAAAAGAGAAAAGGGGAGAGGGACAAGAAAGAAAAGCAAAGAAAGAAAGAACATTAGTCTTTCCCAGCATTGGTCGGCTAGCATTTTGCTGTGAGGTGAGCTTGAAAACCCCTCCAGGCACATGCTTTCTGTGAAAACCACCTTTACCTCTTGACCTGTCCTAGGTTAAAAATCACATTCCTTGACCTGTTGAACGGGAAAATTATAAAAGGCAAATAAAAGAAGTGTCAGGTATTGTGAAAGGTAAAACAAAACTGTTCTTCAAAACGAATCTCAAGAGGGATGAGGAGGAAATCGAATAATCATGAAATCTGCGTGCACTGTCCCTGGCTCCTGAAAAGATTTATACTTACTCTATGTGGTCTTCGAACGAATTCATTCCAGGCCGGGAATCGTGGATTGGCCTGTATTCGTGTTCGATATTTTAAAACAGCCAAATGTCCTAAGATGTGGCCTTTGCTACGGTACTGACTAAAACACACAGGCATGATTAAAATATTGGACTAAAGGAGCCGAGTAGAATAAGCGATGGCGGCAGGAATCGGAAGGACCCCTCTGCCAGGAGGGCCGCGGTGCGGCGCAGAGCCAAAGGGCTGGCGGAGGAAGAGCGTGCACCCGACGTCTGCCCTGGGGCCCCTCGTCCTGGAGGCGGACACCCTGCGTTCGGTGCGGTTCCCGAGGCCAGGCTGCTGAGGGCGCCAGGGTCCCGTCCCCAGGGGAGGCGCGGGGTCCTTTGCCGGGACCGCTCCGGGGGCGCGGGCTCCTCGCCCGCAGGGGCGCGGCTGCTTTCAGGGCCTTGGGCAGTTCAAGCGAAGTCGGCGGGCCCAACGGGTGTGGCTCAAATGCCGCTTTTGGGGGTTAGAGCGGGAGACCCAGCCGCCTGCCTCGTTTCCGTAGTGTAGTGGTTATCACGTTCGCCTCACACGCGAAAGGTCCCCGGTTCGAAACCGGGCGGAAACAACTTCCTTTTACGACCCCCTCCTCCACACTCCCCCCCCCCCCCCCCCCCACGTATATCTATTGTCCTTTAAAACGCAGAAAGAACGATGGCTTGAGCCAAGGCGGCCTCGGCGGGCGCTGTTGCGTTTCCATTTAGAAAACTAACACACAAAAAAAACAACACAAGCAAGGCCGGAGTCCCACCGCCACCTGAAAGCTTTCTCAGCACTCGACTACCAGGCCTGGTCGCTGTGTGTCTGCTCCCAGTCACCTTGGAGAGCAGGCCACACCCTTGACTGTGCCCCAGGACAAAACTCAGAAAAATTTATAGGAATACCAAAGTAGCCAGTATCCAAGAAGGTACACTGTGACAATGTCTGCCAGGCATGCAAGAGGCAGAAAAACAAAACCCAAAGGCGAATAAGCAATTGAAACTGAACGAGAGCTGACAAGATGTTAAAACTAGCAGAGAAGACTTTAAAATAGATACTATGTGTTACATATGCCCAAAGAGTTAAGTTGGAAATGTGGAACATACACAAATGACCAGGATCAAAGTTAAAGGAGGAAACTATAACATCTGAGTTAATAAATTCACCAGATGGAATTAAGAGCATATTAGACATTGTGTAAAAAAATATTAGGGAACATAAAGCCATGAACAATGGAAATATCCAAAGTGAAACGAAAAGAAAAAAAAAAACTTTTTTTTTAAAGGTTTTTTTTTTTTTCCTTAACGTTTGTTTATTATTGAGAGAGACACAGCAGGAGCATGGGAGGGGCAGAGAGAGGAGGAGACACAGGATCCGAAGCAGGCTCCAGGCTCAGCTGTCAGCACAGAGCCAGACGCGGGGCTGGACCTCACAAACCGCGAGATCATGACTTAGAGCCCAAGTCCGACGCTCAACCGACTGAGCCACCCAGGCGCTCCCAGAAAGCTTTTAACTTAACATAGCATCAGTGAATAGTAGGGCAACTTTAAAAGGCCTAATATATGAGTGATTGGAATCCCTGAAAAGACTGCAGGAGAAAATTTTTTGAAGTAAAAATGTTTGAAGAAGCAATGAGAAAAATTTCCAATCATAATGAAAAATTTAATTTAATATTCTTTATGTTTTATTTCTTTTTGAGAGAGAGAGAGAAAGAGTGTGAGTGGGGGAGCGGCAGAGAGAGAGGGAGACACAGAATCCGAAGCAGGCTCCAGGCTCTGAGCTGTCAGCACAGAGCCTGATGAGGGGCTGGAACCCACGGAGGGCAAGATTATGACCGGAGCCCAAGTCAGAGGCTTAACTGAGCCATGTAGGCGCCCCTCAGTCATAATGAAAATTATAAGCTCACCCACCCAAGGAGCCAAATGGATACAATGAAAGAACACAAGGACTATTTAAAAACTCACACCAAGTTACATCAAAACTAAATTGCTCAAATCCATGGGGGGGGGGGGTGGGTACCTTTAAAGCAGCCAGAGGAAAAAAGACATGGTACTATGAAAATTCGTTAAGGGAAACCTTACTGAAATGTAGTGGGGAGGTTCAAGGGGGGGGGGGGGCTCTCATGCCTTACCATTTGTTCTCAGTTCCAAATCCAACTGTAAAAGGTGGACCTTGTAGGAAGACACTACTTTTGCTACCCTGCAGAAAGATGAGAGGCTTTTCTCATCTCTTCTCATTTTCTCATTCATTGGCAACAGCCCAGCCAATGAAACAGTCACAACTCAGCCAATGGGAAGCCCCTATACTTAAAACTCCTAGTTTGAGCCAAAGTAGTTATTTATAATAGTCTTCCCAACTTCCCACTTTCCTGTATAAAAGAGCATACCTCTCTTTTGTTCTGTGCACTTGTCTATGGGTTTGCTTTAGCTTGCTTGTCTGGGATTGTAATTCTCTGCTATTCCTGAACAAACTGATCTTTTGCTGGTAAAACAACTGGCAATTTTGTTTTAAGGTTAAGGTACATACAGAAAAAAATAAAGATGATGTCAGACTTCTCATCAGAACCAGCACAAATGATAAGACAGTTGAGGGCATTCTGGCGCGGAGTTGGGCGGCATTGGGCACAGCTAGCGGGTCGGGCGCGGAGAGGGGGTGCAGCTCGGTTCCCCACCCCCACCCCTCCCCCTCAGGCGCGAGCCCCACCCCTCCGCCCGCCAGGCCGACCTGGCTGAACTATCCCCTGCAGCGCGAGCCCGGGGCGGCTCCGGGCGCCCCCCAGCAGACCTCCCCCCACCATGGGCAGCCAGAGCTCCAAGGCTCCCCGGGGGCGACGTGACCGCCTAGGAGGCAGCAGGCGCTTCCCCTGCTAAGGCCAACAGATGGAGAATGACCACGTGAAAAGCAATGGAGACTTCTCCCCAAGGGTGAAGGGGAATTGCCCCCCATGAACGGAACAGAGGAAGCAGCCGGGGCCACTGGCGATGCCATCGAGCCAGCATCCCCTAGCCAGGGCGGTGAGGTCAAGGCGGATGTCCCCGCCAAGGAGACCCCCGAGAAGAAGAAGAAATTTTCTTTCAAGAAGGCTTTCAAATTGAGTGGTCTGTCCTTCAAGAGAAATCGGAAGGAGGGTAGGGGTGATTCTTCTGCCTCCTCACCCACAGAGGAAGAGCAGGAGCAGGGGGAGATCGGTGCCTGCGGCGAGGAAGGCACAGCCCAGGAAGGGAAGGCTGTTGCTGCCCCGGAGGGCCAGGAGCCCCAGGCCAAGGGGGCAGAGGCTAGTGCTGCCTCCAAGAGAGGAGACACCAAAGAAGAGGCAGGGGCCCAGGCTGCAGGGCCATCCACTCCCTCTGGGCGGGAGAGTGGCCCTACACCCTCCAGCCAGCAGAATGAGTAGCTGGGTGGGGGCAGGTGGGTGATCTCTAAGCTGCAAAAACTGTGCTGTCCTTGTAAGGTCACTGCCTGGACCAGGTCCCCTGACTGCCTTCCTGTGTCCAGAAAGGAAGGGGCTGTTGCTCCCTCCCAGCCACATTCCCTCTCCTTTTCCCTCCTGTGGATTCTCCCATCATCCATTTGGCCTTCCTCTTAAGGCCAGTTGAAGGTGGTCCCTTGCAGTTTCCCAAGTTAGGTTAGTGATGTGAAATGCTCCTGCTCCTGGCCTTACCTGTCCTGTCCCCACCCCTGCAGAAGGCAATTGCTGGTTTTCTTCCCCAATTCTTTTCCAAGTAGAAAAGACATTTTCCCTATTTCCCAAATCCCTGAGCCAGATGTGGGGTGCCTACACCCTCAAACCCTGAGTGTCCAGCCTCCCCCTCCCCCACCCCACCCCTGTTGAGTTTTTAGCCTCTTGTTCTGTGCCTAGTGGCACCTGGGCTGGGGAGGACACTGCCCCTGTCTAGGTTTTTATAAATGTCTTACTCAAATTCAAACCTCCAGCTTGTGAATCGACTGTGTCTCTTTTTTGACTTGGTAAGCAAGTATTAGGCTTTGGGGGGAGGGGGAGGTCTATAATGTAAAACAACTTCTTGTTGTCTTTTTTCCCCCTCCCATTGTTGTAAATAACTTTTAATGGCCAAACCCTAGATTTGTACTTTTTTTTTTCTAACTGTTAAAAACATTCTCTTCCACCTGGTTTTACTGTAACATTTGGAAAAGGAATAAATGTCCCTTTAGAAAAAAAAAAAAAAAGAGTTGAGCAACATCTTTAAAGGATGGGGGAGGAATTCAACGGTGGAATTCTTCGCCTCCCCCCCCCCAAAGTCTTTCAAAAATGAAAGTGACTAATGACATTTACAGACATACAAATGCTGAAAGACTTCATCACCAACAGATTCACATTGCAAGAAATGTTTAAAAAGTCCTCTGGGAAGGACACTGATACTAGATGGGAATCTGTATGTACCCAAGGAGATAAAGAACAACAGAAAGGATATTTCCATGGGAAAATATAGGATTTTTTTCTTATTACTTAAATCCCTAATACCAAGAGACAGATTAAACAAAGGTAATGACAATAGATTGTGAGGTTTATAACATACACAAAGTAAAATGCATGACAAAACTAGCATAAAGGCTGGCAGAGGAGAAATGTGAAGAGATATGAGATCACTTAAAGGCAACTGTGGTAAGTTACAGATGTATATGCTATGAAGCCCAAAGCAGTAGCTGAAATAACAAAAGAGAGAGTTATAGCTAATAAACCATCAAAGGAGAAAAAGTGGAATCCTATAAAAACCATGTAAAGACTAAAGACTATGATAGAACAATTGCATTCTACCATGTAGATGTGTATACAAGTATTGACTGGATATGACAGCAGTATTATTTATAATAGTAAAAGCATAAAACCAAATTAATTTTGGTAACTATATGGAAATTAAAATTTGGTAACTATATGGAAAGGCTTAAATAAATACTAGTACAAGCAAAGAAGCCTCGTTGTTGAAACGAACTCAGGGTAACGATGTTTACTCTTGAGGATTCCTGGTGACCTCTTTTCCTCCCGAGGTCTTTGAGGATCCGTGATGATCTTGACTTAGGTCCTTCTGTTGTGCACAAGACGAGTATGGACAGGAGGGCAATAGAGGAGTTTCTCTGCAGAGGAGTTTCTCTGCCTTTAGGGGAGGGGATGGACAAGATAGAAAGAAACGACTTTCACGATCTAAAAAAAAAAAAAAAAAAAACAACGACGGGTGCGTCCCTGGGTGGGCTCGAACCACCAACCTTTCGGTTAACAGCCGAACGCGCTAACCGATTGCGCCACAGAGACCCGTGGAAGCACACGTTTTCATAGAACAGAGAGCAAGCACTCACGCAACGCTAGGGGGAGCCAACCGCCTTTTCCGGACAGCACTGCAGGCTCCAAAGCCTCGGAAAATCAGAGAAGAGTTGCGATGCGATGCAGTGTTCGTCCCGTTTGAAACCCGTGCGTTGGGCGATTCCAACGGCAGAAGGCAGCCAGCTGAACAGCCTCCCCCACACCTTGTTCCACGCTCGCGTCAGATACCAGAGCCCCCCAGAGACGCCCAGGGCTGCGACTCCCCGAGCCTGATGCAAGAGGTGCCCAAGAGAAGCTGAACGCCTGGTGGGTTCTCGTGATGGCTCCTCGGGTTGTGCCGTCTTCACCCGCCCATCTGTGCTGATGATGCTCGGCTCAGCCGCGGTCGGTGGCGTGGGAGCCGGAGTGAGAGGTGGGGGCATCAAAAGGAGAAACGTATGGAGGAGGGAAAGAAACGGGGGAGGCATGGACACCGCAAAGATACCCCACAGAGGCCTGTGCACACGCACAGGCTGGGCTGGATGCAGGGGAGATGATAAATGAATTCGAATGGGGAGGGGGAAAACGAAGGCAAGACACGAGGGAACAGCACGAGTACCTGCAGTTATCCAACAACAAAGCAGCACAGTAACTGGAATGAATTTCATCCCATTTGTCAGAGCAAGAACTGAGTTCACCGCCGGCAGAGTGGCGCGCCGTGATCGTATAGTGGTTAGTACTCTGCGTTGTGGCCGCAGCAACCTCGGTTCGAATCCGAGTCACGGCAAGGTTTTCCATTTTACTTTGTGTTTGAAACCACACGGGCCGCTCTCCTTACCTGCACGCAAAGAGCCACACTTTTCGCAGGCCACCACCAAGTGCAATACGGTCAGGAGGAAGGAAAAAACAAACAATAGTGCACTAAGCTCTATGCAGCGCTGTCCCAGAGAAACTCTGGACGCGCTCCACATCTCCCAATTTAACAGAAAATATCTAAAGATGAAGTGAAAGCTCTCAATGATCCCTGTATGTAGCTTCCACTAAGGAAATGGTCTAGTCTTATGGAGAGTTGTTTTAGTTGTTTTTTCTTTTCTTTTTCTTTTTTTGGTTTGTTTTGTTTTTTGGTGGAACTATTTCAAACATTAGCGAGACTGCTGTACACAAAAAGAACAGATTTTAAAGAGTTTGCAATACACTCCAAACTGGTCGTGGTCTACGTTGTAGTCTCCAACGTTGGATAGTCAATTTTATCCTAAAAAGGAAATTAGTAATGTGTATTCACGGAACAAAATGTCCAAATCATTAATGGACAGCTATTTAAATATTGAAATGTTTAATCACACCAGGATCGAGACAAATTTTCTCTCATCCAAGCATGGCCCTTTGATACACTTTCCAGGTAATGCCTATCCATCCTTGCTATTTTAGGGATGTCTACCCCCACAGATTAGGCTTGTCCTTTCTTCAAATTCACATGAATGAATATACACTTTTTCTAACTAACCATTATCAAGCAACATCATGTTTTTTATATGTGTTATTGCATTTGTCACACTTTCATTCTGGTGTTAATGATAATGGTGTAATGATAAGTATACCAGCGTAAAACTAAAGACCAATGACAGATACTTAAGTAATTTCAATATACTGTACTTGGGGAAAGGCTGGTAAAAATGTCATTCTACTAGTAATTTGTGGATATGTGAATACGTGTCCGTTAAAGGAAAGGGAGTCATGGACAAAAACAAATCTGCAAGAAAAGCAAGACCACCATTCTTCTTTCCTGGAGGTGTTAGAATGGAGGAGTGGGGAGGACGGTGAGGCAAGTTGGGGGAAAGTGGGATTTTTTATTGCCACTGGAGAGTGCGTCCTTCTCCATCATTCCTCCGCTCTCCAAGGCCCCGCGAGGGCTGCACGCGCCGACGGAAGCGACGCCGAGAAGTGGCCCGGGGCGCAGAGTCCGGGCTTCGGTTGGACCGCTTGCCAGGTGTCTCTTCTGGGTAAGTGCGACCCCCACAGGATATTCCAGCTCTTCCCTGGGGTGCGGTGGGAGAGACGCTGACTTGGCCAGCTCCGGGCGCCGCAGGCTCTGGCAGCTCAAGGAGAAGCAAGGATTCCGGGCTCGAGCCGGGCCCCTCGACGGGCTGGGCCGTGAGAACCAGCGCGGGAACCGGTTGCCTCCGACCGCAGTTCCTCTCTCCTCCCGTTGTTACAAAAGGTTGCTCCGCAAGCATGGGAGAGGCGACGGGTCCTTTCCGCGGGGGGTGCGGGTAGGGGTGGGGATGGGGGGCGGCGGGAGACGGCGGGGAGAGGACGGGGAGGACGGAGAGGGCGGCTTCCTGTCCCCAAGGACACAGCGGGAGTGGGAGAGAAGCAGCGGGAAGGAGAAGCCGGGTGAGAGACGAGGAACCATGGCCAGCCGGGGCAGGAAGACAAAGGGCGCGCTGGCCCCGGGAGCCTCCGTGCGAAGACAGGTTTCTGGCCTCCTTGCTCCTGGAAGGGGTGCCTCCTTCCGACTTGGTTCCAAAGGGAATGTGGTGCTGGAGCGGAGGCCCTCCGGTGACGCCCCGCGTGCTTTCCCACCAGCGGACGCCGTGTGGCCTTTGTCCTGCTGGCCTGCGAGGAGCTCCCAGCCTGGTGCTGAGCTCGCTGGGCCAGATCCTGGCGCCGGAGCTCCCGCAGACAGGGCGGGCTGCAGGGAAAGAGCAGGTGTAGCTCTGGCACCTTTTGGACAGACCGGGGGTGTGGTGCAAGAAGCAGTTACAAGCATGCACTTCCGTCGCGAAAGAGGAGATCCAGGAAGACGAAGGTGCAGACCCGATTTCCCAAGCAGGGCTGAAAGCGACGCCAGGAGGGAGAATCGCGCCTGACCCACCCAGCCTCGGTGTTCCCGCACAGACACCAGCATCAAAGAGGCCTTGGGCTCCTGGGGCTTAGAGCCGTGAACCTGGCGCGCAAAGGCACCTTATGACGTGGGCGTGCGGTAGCTGCAAATGCTTGTCGTTAAGGTCTGGAGTAGGAGAGATACGGAATTGGTAGAGTTGTCAATCCTGGGGGATGTTGGATCCACCCCGGGACCTTCTGGAATTGATGCTGGATAGATTGTGCGTCAGGTCCCTGTCCAGGAGGAGTGAGGAAGGGGAATGTGTGAAGGAGGTTGTTCAAATATGACAAGTGTAAGTGTGTGTGTGTGTGCGTGCGTGCGCGCGCATGATAGGCTCTCAGGGCTTTTTAAATGCCATCTAAAAAATATAAAATCAGGGTGCTTGGGTGGCTCAATCGGTTGGGCGTCTGACTTCTGCTCAGGTAATGATCTCACAGTTCCGGAGTTCGAACCCAGGGTAGGGCTCTGCGCTGACAGCTCAGAGCCTGGAACCTGCTTGGAATTCCCACTCTCTCTGCCTCTCCCCTGCTGGCACCCTGTCTCTCTCTCAAAAAAAAAAAAAAATTATTTAATAAAAAAATAGAATAGAATGCCATCTAAAGGAAGCCAAATATTATGGGAGAATCACTCACTGGAGATAGCCTTGGGAAGACTGTAATTCAGAAAATACCTGTGCAGGTTATCTATGCAGACTTTCACTAGATCCAGTAAACAGCCCTTGCAACCAGGGGCAAACTGCGTTGTAGAGATTTCCAAAAGAGTCATTTTCACTCAGCACTTGACAGGTTTGAAGGATAATTTCTGAATCTTCCTGTGAACATGGAGTATTGCTAACACCATCATCCCAAGTCCCTAATAGATTCTCTTAAGAGCATTTTAGAAGTATTTTCTATTCCTTGTCATTGATAGCTCCTAAGACTATTTTGATTTTGAGAAGAACATATCACAGATTTTTAAATTGTGACTAAAATTCTAGAGCTCATAGAGAATTTGGGAGAATATATTCACAATATTTGGTACAAAGATTTCTTACAGAACATAAAAAGGCATAAATATAAACAAAAAATAAAGCTAAAAAAATTTCACCCAAATTAAACACTTATACTCATGAGAAATCACCATATGAAAGTCAAGTCACAAATTGAGAAAATATATTAGTCACATTATTACTTTAAAATGTCTCAGAGGTGCCTGGGTGGCTCAGTCTGTTAAGCCTTTCAAATTCTAGATTTCAGCTTGGGTGGCGATCTCATGCTTCATGAGATCAAATCCCACATAGGACTCTCAGCTCAGAGCCTGCTTGGGATTCTTTCCCTCTCTGCCCCTCCCCTTCTGTCCCTATAAATAAATAAATAAATAAATAAATAAAATGTCTCAATTATTTTTATAAATCAGTGGTAAAAAACTAAACCAAATAAAAATAGGTAAAATATTTGGATAGTCTTTCCTCAGAAAGTAAGATATCTTAATGACCAAAAGTTATCAGAAATATTCCAGATATTTTTACTCCTTTGGGAAATACAATTAAAATATAAGGAGATATAACATTCTACACCCTCCAGCATGGCTGTATTTAACATAATTAATACACCAAATGCTGATAAGAATGTAGAGCAATTGCAACTGTAGTTGCTGGTTCAAAATCATTCTAGAGGACTATTGACAATCTCTTTTTTTTTTTAATTTTTTATTTTGGAGAGAGAGAGAGAGAGATACAGAGTATGAGTGGGGCAGGGGCAGAGAGAGACACAGAATCTGAGGCAGGCTGAGCTCTCTCAGCACAGAGCCTGACCTAAGGCTGGAACTTGCAAACCATGAGATCATGACCTGAGCCAAAATCAGAGGCTTAACTGACTGAGCCGCCCAGGAGCCCCAGTGATTTCTAATAAAGTTAAACTCCATGACCCAGCAACTGCAGTACTTCTATGAATGTACAAGTACACAGAAAGTCCGGCACAGACTATGCATCAAAACACTAAGAATATTCATCAATAGCACTAATTAATACTAAATAACACCAAAGTTACTCCAATAATACCCAAATCAAGAAGTGATGTACATAACGGTATGGACATATTTAATGAACATAATGTTGCATGAAAAAAAGACAAATGCAAAAAAATACGCATTTATTTGTTTGAATTTCAAGAACAAGCAATTGTAACCTATAGGAAATAGACCTCCAAGTGATAATTAACTAAGTGAGATAGGTCTGAATTGCCTGGAAAGGGGATCAGTGTACACTTTTGGGATCATGGCAATTTTTTTGTAACTTGATTTGGGTGATGATTTCATTTGCCCACATTCAACAAAGTGTACACTAAAGATTTGTGATTTTTACTCTATGTGAACTATAGTTCAGTAATTTACTGTTCCCATAAAAACTAGTAATGAATGGCAGATGAAGACAAGCTGAGGTAGACCAGGACCGCTTGTTGGCATTTTATTAAACTCGAAAACTCGTTCTCGTTTAGTGTAAGCCCCTCCCCACCCCCTCCGCCACACACACACAGATATTTGAAATATCTTTACCAGAAAAAAAGGCTATGACCGCACTATTTTGTTAGTGGAGGCTACAGGCAAGCCTCCCTGAAGGCGGTATTTCACCTTTGGGATGTTTTCTGCTGGGTAGTGAGACGAGGAAACTCCCAAAGTTTCGCTTTGGCTGGCGGCCTGCCAGTTCGTGCACCGTGGCATTTACTCCTCCTTTGGCCGCGTGGCTCTGTGGGGTCAGCCGTGTACTCTGCACTCAAGTATGCTGTGCTCCAACTGCTGCTAACTCTGGCACTGGGATGACGAGCAACCCAAAAAGATGGGTCAGACACTACTCTGCCTTTACCGGGTTTGAACTTGCAGCCACAAACGCCCTAACCACTGCACAGTGACCATGCACCACAGGCCTGCGGGCCGCCACTGCCAGATACCTACAGTTTGTTCTTACGTAAACATATTCACACTTCCTTTGCCCTTTTATTCTTGGACACCTACAGATGTTCGTGCTGTCCTCTTTCACGCTCTTCTCCGTTTCTCCCTCCCCATTCTGTTCCACAAAACAATTTTCCCATCTCCCGTCCGGGCAGGTCTCTCCGTCTCGTCCATACTTCTCCTTTCCACTTTTCGTGTTTTCCCCTGATCTCCTTCCCACCTCCTCCTGGTCCCGCCCCCCATAACCTTCCCTTTAATTTTCTGGTTCCCGCCACAGCAACAAACAGTCCGGCTGGCTGCCCTTGTTTCTGCCTTCGGAATCGCCCAAGGCAAGGATTTCAAACGCGAGGAACTAGCCGCGTCGACTCGTCCTCCCGGGTTTTCGAGGCTTTGGAACCTGCACAGTGGTCCTGCCGAGGTGGGTGGCTCTTCCCGCGTGGAGTGCATGCTCATTCTTTATTGGGATGAAAAGCCAGACTTGAGCGGGTCTCTGTGGCGCAATCGGTTAGCGCATTCGGCTGTTAACCGAAAGGTTGGTGGTTCGAGCCCACCCAGGGACGTAATGTTTGGGCTTGAAAAGCCTTTGTCCTGTGATCTCCTTCCCTTTAAGAAGGAGAAGACCTCACTTATATTACCATTCTACGTCTGGAGCACTTCGGGGTCCTGTGCACCTCGGGATCCTTTATGCGAAGGTCATCCCAGATCCTGGGAAGAGCTATTTAAAGCATATGTATGAAAAAGCAAGAACAAGCAGAGCTGTCTTCGGCTTCACTTTCCATAGAAGTTTCTTCTATCGTTTGTACTAGTGTTTAACACTCTGTGTGCTTTTGAAATTAATTTGGTTCTATATTTTTAACATTACAAATAATGCTGTAGTCTTCATTCCTGTCGACATATCTTTGACCACTTGTACAGGTATTTCCATAGAGTCCTGGAAAAGCAATTACTCTACCACAGTTTTTACATGATTCCATTTTCTCTCCTTTGTTGTCTTGTTTTTTGTTTGTTTGTTTGTTTAATTTTTTTTCAACGTTTATTTATTTTTGGGACAGAGAGAGACAGAGCATGAACGGGGGAGGGGCAGAGAGAGAGGGAGACACAGAATCGGAAACAGGCTCCAGGCTCTGGACTCACGGACTGCGAGATCGTGACCTGGCTGAAGTCGGACGCTTAACCGACTGCGCCACCCAGGCGCCCCTGTGGTCTTGTTATAAATCTTTTTTTGTTATTTCAGTGACTGCTTTGGGCTTCATAGCATATACATGTGTAACTTACCAGTCTCCCTCCAGTTGATCCCATGCCTCTTCCCATTTCTCCCCTGCTCACCTTTATGCTATTGTTGCCATGCTTTTTACTTTACATATGTTATAAAATCCACAATCCATTGTTATACTTTTGCCGAAACTGTCATGTTGTTTTTTTTTTTTAATTCTTTTAATGTTTATTTTTGAGAGAGGGAGAAAGAGAGTGTGAGCAGGGGAGGGGCAGAGAGAGAGGGAGACAAAGAATCTGAAGCACGCACCAGGCTCTGAGCTGTCAGAGGCAGGTCTCAAATTCACAAGCAGTGAGATCATGTCCTGAGCTGAAGTCAAGCCCTTAACTGACTGAGCCACCCAGAGGTCCCTTAAACTGTCATGTTTTTAAACAGATTTAAATAATAACAAATCTTATAAAATTTCCCATACAGATATAATTTCTGTTGTCCTTCATCCCTTCGGTACTCCGGATTTCCATGTGGTATCATTGTCCTTCTTCCTGGAGGAGTCCTCCTGGTGATGTAGCCTTTTAGCATTTTTATGTCTATAAATGTCATTATTCACCTTCATTTTTGAAAGAACTTGATGGCGGGCAGGCATAGAATTCCACATTCCATTAGGGGGAAACCCTAGTCCTTTAAAGATGTTTTCTGGGGGCACCTGGGTGGCTCAGTCCATTAAGCATCTGACTTGGGCTCAGGTTATGATCTCACTGCTCTTGGATTTGAGCCCCAAGAGCTCTGTGCTGACAGCTCGGAGCCTGGAGCCTGCTTTGGATTCTGTGTCGCCCTCTCTCTGCCCCCTCTCCACTCGTTCTCTGACTCAAAAATATAAACCTTAAAGATGTTTTCTATATTCTCACTCATGCTGGTTCTGATAAGAGCTCTGACCTTTATTTTTGTTTCCGTATGGACCATGTCTTTTTCCTCTGGCTGCTTTGGAGATTTAATCTTTTTCAGTGGATTTGAGCAATTTAATTATGATATGGTTTTATGTGGTTTTCTTCATGTTTCTTGTGCTCAGGGTTCATTTAACTCCCTGGATCTTTTCAGGAACTCCCATTATTCATGTTTTAGGACTTTTAAAGTTGCCCTACTATTCACTGATGCTATGTTCATTAAAAAAAAAATTGTTTTTACTCTGAGTTTCATTTTGCATATCTTCAAATGTTCATATCTTTATGTTCCTAATCTTTTTTTCTGCAGTGTCTAGTCTGATAATTACATTTGGTGAATTTATTATTTCAGGTGTAGATTTATTTAGTTTCTATCTCTAAGGTTTCATTCTGGCCATTTGTATATGTTCCACATTTCTACTTAACTCTTTGGACATATACAAGTGATAATAACTGTCCTAAAGTCATCTCTGATCATTTTAACATCGTGTAAATTCTGGTTCAGTTTCAATTGACTGATTATTCTCTTTATGGGTCACGTTTTTACATGCCTGGCATTGTTTGATTGGATCGCAGACATTGTCAAAGTTTAGCTTCTTGGGTCCTGGCTATTTTGGTATTTCTATACATCTTCTTGATTGTTATTCTGGGGTATAGTTAAGTGACTTATAAACTGATCCTGTTGGATCTTGCTTTTAGGATTTTTTAGGTGGTTCAGGAACAGTGTTCATTCTAGGACTGATTATTTCTTACTACTGAAGCAGAACAAATTATGCATAGTTCCAGTCTACCTAGTGGGAACAGGCACTCTTTCCTGCCCTATGGGAATGCCAGGCCCTGTTCCATAATCTTTTCATATGTTTCTTCCCGTGACCTCAGATAGTTTCTTCACAAGCATGAGCTCACTGATCAGGGACTGATCTCATGATCCACAGAGTCCTGGAGATGGAATTCCTGACTTCCCTCTCTGCCCAGCCGTCTCCTCACTGGTATTGTGTCCCATGAACTCTGGCTGTTTCTCCTCAGACCTCAGCTTCATCTCCTCAATACAGTCTCTTTGACTGCCTCCGATCCCTTCCTGTACCACATCTGGAAACGATTTTGCACCTGACAGTGTAAGCTGGGACAACCATAGGTCTCACCTCTTTCTTTCCCATCTCTTGGGGGTTGCTATCCTTTGTTGCCTGATTTCCAGGATCTTGAAAACCATAATTTCATGTATATTATCTGTTCTTGTGTTTGTTTTATTTTCAAATGAGGCTAAATCTGGTTTCTGTTACTTCCCCTCTGCTAGAAGCCAAAGGCTTCTCTATATTTTCTTAGTTTGACTTTAGTAAGAGTTGCACCGATTTATGTTCCGATATATTTTTCAAACTCAGTGAGAGGGCCTTTTTCTTCATACTTTTGCCTGCACAACAAACTTTCTATACATCTGATTGTATAGTAGGGGAGTGGTGCCTTCCTGACTTAATAAGAGAGGTACAACAGAAAGACATGTGGACGTTATCCAGAGATACACTGTTGCATATGTTCAGCAGCTAAACTTCCAAGATATTTAGAAAGTCTTCCAATAAACTGCATGCAGAGAAGAGTGACTAGAGTAATCTCTCTGATAATTTCCTGCCAAGCAGTTTATCCAGTAGGACAAAAAACTGACTGTTCCCAGACATATGATCCTCCTCCCCTTTCTTTATAAATTGTATTTTTGCCTTTATTTGGATGCAAACAATCTAATAACTGTTTCCCCTCCTGTAGAAGGGTGAATTAGCATGTGGGCGACTAACTTCACATTTTTCCTTGCCAGTGTTTGGTTGTTTCTGCAAAAATTATCCCATTTATACAACTCATCAGAGCCAATAGAATTTGGTACCTGACAATGCATCTGTGTAGACAAGGATCTTTCAGCCCATATTCCATTGGTCCTTCTGTTGAATCTCATCAGTAAAAATGAAAGCTTTGGCTTTTACACACTCAGTCAGGTCCTTGGATTTAATGTCTATTTATCTGTCTACCTAACTATCTTATTTGTACATTGTTGATGTTCCCTTCCATCAGTAACATCAGTGTGGATGGTTTGGGTTTTTTATTTTGTTTTTTTGTTTTTTTTTTTGTTTTTTGTTTTAAGTAGGCTCCATGCCCAGTGTGGGGCTTGAACTCACAACCCTGAGATTAAGAGTCACTTGCTTTACAAACTGAGCCAGCCAGGTGCCCATGGTTTGGGTTTTCATATCGTGAAATGAACTTCTTATGATAAACGTGTTTGTTACTTGACAGAGATCCATCTCTGCTAGGTGACAGATGACAAATGTGGCCAATATGACTTCCCCCAAGGCAGTTACCTATCTATGTGCCATTGACATGTCCACATTAGTCTTGGGTATTTTACTGATTTATAACACAACTATATTTTCTAGGATTTCATTCTTTCTGCAGCCAGACCTAAAATCAGCCATTTCTCAAAATCCCTGGGTCATTACAGGGGGTAATGATTTTTATTTTTATTTTTTATTTTATTTATTTTTTAATTTTTTTAAATGTTTATTTATCTTTGGGAGACAGAGAGACAGAGGGCAAGCAGGGGAGGGACAGAGAGAGAGGGAGACACAGACTCTGAAGCAGGCTCCAGGCTCCCAGCTGTCAGCACAGAGCCCGACGTGGGGCATGAACCCACAAAGCGCAGGATCATGACCTGGGCCGAAGTCAGACATTCAACCGATTGAGGCACCCAGGCGCCCCAATGATTTTTAGAACCCAAGATCTGAATGGCAGCTGTTCTCACTGATACTGTGGTGTCAATGCCTCTCAGCAATAAAGACAAGAGACCCTACAGATATCTCTGATTCCAAACCATTACCACACAGTTCTTTCTTCCTTTCCCATGACATATTTTTGCTTCTCTCACAGTGAGAACACTGATTCCCACAGTATCAGCATATTTGCTCATTTGTTGTCTTATAGTAAATTCAAAAGAGTTTGAGTTTCAGAATTGGTCCACAATATAATTGCCAACAAAAAAAATTCAGTTTAAGTATGAGATTTCTTTAAAATCTCTACAAAGCACTCCATTAGCAGTGAATTGGTAAAACATAGAGTTTTCCTGTGATGAAAATCACCCACTTGAATCTAGAGCACTTTAGATTGACAGACAAAATTACACCTATTATTCAGCTACTATTATCTCTAGTACTCTAACCTAAAGAGAAGGTTCTACAAAGATAGGAGGGATTGGGAGAGAGAGTTGTTGATCTTTCCCCATAGGAATAAAATGAAAGGGGAGGAGGAAGCAGGGCCTCAAGGCTCTAGATACCATGAGCTAGGCGGTTGGACAACTGTAGACCAAACACCTAATTGTGTGAATTTGTCAGAGTTCTGAAACCTTTCAAACTTCTTGTTGTGTGTAATTTTTGGCCACCCTTCACACATTCACCGACATAAACATACATCGATTTCCATACCGTGGATACTAATAGCACTAGGTAATGTAGTAGAGGTCCAATTCCTTTATCAGCAAAGTAGGGGTCAGAAGTGTTCAGAACCAGAATTCTGTGGTTCTTTAAGGAGTAATACAGCACATAGTTCTTACATCATATACCCCTCCAGTGGGGTCTGGGGCAGTACCCCATAATCAAACATATTTATATTCTTACTGTGAAATGAATGTATATTCTCACACAGTGGCCAACTGAAGTCTTCAAATAGCCTCGTCAGCTCAGGAGGTAAACATGGGGCTCCTCTCTCTCCTCCCCTCTATGCATCCTCATTCTCACCAATGTTTAAGTTTTTCTTCAAAATGTCTTTCATCCTGGGACTGCAAGCTGGTGCACCCACTCTGGAAAACAGTATGGAGGTTCCTCAAAAAACTAAAAATAGAACTACCCTACAACCCAGCAATTGCACTACTAGGCATTTATCCAAGGGATACAGGTGTGCTGTTTCAAAGGGACACACGCACCCCCATGTTTATAGCAGCCAAAGTACGGAAAGAGCCCAAATGTCCATCGATGGATGAATGGATAAAGAAGATGTGGTATATACATATACAGTGGAGTATTACTTGGCAATAAAAAAGAATGAAATCTTGCCATGTGCAACTACAAGGATGGAACTAGAGGGTATGATGTTAAATGAAATTAGTCAGAGAAAGGCAAAAATCATATGACTTCACTTATATGAGGACTTTAAGAGACAAAACAGATGAATGTAAGGGAAGGGAAACAAAAATAATATAAAAACAGGGAGGGGGACATAAGAGATTCTTAAATATGGAAAACAAACAGGGTTGCTGGAGGGGTTGTGGGAGGGGGGATGGGCTAAATGGGTAAGAGGTACTAAGGAATCTACTCTTGAAATCATTGTTGGAGCGCCTTGGTGGCTCAGTCAGTTAAGCGTCTGACTTCGGCTCAGGTCATGATCTCACAGCTTGTGGGTTTGAGCCCCACCTCAGGCTCTGTGCTGACAGCTCAGAGCCTGGAGCCTGCTTCAGATTCTGTGTCTCCCTCTCTCTCTCTCTCTGCCCCTCCCCCACTCACACTCTCTCTCTCTCTCTCTGCCCCTCCCCCACTCACACTCTCTCTCTCTCTCTCTCTCTCTCTCAAAAATAAATAAAACATTAAAAAAAATTTAAAAAAAAAGAAATCATTGTTGCTCTATATGCTAGATATATGCTATATATCTAACTTGGATGTAAATTTAAAAAAATAAAAAATAAAATAAAATGTCTTTCATGCATCTTTTACACTTAGTCATCCAGATAGTCCCTTATATCAGTCTCATCATTCATGTCTGCACTCTCCTAATTACTTTCTCTGATTCTAGCATCTCCACACTATCAAATGCCTTATCTTATTACCCAAAAGTTCTATTTTCATCATGTCCCCACTCTGTTTATGAAAACTTACTCTCCACCATCTGCTATACAAACTCGAAACTCCTCGCCCTGCCTTTGTAGTCCTTCTAACTTGTGACTTCTCTTTCTTATCCAATATTAATTCCCAGAACTCTCTTATACAAATCCTTCCCTAGAGTCAGGCTGGCCCCTTCCTGACCCCAATCCTGGACCAGGTACCCTCTACACAAGCATATGTCTTGGCCTGGTGTGCCCTCCAGATTTCCTCAAGGCACAGTTAACTAATCATTTTTCCTCAGTAATTCAGGACACTTGATAAGATCTTATGATAATTCAGGTTAAGGTGAGTGTAAAATCCTCTTAAACTAACAAACCTATTTGGTGAAGAAATTGTCAAGCACAGGAAAAAAGGATCTTAGAGTTGAAATGATTGAAAGAGGCAACTGGTGCAAGAATCTTTATATATACATATATATATATATATATATTTTAATGATTATTTATTTTGAGAGAGACAGAGACACAGTGTGAGTGTGGGAGGGGCAAATAGAGGGAGACACAGAATCCCAAGCAGGCTGTCAGCACAGAGCTAGACACGGGGCTTGAACTCATAAACCGCAAGATCATGACCTGAGCAGAAGTTAGACACTTAACCGACTGAGCCGCCCAGGGCCCCTGCAAGAGTCTTTTCGACTATTGACACATCATGTAGTTTCTGCTCAAATGTCTTGTGAGGAGAGCTCATTCGCTCACATCAGACATTCTATCTGGTGGTTAGGAAAGTACCTATATGTTTGGCCAACACCTGGTATCCTGCACTTTAACCTCCCTTGATACAACCACTATAAAGTTGGCCTCCCTCCAGCCAGTCTAGTTGACTCCAATATTTTGCCACATTGCATTCTGAGTGACCCTTCTACCCCCTAAATCTACATACCTGCAGCCCAACTCCATTTAGTGTCCCTGTATTCCTTCTCTAAAATGGCTGATACCTTATGATCTATATCCCGACATGCTCATCATCTTAGTCTCTTGCCAGTTCTCAGATCTCCACGTGTTGGTCACTCTCACACTTCTAGGCACATGCTTCCCTCTATGGGGAACCGTCTCTCCCCGCCTCCTCTTCATTGTTCTGATTCATTCTCATTTTTCAAATCTCATTCCAGAAGTCATTTCCTTTGAAAGATTTTTCTGACCCTCTAAACTGACTTAGATGCCCTCTGATGTATTTATTTACATTTTGACATTAAGAATTCCCTAATGAAATAACTGTCTACTTGTCCTTATTTTCCAAAATATTGGAAGTTCCTAGAAAGCCAAGTGTGTGTGTAAGTACCTAATATATCCTCAAGACCTAGCTTTAAAGAATGGATAAATGAATAAGAGAATAATTCTCTGTCTCTTTCTCTGAGACACACAGGAAAAGGAATTTAGCAGGACAGACAGGAGAAGCAGTCTACAAAGTAGAGAGATCCTAGCAGAACAGTTAGGAAGGATAGAGAATAAAATCAGCATAAATAAAATTTTGCTTGGAAATAAGATAAAAACAGTCCTGAATGGCTCTTTAGGGCTAAGAATAAGAGATAATAGGTGGGAAATATACAGACAAGAGAGGGAAAGAGTAGAAATAAAATTTCATCTCTGTTCCCCTAAAGTATCATTCCATAGTTATCAGCCTCTTCTTTATCCCCCATCCAACCCCTGTTGAAACCATTAGGCATGGTTCACATACTGAACATGACAGCCAGTGGAACTTCTTTGTCAAACCCAATAATCAAAGGGACCTAGTTGGAAGTTACATCATTTTATATTGGATTTCTACTCCAAAGGCATAGTTTAGGTCTCCCTGTGATTCCGTCAATTGGAGGAGAAGTCAAGAAGCATATGATACATTGGTAAGACTCTGAACTTTAGAAACAGATGTAAGGGGAAGAATTTTTGGCACTCTAAGATTAAGAAAATTCACTGGACATTATAACCATACCTGGTTCACAGAGTAAATCCATACTGCATGTTTTTCTATGATAGCTAATTTTTGTTTCTCCAAAAGTCTTATAAGCCATCTCCTCCCAACATTATCTTAAGGTCCAGGGATCAAAGCTCTGGACTAGAAATTCAGAAGCAAAGTTCAAATCTCAGTGGGACAAGAATCAGAAAGTAAGTAAAGGAACCAGCTTAGATATTCCAACATACATCTGGGAATTCTTACCCAACAAGGGTTGCAACATGAAATCATGCCTAGGTCACTTAGACTTGGCAAAAGACAAAAGCTTCTGGGGTGCCTGGGTGGCTCAGACTGTTAAGCAGCTGACTTCAGCTCAGGTATGATCTCACAGTTTACAAGTTTGAGCCCTGCGCTGGCCCTGTGCTGACAGCTCAGAGCCTGGAGGCTGCTTCAGATTCTGTGTCTCTATCTTCCCCTCCCCTGCTCACTCTCTCTCTCTCTCAAAAATAAATTAAAAAACATTTTTAAAAAATTAAAAATAAGACAAAAAATTCTTTAGGGAATTGCTTCCCTGGAAAGGAATGATAGTTGTGTTTATTCAATCCTTCTGTTCTACCTCTAAACCTGCCTGCCCCACAAGAGCTCCCACACCAAGGTAACCACCAGCTGTAGACCTCAAAATTGGATCCTGGGATCCTGTGAAAGTAGATGGGGTTGTGTCCAGCTGTGTGACTTGTCTTTGGTGTGGGTTTCTAACTTTAGCCAGACTTATGAACATGCAGAGGTGGAGAAATCAAAGAAATCATAAGATCTCTATGTGGAAACAAAGGGACACTAGGAATAAATTACTTGAGAGTAATGCCCACTCAAGGGAAGGATAGAAGAATAGGATGAAAACAGGTTGAATGAATGACTGCAGGGAATAATCCCTAGGTAGAAGTGAATCACTACTTACTAGGCTAAGAGCCATGGGGATGTGCAACCAAAATTCAGCCCTTTTATCCATCACAAATTTCACAATAGGATTGCTGAAGTCTGCTTCCAACAGCTTCTGGAAGTCAAGGAGCCTGAACATAAAAATTCTATCAATTGGGGCCTTCTATCCTATACTGGAAGCCTGGCCCAGGGACTGGATTGCAAACCCAGCTGTTGATCCTCTAGGATATCCGCTAGCGTAGACTTATGGTCACCAGTTCTTCCAAAAAGGTGTTCAGGACCCAGCGACAATTCAGGAGGCTGAACATTAAGGAATGTGCCCAAGTTGCTAAAGAAAATCTGCGTGATACTCTTGCCAGGTGACCTGGGAGACCCTGAGGCTCCCACCTGGCCCGTCCCAAACAGGTTGGCAAAGGTTCTTGGTCTTGTCGTGAGATAGACGTGCAACACAGCATAGTAGGGACACAAGTAGTAAAGTTTATTACTCTTGGGATAGAGAGCAGGGAAGCAGGAGGGAGAGGGAGGTGGGGAGAGAGAAGTTCAGAGAAGTTGGGGTTTAGGTTTCTATCTTTTATTGACAGTTGTGAACGAGGGGGTAGAATGTTCATTACTTGGGGTGGGGATAGCTTGGAAGCAGGAGTTCTCATCTTTTTTTCTTTATTTTGCCAGGGATTTCCAACCTACTTCATCAGCTATCTTGGGCCTGTCTGGTTGGATATAGCTTTTTGTGGCTTTGTTTTAGAGTGCTGCCAGGAAGGGCCTATGACTTTCCTGACCTCTGGTCTGGCTCTGATCTCCTCATTGTTTGCCTCCAGACATCCTCTTGGAACCTAACCAGCTGCCTGTAACAATACTTGTACTTTCTATTTTGATGTCTCTTGTGAGTCTCTGGAAAAGACCAAATATTGAATGATTCCTCTTTTAATCTCCTTTGTTTTAGAGACAAAGAGCAAATAGTGAAACTTCACTTCGAGATTTCCTTTATCATACCTTTGGCCATGAAGGGAAGCCAGTTCGGTGCAAAGCAGTCTGACTACATTATGGATAGACCTAAGACAATTACACCTGTTAAAAAGAAAAACACAGGCCCAAGATAGTGTCACTTGTCCCCAGGACAACCAACCAAGACTTAATTGCAGTTTCTGCCTCTCCAAGAGTAGAATTTGAAGCCAATAGGGGCACCTGAGTGGCTAAACTGGTCATGATCTCACGGTTTGGGAGTTGGTCTGTGAGTCTGAGCCCTGCTGAGGGCTCAGAGCCTGGAGCCTGCTTTGGATTCTGTGTCTCCCTCTCTCTCTCTCTGCCCCCACCCCCCACCCCCCACTCATTCTCCCTTCCTCTCTCTCGAGTAAATAAACATTAAAAAAAAACTTTAGAATTTTAGGCCAATAAATCTGGAACTTTCTGGTCAGCATCAATGAGTTAATCTGTCACCTGGGCCCTCTCCTTTCCCTAAAGGAAGATGAAGTAATCCACCTAATTAGAATCCTAGCTACTCCCCCTAAGGAAAGACTACCCAGTCTGAAACATCCTTTCTTTTCTTTTGCTTAATACCGTGTTGTCCCATTCTCTTTCCTATAAAAACCTTGCAAAGCTCCCCTCTACTTGTTAGCTGGGATATTGCCCGATTCATGAATTACTTAAAGCCAATTAGACCTTCAGATTTTGTTTTTTAACACAACTCTACTCAATGTAATACTTTTTTGCCCTCTGCCTTTGTCTAAGAATCATATTTAGTTCTTTCGTGCTCAGCTTGGTACAGGTTTGTACTGCTCTTAATATTTAGCCCTTTTCTAATATCCTATTGTAACTGAAATTTACTTTTATAACAACCTGAGAAGACTTGAAGCCATTATAATTAGCAGTGTGTAGTCTTGTGTTGGGGATTCCTGACCCAGTTGGTTTCATTTCTATATCATGTATTAAAATTTTTTTTCCTTATGTTTTTCACTAGACTGGTTTACATAGATACAATTTTCTGTTTTCCTATAGCATTTAAGAAAACTCCATTTTCCTGATATATTTCCCAATATATTTCTGGGTCCTGGGTACATAAGACCAGGCATTCTGTGCCTTAGTTCAGGAAAAAATTAACATGGGCACTCTAAGCAAGGTTCTTTCATACTTGTCTTTCAGTTAGTTTCTGCTTCCCCACACCCTTTCCCTTGTCCACCTCTGGTGGCTTACACTCTCAGGGATTTACTGAAAGTCTTTTCATCACACTTTCTCTTTGCATATGTAAATAAGATTGTGTTGTTGAAAAACACATATAGTATCCTTGAGTGAGTGTTGGGTTCTTTAGTTCGGTAACATACAAAAATATATACTTTTAATTGGTATGCATATGGAAATATTGACTCTGGAAATCCTTGGCTTGAGATCCAGGTACAGATTTAGATATCTTTACCTTGGCTTTGTCAAGGAAATAAACTTCTGCAATTTTGCTATGGAGTCAAGGGAAATTGAGCTGTACCCTTAGGCAATACTTCAGATACACAATCTTTTTATCCAGTGTGAGCCTATGGAGAAGATTCAGGCGCTAGAAGATAAACAAAGGGAATTTTATGGCATTTCCTGATATAAAGTCCAACCTGAATTGGGTATTGCTGTTTCCGGGGGTGGGGGGAACGTGGTAACACCCTGGCCTCCTCTTCAACGTGCTTATGAGAAGACAAATGAGTACTGGCTCATAGATAGTGGTGAGTAGTAACTGTACTTTTTCTCATGGTTCCTGAGAATCACAGGTACAGCTAGTCCTTCCCAATTTCCCAATCCCTTGCCTTTTTTCCTTCTGTTAGGAGGATTAACATTGAAGAAAAGGAAGCTGTTTCCACCTTATTTCGAACCACGGAATTTTCGCGTGTGAGGCGAACTTGATAACCACTTCACTATGGAAACCAGTCAGCCTGGCTTCCTGCTCTAACCCTGAAAACCATCGGTCCTGCCACTGCTGTTAAGCCCGAGTCTGTTTGGTTGAAAGGCGGGACGAAGTCAAGTCCCAGGTTCTCTTTAAAGGAAAACGCTTGAAGTGAGACCTTGGGTTTCTGAGGTGAATAGAGGGGAGCCGCTGGCCTGGCTTCTCATCCCAGCTCTCCTCTCCCAGCCTGGCCATTACAAGGACCCGGACTCCTGACCTCCCGTATTTTAGGGGCTCAGTGCACAGCCACTTCGGCACGCGTCCCTGGGTGCACACCAGACTTTGGGGGATGAAAAGGTAAATCCACCGATCCGATCCCGGGGAATCCACCCACACAGGATCCCTGCTTTGGCCCCTGCAGATGAAAACCCTGAAAGTCAAGGTGACATTTCCCAGGCGGACAGAGCACAAGCGGAGGCGATTCCCAGCGGCGCGGGGCTGAATGCAGCCGCACAAGGCTCCCAGCCCTTGCCCTGCTGCTCACCACCTCTTCCAGCCTCAGCGACCCCTTGGGCCCTGACCACAAGGTGACTGGCCTGTGCCACACTCTAGTCCAGCTGGAGCCGTGTGTGTTGCAGAGCCAAGGCCGTGCTCTCTTTCTGAGCCTCGTTTGCTGATGGGTAAGGTGCGGACTCGGCTCTCAGCGGGAGGGGAGGGGCGGAGTCCCTCTACTTGGCGACTTCCGAAGTAGCTCCAGAGCTGTCCCGATGACGGCACGGGGACGGGCTCCTTTGGTGTCCCCATGGGCTCATTAGGTGGAGCCTGAAACTCCTCACCTACGCGTCTTTGGCTCGGGTCCCAGGTGCAGCTGGTTTGTGTTCTTTGCGTTCTGTCAGGCAAATAAATACACCTGTTGCGCAAGTGTGCCGCCCAGGGAAGAACGTGCTGCTTTTCAGAGCCACGGTCGCTGTGAGCCCGTGGGGCAGACGGAGGCGCCAGATGAGCAGGTCAGCGGATGCGTGGAAGTAGAGGTAACCTGAAGTGGGCCTCGTCCTGCGTGCCCTTGTTGGAGTGACTAAGTGGGTGTGGCCCGCTCTCCAAGGTGACTGGGAGCAGACACACAGCGGCCAGGCCTGGTGGTCGAGTGCTGAGAAGGCTTTCAGGTGGCGGTGGGACTCCGGCCCTCGTTCTTTTTGCGGTTTAAAGGACAATAGATGGGGGGGGGGGGGGGGGGGTTGGGGGGGGGTAGTGGTAAAAGGAAGCTGTTTCCGCCCGGTTTCGAACCGGGGACCTTTCGCGTGTGAGGCGAACGTGATAACCACTACACTACGGAAACGAGGCAGGCGGCCTGGTCTCCGGCTCTAACCCCCAAAAGCGGCATTTCGGCCACAACTATCCGCCCCGCCGACTTCGCTCGAACCGCCCAAGGCCCTGGAAACAGCCACGACCCTGCGGGCGAGGAGCCCGTGCCCCCGAAGCGGCCCCGGCAAAGGACCCCGCGCCGCCCCGACCCCCGCCCCTCGCCCCCGAGGACGGGACCCTAGGGCCCTCAGCAGCCTGGCCTCGGGGATCGCACCGAACGCAGGGCGTCCGCCTCCAGGACGAGGGGCCCTGGGGCAGACGTCGGGTGCGCGCTCTTCCTCCGCCAGCCCGTTGGCTCTGCGCCGCCCCGCGGCCCTCCCGGCAGAGCGGAGTCTCTTTGGTGTCCTCTGGGCGAAGGGGGTCCCTCGGGCTCCTGCCTGCGCTGCTTTAAAGCCACTGACAGGAGGTCCGCGGCCAACGCGCTCCAGTGAAATCTAGGTCACGGACCAGAGGGATGAAAAGGAAGAGCCAGAAACCGAGTTGAGTGGCATCGAGCGGAAGAGTGGCAGAGCCACGACTGGGGAGGGAAGGTCTCTTCCTACCTGGCGTTTTGAGTGATTCTTGGGTGGGCTGCCTTGGAGTCTCCCGAATAGGCTGGTGTTGAGACTCGGTGTGACCACAGCCACTTTCAGGGGGGCCTTCAGCACTGGGAACAAAGTGAAGACGAAAAGCCTAGAAAAAGAGGTATTTTTAAAGCGGTTTCCTCTCTCCCTCCCGCATCGGAGTGTGTACGGTATTACTGCGTGATCTTGACTGCACTGTAATTTAGCACAACGACTTTCCTAATATTTGGCAGTTTCTCATACAGTGAAAAACCTGACCTGCCCCGTTACCTAGGAATATTGCTATTCACTCCCCCAGAAAAGTGAATGCCAACATCCAAAGAGGCTTCTACACCAACGTTCGTGCAACATCATTCATATTAGGCAAAACCGGATACAACCCAAATGCCCGTCAACAGAGGTGATACACAAACCCTTGTATATGTTTAGAATGGATTAAGTACTCTGTAGTAAAAACATCCAAACTATGGTTTAGGTGGTAATACGGATAAGCCCCTCGCATAGTTATATGTACCTATCTAGTACTCCTGGGTGATTCCATTTCCAGGAAGTATTAGCAGAGAAGAGTGGTTCCCTCTTTGAAATAATTTGCCAGGAAACTTCCCGGGTTGATGGATATGTTGCATATATTAGTCTGGCTGTTAGTACAAGCATTTACACGTTTATCACATTATTGCACTGTATACTTGGAATACCTTAGCTCCACTTACCCTCCTCATTTTTGAGTTATGGGCATTATTTTATTTCAAAATACATTTTATCTATTTATTTTTGACAGAGACAGTGACAGTGCGTGAGCAGGGGAGGAGCAGAGAGAGACAGAAACACAGAATCTGAAGCAGGCTCCAGGCTCTGAGCTGTCAGCACAGAGCCCAACGCGGGGCTCAAACTCGTGAACTATGACATCATGACCAGAGCCAAAGTGGGACGCTTGACCAACTGAGCCACCCAGGCGCCCCTCAACATACATTTTAAAAACATAGGCATTATTACCATTGCTCAGAGAGTCCTATTTATTTGACTTAGCCACATATTTTACCTATTCATTGCCCTTCCTTCCTTCCTTCCTTCCTTCCTTCCTTCCTTCCTTCCGCACAGTTCCCCTGTGACCTGTGCAGTTACTTCTGCCTGAAGAGTTACCTTTTGCACTTTGCATTTCTTTTTCATTAGCTTATGTGGAAAGGTCTTCACTTCACTCACCCTTGAAAGATACTGGGTCGGGGACAGCACGCGGTGGCTGGAAATCTTACTGCTCTGGCCCTTCATTGAGGTCTTGTTCTTCATGTTTTTGCTGAGATTTCAGCTCCCAATCTTTGGATGAGGTCATAGGAGTGTCCCCTCCTCCCCACACCCCAATCTGGGTGCTGCTGTGATTGTTTTCAGCTGCTCTTGGTTGTTCAGCAGTTTAGGGGTGTGACCTTCTTGTCCTTACCTGGCTTGCAGTGCACCGAACTTCTTGCACATGTGGTTGGAGAGACCATCATGATTTTTCTTTGATTCTCCATGATATAGTTTCTGCCCCACTTTCTGGTCCTCCAACCCCTGAGACGTTAATTACACACGTGTTAGGACTTCATGACATGGCTCATTATCTTTGTTATGCTCTTAATAGTTCTTCCTTTTGGCTCTGTATGCTTCAGTCTGGAGAGTTTCTTTCTACTTACAAATTTCGAGGTTAATACTCTCTCTACCATTGAGTCCAAGCTGCAGTTAAACTGACCTGCTGACTTTTTTAAAATGCCAACTATTACATATATTTAATTTTCATGTGATTTTAAAACTAGATTCTATTTCTCTGATGAAATATTTTATCTTGTCATCTATTTTCTGAACAGCTGAATCATACCACTTTACCTTTTTTTCCCTAACTTTTAAGTAATATATTTTTTCAAGTTTCAATTTATTTATTTTGAGAGAGAGAGAGCGAGACAGAACAAGCTCTCGGGGCAGAGGAAGAGGAAGAGGGAGAGAATCCCAAGCAGGTTCTGCCCCATAGATCTCACCAACCTTAAGATCATGACCTGAGCCTCAGCCAAAATCAAGGCAGATGCTTAACCGATGGAGCTACGCAAGTGCCCCTGATTTTTAAGTAATTTAAAGAAATTTTATTCAAGTGACCTGCACACCCAACGTGGGGCTCAAACTCACAACCCAGAGAGATCAAGAGTCACGTGCTCTACCCACCGAGCCAGCCAGGCTCCCCTAAAACCTACCGCTTTGAGTTCTTATCTGAGAACTCAAGGTCTCAAGAGGCAATTTCTACGGTTTGCCTTCTTTCTCTTGCTTCTCTTCCTTTACAATCCTAGAATATTGTGATTGAATGATGAACCCGTGGTGTGAAGGACAGCCAGGTTGGAGATGTTGTTTCTCTGAAGATCTTTCACCTTCTCCCCCAGCAGGCAGCAGAGGGGCGCATCACCTCTAATCCTTGACGAAGCTGATTTGCAGCTGGTTCGCCCTCAGGGAAAGCCTCAATCTACAGCTAGTTTGCTCACACTGCTGTGCTGCAGACGTCCGGGGCTCCTACCTGCGACCTTGGTATGTTTCCTTGGGCCCTTCCTCTTCCATGAATCCTGAGCTTCAGTTTTTATCCCCTAAGCACCATGGTAGTGCTGCAAATTCCACTCTCTTTCAGCCACACTCTGCTGGCCTTCCAAGCCCCTTCGATGCACATGGCTTAATTTGCAAATGTATTGTGGGGAACTTCTGTACCAAGCACCCAGCTCACTTAACCCATTCCAGGATCTTGGCTGCTCAAGTCTGAATCCTTGGACAGTTCCATATGTCCTTCCTCTTCCCCCCCCCACCCCCCGGCCCCCCAACTTCTCTGTCCAGACCTATGAGATCACTTAGCATGTTGTTTTCTCTGACTCTTAGTAGCTTCCCTCTCTCCAGTTTCTCAGTCTCCTGTTCCTGCCAAGAACTGGCAAATGCCCTGAGGGGATAACGCAGAAAATTAGTCTCATTCCATTGAGTTTCTCTTCTCTCTCATCTCTCCCCTTGAGCTGAAGGACTGGTGGGTCCTATCTGCATTGATAGTTCTCCAAATCTTCAAGCAGAATTCCTTCCATTCAAACTTCATTCATTTCTTTTCAGGGCGAATGCTGTTCTGCTACAAATACTCCATCATCACTGAAAGGTGAAATCTACAATTTCCAGATAAATCACATTTTCTTCCTCCTGTTTTTCTTAAAATAAGGTGGGGGGGGGTCACTGGTGCATAGCTGAAGTTTTCTTTTAATACCCCCCGGGTAAGTCTGACTGGATATCAAAAGCTCTTGCTAGAAGCACGGGCAAAAGATTGTCTACCTGGAGCTGAACACTCATCACGCCTGTCCAAGGTCCGAGAATTTGATCAAGTTGGATCCAGTTTCCTGCTGCACTGTCCCGTCAGTTAACTCACCATGGAAATTATCAAGCGACCAGTTTTCCAGGTGCTGGTCACTGATACAGAGGCGAAGAGCCTGTTCATTGCCAGTGCCTTCAGAGAGATCGCGGGCTCTGATACCCTGGACCTGAGCCACATAGGGTCCTTAGGAAGCTCAAGGCCTGGTGGGCTCCCATGATGGCTCTTTCTGTCACTCTGCCCTCACCCAGTGAGCGAGTTTGCCCACCCTTCCAAGAGGCCTGTGTAGATGTGTTGCTTTGGTTCCTATGTGTAGCACGGGAGCTCCAGGGGCAGGGGTCGTTCTGAAGGTCCGTCTTGTTGCCCCTCCCTGAGAACAGAGTCTGACACTCACCAGAGTCTGATACCAGGAAGTTCTGTTAAGACTTGTTGAATACATTGTTGTCTGTAGCTTTTAGCCACATGAAGAACCCTGAGAATGGAAAAGAAAAGTTTTTCAAAGCCCAAAGTTCTTTGTAAAAAGCTTTTATCCAGGTTGACTCCTCAGCCTCCCCAGCAGCAGGCAATAGGAAAGGCCTACAGTGGACCCTCTGCCCAGGAGGCCCCTGCCCCCTTTAGGAGAGTTGTGTCGCATTGTGGTAGGTGGTGTGGACCCCTGAGGGTGGGGCAAATCAGTGGGGGGTGGGGAGGGGGGGAAGGGGGTGTTTGGAAAAGGGCAGTGAGAGCTCCTAGGAGGTCTTGTGTCGGGACAGAAGCCGGATCCAGAGAGGTGGGAATTGTTTTTGTTATATAACAGAATAGGGAAGGAGGGTCTGAGCTGGGGTGGGAGAGAAAGGAGGGAGGAGGGGGTGGGGGAGAGAGACCCAGAGGGAGGAAGAGATGGGGAGGGGATGAAAGAATTTATACTTACATCCCTCCCTCACTTGCCCTCTCCTTCTCCCTTTTCTTCCCATCCCAACAGCTGAGGAATCCTGATGTAGGGAAATTTAAGAACACCCAACTAATGTATGCTCAAGAGGGCAAGCTCTATGTTGTAAAGATGGTTTGCCCTGGAGGGTAGGGGGTGGGTGACATAGATAAAAGGGATTAAGAACACTCTTGTCATGATGAGCACTGAGTAATGTATAGAAATGTTGAATCATTATACTGTACACGTGAAACTAATATAAGACTAATTAATATAGATTTCAATTAAAAAAAAAGAAACAATGGTTCTGCCCTTGTGTGGCTTTGGCTAAACACACTTCAAGTGTCTCCCTTCTTTGTTCTATAAAATGGGACTAATTAAGAGCATTTTACTTCATTCTATTATCAGATGTGTTTTGACTTAGTTACTATTGGATCAGTCATGTTAAAAGCAGAATCATGAGTATTACTGTCATTATCCTCCTAATCTTTTGACAGCCACTATCCTTATTTATTTCACAAATATGTTTTGCTCCTTCTAGAAATTACTGTAAATGGGATCACAGGGTATGTATGCTTATGTCTACTTGCTTCTCTCTATGTAATGTCTTTGAATTTTATCCATTTCATTGAGTAGATCAGCTTTTCATTCCTTTTTATTGCTGAGAAGGATTCTCAGCATAATTGCATAAATATTTCACAATTTCTTTACCATTCTCCTGATGATGGATATTTGGGTTGTTTCCAATTTGAGCTGTTACGAATAAAGCTGCTATGAACATTCTCATTACAAGTGGGTTTTTTTCTTTTTTTTTTAAATTTATTCACTTTTTGAGAGAGAGAGAGAGAGAGAGAGAGAGAGAGAGAGAGAGAGAGAATATGAATGAGCAGGGGAAGGACAGAGAGAGAGGAAGACACATAATCCGAAGCAGGCTCCAGGCTCTGAGGGGTCAGCACAGAGCCCAACTCAGGGCTCAAACTCACAAACAGTGAGATCATGACCTGAGCCAAAGTCGGTCGCTTAACCAACTGAGCCACCCAGGCACCCCCAAGTGTTTTTGTAGACACTTTTCCACCCCATTTCTTTTGGATAAATACCTAAGGGAGGATTTGATGGAACCAAAGAGGGAGAGGTGTATGTTTAATTTCATAAGAAACTGACAAAATGTTTCCCAAAGTGGTTGCACCATTATAGTCATGCCAACAATGTATGAGAGTTCTGGTTGTTGACAAAAATTCCTTGACAGAACTGTCAGGGTCCTCTAAACTCTCTTCTCAAGCGGGCCCTGACCTTCAGCCTTCGGAGTTTGTCTTTGCATTGTCCAATTTTAGCAAGAATCCTGCTAAGTCATTTTAACCAGAACCCCCTCCATGATATCTGGTCAGGTTCCTTGTCCTCCGTCCTGGGAGGCCTGATGACTTTGGCAGGCCTTCAGCAAGAGCCCCTTGGGCTGGTTTAGCCAGAATCTCCCCCCCTTACCCCTGAGGTTTCCTCTTAGTAAATGTTCACTCATTAACCCTCTCTCTGGTCCTGCTCTGGGCTATATGTTCCCACTCTCTCTTGTTGTATTCAGAGCTGAGCTTGGTCTCTCCTACTACAAAACCCCATTTTAGTAGTCCTCCTTAATAAAGCCTACATTACGGTTCTTTAACACAAGTCATGTATGATTTTTTATTTTGTTTATTCTACTGAGTGTAATAAAATCTCAATGTGGTTTTAATTTCCATTTTCTTAGTTTAGGGGCACCTGGGTGGCTCAGTCAGTTAAGTGTCTGACTTTGGCTCAGGTGATGATCTCATGGCTTGGGAGTTCAGGCCTTGCATCGGGCTCTGTGCTGACAGTTCAGAGCCTGGAGCCTGCTTTGATTCTGTCTCCCTCCCTGTCTGCCCCTCCCCTGCTCTTTTTCTGTCTCTCAAAAATAAATAAACGTTAAAAATTTGAAGAAAAAAAAGTTTGCTTAGAAGAGTTTATGGTAAGTCTTAAAGTCAGGTAGTGTAAGTTTGCCAGTTTTGTACTTTTTTTTTTTACACAGCTCAATAAAATTTGAAATATGCATATGTATACACACATCTATATGTACATATATGATATTTCAAATTTTATTTATATATGTACGTGTGTGTGTGTGTGTGTGTATATATATATATAAAATCATCACACAAATCAAAGAATGCTTTACTCTGCTCCTCTCACTTCAATATTGTATCTGTGTCCTTACATGTACTGGTTGATCATATGGCTAAAGATACTCTTCTGTATTCTCTGAAGAGAATAAATCTTCAGTTGTCTGCAAAGATAATGGAGAGACCCAATGTCTACAAAATTTAGCATTTCCTCTAGATTGTTTCTTGAAATAAAAGTTAGTTCATTTTCAAGGCCTTTAAATTACTTCTGATCATGGGGGCCTGGGTGGCTAAGTCATTGAGTGTCTGGCTCTTGGTTTCGGCTCAGGTCACAATCTCATGGTTTGTGAGTTTGAGCTCCAAGTTGGGTTCTGTGGGGACCGTGCAGAGTCTGCTTGGAATTCTCTTTCCCTCTTTCTTTGCCCCTGCCCTGCTCCTGCTCTCTCTCGTGCGCACTCTCTCTCACAGTAAATAAAAACATATCATTTCTGATCATGAAAAATAATGTGTTAAGTTTTCTGCTTCATTCTAGGGACAGTCTGTTTTTATTTTCTTATTTGAGAGAGCGCACTCCTATGACCTGGGGACAGGGGCAGTGGGAGAGAGAAACTCAAGCAGGCTCCATCCTTAGTGCAGAAGCTGATCCCACAACCCCTGGGATTAGGACCTGAGTCCAAACCAAGCATCTAACACTCATCAGCCCAGTCCGCCCCCCAAGTGAGCCACCCAGGTGCGTTTGAGGAGAAAGAATCTTATGGGGAGTCCCATTTGCTAGGCCGACTGTCAAACATGAGCAAATTGGCAACTCCAGGATAGCTGACTTTTTTTTTTTTTTCTTTTTGGCGTATGAAAGAAGATAGGGGAGAGGCTTAGATACTGTATGGGAGATACAATATGGAGAAGAATAGGCTGGAACCAGTAAACTGATTTTAGGGTTTGGCCATGGATGTCAGATTTGGGATAAAAAGAGGTTATGAATAAGGAAAAACTTTAATAGAGAAACATCAGAATTTAAAGGCTTTGATGCTTTATCATTGATTCTTCTTTGCCATCTGTGTAAAAATAGCAAAAGGTGTACTCAATGTACTAGATCTATACATGTCTCTAGATCTTTGAATGTTTATTTTGAGAGAGAGATGGAGAGAGAATCCCAAGCAGGTCTGCACTGATGCGGGGCTCAGACCCCCAGAACCATGAGATCATGACCTACATGGAAACCAAAGGTCTTACACTTAACCAACTGAGCCACCCAGACGCACAGATATTTTCCGAATGCATATTTAAATAAGTTCCTCAATTCATTGAAAGTAAGATAGGCCCAAGTAGGAGTCAAACCTACCTGGCTGAAGTGCCTCTAGGTGTGTGACATTCTCAACTGTAGTTGCTGTGGCCTCTCCCAATGGGATGGAGGCCCTTAAACGTGGGGCGACCCAATGTAGGGGGGGGGAGGTGGTCAGTGTTGTTGGCAGTGAAAGCATTCACATGAGGCAAAACAAAGAAAATAGAAGTTTATTGAATACACTGCAAGGGAGCTACAGATAGATCAGCAAAGCAGACTGTCTGCAGTGAGGCAGTGGGTGGGAGCTGTATTTAAAGGGGGAAGGTGAGGAGTTTGCGAAAGTATGGCATTTTCCCTTTTTTGGGAACTGTGCCTGGTTTTAAGTAGCCTATTGGTTAGTTAGGGCCTATGGGTATTTTGAGATGGGTTGCCTGGTGGGCCTGACTGTATTCAGCCAGAGAGTCGCTGTGGGCCCTTTCTACATTCCACTGCTCACGCCTGTTGTCTAAAAGCGGCCTCTAACAATTGCTTTTGCTAGTTTTCCCAACACCTGAAAGTCCTCATCCAAAACTCATCAGACACTGCTTCCTTCGCCAAAAGATTTTAAAGTAATCTTAAAGTACGTGCTTTAAAAATAAACCTGCCAGGTGCATCCTTGGAATCCACAAGAAACCCAGGGACAGACGTTCAAGGGCCAAAAGGAACTCACTTGGGAGCCGGGCCAAGACTTTGGCTACCCCCCCCCCCCCCCCCCAGACGGAACTCACCTTCACCAGCTACGGGACGCCGATTTCATTTTCGGGCTGTTTGCAGAGGAGGAAAGTCGCGTGGAGTTCCTCCCTCCCCTGGGCTCTGTTTCCACCTCTCCGTTTCTGTCTCCTCCACGACGGTTCGGGAGCCTAACACTGGACAGGGCTGAAAGGGGAGACTGCCCTTCTCCTCCGCGTCCCTCCCTCCCGGGCGTCGGGGCAGCTCAGTCGGGCCGGGACGTTAGGGCCCGCGGGTGACGCCCGCGGGGCCGCGAGGGCAGCGGGGGCGGGGTCGCAAGTTCGCCGCGTGCGTCCGCGTGCACCGCGCAGCTGCGCGTCGCCCGCCCCAGACACTGAATCGACGCCGCGGTCGGGGGGCTCTTCCGCAGGCCGCACGCAAGGGTGCGGGGCGCGGCAGAGGGAGAGAGAGGGCGCGGCGCGCCGAGAGGGCCCGGCCTTGCCCCTGACCCTGGAGGCCGGGCCCGGAAAAGGCTAGTTTGACGGGCAGAGCCCAGAAAGCCTCAACGGCGGCCCAGCCCCGGGTCCCGAGGGTAAAGGCCCCAAACGCCGAAGTCCTAGTGGAGCGGGGGTCGCGAATGGCGTCATTCTCCCCGCCTGTGTCGGGAGAGTCGTTTGCCCGAATCAGCAAGCCGGTTGTGTGGCTCCGAGACGGCAATTAACAAAAGCAGCAGCAGGATTTTCGGACAAAGCGGGCGTGTGGCGTGAGGGGAAGGCCGGCGTCGAAGAGCACTCTGTGTGGGCCCTGAGCGTGCAGAGCAGCAGCCGAAGTAGGTGGAAAGTGCAGGGGCGGCGGGCTGGGAGGGACCCGAGTGCAGTCTAGGGGCACGGCGCCTGCCTCGAAAGCCGTCTCAGTCCGCGCCACTTCCGTTGCTGCGTCCCTTGTCTTTCGGAATCATTTGGGGGATGTTAGGGACCCCAGGGTCTAAGGCCGGGAGCCTCCCCTAGGCAACCTCGTCCACTCTTTGCTGAGGAAAAGAGTCGATGAAAACTGGCTTAAACAAACCAGGTGACTCCAAGAGCCTTCCTTTTCCAGAGTCTCCTCCAAAGCTCCAGAGCCAGTGATAGTCATGGCCTTCCCCCAAGTGCTGCTAATATGTAAGCATTAAAAATGAGCCACGTACCAAAAGTCTTACTTAGATGGGGCACCTGGGTGGCTCAGCCGGTTCAGCGTGGGAGTCTTGATTGTGACTTGGGTCCTAATCTCAGGGTTCACTGGAGTGAGTTCCCCTGGTGGTCTCTGTGCTGGCCGTGCCGAGCCTGCTTGGGATTCTCTTTCTCTTTCTCTGTTCGTCCCTTGCATTTGTGCGCGCTTTCTTTAAAATAGTAAATAAACATTGGAAAAAAAGGTCTTGCTTGGGGGAGTGTAAAATAAACATGATTTTCTTGTACAGGCTGCTCTCCACTTGGGGCTCATTCTTGTCCTTAATTTTGCCAGGACCACCGAAGTCTAGGGCCTACTCGCACAGAAAAGTCTGAGGCCCCTCTCTGTAGCTTCCCTCATGTCCATGCCAATTCCTCCACACAACCTTTCCTTGGGCTGCTAATGTCTCCCCAGCCACGAGGGTGTCTGCTGGGCCCCACAGCCTCTCTCCTTCCTGGACTTCCCATTTCTTGATAGTCACTCCATAGGGAGACACTGCTCAGTGGTCAGCCCAGCCCAAGATCCAGCATGCTAATCAGTGACCGGATGACACTATATTCCAGATATTTGCCAGCAGAAAAAAAGTAACAATGGCTTTGGTTTCAAGTATTCAAAAGGACCCACCATACTAACCTGTCCTTTCAAAGACAGAGCTCTAAAAAATCCCTTGTTTAGACCTCAGTGTGTTTTGCTCTGGAATTAACCTAAGGGGGTATAGTTGCCCTTTTTTCTTTTTAGCATTGCCTCCTGAGACCCTCAACCCTGTAATAACTTGTGCTGCTAGTGCAATAGATAATCCAACAGAGAGAACACTGGACACATAAAAGTGCAAGGAAAACCCTCCTTTGACTGGGAATGGAACCCAGACCTCCCGCATAGAAGGCCAGAATTCTACTAGTGAACCACTGATGCTTGTTTCACAATTGCTGGAGTAGGTCTAATCAGAAAGAGTGTCTGGAAGGACTTTGAAAAAGCAATTCTAAAATAGCTTTACACATCAGTTCTCTCTGGAAAACAGAGGTAGCATATAGAAAATACCTGTAGCAAAGGCTGTCCTGGGGGGATTTCTGTAAGGCAGCACTGTAAAGTAAAGTAATGGCACTCAAATCAAAATATCTGATTTGAAAGAGCCTAATTCTGGGGGTGGGGAGGAAATCTCTTTCCAAGTAGATTAATAGACTTCTAGAAAAGCATCAGAAAGTAGGTCACCTGGTTGGCTCAGTTGGTGGAGCATGTGATTCTTGGTCTTGGGATTGTGAGTTTGAGCTCCATGTTGGGTGTGGAGATTACTTAAAAATAAAATCTTAAAAAAAAAAAATCAGCTCTTGTGTCTGGTCCTTAAGCTAGTGTAGACCTAGGGAAAGTTAATTCCCTCCCTGGCTAAAGCTATCTCTTTGCCTTCTCATTGCTGAGTGCCTCCCAAACCCTTTCCTCCCATTTTTTCACGTTCTTCACCCAGTGAAGGTTCAGGAGGCTGGATCTTTGGGTATGTGCTGAGTTACTGAGGAAAATCTGGGTGGTAACTGAGTTCCTCACCTCTGAAGCTTCTTTTGAGTGTTTAGAGAAGACCAAGGATCAAATAACCCTGCTTTTAAGCTGTGAAGTTTTGCAGAGACCTATATAGGATGAATAAAAGTGAAAATTCCAAGATTTCTTTCCTTCATGACACCCTCTTGGCCAGAGAAGGTGGCCAGGGAAAAACAATTTGATGTTTCCTGTAGATGCTAAAATATTGTTTCTTCAACCAGTTTAAAAACTTTCCCCTCCCCTCTGTCTTTAAGAGTCATATTTTCACTTTTTTGCTTACAATTAGCCTGGTACAGATTGTACTGTTCTTAATATGTAGTCTTTTTCTGTCTAACACACTGCTGTAGCTGAAATTTACTTTTACATCCACTTTGAGGGGATTTGGATCCATTATAATTGGTTGTATTTAGTGTTGGTTGGAGATTGCTGAGGTTGTTTTCACTTCCACTACCTCTGTGTGATTTCTGTCCTTAATAATTTCTCCTTGCCTATTTTAACTGGTCTGTTTCGAAAGAATTTTGTTTTCCTATTGCATTTTTTGAAATTTCATGTCACTGATTAGTTCATGGATTTCATAGATCCCAGGTACAGAGGATAAAGCTAACTTTGTTCCTTAATTCAGGACACTTGATGGTGGGTGCCCTGAGCAATGAATGCCCTTTCCTCCTTGTTGTCTTTCATTATTTTTTTGGTTCATCCCACTCCCATCCCCCCCCCCCCCCCAGCACATACTCTAAGGAGTTTAGTATATGTCCTTTAATTCTAACTTCTCTTTGCATATTTAAATGTGTGTGTCTTTAAAAAAATATGTGGTCCTCTCTTTAGGGGGGATTGGCTTAGAACCACTTTAAATGTGGATTGGCTCATTCAAAATCCATTTCACCTTCCTTCTAGTTGAAGAGTTTAGAAAACTAAGAATCATACTTCTCAGACTTATTTGCAGGTTGGGTTCTGGGTAGAAATTATGTTCTACCGATTAGATGCACTCATGTGTTTTTGGCAAAAGTGAGGAGAGGCAATCTTCCTATTGCTGTTGCTGATGGCAAGCAAGGTTATGGAACCATGACTCTTTAGAGATACTCGTGGCTGGCAGCCTTATTCTCATGGCTAGTCACCAATTTAGAGTGTGTGTGAGGCAGTGGTATTGGCAGCAGTCAAAACTTCCTGACTCCTAGGCAGCAGGTAGGAAAGGCATTGAATTTCATGTACCAGTGCTTCCACCTGTGTTCTACTTTGCCAGCCCTTCCAAGGTGAAACCAATAGTTTTCTGATAACGTATTTCCTTTTAAATTTTTTTTTCAACGTTTATTTATTTTTGGGACAAAGAGAGACAGAGCATGAACGGGGGAGGGGCAGAGAGAGAGGGAGACACAGAATCGGAAACAGGCTCCAGGCTCCGAGCCATCAGCCCAGAGCCTGACGCGGGGCTCGAACTCACGGACCACGAGATTGTGACCTGGCTGAAGTCGGACACTTAACCGACTGCGCCACCCAGGCGCCCCTGATAACGTATTTCCTAAACTGAGCTCTGATTCAATAGGATTATTCCATAAATATTTTTTCTATTTCCTAATTCTTCCTATTAGCACTGTTTTCAATATTTAGTTCATCATATCCATCTGCCGCATAGAATACTGTGGCATGTCTCTACCATGTTTATTATCTATTCCCACATTTACAGACATCTAGTTTGTTCCCACCTCCTGGACACTACCAGCTAAAAAGATCTTTCCTATCCATGTCTCATCATGGAATCAGGCAACACTTTCTCTATGGTATACACAGAAGGGTAGGATGGCTGGAGAACACTTACATGTGTTCCAAATGGTGACACTAGTTTACTTCCCAAGTATAGAAAAATATACAGCAACACATATGGTGGCTGAAGACCAAGTTTGTGCTTTGTCTGAGTCTTACTCCTGGAAGATAAATTCCCAAAAGTTTGCACCACCCTAACATGTTGGTTCCCAATCATCAAGGTCCTGAAGGCATCTGGACCACACTGATCAAAGGAGTTAATCAACCAAGAGCAGTCCTCTCTCCCTTGGCCATTAGGACCATACTGACCCTGAGAGGTGATGGGAGAAGATTTGCAGGGCCCAACCTCCAGGGACAGGGTTCAGTTGAGGCAGTGGGCACTATACTTGTGTTAGCTTTGAAACATGGATTCATAATGAAAGAACCAAGCAGCCTCTGCCTGTGCTCAGAAATTAGGAAGTAACAACTCTGGTGTGCCTGACCTTCTGGCTTCTGAATTAATTCAAATCTGTTCTGTAGCAGCTGGAATAAAGACCACTAAAGATTCCTCTTAGGAAGTTCCTGGAGGAAATGTCCTAGAACTTGGTCTTAGAGGAATTCTTAGTAGTCATGTCTCCAAGGTGCCATTGGAGCATGGAGACCTTTGTTCAGGGGCAATTTTGGATTGCAGACGTCAGCTGGGAATTTCTAGCCTCTTTCAGTGTAGTTCTCTTCCAATTGGTTCTTTCCAGACCAACCTCCAAAAACAGAAGGGCTCTCAGTGTAGTTGGGAGCTATGGGGTCACTGAATCTTGAACCTGAACTATTGGGAATGTTATGAACTATGCAAGCAACCTTGAATTCAAACCATTGATAGTCCAGTGGCAGTAGTTGTGGCTTCATGTACCCAGGTTTGATTCCTGGCCAATGTGTGTGTTTGCTGTTGACCCTAACACAGTTCATTTGCTGCCCTTGCAGAGCATCTGTGGGACTCTCTTGTGCATGCAAGATTAGAACAGTAATCCTTTTTACTACCTCTGCTGGACTGTTTATTTTACTAAACAGGACTGTTTACTAGATTTGTAAATCTAGTCTACGCAGAGATCTAGCATCTAGAAGCTGTCAAACAACAACAAAAAGGGAACCTGGCAATTATTTTGGAATAAAAGATATTCAAGAGTTTGTCTAAACCATAGGTTGACAGCTTTGGGGGCCAAACTGTGATTCTGGAAGGATTAGAGCTTGGCCTGAAGTATAACAACCACTCCTCCAGGTTGTATCTTCCAAGATGGGAGGTTAAGTTCTGGTGTGTTTCTGTAGTGTAAAACATTTAGAAATAATATCCTTGCCACATTTGCCTACAACTCCAAGTGATCTAGAGAAAGTGTCATCATTTAACTTTGATTTGCATGCTGGGCCTCCGGCTGGCCACCTGGTAGCTTCTCACTATGCAGTAGGGATGCAGTAACTGAACCTCCAGGAAGGAGAGTAGCTCTAGGGTGGGCCAGATACCCCAATAATACTAAAGACGTTACAGGTCCAGGGAAGGGCAAGCCTTTTAGGCAGTAATCCATATATTGCTGACAGGAAGCTGTGAGGAGTGTGCTTGGGCCTTGTAGGCAGGTGAAATTCAGTCTAAATCAGGAGGCTGTGGCTTCCAATAAAGCCAGCTGCCCTGTGCTCAGCCCCCTCAGTGGTGCCATTTGGCTCCAGAGAGCCATAGCACATGCAAAAAAGGAGAAAAGGCTGAATGAAGCACTGGCAGTTATTCCTAAATCTAGACAGATATAGTAATGTGCAAGTACAAAGCAGAAAAGAAGGATGCACGGAGACAGTGAGAATCTGTCTGACTCTGTATAGCACATACTATAAATGTATTTTAAAAAATTATCAACTTGCGGGGGGCGGGGGGCGCCTGGGTGGCTTAGTCGGTTGAGCATCCGACTTTGGCTCGGGTCATGATCTGGCAGTTCATGGGTTCCAGCCCCGCATCGGGCTCTGTGCTCATAGCTCAGAGCCTGGAGCCTGCTTCAGATTCTGTGTCTCTCTCTCTCTCTTCCCCTCCTCTGCTTGCACTCTGTCTCTCTCTCTCTCTCTCAAAAATAAATAAGCATTAAAAACAATTTTTTTTAAATCATCAGCTTATGTTTGTAGGTAGCATTAATTATGAAGCTGTAGGACTGAGGATTTGGTTTCTGTGCCTGTGGCCCCTTCCATCTTCAAAGGCAGCAATGAAGAGTTTCTCCCTTGTTGAATCCCTGACAAGCTTTGAATCTCTCTGACCTCTAGACACAGATTTAAAGAGTTCATGTAATTATGTCAGTCCACCTGGATAAGAACCCCCAATTAAGGACAACTTAATTACATCTGCAAAATCTCTTTTGCCATATAACATAGCATAATTATGCAAATAGCAATCATAAGAAAGTTGGAATGACTAAACTAGTACCAGACAAAAAAGACAGGAGACTTTAAAACAAAAAATGCTAGGAGAGATAAAGAGTGACGTTTTATAATGATATAGAGCCTAATCCATCAGGAAGTTATACTACTAATAAAAACATTTGCCTCTAACAGAGTCCCAAAGTACAGGAAGCAAAAACTGACAGAATCAAGGGAGAAATAGGCAATTGAACAGTAATAGTTGGAGACCTCAATACCACACTTTCAATAATGGGTAGAAGATCCAGGCAGAAGACCAACAAGGAAATAGAAGATTTAAATAACATGACCTAACCGCCATCTATACAACACTCTACCCAATAACCACAGAATAATACAATTTCTCTCAACTGCACTTTGAACAGTCTCCAGGATCGACATGCACTAAGTCATAAGAGAAGCCTCAATACATTTAAAAGGACTGAAGTCACTTTGAGACATCTCACAAACCAAGACTATCACATAGCCTAGTTGCAAGTGGGCAAGTGGGATGGGTAGTCTGTCTGGTCTTCTTTCACTTGGTCATGAGTGTTCAGTGACACAGATGGAGGTGGCCATGGTCACGCATGTGTGGGCCACTAGCCTGGGAAAGCAAAGTAGCTAAAGGGAAGAGACGGATACTCCAGAGAAGTTTCTCTAGTGTCAGGCTCACAAAACCAGGAAGAAAATGATCTGTAGGAAATAAGGAGGTGTCAAAGGATCACTTTCTCTCTTACCTGTGTGGCTCTTTAAAACCTTAGCCTCAGGGCACCTGGGTGGCTCAGTAGGTTGAGCATAGGACTTTGGCTCAGGTCATGGTCTCTCAGTCTGTGAGTTGGAGCCCCGTGTCGGGCTCTGTGCTGACAGCTCAGAGCCTGGAGTCTGTTTTGGATTTTGTGTCTCCCTCTCTCTCTGACCCTTCCCCGTTCGTGCTGTCTGTCTCAAAAATAAATAAATGTTAATAAATAAATAAATAAATAAATAAATAAATAAATAAATAAATAAATAAAAATAAAACCTTAGCCTCTGTGTCACTAAATCTCATTGTACAGGAATGATGTGGACCACCAGTAACCACCATTGACCTATCACCTTGATTTTTACCATGCTCTGAGAATACAACCGCAAGTCAACAGATATGGGTCAACACAAACAATCAGTCAGTGTTCTACAAAAACGGCTCTGGACATGAAGAATAACATCAGTTTATAAGTCAGCCCAAGGTGGCCACAACATGCATTCAAAGACATATACAAAAACTCTTTCAGTGACTTTGACAAGTGGGAAAGATACCCTGTGGAGCTAGAATGAAATTCATAAGTGACAATCCCAAAATATGTATATAGAGTGGTTCCTGGGTGGCTCAGTTGTCTGACTCTTGGTTTCGGCTCAGGTCATGATCTTATGGTTTGTGAGTTCAAGCCCCTCAATGGGCTCTGTGCTGACAGCACGGAGCCTGCTTGGGATTCTGTCTCCCTGTTTTTCTGCCCCTCCCCTGCTTGCTCCCTATTTCTCTCTCTTTCAAAAATAATTTTTAAAAACCCAACAAAATAGGTATATTAAGATTATGACACAAAGCAATCCATACATACAGGAAGAGGGTGGAGCTAGGAAGAAGGATGTCAAACTTGACTTCAAGTTTAATGCAAAGCCAATAAGCTTCCTCAGTGAAGGAAAAGAAGCAAACATAAGCCTGTGGCAAGAAGAAAATTCAGATACAGGATAGAAATCCTTATAAATTAATTATTCACACATTGAGTTATACTCAGAAATTTTTCCTATAATATTAAACCGGTGTGGAATAAAACTAGAGAAGCAAAAAGAACACCAAGACTATCTAAAAGTTTTAAATTTTTCATGAAGGAAAAGTGAAGTGACTTCAGGACAGTCCTTAAGATAATGAAAGATTTTGGGAAAATATTGATTCCTTCATATTTTCTGTGCACTTACAAGAATAAACAATGAAAAATATCCTTAAATTTTAGAAAGAGCTAAGTCTGTGGTATCAGTACATGGCCACACAAATACTGAAAATGGCTGCTGGGTGGTGGTCCCCACTGGTGGTGACCTTCAGAACAGACCAGGTGATCTTATATATCAGTATGGCCTCAGCAATTGGAAGACTGGGGCTCCTAAGATTCCATGACACTCCCTACTTTCCAGTTCTGTTATTGTGACTCCAGACAGTTGCCCGGCAGGCTGGATGCTTCCTCTGGCACTCTTATCAGAGCCTAAGCTGTGCATGGTAGCCTTGGCTCTGAGCTCTGCTATCTTATGCCTTATTTTTGTGGTCGAGAATTCTTAGAGTTGTGGAATGCTGACAGAGTTTAGCCCCAAAGTAAGTATGAATTACATCTGCATACTTTAGCGTGTTAAGTCCATTTTTCCCCTTAATGAAACTTTGAGGTATAATTTACATACTATAAAACTCACCTATTAGAGTTGTACAGTACAATGATTTCTAAGAAAATTTTTAAAGTTTATTTTGAGAAGAAGGGGCAGAGAGAGAAGGAGAGAGAGAATCTCAAGCAGGCTCTGCACTGCAGGGCTTGAACTCAACAAACTGTGAGATCATGACCGGAGCTAAAACTAAGAGTTGGATGTTTAACCAACTGAGCCACCCAGGTCTGCGTGTAGTAATTTACCAGCAGTGCAACTGTCACCATAACCTATTCACTTGTTTATGATTATTTGTTTGGGCTTCTGCTTCCTAGGTTCTGGCTCTACTTCTGCCACAGCTGCAGCATGGCAGAATCTCTCACCACTTTCTCTGATCCGAGGACAGAAATGAGCATCCTGGAAACCAACCAGTACTTGCGCTCCCAGCTGGCAAAAACCAAACAGAGCTTCCGAGACCTCACAGAGAAATTCCTCACATCCAAGGCTACTGCTTACTCCCTGGCCAATCAGCTGCAGAAATACAGTAAGCCCAGTGTGGTCACAGTCACCAGAGTGACTGCCCATCTTCCCTCTGAGAAACTAAACACTCCCCAAACTTTATTCTTCTCTCTCCATCAAAATAAATCTCATCCTGACTATACTCCTGGAAAAGTAGAAGTGGATATGTTACTCTCAATTTGCAGAAGATGGAAACACTGAGGCACAAAGGAATGAAGTTTATAGTGAGAGGGTAGGAAGGCATAGAGGCTAAACTGTGGGTTCAGGCATTAAACTGTCTTTTCTCTCTCAGGAACATGTATCAGACTCTATAAACATATAGTAACACTGTTGGCTTAAATATCTCAGGATTCAGTTCCAACTTTTTCTAAGTACCCGTTTGCAAAGCACTGTGCTAGCCATACTAGCGTAATAGTGTAATAGCATACCCTCCCTGTCTTATGGGAGCTTAAAGCTGTTTCCCACTCAACCAGATACCTGGAGATGAGAACATCAATAGCAAACACCGAGGGAAGTTCTGATGCCTGGAGCCAGATTCTTTTCCCACGTAAGTTCCAGGAAGCCGCCCCTTACACTCTGTGAGATTGAACGTATTTCCAGGAAAATCAGAGACTCTATAACACCTTTTTGATCTCTCCCTTGAATATGAACTTTGCAGACAACAAGCTGGTCCAGGATCTGGGCTTTGAGATGCAGGGCCAAAATGAGAATGAGGCTAAGTGGTGAGGCCTCCAGTCCAGCAGACCAGGTCTGTGTAGGAGCTGGCCCTTCCCTCTCCATGCTCAGCTTTCACATTTGGAAATCCTTGGACAGTCTCACACGTGTTTGTCATAGGGTTGGGGGGTAGCAGTGGGAAGCTGTAGTGGCTGAAGGAAACATGATGGAAGTGAGGACACATGAGAGACAGGAACAGTAGAGGAGGATGCTTGCTGACATTGAAGTTGAGTTTGCTTTCAAATTCCTACAATTTTTCAGTAAATCAGTAGAGGATGAAATTTGCTTATCCAACTTACATGGAGAAAAAAATTTAAAAAAAGCCTACTTATTAAAGAAGAAAAAGATGAGCTTTGGGGTGTGGAAGAATAAAGGGCTTTTTTTCTACATCACTTATTATAAAATCACAATTGTAGGACAAATATTTTGGAGCTAGTAAAGAGATCTTGCCCTAGATCTTAGTGTAAAGATAATACAGTACAGTGATTATGAGCATGTACCCTGGGGCCAGACTTCTGGGTCCAAATCCAAGTTATCCTTTTTGTGCCTCAGTTTTCTCACCTGTGATGGTAGTAAGAATATTTGCCTTTGCAGTTAGTTGTGATGATTACATGATAATTCTCAAAAACCTAGGACAGTGCAATGGCAAGCACCGTGTATTCTCTCCCTCTAACCTAACACAACACCTGTTTGCATTTGAACATACGTCTTTCAGATTTTTTCCCCTCCATATACATTTTACACCCTTGTATCCAGATAAACTTTTAAATTTTTGAACTATTGAGGGAATTATTGAAACTCTCAACGTGGGAGAACCATCAGTCCGACAATCTTCGGAGACATCCTAAACACAGGAAATCACTACTTCATGCCCCAGGTTAATGGTTTATTTCAGAGGCTACCAAGCTTGGTAAAATGGCCCAAGATTTGGAGTCAGACCTCAGGGGATGTGAATTCCTCAGGGATTGTCTCATTCCAGTTGAATCCAGTTGAGCAAGTTACCTGCCCATGAGCTTCTCTTTCCCCATATCTAAGATGGGGAGCAATCAAATGCCATGTAGCCTGGGAGATTGAGGAATGAAATGTGGAAATCCCAGCAGAGAGCCTGGTAATGGGGTTACATTTGTCCTTGGGGTGGACCCTGCCTCCTCGTGTGAAGGCAGTGACCAGAGCAGCGTGTCCAGCTTTCCACTGAGGCAGGTGTGTCTGTTTTTTTCAGAGAGTGAAGAGCACAAAGCCCTCATTGAATCTGTGCTAGAGGAGGGAGCGAGGTTTGAGGGAGCGCTGGTAGAGAAGAGGAGCCCGGCTGCAAGGCTGGGGTAAGGAGATGCCTGTGCGGGAGGGTGTGAATTACGGTCTTAAGTGGGCCTTGCGGGCTGCTAGTATAGAGAGCGCATGTGCAAGGAGAAGGGCAGGAGAGTACCTGGCAGGCACAGAACCAGACAAAGACAACCGGCGGGGTTGTGAGAATGGGTGGGAGAACAGTCTGGTCTCTGGGGTTCTCTCTTAAATAGCATAAGAATAAAATGGAGACAGATGCCTGGGATGGAATACTAGCAATGTGGCTTCCAGCTGGGTGGCCTTGTGCAAATTCACTCAGCTTTCCTGCATTTCAGTTACCTCAGCTACCTCACCTGCAAAATAAAAATACCAACGGTATCTACCTCAGAGGGTTATGAAGATGAGACACATGATTACAGGTTAAAACCATGTCCTATGCATATGAAGCTCTCAACAAATATTTTCTGTAATCATTATACTTTTATTTTTTACGGGAGTGGTAGTTGTCATTAATGGACTAACATTTTCTACCATGAGAGAGATTTTCCCAAGTTTTCCAAAGTGCCTTTTTCATGATAAAAATGTTTCTCCTTCTCAACTTTGATTTTTTTTCTAAGTCCCATACTATGTGGAGTACTAACTGGTAGGGCTGTTGGGCAGATAGATAATCAAGCAGTCTGGGAAAATGAATTATTAATGTGCTGAGGACTAGCCTTGTCCATCCTCAGATTGTTTCAAATATAGGGGAGATTGTGGGATTCCAGATGTCTTTTAACCCTTTGTTGAAAGGGAATCTGAGAAGCTCAAATGTATAAAACTTCCTAAAGCAGAGATACTTGATTGAAGAAGGCATAGGTCTGGAGCCTCTGTTGCTCCCTAGTCTATGCCTTCACCAACTCTGACACTTTTTAAGAGCTCTATGGAATAGAATTTGAAAGACAATCTGTAGAATATAATTTAGTAGACAGCAGGGAGGAGATTCAGGCATCAGATGAGGTAGACCTAAATATCTAGTCCAGCTTTAGGATTATGTGGTTCTAAGTATTAACCGAATGCCTACTTGTGTGTGTACACTCTGTTGGGTACTGTAAGTTGGGTACTACATGGCACTGTCTCTAGCCTCGCAGAGCTCACACTTTTAGATTGGAATCTGTGCATAATATTTGTATAATAATTAGAAAATGGTGAAAACCCACTTAGAGTGATGTAATTGTTACTCAGAACTTTATTTACTCTTAAGTGCCTCCTTACTGATTATTACTCCTTTTCACGTCACTCAAAAGAATGTTATCCTTCTTGACCTTTACATTGATTTTCCTTTTCATCCTTTGAATTGACACCACACGTACCCATCCAACACTTCCGTATCTGGTTTGTGCGTGTTGCGTGCAACTTTCTGTATAATGCTAGATAGTATATATTCCATGGAAATGGATGTGGGCTGAATTGAGGAACTAAAGGGGCATCTTTTCAAAGCAAAGCTAATAAAACAACAAACAAACCCAATGCTGTTTCCTCATTCCCTCTGCCACAGGCAGGCCAAGTCACATGACTTGTATAAGAATTCAAGTTGGGGAATTCCTTAGGGGCATTCTAAGAGATGTCTCTGTTGAAACTCCCACAACCTATCGTTCACTACATGCACTGTTATATTTTACTTTTCTTTCCTACCTTAGGAAACATGATACCCTAATTCAGGCTCACGCCCGAGAACTGACCCACTTACGACAGAAGATACGAGAAGGGAAAGGTGTCTGTTCTCTTTTCATTCAGCATACGAAGAGCATAGTCAAGTCTTTTGAGGGCCTCCTCAGGAGTGCTGACATTCCCTACTACCAGGGACAGAGATTCTGTGAGCAGCTGGCCCAAGGAAGCCAGCTGGCAGAGAGCCTTGCCAGCAAACTCATCACTGGTAAGTTGGCTTACGGGTTCTGGAGACCCTTAGCTCCTCCCAAGGTACTAGCCTCACATAAGTCTCCATGCTTCCACATGACTCTAAGAGTGACATTTTAGCCAGTTGTCCAGCTGTTTTGTGTCCTCAGCCTATTGATAGTGATGCTATTAGGTAGAACTACCTAGGGGCACTCACCTGGGCCCAAGGTGAGCCCCCACAGACATTTCTTTCTTTTAAGGATAATTGATTTACACTGAATTGGCCCACTGTAGTGTCAGTTCTGTGAGCTTTGAGAAATCCATACAGTGCTGTAAGCACTGCCACGATCAAGATGTAGAGCAGTCCCATCACCACTCACAGTTCCTTTGTGCCTCTGTGTAGTCAGCCATTGTGCCCAACCCCAGTTACTGGCAATCACTGGATCTGTTTTCTGTCCCTACAGATTTTCCATCTCCAGAATGTATCAGTAGTTGGTTTCCTTTTTTACTGTTAAGTACTGTGCCGTTATACGGATGTACCACTTTTATTTATCCATTCATCCACTGAAGAACATTTGGATTATTTCCAGTCTGGGGCTATTATGAATAATAGCTCTAAAGATTCACCTGCAGGTTTTGGTGTGAAAATATGTGGGGTTTTTTTAATGTTTGTTTCTTTATCTTGAGAGAGAATGAGTGGGGGAGAGGGGCAGAGGGAGAGGTAGGGACAGAGAGAGAGAGAGAGAATCCCAAGCACAGAGTGTGGAGCCTCACTTGGGGCTCGATTCCATGACTGTGAGATCATAACCTGAGCAGAAACCAAGAATTGGACACTTAACCAACTGAGCCACCCAGGAGCCCCTCACTTCACTTGGGTAAATATCTAGGAGTAGGATTGCTGGGTCATGTGGTAAATGCACGTTTAACCTAGAAGAAACTGCTACACTGGTTTCCAATGTGGCTATACCATTTCAGATCCCATTGGCAATGTGTAAAAGTTACAGCTGTTCCCCAATATTAACTTTTGATATTTTCAGGTTGTTGTTCTTTTGCTTTTTGTCTTTTTAGCAATTGTAATAAGTGTGGGGAGGGCATAGCATTGTGGTTTAAAACAGATTTTTCTTTTAATGTTTATTCATTTTTCTTGAGAGACAGAGCACAAGTGGGAGTGGGGCAGAGAGAGAGGGAGACACAGAATCTGAAGCAGGCTCCAGGCTCTGAGTTGTCAGCACAGAGCCTGATGCGGGGCTCGAACTCATGAACCGTGAGATCATGATCTGAGCCAATGTCAGATACTTAACCGACCGAGCCACCCAGGCAATGGTGACTAATAATGATGACTAATGGTGACTAATAATGATGACTAATAATTTTGAGGTTCTTTTCATATGCCTGTTGACTCTCCTTGTATCTTTGGTGAACCAAGTATTCATATTTTGTCATTTAAAATTGATTTGTTTGTTTTATTATTATCAAGTCTTGAGGGTTCTTTGCATTTCTGGATACAGGTACTTTATGAGATATTTAACTTGCAAATATTTTCTCCCAGTTTTTGGCTTATCTTTTCATTCTCCTAACGTATCTTTCAGAAAGCAGAATTTCTTAATTTTATGAAGTACAACTTATGGATCATGCTTTTGTAGTTATATCTAAGAACACTCTACCTAAAAATAAGGTTCTTTGCTTTTCCATATAAATTTTACAATCAGCTTGCCATTATCTGTAAACAACAACAAACTCCTTCTGGGATTTTGAGTCACATTGCTTTCAATCTATGAAAAGTTTGAGAAGAATTGATATTCTTATTAATATTGAGTTTTCTAATGATCATAGTACCTTATCAGGTTGAGGAAGTTCCCTTTCTGTTTTTGTTTCTTTTATTCATATTTGAATGAACAAACGAATCTTTTTTTATTTTATGATAGTAACTGCTGACAACAGAGGAAAAAAATTATGTCTCCTAATGCAAACATGAGTAGGCATGGTCCAGCCAAGAAATGTTTCCAACTTATTTGAGGAAGTTCCTTTTTATTCCTTATTTTCTGAGTAGATGTTTAATTCTGTCAAATGATTTTTATTCATTAGTGAAATGATAATGTTTTTATTATGTTGAGTACTTTTATAGGGTCCTCTGGATGTTTTGAATATTGTATTGTAAGACCCTGGGTCCTGTTAAAATCTTCTGGAATTGTTTTTTTAGCAGGCAATCAACCCCATTAGGTTCAGACCAAATTCTGCCTCACCTTCTACAGGTAGTATCCAATGTCAAATCAGTGTTCATTGCCTTTGATATGCTGTTTCAGTCAGTCTAGCAAATACATTCCTTAGGTTTCTTCTGGACTAGTTGCTGGTTTGTGTGGTAATTCAGTTTTCTCATCCTTTGCCATGATTCCTTGGGTGTATTCCACACATATTCTGGGGATGAGCCCTGGGACTTTTATCAGCTCATAGACAGTTTTCCAGACTCTCTTCTCTCTGGTATTTCTCCCATACTTTCCAGTTTCCCAGGGTCCCTTTTCCCAGTTCCTCTGTTCAGAAAGAGTGAGTTCTCTCAGAGATTTCTCTTCTCACAGTGTTTTGCTTTTCTTTCTTTCTTTTCTTTTCTTTTTTTTTTTTTTTTAAGTTTATTTATTCTGAGAGACAGAGAGTGCACAAGGGCCGGGGAGGGGCAGAGAGAGAGAGAAAGAGAGAGAGAGAATCCCAAGCAGGCTCTGCACTGTCAGCATGGAGCCTGACTCTGGGGGACAGGGGTAGGGAGGGTGGGAGGGTGGTCTGGAACCCACGAACCATGAGATCATGCCCTGAGCCAAAGTCAAGAGTCAGAGATGCTTTAACTGACTGAGCCACCCAGATGCCCCCTCACTGTATTGCAGTTCTGAATGACTGGGGCTACTTTAAGAGCAAGGAGGCAAGAAAATTGAGAAATAGAAAATAAGAGGGGGCACTTTTCACACTTTTCAGGCAAGAGATCCCGGTTTCCTAGTTCTTTTGATCAGAGAGCTAGATTCTCTTTTGTGGTTTAAGGTTTAGGCAGTTCTGCAACTGGGCTGGTCTCTAAGCTGGGTCAGGAAAGAGGAAAAAGAAAAAAAGAGAAGTTTCTCTTCATGTTCTCCACTCGCTGACATGCACAGGTGCCTTTGTCCAGTCATTGGGTTGGAAGGGTTAGGTGGTTTCTCCAGAAGTTTTTGCTCCTTAGAGACTGCAGTAAGTTCTTTATGAAAGCCTAATAGGACACACAACCGCAGTTTAGCCATCTGCTATGGGGCAAAAATGAACGTTACAACTGGAGAAGTCCAGAAGGCAACTGAACAAGTATTCCAAGCACTGGTGAAAAGCAGACATTTTAAACTTTTTGCCTTGACTTGGTAGCAGATGCCATGGTGATTATTCACCACACCAGGATACAGTCCTAAGCCTTCTCTGCCAGAGCATTCTAAACAAACATGTAGAGTATTACGTCCCTGATCATATAGGCCCTAATATTTGTAATGTGTGAAATGGGATCTGCTCAATTTCTGACTAGCTGTTTCTGTTTTTTGGTTCTCAGAAAATCACAATGATAAGAAGGATGAAGATAGACAGGAGCCACTGGCACCCAGGTAACTGAAGGACAAAAGGGCTGATAATGGAATGGTGAAGTATAGGGAAGATTCCAGAAGCAAGTGACCAAGAGGCCAAAGTCCCAGATCTGGGGGAAAAAAACCAAAACCACTAATTGTACCTATTTCATTCATTCATCATATAGTGATGTGTCCTTTTATTTTTTTTAATTTATTTTTAATGTTTATTTATTTTTGAGAGAGAGAGAGAGAGAGAGAGAGAGCAAGCAGGGGAGGGGCAGAGAGAGAGGGAGACACAGAATCCAAAGCAGGCTCCAGACTCTGAGCTGTCAGCACAGAGCCAGACATGAGGCTCGGGCTCACACACCGTGAGATCATGACCTGAGCTGAAATCAGACGCTTAACCAACTGAGCCACTCAGGTGCCCCAATGATGTGCCCTTTTAAACAATGTTGTCTGTTCATGGTAAGTTCTTGTATTGGTTACCATTTCTTAGTAATTCATCAAGTTTTGTTAGCTAAAGTCAGTCTAACATAAAGATAAACTAGCCAGAGATCCCTGGTGTCTGTGTTCTAAAAACGTGTATGGTAAAAAAAAAAAAAAAAAAAAAATCAAAGTGAGACATTGTCTCAGGAGCCAGCATTCAGTGGACGACTTCCTACGATAGTAAACAAAATTTGTCCGCAGCATTTTAAAACCAATATTCTAGGTCTCTGTGTGTCATAAGTGCCTTTTAGAATAGTTGAGTCTACTTCCTCATCCACATGTTATGAGGTCAGTACACTGAGCACCTGCTGCCCCCTTCTATCCCAGTTCTAGGCTCATGAACCCATCAAAGTGGATTGCTATGCTTTCTCTCTCATCCAGATGGCCTCTTTGCTTTTTGGTGTGGCTTCCAGGAGCTTCAGACGGGACCAGCTGCGAAGCTGTGGTTCCAGGTTGCCGCAGTTTAATCTCCTGTCTTACCTCCCTGCCATCCTCCCCAGGCTCAGCAGGGGGCTCCAGGAGGAAGAAGTGAATGAAGCCCTGGAAGCCTCACTAGATGAACAGTATTTGACTCATTCCAGTTGCCATGACTCTCACCAGCTTCCCCGCAGCAGTTCCTTCCTGCTTGACATGCAGGAAGCCAGCTCTGCTGTGGAAGTCACCAGTGAGTACTTCCATTATAAAGAGAATAAAGGAACACAAGACTGGAGAATAAAGCTCCAATAGTTTCTACATGCTTACCACCTTGGTTTAGGCTGAGTGAGACCATCTAGTAGGCAGGCCCTAAAGATTAACCTTGAAAAAGCTATCAGGCTGGACGTGCAGCTCGGACTAAGTTTCAAATACAGGTCCTTGGTGGGTCAGGTAATTTGTTGCATTGTTCGTGGTCCACACCTCATCTCAGTCACTCTGTCCCCCACTGGCATCTGCAAGCTAATGGAGTCTAGGCAAGCCAGATTGGAGAATGGAGAGATGATGGTGGACTGTGTGCCACTATTTCAGCATGTGCACAGAATCTAACAGACCTCCTCTAAGACGAAGCAACTTACCTTTCTGGGAATGTTCTTGCTGATTATAGTTCCTGAAGAGTGTCCCTTAAGCTTTTCTAGCTGAGAAATACTGGCAGCGCTGCCCATATTTTTGGAGGTACGGTTATCATGATTGCAGTCCCCATCTCCCCTCAGATGGCTTGCTTCCTCATAAGGTTCCATCTTAGTACCAGAGCATCAAGTGGTTTCCCTAAAGACAAGGCTCAGCTCTTGGCAACCCTTGGGTAAGTGGCCAGGGTTCCCATCCTATGTGTAGCACCATTTTTAAATAATGTCTGTGGGTTTAGTCTCTGTACTGTAATCTAATCTAAAACCAACAGCCAGCCTATCTACTGAAGAAAAGGCTGGGTCTAGCAGCCATGCCACAAGCATGCCCCTTTTCTAAAAAAGCCCCACCTAGCCAGTGTAGCTCCTCCAGGCATGTAAGAGCCCCTCGGGATAGCGGCCTCATGGGTGTGTGTAGATTAAAGCCTCAACCTTCATTTCCTTCCCCCCCCCTTTTTTTTTTTGACTATTTGACTTTCCTTTGGGGATAAAAGTTTGGATTATTAGAGAACTATATGTCTTATGTCTTCTTGTAGGCATGAGAAAGAGACTATATTAATTCACTCACTGTTAACTGAGTTTTTTAATAGTGATATAAGCCATGTCAGGCTTTGTCTTTTTGCCAGTGGTGGGTGCCTTTTCTTACTCAGGCAATCCCCTTACAAAGGCTTCCTCATTCCCATTTCACTTTGAGATGTAGTGGGAGGTTGTCTTCTATTAATGACGTTCAGACACAAATCATGTGGGAGAGATATTTAGTAGAGACATTCCTTAGTACCCAAAAGTCTTATATAAGAGGGGCCACACCTTTCCCAGTACTAGATAAGCCCTACTCTGAGGGCTGATTCCATATTTTACCACCTTATATCAACCTCCTTTATACTTCCCATATCCTTGTATGGGAGGTGGCCCTGTGGAGTTTGCTTAGCACTGGGTCATGCTTTGTTTGAAGGCCTGCAGGCTCCTACAGGAGGTTCCCAGGTATTTCCTGATGAAAGCGGAAGTTGGCAGAAGAATGGTGCAAGGCAGGGATCTTGCTGAGAGGCCCTTGGCCACCCCATTAGTGATAAGGATTCTCCATCTTCTACCTCATTCCCTGTCCTGGTGGAATGGCTGCAGAAGATGAGATCCAGAACCTGTACCAGCACCTGAGGGAAATTCTTTTCATCAATGCCTGCCTTCAAGAAAAGCTGGAACATCATCTCAGCATTTCTGACCAAGGAAACGGTAGGGGAGGCCCAAGTCTGTCTGCTTCTGGCAATATGTATCTTTCTAAGGACTTGTAATGTGTTGCAGGGCTTCACAGGTTTCAAGAACTTGACATGCTTTATACTTCACTTATTCTTACAAATGGCCCAACTAAGGAGAATAGGGCAGGTATTAACATTCCTACTTTTTAGATGAGTAAATAGGCTCAGATAGAGGTTTGCCCCAAGACTGAGCTGTCCCTCCATCTTAAGAGTTATCTGACCTCCAAAAGCCTTCTTGTGACTCCTAAGCTGTACACTTTCTGCTGCTCTTCTCCTCTTGTGCAGTCATTCAGTAGAACCCAGGTTGCTGAGCACCTCATTCAGCAGAGTAAGGGTCTCTGCTGCTGTCATCCTTACCCCCCTCCCTAATGTCTTGGTTACTCTTCATTGTTCTCAAGGTTGTTCTTCTACACACATCTTTCTCTTACATTGCACTCACGCAGAGGCCATCATTTCCCAGTCTCAGGCTGGGCCAGAACAGTGACTGGGCCTCTTTCCATATCAAAGGAGCAACTATTTAATGAGAAAAGTCTCCTTCATAATTTCAGCCGTTGGGTGTGATAATACAAATGAATGAGCTGGCATTTGTTCAGGGCCTGGTGAAAATTAAGCATCTGCCCCATAATGCTGAAGTTCCAACCTTTGAGTCCCCAGAGGTTTCTCCTGGGCTGAGACAGAAGGGGAAAAGGAATTGCAGAAAGCATTATCTTAAGCAAATGTGTGGAACTTGCCTAAACTGCTAATTATTTCCTGCAATAGGATATACTTCTGACTTCTACAGGGAGAGCTTGGACTCCCTTGCCCAGCTGTACAATGAAAACAGAGATATCAGGAAAGAAAGTCTGAGCCTTCTGGCTCACCTGAATCGTATTTCCAGAGGTAAGTGGTCAAAAACCACAAGAGGAGGTCACTCTCAGAGCTTTCTTTTCTCGTGCCTTACCCAGCTATAGAAACAAAAGATGATGGGGAGGCCACAGCTACCCAAAGCCTCTTGACTCATAATTCTCATAGTTTTTCTCAATATAGTGAGGGCTACCTCCTAGATGCTCCCTCTACAGGTCCCCAGACTCTAGGCTCCAGGAATGAATAGCTCTGGGAAATTCACCTTTCAGGTACAAACCACACCTCACTAATGCAAGGCTTAGAAGAAAAGAACAGTCCTCAGAGGTGAGAAGACATAAGAGAATACTTATTTTGATTGAGTAAAATTTGCCAAAATTAGATAAACTCTGTCTTAGAATGCTGAAAGAGCAAGGAAACAGAATTTAGATTCTAAGTCAGTAGTCTTTGAGGAAGTATGAGGACCAGAAAGGTGCCATAAGCCTAAAAGAGCAAAACCCCAATTTTCAAACTGATGATAATAAAAGTACTAAAAAATTGAAATAAGTATAGCTCATATTGGTAATAAAAGACAAACTTGTATTTTGTATAAAGAAAATAAAATATTGGTGCAAAATACAAACTATCTATTGCACTCAAACAATAATATTCCAGTCACCTTATGGTTTCCAACTCTTACCATTGAGGAGAAAAGCATAACCAAACCAAATTACCTTCAGATTGACAAAAATATTTACAAATCTGCAAAATACCTTCAGCCTATCCCCTATACACCAGGGTCAGTATTTTTTGAGTTTTTGCTGTGTGCAATGCCCACCTCAGTAGATATCCCTGCCAAATCTATTAGGGGCCAGTTTAGGTCACCTAAGATTCCTTTTACCTTTTCATGCCTGTGCTGCTTTTTTCCAAGGACTCTTCTGAATAGGATTGTCCTCGGATTACTAGAACCACTTGGCTGATGACTTAGAGAACTGGAAGGACCTGGGAGTTTCTCTCAATCCCACAGCACCCATTGACCCTACCTGTAAATCATTTACCCATGATTGACAGGTCCAGGCATAGGAAAGCCTAGCTACTTGACATGAGGGGGCCTTTGTGGTGAATTAGCTTTGGAAAAAGGAAATGCAGAGGCGAGGTTTGTAAAAGGCCCAGGTAGATAAACAGAAGGAAACTTTTCCCTTGGAAATCCAATTGAGAAAGAGAGAGATTCACCTGAGACCATAAGAAGGAAGATTAAAATCTTTAGGTCCAATGGGAAAGAAGCCATGGTAGGACAACTAGAGAGAAACAAAGAGAACCATGGGAAATAGGGCAGGTCTCCTAAGTAGCTTTAAATCACGTTGTCATTATAAGAACCTGGTTTTGCCTAACACAAATGCCTAGCTACCATACTAGAGATTCTGATTAAAATGGTTTCATGTGTGTTTGGGATATTAGTTTTCAAAAGCTCCTAGGTGATTCAAATACGTGGCTACCAAAGGGAAGGACCGTCAGTCTACCACGGTCACCCAATACAGAAGTATCCCAGATGTACAGTTTCTTAGGAAAGCCGAACACTAGTCATTGATGGGATTTGCAAATTCCTCTCTCAACAGGCTTGTTTGTATAGCATGGAAAAAAGAGAAGAGGTAGATATATAGATTAGACCTGTAACCAGTCTATCTAGAGCAGTTTCTCGGATTTTTCTGATCACAAGACACAATAAAAAACAATTCTTTGTGATCCAGTGTCATGTTAAAAAAAAAAAAAAGCCCTTACTGTATGTAATGGGTCTTATCTAGTATTTTCCTTCCTGATTCTTTAAAGTCTGTAGTAAAGTCTACAGTGTTGACTTGACAACCTACTAATGGTTACCAGTTGCAATTTGAAAAATTTTGCTTTTGATTAGTCTTTTCATTAAGCAAAATCCTAAAAGAGAGTACTGGGGGGGAATTTTTCCTCTACCTACTTAGGTTTGAATGGTCCAGGGACCTTGAATTAACTAACAATAGATAAACATGAGAAAAGACAAGGTTCAGTTACACATGCATGTGGTAATTGCTTAGTAATTAATAATTCCCAGAACACCCAGAGGTAGAAATTTATGTACCAATTTAACAAAGGGCTTCACTGGAAAGGTATGGAAAACTCTATTGAACTTTTTGAATTTTTTTTTTCAACGTTTATTTATTTTTTGGGGGACAGAGAGAGACAGAGCATGAACGGGGGAGGGGCAGAGAGAGAGGGAGGGAGACACAGAATCGGAAACAGGCTCCAGGCTCTGAGCCATCAGCCCAGAGCCCGACGCGGGGCTGGAACTCACGGACCGGGAGATCGTCGGACACTTAACCGACTGCGCCACCCAGGCGCCCCTCTATTGAACTTTTTGATTCTCTTGGTAATGGACAGTCTCCATGGCCGCTGAATTCCCAGGAAACTCCCTTGGAAGTAGGGTTTCATGTGGCACCTGTATTTTTGGTATGTTCTGCTCTAGTCAGATAAAGGAAAATCAGATAAGATTTGAGGGGTTTTTTTAGTGGTTTTGTTTGTTTGTTTGTTTGTTTTGAGAGAGAGAGGGCGCATGCACGTGTGCGCAAGCGGGGGAGGGGCAGAGAAAGAGGGAGACAAAGGACCTGAAGTGGGCTTTGCAATGACAGCAGAGAGCCTGATGTGGAGCTCTGAATACAGAATACAGAGTGTAGGGACGTACCTGGGTGGCTCAGTCAGTTGGGCGTCCAGCTTTAGCTCAGGTCATGATCTCACAATTTGTGAGTTTGAGCCCCACGTCTGGCTCTGTGCTGACAGCTTGAAGCCTGGAGCCTGCTTTGGATTCTGTCTCTCTCAAAAATAAATAACCATTTTTAAAAAATTAGAAAAAAAGAAAATACGGAGTATAAATGGCTCAGTCCAAGGTTTAACTTTGCTCTTTATTTGCTAATTTTCCCTTTTCTCTTTCTGATTTCTTTCTTTCTCTCTAGTCTCTTTACAAGAATACTTAAATGAAACTTTCTATAAAGCCTTATTCCTGTCCTAAACATGGTACTCAATAGACTGTAGAGCCTGTTACCTTTTTCCAGATTGGAGCCTTTCTTCTCCCTTTTCTTAAATTTAGAGATTTAGTGAAAAGGCTTGAGGCATGGATTTTAGCCTCAGGTCTTTCATTTATAGGTCCTGTGGCTTTAGCTAATACTAATAGCTAAAGTAGTTAGCTATTTCCTCAATGGCCAGAGGTAGAAGTTACCTACTAGGAGATAGCACCAGATTCCACAGGTTAGGGGTTTAGTCCTGTGCGACTGCACTCCTCTGACCCCCACTCCAGATGCTAGTAGCAAATCCAGGTTGTCACCTGTACATCTGACTGACTAGAAATCAGAGTTGACTGAGAACCCCCTCCTAGGGTTTAATTTGCTACAGTGGCTCACAGGACTTAGAGAAATATTTTACTTACTAGATTACTGGTTTATTTTATGTTTTTCAAATTATTTATTTAAGTAATCTCTGTGCTCAGTGTGGGGCTCAAACTCATGACCCCGAGATCAAGAGTTACGTGCTCTACGGACTGAGCCAACCAGGCGCTCTGATTACTGGTTTAAAAGTACTGGGGTTCAGGGCGCCTGGGTGGTGCAGTTGGTTAAGCGTCCGACTTCAGCCAGGTCACGATCTCGCGGTCTGTAAGTTCGAGCCCTGCATCAGGCTCTGGGCTGATGGCTCAGAGCCTGGAGCCTGTTTCCGATTCTGTGTCTCCCTCTCTCTCTGCCCCTCGCCCATTCATGCTCTGTCTCTCTCTCCCCCAAAAATAAATAAACGTTGAAAAAAAAATTAAAAAAAAAGTACTGGGGTTCAATACTTTTTGAGTATTGGGGTTTGGAGTATTGGGGTTCAGAGCCAATGGCCAACAAAGAATTCTTGAGACCTCTCCAGTGCAAAAAGGTGATTTTATTAAAGCACGAGGACAGGACCAGAGGAGCTGCACTGGGACTGTGAAGAGCAACTGGTTATTACTTGGGAGTTGGGGAAGGTAAAAACAAGGAAAGTTTCCAAAAGGACTTTCATATGTTTTTTTAATTTTTTTTATTTTTTAATGTTTATTTTTGAGAGAGAGACAGAACACGAGTGGGGCAGGGGCAGACAGGGGGAGACACAGAATCCAAAGCAGGCTCCAGGCTCTGAGCAGAGCCTGATGTAGGACTTGAACTCATGAACTGTGAGATCATGACCTGAGCTGAAGTCTGACGCTGAACTGACTGAGCCACCCAGGCACCCCAGAAAGGACTTTCATGTGCTAAAGAAGACTCACAGGAACTTGGAGCCCTAGCTGTTGTCAAGCTAAGGTTATTTTCCCTCTAGCAAAGCATTAACATTAAGACAGTAGGGAGTTCCTGGAGGAGTGTCACACTCTGCCAGCCTCAAGTATTTATCAGTGGGCTGCAGGTATAAGGAAATTTAATTTTATTTATACTTCTTTCTACCTTTGTTTCCCACATCAGATATAACTCAGGAAGCACGTGGCAGGGCTTGGGGAAAGGGTGCAGACCTTCCATTCTATCTCTGGGAGCTTCACTCTCCTAGCACCCCTATGTGTTCACCAGCCTACAAGCTCTCTAAATCCCCATCCTTTTGGGTTTTTAATGGAGGCTTCGTAACAGAGGCATGATTGATTAAATCCTTGGCTGTTGATGGTTGAACTCCATCTTTAGCCCCTCTCTCATCCCCAGAGGTCAGGGGGGATGAGACAACCCTCCTGTCACATGGTCGGTTCCCTTGGTAATCAACCTCCATCCTTCTGGCACTTTCTAAAGGTCGCCGTATTAATATATCAAAAGACTAATTCCAAGCGGTTTAGGAGTTCTGCCAGAAACTGAGACAAAGACCAAATTTACATTTCTTATTATAAACCACAGTATTACAGATGGTGTCTGAGGACCCTGCACATTCTGGGACTCTTCCTTTCGCACCGCCCTCCTATTTAAAAAAAAAAAAAAAGACATGTATTTAGGAGCAAGATTTCCATGCAAAATAACCTCTCATTTGTAGAACTGACTGCTTCTGACGGTACATATTTGAAGCAAGGCACATCTTTTGGAAGGTGTGAAAGGTCTTCATTTTTCTCCAGAAGAGTAGAATGGAGAGTAAACTGATCCTGAGGGGGGAGGTGGTATGGATCTGGCTAACCCACTGGCAGCAGCATTGAGTGGGGCTCTCAGCACTATGAGGCGGTGGGGCCTTGTGTTCCACGTCACAGGGCAGTGGTTTATATCGGAATACTTGTCCTAGTTTGTCCTAGAACACTAGTCTGCTAGTACAACTCTTTCCAGACTGTAGTTTCCGACCATGGCTTCTCCACCAACTGCATTCAGGTTGCACATGGCCTCTTTTCTTCCTTAGCTGTCACTTCAGCCTCTGGTATCAGCAGAACCAATAGAAGATTCTCATTTTAACTTAGCTTTTTCCCCCCTTCTGTTTCAGGTAAGAACTAGGAGTGGAAATATGAAAAGTTCTTATTTCAACAAAGCTCAGTCATGAACATCATTCCCCCATTGATGAGAAAAACTAAAACAACAAAACAGTGAAAGCCCCAAATCTGAAAGCGAGAGGACTCCACCTCTAAGAATCAGATTTCTCAGCCACTTTGGGTTTTTACTCCCAACGGATAGTTTCCAGAAATCACAGCCCTTCAGCCTGCAAATTTGATAACTACGTAAGAGACACCAATACCTAGATTCACAGATAATCTCGAGATGCCCTAATCCTCTCCTCTCCCCACCCCCATTCTGTGGACAACTGGAGTCAGCAGCAGCTGGAAGAAAATGTGAAGGATTTGGGTCAAGAGTAAGTCAGAATGACGTTGCAGACTATTCATCAGCTCTTCTGCACATGGCCATTTTCCTTGAAAGATGAAGATTCAGAAATCTCAGAGAATAGAATTTATTTTATATACATTCTGTTGCCTGTCATTTTTTTTTAACAAATCAAAATCACAAAACTGTCTCCAGCTAAAAGGAAACTCAGTATGTCCACTATATTTACATCCCAGAGTGATATCAACAAAGTCCAGGTGCATCACTTCATTCCAAAATTAAATGTTATTGAGGGGCGCCTGGCTGGCTCAGTCCAAAGAGTGTACGATTCTTGATTTTGGGGTCCTGAGTTCGAGCACCCTGTTGGGTGTGTAGAGGTTACTTAAAATATTAAAAATTTAAAGGTTATTGAGTACCTGGTGTTAGGTACAAAAACTACATCGTGTTTCACACTCTGGGAACTGAGATAACTCAGGCAAAAATTCTGCCTTCACAGGCATCTGTAAAGTCTGTAAGTAGAGCAGCAGTCTCACATGCCTAATTGTTGGGGACCCAAAGAAACGATGGTATAATCTCTGCCAGAGAAGGATCCTGAGAGTTTGCTGTTCACCCTTATATTTCCCGTACAGGTCTAGCAGAAGTTCCATCCTAGAGGTCTCTGTTTAGAATACACAGGGAGAAACAGAGTATCTACATGGAACTGGTAGGTTTCAGATAACTCCGCTCTCATTTGGGCTTTTGTTTGTTTTTCCTGAAAAATTCCTTATATTTGAAAATAAGTACCCATTGACTTGTCTTTTGCAAGCAGCTATAAAAGCAGGACATCTTATTCTGAAGCTTTGAAACACATAAAGTAGCCTTAAACTTACTAGATTTCCAGGCTAGAAGGCTGATTTGTGTAAGAAGGACAAACCCTGGGTGGCAGTGTCACAGATCAGGAATTCTACGTTCTCTCTTATCCGGCAAGAGAACGAATGCAGAAATGAAAACGAGAGAGGCAAATGTCTGGGAGGAGACAAGAGCCCCAAACGGGGATTTCCTCTCTGTATTGAGCTCTCAAGATTTTACATGTGGTGAATGTGCAGAAAGAAACCATCACATAGTAACCATTAACCTGTGTTACATGTAAGAAGCAAAGGGTCTGGGGGGCAAGTGGCATTTGAAGTTGTGATCAAAGCACAATAAGATACTAGTGCCAGATGGAAAGTAGTTTCCTGTAGGGGATATAACTAATTAGCCGTCTTCTTTACGATTGATGAAGCATGCAGCTTTAAGGATAGCAAGTTACTCGTGATCCCATTATAATATCTCACCAGCTAACCTTGGGTGCTTTGGCCTGTGGAGGCGGCTTTCCACCCTAAGCCTTTTTAACCCATTTATCTAGGTGTAAGGAATTCTTGAACTTCCTTCCCATGTGGCAGGAAAGGATCCTTTAGATAGGTGTGTACAGCAGACTAGTGACTTACATTTTCTTGTACTAGTAGGTAGTATTGAGGACTGTCACACCCTTCTGTAAGGGGGAGTCCAGGACTCAGCCGTTCAGTCTCCCATGTTTTACAGTCCATTTCCTTTAAAACTATTCACATTGAAACATTTCAAACCTACAGAAAAGTTGGAAGAATACAACTAACACCTGTATTCTGTTCATCTGAATTCAACAATTAACATTCATTTGCTTTTTCTGTCTACATGCACCCATACCTGCATTCCTATTGCTTTAGTAAATGTAAGCCCACTTCGCGCCTAAATACTTCGGCATGTATTTCCTGATATTAAGGGCATTATCCTATACAACAATAATACAATTCAATTATCAAATCTAAGTACAATATTAATCCAGTAATGTTACCTAATATATGCTGCAGATATAATTTTCCCTTTGTTTAAAAAATGTTCTATCTATATAAACATGTATGTGTATACATACAGATGCATTTAACATCTGTGTCTATATCATGTAAATATGAGAGAGAGATTAAGGATTAAGAGTGTGTATTGTGGTACTGATATTTCCCCAGGATCTAATTAAAGCTCCTAAATTGCACTTCCATCCTTACTACCTGGAACTGTCCCCCGATGTCTTTGTTTTTGTTGTTTTGTTTTTTTTTTTTATTTTTTTAAATTTACATCCAAATTAGTTAGCATATAGTGCAACAATGATTTCAGGAGTAGATTCCTTAGTGCCCCTTCCCCATTTAGCCCATCCCCCCTCCCACAACCCCTCCAGTAACCCTCAGTATCTTCTCCATATTTATGAGTCTTCTGTTTTGTCCCCCTCCCTGTTTTTGTATTTTTGTTTCCCTTCCCTTATGTGTTCATCTGTTTTGTCTCTTAAAGTCCTCATATGAGTAAAGTCATATGATTTTTGTCTTTCTCTAATTTCACTTAGCATAATACCCTCCAGTTCCATCCACATAGTAGCAAATGGCAAGATTTCATTCTTTTTGATTGCCAAGTAATACTCCACTGTATATATATATACCACTTCTTCTTTATCCATTCATCCATCAATGGACATTTGGGCTCTTTCCATATTTTGGCTGCTATAAACATGGGGGTACATGTGTCCCTTTGAAACAGCACACCTGTATCCCTTGGATAAATGCCTAGTAGTGCAATTGCTGGGTCGTAGGGTAGTTCTATTTTTAGTTTTTTGAGGAACCTCCATACTGTTTTCCAGAATGGCTGCACCAGCTTGCATTCCCATGTTTTTGTTGTTTCTGATGGCATTCCATTTTTGAAGAGGACAGCCTAGTTATCTTGTTCAATATCCTACCTTCTGATCAAACAACATTTCTGAAAAGAACAACACATTAAGTATTTATGTTTTCTATAGCATCTTGTCCAGAAGTAAGCTAAGAACAAAGCAACAAAATGTGAATACTCTTACAGAGGAAATATGAAAGGAAATGCATCTGCCAGCAGGGTGAGCACTCTGTGTTGTGGCAGCAGTAACCTCGGCTCCGATCCAAAACGTAGCTTCTGGTGTCTGTCTGAACAGCAACTGACTCATCTTTCAGTTCGCTTTCAATCCCCAGCACTGGCTGTGACCCTGTTTTGCCACCAGGGATTTACCACTGACTCGTGGTCAGAAGGGAAGGAAAACCCACCCACAGTAAACACTCCTAGAGCCAGGTGTGTGGGAAACCTGGCTGTGCTCCACGTCTGCGCATGTGCAGAAGCTATTACAAAATGCTTCCTCTCAGGGAGTCTTGTCTGTCATTTCCGTTGATGAAATGGTGCTGTTGTAGCTGTTTTTCTGGTTGAGATATTTAAAATTATGGGGGCTTTTTAGGAGAAATGAGGATGAGCTTCGCGTGTTTTAATTAAAATCCAAACTCCTTGCCATAGGTCTCTATGTCTCCATTCCCCATCAATATGGACACTGTTTTGTTTTGGGGGTTTTTTTTGATATCTATTTTTGAGAGAGGGAGAGCGAGCACAGGCGGGCAAGGGGCAGAGAGAAAGGGAGACACAGAATCTGAGGCAGGCTCCAAGCTGTCAGCACAGAGCTCATCGTGGGGCTCAAACTCACACGAACTGTGAGATCATGACCTGAGCTGAAGTCGGACGCTTAACTGACTAAGCTACCCAGGCACCCTATATAGGTACTAGTTCTAACACCATTTATTGAAACTATTTCCTTCCCTCATTAACTATTTTTTATGAAAACCAGTTGACCAAGTAGATGTCAATTTCAGGGCTCTCAGTTCAGCCTATTTGTGTACCCTGCTGCCACTAGCACATTGCCTCGCCTACCATAACTTCTCGTAAGTCCTAAATCAGGTAGCACAAGTCCTCTAGTTCTGCTCTTCTTTTTCAACAGCTCAACTCTGAAAAAATGTAAAACTCTATGTAACAGTCACACAGATTAAGATGTGCTGGCATTTCATTCCTCTCATTTCAGTGTAGGACACATGCCCTCCTATGCACTGGTTGACTCTCGTGGTCAAAGATTCTCTATCGGACCCTCTGGGAAGAATAAATCTGTTGTCTGCAGTCTGAGGAAGAGGCTAAGTGTCTACAACACTCAGCAGAGTCTGGATTTTTCCTGAACAAAAAAAATTTAGATCACTTTTCTGGCCTTTGATTTTAGGAACCGTTTACTATGAAATAAAGCCTTGTTATTTACACTTTTTCTTTCTAGGAACATAGGGGCCTACGGAAGATCTCTAATTGGCTAACCTGAGTGTGAGATCTGATGTTGCAAATTGGAGATTTAAGAAAAGACTTGACTTTTGGGGCGCCTGGGTGTCTCAGTTGACTAAGCGTCCAACTTCGGCTCAGGTCATGATCTCATGGTTCGTGGGTGCTGACAGCTCAGAGCCTGGAGCCTGCTTCAGATTCTGTGTCTCCCTTTCTCTCTGCCCTTCCACCTCTTGTGCTCTCTCTCTCTCTCAAATATAAAGATGCATTAAAAAATTTTAAAAAAAAAGAGACAATGTTTTTCTAAATATAAGAGGATGAAAGAGAGGCAAACATGCTGAGTGGAAAGAATAGTCTGGAATCAAAACACTAACGTTAGGATTTGGCACTGAATGTCAGATTTTGAGAAAGTGAGAGACTAGGAAAGAAAAAAAGATCTAGGAAAAAGATCTTTTCCTTAGTGGAAACAACAGATAATTAGGGTCCCTTTTATGACAGTGTTCATTTGCTAATATATAATTCTTCTTTTCCATCTTTGTAAATGTGATACTGTTGAGCTTAGTGTGTTATATGTTTTTCTGGAATGTATATGTTTATTATTTTTTAAGTAAGCTGTACACCCAACATGGGACTTGAACTCATGACCTTGAGATCGAGAGTGCCAGGCCCTACTGACTGTTAGTCAGGTGCCCCTGGAATGTATATTTTTAAAAAATGACTATTATATTTCAAATACTCATCTGTGAACCTCCTAACCTCATACATGGCCCTATCTACTGTACATTGAGAGTAAAATGGGTCCCACCTGGGGATGTACCTGGGAAAGTGCAATTAAAATTAAGGAGAGGGGTTGTGAGGGTATCAAGAATGATAGCTTTCCTTAATGTAGCAGTTTTCCTACTTCCTTCACACCTGATCTTCCCTTCCTTCCTCCCTCTCTTCCTCCCTTCAAAAGTTTAAGTAATTGCTACACTCACCCCAGGGCTCGAACTTGACCTGGAGATCAAGAATCACATGCTCCTTCAACTGAGCCATCCAGGGGCCTCCTTTCTTCTTTAAGTAAGGGCAAATGAAAAAAGTATTCAGTTGCACCCTTGGAATCCATAGAAATCCTGGCTAAGGAAGTTCAAGGCAAGATTGGGGATTGCCTACTCACTGGTAGCCTGACCAAGGTTGTCTGTCTGTTTACTTTGGCAAGGAGACTCAACTCACTTTCACCAGACATGGGAAGACAGGGATCCAGATGAGGTTGATTTATGGTAACTTTAGGTCCTGAAATCTCACAGGCTTTCTTCCCTTCCTAACAGGAGGGAATGGCTGCCTTTCTTTCTGGCCAGGACTCTTTTGGGGCCCCTTGTGGACATGTCCGAGGTAGCAGCTGGCTTCTCCTATGTGTCTCTCCCAATCTGGTTGTTTTGAATGACCAGAAGTGACCCACGACATAACTCCCTGCCTGTGGGACCGAAAGGCTCTGGAGAGCAGCGCAAGCCACAGAGACTACAATCAGCGAGGTTGCTGATCATTCACTTGCTCCCTGGGTTTCAGGTAAAGAACAAAGTGCTATCTCTGTATCTTCTCTGCAGGCTAAACTGAAAGAAGTGTGAGGTTCCAAAAGGGTCATGAAGAACCTTGCTGAGGGGCGCCTGGGTGGCGCAGTCGGTTAAGCGTCCGACTTCAGCCAGGTCACAATCTCACGGTCCGTGAGTTCGAGCCCCGCATCAGGCTCTGGGCTGATGGCTCAGAGCCTGGAGCCTGTTTCCGATTCTGTGTCTCCCTCTCTCTCTGCCCCTCCCCCGTTCATGCTCTGTCTCTCTCTGTCCCAAAAATAAATAAACGTTGAAAAAAAAAATTAAAAAAAAAAAAAAAAGAACCTTGCTGAGTTGACTCAAACTCCAGCCTGGCCTGGAAGGCCAGGCTTGAATGAGGCTGATTTTAGGATAAAAGCAAAGAAAAGGAGCAAAGGTAGCATAGCCCGAAGATGCTGAGACTAAAGTCTCAAATCTTAATCTCTGAATGAGCTCAGGGCCAAGACTTGAATCAGTTTCCCGCATTTATGAAGAAGGTTATTAACCCCAATTCAGACAAGGGGCAGGAGTTTATCAGTGGTTCTTAATAGAGGGTCATCTTGCCCAGCCCCGCCCCTTTTCCCACTAGGACATTTGGCAATGTCTAGAAACTTTGGATTATCACGACTTGAGGATGTGTTTGGCTTCTACTGGCATTGAGTACACAGGGAAGCCCCAGCCTGCAGTGTACCAAAATGGCATAGAATTCATGGGAAACCCCTCCATAAGGAAGAACTACCGTATCAGTGGTGCAATGTTGAGAACCCCTGGTGTAGATCAATGTCCCCACTTTATCTACAAGACAACACTAATTACCAACTTAATGGACATGGAGTCTGAGGAAAGCTGGTGTCAGAACGAACTCAGAGTTTGGCTGGGGCACACGGGAGGATGTCGGCATCAATTAAGTTGGGAGAGCTGGCAGGGGCGGCAGGCTGTAGGGGAAGGACACAGAATCCAGTTCAGGGCAGCCGAGGCTTCCTTGAAAGCCGTCATCACCTCTGTCGCTGCAAGTCCTTTAAGGGATGTTGGGGACCGCTGGGGCTCACGCTGGGGCGCCTCCCCTCCCGCCTCATTGCGGAGACCTTCTGTCCTCACGGGGCAGTCTGGAAAAGTCTGGGTTGTGGACAAAGGCTGGTTATATACTACGAAGTTGGGGAGGTAAAGACAAAAGGGAGGCCTCCAGGGGGACTTTGCTGTGCTAAAGAGGAATCCAGGGGGACTTTGCTGTGCTAAAGAGGACTCCGGAGATACCGGAGGCCTTGCTATTGTCCAGCTAAGGTGGTTTTTCCCTCTAGCAAAGCATTAGCATTAAGAAAGTAGGGAGTTCCTGGGAAACGTATCAGTCAATGGGCTGCAGGTTATAAGGAGACTTAGTTTCCTGCCATTTCCTTCTGCCTTTGTTCCCCATATGAGGCGATGTTGGGGCTCCAGGAAACTGAGTCTCTAGGTTTCTAGACATTAGGCTATTGATAAGATTGCCTTTTTCTTGTAATTTACTGAGATATTTGCAAACGGATGGAGACCCAAGTCCTGTATGACTGTGATCTCTATCAGCTGGCCATTTGTTTTCTTTCCTTTCCTTTGTCCTGGGGCAGCCAGGAGTGCCTGAGAAATGTCACACACATCCAATGAAGTGGGGTAGCTTGCACTCTGTCCTCAGTCTATCCCATGATCCCTCATCAGAAGGACAGCACCCCCAAGGGTGGGTGAGCTCAACTCTAACGGAGGCGCAATTGGCGGGTGTGAGAAAACTAGCCTTGGCGATGCACTGGCTGGGACTTGGAGCTCTTCCCCATCTTGGCCTGGGCTAGATTCTCGGTAAGGTCATGTTTTGGCCATGTCTCCCTTCAAGGAGGAATTCTCTTCATCCCTGGGTTGCCAGCGTGTTGCAAGACGCAGATGCAGAAGCGGCTCCGCGGCCAGTCCCAAAGCTCCAGTGATGAAGGCCGGATGGTGGTGATGTCGGTCCCAGGGTCGCTTCTCAAACTCCTCGCCAACCACCCAGGTCCTCAGACTTGCCGAAGGAGGCCCTCCTGCCTGCGCGCGCTCTTTCCCCCTGGGGTCCCCCTCTTCTCTCCTATCTCCGTGCCGCACATGGCTATCTCCGTTCCGCACTCTATTCCACACTACCAGGCAGCGTGTCCACACTTACACGCCACCCGCAGAGATGCAAACACCCACGGGGTTCTGGCCGAGCCGTGCTCTTGCTGTCACCGCCCCCGAGGCGCGCTGCCGGCCGTGAATGACAGTCCCAGCCTCCGTTCCTCCCCTGGAGATGTGCTGGTCCGCCGAGCATCGCGTCGTTGGTTCTCTTTGCGTGTAAACTGCTGATTGGGCGTTGGGAAGAGGTGCCTGGAGAAGATCTGGAGGAAGGGAGGGAGGTGAGCGGTGGGTGAGATCCACGCGCACAGGTGCCGGCTGCGGTTGTCCTCGGGTCGTCCCCTCTCCTGAAACAGGACAAAGTTTTGTACGCCCTAGCCAATAGTGTTGTGCGGTAAATACATATTTCTCAACACATTTAGATATCGATTTTTTTCCTGCCTTATTCTCTTTCCTCTTCTTGAACTCTAAATATATTAGAACTTTTGATATTGCCCTATATAGGTTGCTACAGTTCTGTATTTTTCAATTCTTTTTCTTTGTGCTTCAGGTAGGATTGATGAGGGACCATACCGCAAGCTGGGAGCCAAACACGAGCTAGCACAACTTCCCCCACCCCCAAGGTGGGGTATGTGTGATATTCCTCAGGCACTCCTGGCTGCCCAAGAACAAAAAAAAGGGGGGGGGGGGACAAACGGTTAACAGAAATCACAGTCATACAGGACATGCGTCTCCATCAGTTTACAAATGTCTTAGTAAATGACAAGAAAATAGCGATCTTATCAACAGCCTAATCTCCACAAACCTATAGTTTCCTGGAGCCCCTAATATCACCTTCCTCTGCTTAGTGATGTGGGAAACAAAGGCAAGAAGGAAATGGCAGGTAAAATTAAGTTTCTTTATAACCTGAGCCCAGTGAGGCAAATATAGAATATAACACTTCTCCAGGAACTCCTATTGTCCTAATGTTAATGCCCCTGGCATCTTAGGAGTCTTCTTGTAGCATATCAAAAGGCCTCCCTTTCGTCTTTACCTCCCCGAACTCAATAGTATATAACCAGTCTCTCTTTACAACCCCAGTGCTGCTCTTTCTTCCCAAGGGTCCTGTCCCCATGCTTTAATAAAGTCACTTTTTAAAAAAATGTTTGTTTTTGAGAGGGAGAGAGAGCACCAGTGGGGACCAGGGCAGAGAAAGAGAATCCAAAGCAGGCTCCAGGCTCTGAGCTGCCAGCACAGAGCCTGCTGTTGTTGTATCCACACGACTCCTGAAACAGAATGCTATGGGCACCAGTGACAGTCACAGCAAAGTTTATTGCAATGAGAGGCAAGGCTGACCGATCGGGACCAACACTCTTGATCAGAGTGCGGCCCCAAACAGCCAGCATATAGAGTTTTTATAGCCCCAACCACATTGTCTTAGCATATGGGAACAACATAAAGGAACAAGTTCCAGGATGTGGGTGTTTATTCTAGACATTCTGTCATTAAGGCCCCTTTGTCTTGTTAATGAATCAATCCCTTGATTCATTATTAGGGACTAAGGGGACATAATTGGATCTAATCATCATAATTTTTACTTCACCAACTCGTCTGTTGACATACTGTACTACCCAATTGATAATGCACTGGCCGATAGGTAACCCAAGAAGTAACAATAGCAGCGGCCCAGCTATGGCGGTGAGCAACAATATGAGCCAGGGGGACCAAGAGAACAAGCTTTGGTACCAATTATTCTTGGCCTGTCTGTCCTGTTCTCTAGCTCTAAGGTTATCTCTGACCAGGCTGAGAGTGTCTCGGATTACTCCAGAATTATTGGCATAAAAACAGCATGTTTCCCCGAGGGCCATGCAAAGGCCTCCCTCCTTCATAAAGAGTAAATCAAGTCCTCTTCTGTTCTGCAATATAACCTCGGCTAAAGAATCTACCTGTTGTTCTAGCCGAGAGATTGAAGTTTCCAAGTAGCCTAGGTCTAGGTCTACTTGCTTGCTCAAGGTTTTGAAATTTTGGTCTCCTACGATGAGTCCAGCAGTTCTAACAGCTGTGGATCCCGCAATTCCTAGTCCCACCAGAAGTGGAATAAGGATTGGGGCTGCCCTTTTTGTCCTGGATTGTCCTTCTAATAGAAGTAAATGTTCTCTCCCTGCCTCTCCGCTCTACAGGTATATTTGCAGGAGAATATGAACTAGGATACAAATCTCTCGGGTTCTGACTCCAAAGTACGCAGCTGCAATGCAGGGGATAATTCCTGATGAGCAAGCAAACCAGGCTCCAGTAGGGGCTCAGTATGCTATATCTTGGGCGCTATCGGTATCTGAACTACTTGGAATGTACACTTCTGCACAAGAGTTTTTGTAAGGGGAGGTCTGCCAATTATATTCTTGGGACACTATGCACCAACCCTGCCTTTGGAGGTCTCCTAGCGTTAAAATTGGTCGCGAACCCCAAGGGCACAATGACATGCTTGGATTTTGCAATTTTATGACATGTTTTTCTATGTCTTGTCCAATGCTAGCATTTGTAGCCATTCCCACATAATATGAGGGTTTAGGGTTTAAACACAGCCAACAATCTTGTACAATCTCGGTGTGAGATGAATTCAGCCAGGCATACATAGAATTTACTACATCTAACCAATGTGTCTCAGGGGAGAATGGGTTTTGGTGATGACTTGTAGTCGGTAATTCTGACTTTGTGGGGGCACCCGATTGCAGGGTAGGTTGGGAAGGGACAGTCAGAAGGAGCGGGGGGGGGATAAAATCATGTCCTTGTTTGGCCTTATTGGATTGGGTGGAGTTCTTCTCTTAACCGTCTGTATAGTAAAGGAAGTGCCCTTATCAACTCCTGAAGTGTACATCTGGAGACCCCAAGTGTGTCCGGTGTCCCAAAAGGAGGGGAAAGTACTGGAACTAGAAACCTTTTTTAAACATACTTTTTGTTGGGTTACAGGTTCCTGGGATCTCACATTGGGGTTTCGGGATTCTAAGGAGAGTAATTAGGGGGTCAAGGCCCTGTCCTGCTAGCCAGGGGGCTAGCGTCTCACAACCCCACTTGGCACAGTGGTACTGACCTTCTCCTTCACATTCATCTTTTTTACCTGCTGGGCAGCCGTACATCCCTGTTATACTGGCCAATTTTTGTTCTTGATCCCTGTGTCCACATCCATAAGTAGTCATATAGGGGTTTTCTGGGACTGGAGGAACAAAACCCATTGGCTGTTTATAATTAGTAATTAAAGTTCCCTATGATTCACCCACTAGGTCACATAAGTCAAACAAAAAACAGGGCATAGTGGAGGAGGTATTAGACGCTACTACCTTTCCCGTGACTGTGTCCCTGAGTTGCCATCAGTATGGCCAAAAAGATAGGGGGTGCAATCCCATACAGTTTCCCAAGCTTATCATTAAACAAACCCAGGCAATTATTATTATGCCCGCATTAGTCTTATCTTTAAAGGATCCTCTGGGTGCCTTTGGACCTTCCATTGCTGTTTGTTCTCTGGTTCCATATCAGCCTGGGGTGTTCCTGCCCTCACACAGTTTTCTTAACCTGAGAGTGAAGAATCCAGGTTCGGACACCGTCTATCTTCACGGCCGTGGGTGTAGTCAGGATCATGGTGTGTGGTCCTTTCCAGCGGGGCTCCAGGGTTTTAAGCTCATGCCTCTTGACCCAGACTAAGTCTCCTGGTTGAAAGGGGTGGGGAAGAACAGGAGGATGAGCGAAGGCTTCTTTTAAGTCCCCGGTTATTTCCTTTTGTACATGTTGCAGGGCCATGAATGAAGCCAGCAAGTGGTCCTGTTCCAGCTGTTCCTTTACGTCGTCTCCTAGCGTCAGTAGGATAGGTGGAGGTCTGCCAAATAAAATTTCCTAAGGGGAAAATCCCTTGACAAATGGAGTACAACATGCTCGCAAAAGGGCAAAAGGCAGAACATCAACCCAATTTTCCCCCGTCTCAAGGCACAATTTGGTTAAGTTACAATTTGTAAGGTAACTTCAGGATCCTGAACCCACTTTTGTCCCGGTATCATACTTCCCCCTTTTCTTGAAACCCACTCTAAATCTTTACGAGTGTAACTGGGCTCTGGCAGAAGCAAGGGCTCTATTAAGATCGGTAGCACCAAAGAACGTTTACTTTTTAGTTAGGGCAGCTTCTCGGGCTGCCACCTCAGCAAGGCGGTTTCTGACTGCCTCTAGGGAGTCGCCTTTTTGATGTCCTGGGCAGTGAATGATCCTGAGTCTCGCAGGCTCCCTGATGGCTGCTAGAAGGTCTAGAATTTCAGCTTTATTTTTTCAATATATGAAGTTTATTGTCAAATTGGTTTCCATACAACACCCAGTGCTCATCCCAAAAGGTGCCCTCCTCCCCACCCTCCCCTCCCTCCCACCCCCCCATCAACCCTCAGTTCTCAGTTTTTAAGAGTCTCTTATGCTTTGGCTCTCTCCCACTCTAACCTCTTTTTTTTTTTCCTTCCTCTCCTCCATGGGTTTCTGTTAAGTTTCTCAGGATCCACATAAGAGTGAAAACATATGGTATCTGTCTTTCTCTGTATGGCTTATTTCACTTAGCATCACACTTGCCAGTTCCATCCACATTGCTACAAAGGGCCATATTTCATTCTTTCTCATTGCCACGTAGTACTCCATTGTGTATATAAACCACAATTTCTTTATCCATTCATCAGTTGATGGACATTTAGGCTCTTTCCATAATTTGGCTATATACATTGCTATAAACATTGGGGTACAAGTGCCCCTATGCATCAGTACTCTTGTATCCCTTGGGTAAATTCCTAGCAGTGCTACGGCTGGGTCATAGGGTAGGTCTATTTTTAATTTTGGGGGGAACCTCTACACTGCTTTCCAGAGCGGCTGTATCAGTTTGCCTTCCCACCAACAGTGCAAGAGGGTTCCCATTTCTCCACATCCCCTCCAGCATCTATAGTCTCCTGATTTGTTCATTTTGGCCACTCTGACTGGCGTGAGGTGATACCTGAGTGTGGTTTTGATTTGTATTTCCCTGATGAGGAGCGACGTTGAGCATCTTTTCATATGCCTGTTGGCCATCTGGATGTCTTCTTTAGAGAAGTGTCTATTCATGTTTTCTGTCCATTTCTTCACTGGGTTATTTGTTTTTTTGGGTGTGGAGTTTGGTGAGCTCTTTATAGATTTTGGGTACTAGCCCTTTGTCCGATATGTCATTTGCAAATATCTTTTCCCATTCCGTTGGTTGCCTTTTAGTTTTGTTGATTGTTTCCTTTGCTGTGCAGAAGCTTTTTGTCTTCATAAGGTCCCAGTAGTTCATTTTTGCTTTTAAGTCCCTTGCCTTTGGGGATGTGTCAAGTAAGAAATTGCTACGGCTGAGGTCAGAGAGGTCTTTTCCTGCTTTCTCCTCTAGGGTTTTGATGGTTTCCTGTCTCACATTCAGGTCCTTTATCCATTTTGAGTTTATTTTTGTGAATGGTGTGAGAAAGTGGTCTAGTTTCAATCTTCTGCATGTTGCTGTCCAGTTCTCCCAGCACCATTTGTTAAAGAGACTGTCTTTTTTCCATTGGATGTTCTTTCCTGCTTTGTCAAAGATTAGTTGGCCTTATGTTTGTGGGTCTAGTTCTGGGGTTTCTATTCTATTCCATTGGTCTATGTGTCTGTTTTTGTGCCAATACCATGCTGTCTTGATGATTATAGCTTTGTAGTAGAGGCTAAAGTCTGGGATTGTGATGCCTCCTGCTTTGGTCTTCTTTTTCAAAATTACTTTGGCTATTCAAGGCCTTTGGTTCCATATGAATTTTAGGATTGTTTGTTCTAGCTTCGAGAAGAATGCTGGTGCAATTTTGATTGGGATTGCATTGAATATGTAGATAGCTTTGGATAGTATTGACATTTTGACAATATTTATTCTTCCAATCCATGAGCACGGAATGTTTTTCCATTTCTTTATATCTTCTTCAATTTCCTTCATAAGCTTTCTATACTTTTCAGCATACAGATCTTTTACATCTTTGGTTAGATTTATTCCTAGGTATTTTATGCTTCTTGGTGCAATTGTGAATGGGATCAGTTTCTTTATTTGTCTTTCTGTTGCTTCATTATTAGTCTATAAGAATGCAAGTGATTTCTGTACATTGATTTTGTATCCTGCAACTTTGCTAAATTCATGTTATCAGTTCTAGCAGACTTCTGATGGAGTCTATCGGATTTTCGATGTATAATATCATGTCATCTGAAAAAAGTGAAAGCTTGACTTCATCTTTGCCAATTTTGATGCCTTTGATTTCCTTTTGTTGTCTGATTGCTGATGCTAGAACTTCCAACACTATGTTAAACAACAGCAGTGAGAGTGGACATCCCTGTCGTGTTCCTGATCTCAGGGAAAAAGCTCTCAGTTTTTCCCCATTGAGGATGATGTTAGCTGTGGGCTTTTCATAAATGGCTTTTATGATGTTCAAGTATGTTCCTTCTATCCCAACTTTCTCGAGGGTTTTTATTAAGAAAGTTGCTGAATTTTGTCAAAGGCCTTTTCTGCATCGATTGACAGGATCATATGGTTATCTTTTCTTTTATTAATGTGATGTATCACGTTGATTGATTTGCGAATGTTGAACCAGCCCTGCATCACAGGAATGAATCCCACTTGATCATGGTGAATAATTCTTTTTATATGCTGTTGAATTCGATTTGCTAGTATCTTATTGAGAATTTTTGCATCTATATTCATCAGGGATATTGGCCTGTAGTTCTCTTTTTTTACTGGGTCTCTGTCTGGTTTAGGAATCAAAGTAATACTGGCTTCATAGAATGAGTCTGGAAGTTTCCCTCCCCTCTCTGTCTTTTGGAATAGCTTGAGAAGGATAGGTATTATCTCTGCTTTAAACGTCTGGTAGAACTCCCTTGGGAAGCCACCTGGTCCTGGACTCTTATTTGTTGGGAGAGTTTTGATGACTGGTTCAATTTCTTCGCTGGTTATGGGTCTGTTCAAGCTTTCTATTTCCTCCTGATTGAGTTTTGGAAGTGTGTGGGTATTTAGGAATTTGTCCATTTCTTCCCGGTTTTCCAGTTTGTTGGCATATAATTTTTCATAGAATTCCCTGATAATTGCTTGTATCTCTGAGGGATTGGTTGTAATAATTCCATTTTCATTCATGATTTTATCTATTTGGGTCATCTCCCTTTTCTTTTTGAGAAGCCTGGCTAGAGGTTTATCAATTTTGTTTATTTTTTCAAATAACCAACTCTTGGTTTCGTTGATCTGCTCTACAGTTTTTTTAGATTCTATATTGTTTATTTATGCTCTGATCTTTATTATTTCTCTTCTTCTGCTGGGTTTAGGCTGTCTTTGCTGTTCTGCTTCTATTTCCTTTAGGTGTGCTATTAGATTTTGTATTTGGGATTTTTCTTGTTTCTTGAGATAGGCCTGGATTGCAATGTATTTTCCTCTCAGGACTGCCTTCGCTGCGTCCCAAAGCGTTTGGATTGTTGTATTTTCATTTTCATTTGTTTCCATATATTTTTTAATTTCTTCTCTACTTGCCTGGTTGACCCATTCATTCTTTAGTAGGGTGTTCTTTAACCTCCCTGCTTTTGGAGGTTTTCCAGACTTTTTCCTGTGGTTGATTTCAAGCTTCATAGCATTGTGGTCTGAAAGTATGCATGGTATGATCTCAATTCTTGTATACTTATGAAGGGCTGTTTTGTGACCCAGTATGTGATCTATCTTGGAGAATGTTCCATGTGTACTCAAGAAGAAAGTATATTCTGTTGCTTTGGGATGCAGAGTTCTAAATGTATCTGTCAAGTCCATCTGATCCAATGTATCATTCAGGGCCCTTGTTTCTTTATTGACCGTGTGTCTAGATGATCTATCCATTGTTGTAAGTGGGGTATTAAAGTCCCCTGCAACTACTACATTCTTATCAATAAGGCTGCTTATGTTTGTGAGTAATTGTTTTATATATTTGGGGGCTCCTGTATTCGGCGCATAGACATTTATAATTATTAGCTCTTCCTGATGGATAGACCCTGTGATTATTGTATAATACCCTTCTTCGTCTCTTGTTACAGCCTTTAATTTAAAGTCTAGTTTGTCGGATATAAGTATGGCTACTCCAGCTTTCTTTTGACTTCCAGTGGCATGACAAATAGTTCTCCATCCCCTCGCTCTCAATCTGAAGGTGTCTTCAGGTCTAAAATGAGTCTCTTGTAGACAGCAAATAGATGGGTCTTGTTTTTTTTATCCATTCTGATACCCTATGTCTTTTGGTTGGCGCATTTAGTCCATTTACATTCAGTGTTATTATAGAAAGATATGGGTTTAGAGTCATTGTGATGTCCATAGGTTTCATGCTTGTAGCGATGTCTCTGGTACTTTGTCTCACAGGATCCCCGTTAGGATCTCTTGTAGGGCTGGTTTAGTGGTGACAAATTCCAGTTTTTGTTTGTTTGGGAAGACCTTTATCTCTCCTTCTATTCTAAATGACAGATTTGCTGGATAAAGGATTCTCGGCTGCATATTTTTTCTCTTCATCACATTGAAGATTTCCTGCCATTCCTTTCTGGCCTGCCAAGTTTCAGTACAGAGATCCGTCACGAGTCTTATCAGTCTCCCTTTATATGTTAGAGCATATTTAATCCCTAGCTGCTTTCAGAATTTTCTCTTTATCCTGTATTTTACCAGTTTCACTATGATACGTTGTACAGACGATTGATTCAAGTACCTTTGAAGGGAGTTCTCTGTGCCTCTTGGATTTCAATGCCTTTTTCCTTCCCCAGATCCGGGAAGTTCTCAGCTATTATTTCTTCAAGTACACCTTCAGCACCTTTCCCTCTCTCTTCCTCCTCTGGAATACCAACTATGCGTAGATTATTTCTCTTTAGTGCATCACTTAGTTCTCTAATTTTCCCCTCATACTCCTGGATTTTTTTATCTCTCTTTTTCTCAGTTTCTTCTTTTTCCATAATTTTATCTTCTAGTTCACCTATTCTCTCCTCTGCCTCTTCAATGCGAGCCATAGTTGTCTCCATTTTATTTTGCAGCTCATTGATAGCATTTCTTAGCTCCTCCTGGCTGTTCCTTAGTCCCTTGATCTCTGTAGCAATAGATTCTCTGCTGTCCTTTATACTGTTTTCAAGCCCAGTGACTAATTTTATGACTATTATCCTAAATTCACTTTCTGTTTTATTGTTTAAATCGTTTTTGATCAGTTCGTTAGCTGTCGCTATTTCCTGGAGATTCTTTTGAGGGGAATTCTTCTGTTTCGTCATTTTGGATAGTCCCTGGAGTGGTGTGGGACTTCGGGGCACTTCCCCTGTGCTGTCTTGAATAACTTACGTTGGTGGGCGGGGCGGCAGTCAGACCTGATGTCTGCCCCCACCCCACCGCTGGGGCCACAGTCAGACTGGTGTGTGCCTTTTCTTCCCCTCTCCTAGGGGCAGGATTCACTGTGGGGTGGCATGGCCCATCTGGGCTACTTGCACACTGCCAGGCTTGTGGTGCTGGGGATCTGGCGTATTAGCTGGGGTGGATCGGCAAGGTGCACAGTCGTAGGAGGGGCAGGCTCAGCTCGCTTTTCCTTCAGAGATCCGCTTTGGGAGGGGCCCTGCGGCACTGAGAGGGAGTCAGACCCGCCTCTGGAGGGATGGATCCGCAGAAGCACAGCATTGGGTGTTTGTGTGGTGCAAGGAAGTTTCCTGACAGGAACTGGTTCCCTTTGGGATTTGGGCTGGGGGATGGGCGAGGGAGATGGCGCTGGCGAGCGCCTTTGTTCCCCGCCAAGCTGAGCTCTGTCATCAGGGGCTCAACAACTCTCCCTCCCATTGTCGTTGTCCTCCAGCCCTCCCACTCTCCGAGCAGAGCTGTTAATTTATAACCTTCCAGATGTTAAGTCCCGCTTGCTGTCAGAACACACTCCATCCAGCCCCTCCGCTTTTGCAAGCCAGACTCCGGGGCTCTGCTTGGCCGGTGGGCTGCCCCTCCACCCCGGCTCCCTCCCACCAGTCCGTGTAGTGTGCACCACCTCTCCGCCCCTCCTACCCTCTTCCGTGGGCCTCTCGTCCTCGCTTGGCTCCAGAGAATCCGTTCTGCTAGTCTTCTGGTGGTTTTCTGGGTTATTTAGGCAGGTGTTGGTGGAATCTAAGTGATCAGCAGGACGCAGTGAGCCCAGCGTCCTCCTATGCTGCCATCTTCCTCTCTCAAGATTTGTGCTTTTTTGGCTGACACTCGGTACCCCAGTTTTTGTAGAAGATTTAAGAGTCCCTTGGTGGTGCTCAGGCATTCTGAACGAGAGGGGGGGCCGCCAGCAAGATATCATCAACATACTGCAACAGAGTTACCTGTGGTTTGGAGATTCGAAATGGTTCTAAATTCTGGTGCAAGGCTTCATTAAAAAGAGTAGGAGGATTTTCGAATCCCTAGAGGAGTCGCGTCCAGGTGAGCTGTCCGGCTTTTCCCTCTTCAGGATCGGTCCATTCAAATGCAAACAGTGGCGGCTTTGTGGGGTCAGTGGGATGGCAAAGAAAGGCATCTTTTAAGTCCAGAACTGTATAATACACCTGAGAAGGGGGAAGCAAACTAAGGAGAATATAAGGGTTGGGTACAGTGGGATGAATGTCCATTACCCTGGCGTTTACTGCTCTCAGGTCCTGAACTGGCCGGAAATCAGATGAGTTAGGCTTCCGGACAGGAAGAATCGGAGTGTTCCACGGCGACTTGCGTGGGATCAAAATGCCCGAGTCACACAAACTCTTGATGTGAACGGCGATTCCCCGCCTAGCCTCCCGGGACATAGGATATTGTTTCAGTCTTACTGGAAGTACGGATGCCTTAATTTCCACTATTATCGGAGCTTGATGAATCGCCAGCCCAGGTGGATTGGTCTCAGCCCATGCCTGGGGGAAGTCTGCCTGGAGGCTTTTAAGGAGGGGATCGACTGTATGGACACTTTCATTGGGCACTGGAGTGAGCAGGCCCTCTTCCCCAAGTGGCACAGTCACCATGACTGTTGTTGGGCCATCCTGGCCGACTTTAACATGCATACCCCCTTTAGTGAATCTCAAAGAAGCCGTTAGTTTATGCAGTAGGTCCCTATCTAGTAATCCAGGGTAGGGGCATTCAGGCATGATTAAGAAAGAATGCGTAACAGTCTTACAGCCCATAATGGACCACTTTTTGTTCAGTGGTCCATGTACAAGTTGGAGACCCAGTCGCTCCCTGTACCAAGGTTGCTCCTCACCCGGTGGGGCCAGGATCTTGTTTTAGAACGGAAAAGGTTGCTCCAGTATCCGCCAAGAAAGTCTTAGGCTGGCCCCCTATATTAACAGTAACCAATGGCTCAGAAGGGGCCACCGAGCTGCGGCCCTGTCAGTGGGAATCAACTTCCATGATAGATGCCTGGGGTGACCGAGTTTTGCACTGGGCTAAATTGGGCAATCTTTTTTCCAATGTCCCTCTTGCTTGCAATGCACACATTGGTTTTTTCCTAGTGGCGCTCTAACCTTTTATTTGTCTTTTTTTTTCTTGTCCAGACGGAAATTCTCTAGTACTTTTGGGTCCCCTTCCCTTGCAGGCATCCAGGACATCTGCTACCACCCTCATCATCTTTTTTGTTTGTCTTTCTTTCTGAGAGTCCCTGTTGTTAAAGACTTTTGGGGCAATTTCAACTAGTTTAGATAAATTTTTTCCTTCAACCCCATCTAATTTTTTGTAATTTCTTTCGAATGTCTGAGGCTGCCTATGAGACAAATGCCAGGTTTAATGCCCGTCTAGTTTTAGGTGCCTCAGGGTCTACAGGGGTAAAGGTACGGTACGCCTCCATGAGCCTCTCTAAGAAGGCTGAGGGGCTCTCCTCAATTCCTTGAACTACTTTAGTTACTTTAGACATGTTTGTGGGCTGGTGGGCGGCCGCTTGGAGACCTCCCGGTAGAGTCTGGCGAAATAGGGTCAATGATCACCTACCATGAGGAGTGTTTGGGTCCCAATCTTCAGGGTGTGAGGAAGGAAAGACTTCCTTGAGTAAGGCGGGATCCTCAGTGGGTTGCCTGTTTGGCCCCATCACCAATTTCCGGGCCTCGTGACGGATCTTATCCCATTCCTCAGTAGTGAAGAGAACCTGCAAGAGCTGCTGGCAGTCATCCCAAGTTGGCTGATGGGTCACAAATATAGTTTCAAGGAGAGAAGTTAATGCTTGGGGTTCTTCTGAGAATGGGGGCTTTTGAAGCTTCCAATTATAAAGGTCGCTAGTGGAAAAGGGTACATAAGTCATAAAGGGTCGGACATCACCCCGCAGGGGTGGCCCTGGGCCGAACGGGTAGGGCAGCGGGAGGGGGACGGAAGGAGGTTCCTGACCCGGTGTGAGACGGGCTCAGGGGAGTATCTCAACTTAGGCTTGCCTCCTGGTCTGAAGCATCCTGACCTGTATTCTCCGGGCGAGAACTATAGGGCAGCAGGGGGTAAGTTTCTTCTTCCTCCTCCAGTGCAGACTGTAGAGGGGACGGCCGCTTAGTCCCATCAAGACTCGGACTTTGAGATTCAAGTGGACGGCCAGTGAGCGGCAAAGCCTGTACCTTAGGGAGGCGAGAGGGAAGGAATGGTTTTAGCCAATCTGGAGGGTTTTCGATGAGGGTTCTCCATGCCTCAATATATGGGACTTCGTCTTCGTGCCTGGAATAGACAATAGCATGAACCTTATATACCAAAGTCAGGTCAAAGGACCTCTGCGGAGGCCATTCGACCTGAAAGCTGGTCCATTCTACCTCACAGAGAGTTCAAAGGACCAGCTTCTTGGCGTGGAAGCTGAAAACGGAGGCAGCTCTCCTATAGTCCTGGAAATGGGTTAGTATGAGACTCAGAGGGGTGGGGGTACTCTGATTTTGACCCATGACAAAGATAGGCAAAACTGACAAGGATGCACAGTCAACAGGAAGAAAACAATTAAGACACAAAGAGAACACAAGTTCGAGATCTCTAGGCCAGTAGGCCATGGCAGCCACCTGAAAATATGATTGTTTTTGACAAAAAAAAAAATCAACCCAAATGGGGTCCACTGGCGTCCTGGTAGGAGCCCTGACTCTGCGTCTATAGCTGGTCCGGCAGACCCTCTTGAGTCATTCAAATGGCGCACCCCAAGAATTCCTTACCTCTCCCAATCCCAAGCCTCCTCCCAGGGGTCAGCGGAGCAATCCGAGGAAAGGGCCCTGTTTCAGACCTTTAAGTTTCCTGGCCAATGCACCAAATGTTGCATCCACATGACTCTTGGAACAGAATGCTATGGGCACCAGTGACAGTCACAGCAAAGTTTATTGCAACGAGAGGCAAGGCCAACCGATCGGGACCAACACTCTTGATCAGAGTGCGGTCCCGAACAGCCAGCGTATAGTTTTTATAGCCCCAACCACATTGTCTTAGCATATGGGAACCACATAAAGGAACAAGTTCTAGGATGTGGGTGTTTATTCTAGACATTCTGTCATTAAGGCGCAATTGGTTGACCTTCTCGACCCTGCATCTGGCGCCACTTCTTCCCGTATTTCTTAATCCCTGGAGCAATCAAGTGTTACAGAAGCAGAAAAAAGTGGTTAAGCTACAGTTGAACCCTAAGCTACAATTTAACCCTTACAACGTGGGGCTTGAACTCACACACCACAGACCACGAGATCATGCCCTGAGCCAAAGTCTGACAAGTCTGACCCTTAACCAACTAAGTCACCCCGGTGCCTCCTAAAATCACCTCTTTGCACCAAAGAGGTTCTCAAGAATCCAACCACCATTCCAAAACCTCATCAGGATGATTTCTGTTTCTCTCTCTTGAGATTCATTAAATTTTTGTCATCCCATTATGCAGTTAAATCCATCCAGTGATTGTTTTTGAGAACTTTTTCCAATTTCAGAGTTTACATTTGGTCCTTCATTTACTATTTCTATTTCCTGGTAATATTTTCTAACTTTTTATTTATTAAGATTATATTTTCCTTTACAATCTTGAGATAGTTATTTATAATTGTGACTTACTATTTCTTGCCTCCTGTTTTCAACATTTGGGTGATCTCTAGGTCAGTCTCCTATGATTGTCTTTTCTTGAGTATGGGTAGAGTAGTTAACAGTGTCATTCATTAGAGTATTTGGGGTTGTATTGTGGATATCATGAATGGTACACTAGAGATTCTAGATTGTTATGTATTAGAAAAGCACTGGATTTATATAAAAGCAGGCCTGGTTCATATCAAACTGTAGATTCTCTCCCTTGCAATGGATGACAGATGAAATTTCAGTCGTCACTTTAGCTTTAGTTGAACTACTTGGAGTCTGCCTGACACACATTATGCAGGAGTCAGCCAGAAACGTGGGCAGAATTTTTTACACACAACTTAGAACTTCTCTTCAGTGGCTTCCCCCCTCCCCCCGCCCTCCCACCCCGGGATTCCACCCCACCTCTTGATTTTTCAAGTGCTATGCTTACCCAAACATTGTCCTCTGCTCCTTTAATCCAGTAAGACAGTTTGGTTTTGTGCTGGAATTTAGCTGATCCAAGTAGGGCAGACCAAGGTGTGCTCTTGGCCAAAACTTTGCAAAATGGAAAAGTCACCATGTACAGTTCTTTGTGTCTACTCGCTTTTGTTCAGTCTCCCCAGCACCTTCAGATAATCTTTTAGAAACATAATTTGTCCCCAGTTTACAGATACTATCTGCAAGAGTTACTCTGAAAAAAGTAAGCAGCCATTACCAGAAGCTTAACTCATTCTGTCAGAAATGGCAGCTTAGCATATTGGGTTTGAATCTCTGCATGGCTGTCTAAGCTTGGGCAAGCTGCTTAAATGACCTCTAAAGTCACTCCTGCCCCAAGTGTGCAAAGGAGATATGACAAAAACCAGGGTGTATAGAGGAAGATAAATTAGGGGGCACATGTAAGAGGAGCTGAGTGGGTACAGTCACACCTTTGGGAAGGGACCGGAGTAGACCACCCTCACTTTTCTTCCTTCATCATTCAACTTCAGAGACACCAGATCCTTCTGGCATTTCAGCTTTGTGGTAAGCCACCACACACCTTTGCACCCAAAGAATGGTCTTGTGTGCTGAGGCTTTTGATGAAAACACATTCCCTGACCGGGAATCGAACCCGGGCCGTGGCGGTGAAAGCGCCAAATCCTAACCACTAGACCACCAGGGAATTGGTTGCTGACCTCTTTTTCCTGCCCTCTGATGATAGCTCTATTGGAATGCTACTCTAGTTGTTTTCAGTCTCCCTATCCTTCCTTTCTTCCAGGGATGGACCTTTTAGGTCCTACCCTCCAAATTTTCCTAAAAGGCAAGCCCACAGGCTACGCATGGGGTGCCCTGTACCCCAAGTAATGGCCGCCTAGGCAGCCAGGTGACCAAGTCACAGGGAATTTGTGCCTCTAAGACTACAAGTTCAGAACTGACCTGGAGATGCGCCTTTTCCTAGAGACATTCGTGAGAGATCAGATTGCTGTGAGGGGGCTGCATGGGAGGCTCCCAAGGTGAGGAGGGGCTAAGCACTGAGACCTGGGGTCAATGACAACAGGATGGTGAGGTTTTAGGGTGTTGGGGGGGTGGTCCAGAGCTGAAGACCAAAAAAGAATTCTTGAAGACGTCTTTGGTGCAAAAAGTGATTTTATTAAAGCATGGGACAACCCGTGGGCAGAAAGAGCTGTGCTGCGTTGTGAAGAATGATTGGTTTTATACTATGGAGTTAGGGAAGGTAGAGTCAAAAGGGAGGCCTCCAGAGGGACTTTGCTGTAATAAAGAGGACTCCAGAGATACCTGATACCTGAGTCCTTGCTATTGTCCAGCTAAGGTGGTTTTTCCCTCTAGCAAAGCATTAGCATTAAGACAGTGGGGAGTTCCTGGGAAACATGTTACTCTGCTGGCCTCAAGTATCAGTCAATGGGCTGCAGGTTATAAGGAGACTTAGTTTCCTGCCATTTCCTTCTGCCTTTGTTCCCCATATCACTGTGGAGAGGCGATGTTGGGGCTCCAGGAAACTGAGTCTCTAGGTTTCTAGACATTAGGCTATTGATAAGACCGCCTTTTTCTTGTAATTTACTGAGATATTTGTAAATGGATGGAGACCCAAGTCCTGTATGACTGTGATCTCTATCAGCTGGCCATTTGTTTTCTTTCCTTTCCTTTGTCCTGGGGCAGCCAGGAGTGCCTGAGGAATGTCACACACATCCCATGGGATGTGCTAGCGTGCTAGCTTGTATTTTGCCCTCAGACTGCCTGAGGCTCCCTTGTCAGAGATCTCTTTTAAGCAAGGCCCTGATCAGAACTCGGATTGTCGCCCCCCTCCCCCCAAAACATTTTGAGACTTACATTGTTTCCATCTCAGTTGGAATCCTTTGTTTCCAGGCTTCCAATGCTCAGAGCAAAAAACCTTAAGAGAGTTCTTTTTGACTCCAATGTAGTGCTCAACCCCCACATCTAGTTAGTCAGGAATTTGTGTTTTCCACATCTAATTAATTAGTCAGGAATTAATTCATCAAGTATGGATGTTGATCTACACGTTCCTCCTCTTTCTTGATTTCTGAATAGGTCAAACAATGCTCTTGATAAAAGTGGGGAGATCGATTTAAACAAGTGATCCTTGGTTCACTCAAGGTCTTAGGTTCCAGACAGTCTCAGGATGGTTGGGTGATGTGATCTGATGCTTGGGTCGAGAGCGAACAGTCAAGAAAGAATTCTTCAGACATTTTCAGTGCAAAAAGGTGGTTTTATTAAAACATGGGGACAGGACCTATGGGCAGAAAGAGCTGCATTGAGATTGTGAGGAGTGACTGATTATATAGAGTTTTCTATCCTATGGAGATGAAGGTGACATTAGAGCTCCAGGAAATTGAGTGTGTAAGGTTCCTGGAGGTCTGGCGATTATTAACGTTGTGCTTTTCTTGTAAACCATTAAGATGATGGGGGGATAAAAACCCTGACCTTGACAGGGAAAAATTATGTTATAAGACGGCCAACTGTAAAGGGCAAACATAGCTAGCCTCCTGTAGCCCAAGAGTAAACTCTGACCTATGTAAGCTTAGAAGGACCCCAGCGTATGAGATGCTGAACCAGTGTTTGTTTTGGGCTTTCATAGAAGTGCTGCTCCTGTTCCCTAAATATTAGTTCTGCTTAAAACCACATTTGCTAAGTTACTGGGAGATAAAACTCCCTCTTAACTGCTTGTTTGAGCTTCTATAAACCTGCTTGGCGTAACCACCCTTCCCCATTCTCGGGCACCGCATTCTGTTCGAACTAGATAGAAAACTAATATTATAAACAATATGATTCAGCATTCAACTAGCTAGAGTCAACAAGTTATATTTTAAAATTCTTCAGGACTGTGTGATTGGTTCCCGCCTTATATTTTAAAGACCTACAACATTGTGTGATTGGTGCCCGCCCTTTCAAACTGCCACCCTTTGCAACCCGACTGGTCAATACAGCCTTTATAAGACATTCCCAAAGCTTGTTTGGGGCCAGACTTTTGGGACCTGTTGTATTTCCCTGTCTGGCACGGCCGCAATAAACTTGTTTTGATCCTGTTTTTGCTGTCCGGAGTTCATAAGCGATTGCGACCTACAACACCGACAGGACTGATAGGGAATTCCAGTCCCTGCCCCGAAGACTCTCTTTCTGGGATCTTCTTCCTGCCCCACTTGCCGCCTGCCAAATTGCCACCAACGCGGAAGTAGCAGGCTATAGATTGCCCTCATGCTTATGCTCGGGGCTCAGATCTTTGGAGAGACCGTCTCCCCTGAGCCCACTGATGTAAATAAATCTCCAATCCTCCAAGATCTCCTGGCTCTGTAACAAAGACAGTGACACACTAATGGAGTTTCATATCCTGCATGACTGCGATCTTTTGATCTTTAGGGGTTGACCATTGTCTTTTCTTTGTTCCTGGGCAGATATTAGTGCTTGAGGAATGGGGGTGGGGTATGTAGGGTGTCACTTTGTCTTTCCCCTCAGCTTGCCTTTTGTTATCTCATCGGTGGAGGTGATGAGGTTTTGGGTGATAGTGGGGTTTGTGGGGTCCGGAGCCGATGGCCAAGAAAGAATTCTTGAAGCCGTCTTTGATGCAACAAGGCGAATTTATTGAAGCACAGGGACAACAGCCATGGGCAGAAAGAGCTGCCCAGGGACCATGAGGCCATGAGGAGAGACTGGTTATATACTATGGGGTTGGGGGAGGTAAAGTCCAGGGGAAGTTTCCAGTGAGATTTTCATATGCTAAAGACTCACAGGATAGTGGAGGCCTGGCTATTGTCAAGCTAGGGTTGTTTTCCCTCTAGCAAAGCATTAGCATCAAGACAGCAGGGAGTTCCTAGAGAAACTTACTCTGTTGGCCTCAAGTATTTGTCAATGGGCTGCAGGGTTTAAGGAAACAGTTCTATCTGCCATTTCCTTCTGCCTTTGTTTCCCCCCATCTCTATGCAGGAGTGATGGAGACTTAGGTCCTGCAGGACTATGATCTCTATCAGCTAACCATTGGATTTCCCCCTTTCCTTTGTTCTTGGGCAGCCAGGAGTGCCCAGGAGTATCACACATGTCCTACATGGGAGGGAGGGGGGCAGATGTTTTCAGCCTGTCAGTTTGCCTTTTGCTCCCTCATCAGGGGTGGCTTGTCTTTGGCTCTGCCCCCAACTTCACCCTCTTACTGGCCTGTGTCCTGTGTGCACCTCTCCTGTAGCAGAGACAGGAGCCCCACACATTCCTGTTCAACCTGCTGGGAAGCGACAGGTTCCTTGGCAGAGTTTGGAAGGACCCGGAGAGGTGCGAGTGTGCATGGAGTGAGCTTGTGGTTTCCTCACTGACTGCAGCCATTCACACCCCTGTAGAGGAAATGGCACCCGCTCCCTCTCTTCTGTCTTGATGGGGCCCCCAAATCCCACAAAACAGAAAAATGATGAATCTTCTCTAACTGGGCGGAGAAAGAGGAAGATAGATCAAGGAGGGAAAGAAAGGGAATAATGGCATTAAATTTCCTGATCTAAAGCTACCATAAAGTCTGCCTCCTCTAGGAGCTGGCCATCCAGTCACTGATGAGAATGATATGGTCCATTCCTGTTCTGGTCTCCAGTTTGGGCCAAAGTTGAAAAAGGCCAACCACCTCGGTGGGGTGTCTAATAAAGCCATTAGATCAAATTACTCAGTAGAATTTTTGTTCTTTAACAGAGGCAAACCTGAAAACGTTTCAGACATTACTTTTCTCTGAAAACTATCCCTGCCTCTGCTGAAATTCACACTGTAACACCTGGACAGTAGGGAAACTAAAGACGCAAAAAAAAAAAAAAAAAAAAAAAAAAAAAAGTTGGGGTGTTGCAAAAGTTGAAATAAAACTACCCCTAAAAAAGAATCTAAGACCTATGAGGAGAAATCCTGTGATCACAAAATATGCACGGAGCTTCCCTGGGTCCTCCACCTTCTGGAAAATCCTGAAACTCTTGTGGTTTATATTTGGCCTGGTCGCCTGACTAAGTGTATTTACTACAGGCCAGAAAACATGATTTGGTCTATATTGGGTATTTGACATTTTCAAACAGACAAATGCCCTAAGATGTCAACCTATGTTACCGAACCTGCTAGAAGACGAAAGTGTGATTAAAATATTGAACTAAATGAGCCGGGTAGAATAAGCGACGGCGGCAGGAATCGGAAGGACCCCACTGCCAGGAGGGTCGCGGTGCGTCGCAGAGCCAAAGTGTTGGCGGAGGAAGAGCGCGCCCCCGACATCTGCCCTGGAGCCCCTCGTACTGCAGGCGGACACTGCGTTCGTTGCGGTTCCCAAGGCCAGGCTGCTGAGGGCGCCAGGGTCCCATCCTGGGGGGGGGGGGGGGAGGAGGGAGTGGGGAGGCACGGAGTCCTTTGCCAGGGCCGCTTCGGGGGCGCGGGCTCCTCGCTCACAGGGTCGTGGCTGTTTCCAGGGCCTTGGGCGGTTCAAGCCAAGTCGGCGAGCGCGATAGTTGGGGCCAAATTGCCCCTTTTGGGGGTTAGAGCCGGAGACCAGGCCGCCTGCCTCGTTTCCGTAGTGTAGTGGTTATCACGTTCGCCTCACACGCGAAAGGTCCCCGGTTCGAAACCGGGCGGAAACAGCTTCCTTTTACCACTACCCCCCCCCAACCCCCCCATCTATTGTCCTTTAAACCGCAAAAAGAACGAGGGCCGGAGTCCCACCGCCACCTGAAAGCCTTCTCAGCACTCGACCACCAGGCCTGGCCGCTGTGTGTCTGCTCCCAGTCACCTTGGAGAGCGGGCCACACCCACTTAGTCACTCCAACAAGGGCACGCAGGACGAGGCCCACTTCAGGTTACCTCTACTTCCACGCATCCGCTGACCTGCTCATCTGGCGCCTCCGTCTGCCCCACGGGCTCACAGCGACCGTGGCTCTGAAAAGCAGCACGTTCTTCCCTGGGCGGCACACTTGCGCAACAGGTGTATTTATTTGCCTGACAGAACGCAAAGAACACAAACCAGCTGCACCTGGGACCCGAGCCAAAGACGCGTAGGTGAGGAGTTTCAGGCTCCACCTAATGAGCCCATGGGGACACCAAAGGAGCCCGTCCCCGTGCCGTCATCGGGACAGCTCTGGAGCTACTTCGGAAGTCGCCAAGTAGAGGGACTCCGCCCCTCCCCTCCCGCTGAGAGCCGAGTCCGCACCTTACCCATCAGCAAACGAGGCTCAGAAAGAGAGCACGGCCTTGGCTCTGCAACACACACGGCTCCAGCTGGACTAGAGTGTGGCACAGGCCAGTCACCTTGTGGTCAAGGCCCAAGGGGTCGCTGAGGCTGGAAGAGGTGGTGAGCAGCAGGGCAAGGGCTGGGAGCCTTGTGCGGCTGCATTCAGCCCCGCGCCGCTGGGAATCGCCTCCGCTTGTGCTCTGTCCGCCTGGGAAATGTCACCTTGACTTTCAGGGTTTTCATCTGCAGGGGCCAAAGCAGGGATCCTGTGTGGGTGGATTCCCCGGGATCGGATCGGTGGGATGGGATTTGGATTTTTCACCGCTACTGCTCAGGTTCGATTCCAATCCAGGAGACTTTGTGGCGCTGTCTCCATACTTAGGATTTGCCTTTTCATCCCCCGAAGTCTGGTGTGCACCCAGGGACGCTTGCAGAAGTGGCTGTGCACTGAGCCCCTAAAATACGGGAGGTCAGGAGTCCGGGTCCTTGTAATGGCCAGGCTGGGTGAGGAGAGCTGGGATGAGAAGCCAGGCCAGCGGCTCCCTTCCATTCACCTCAGAAACCCAAGGTCTCACTTCAAGCGTTTTCCTCTAAAGAGAACCTGGGACTTGACTTTGTCCCGCCTTTCAAACAAACAAACAAACAAACAAACAAACAAACAAACTTTGAAACATACCCAAACAGTTGCCAGAATGGTCACATCCTATATCCCTCACCCAGGTGCACCAGTTAACATTTCCCCACATTTGCTTTCTCATTCTCGCTCCACATGTACAGACAGGACTTGTGCAGTCATCTCCAGATGATTGTTTGGTCCGCGGTTGCTCCTTTGCCTTGGGCAGTGTCGCGCAGAACCAGCCTCTGCAGGACCTTTCCTCCAGGGCCAGGGGAGGGCTTTGTCCTGTGGAGGAGAGCCCTCCTGTTCCTTCAGGAAGCAGACACCTGTTCCCTTCAGGCTGTAGAGAAGCTTCAGGCAGGCAGGCGGTTCTTCGGCTCTCCTGGAGAGGGCAGGCCAGGCGTGCCCTGTGCTTGTAGGAACACGTCCAGGTTGTCGTGCCCCCAGCACCGGCTGCCCTCCGGACTCCTCCTGGTGGCTTTGGTGGGCAGTGGATCTAGGGTGAGCCTGAGCTCTAGAACCCGCCACCCAGGGAGAGACCCTTCAGGGAAGTGCAGCTGCTGCCCCCTGGATCCTCCTGCCCTGCAGGGATCTTCACGGGTCCTGGCCCAACAGAAGGTGAAGAATCCTTTCCCCGTGGTGGGAGGATGAGGGGGAGCGGGTGGGAAAATCTTCAAGGGGAAGGGGAAGTCTTCAAGAGCTTTCCAGGATTGTCTGCCTTGGCACTGTCAGGTAGCTGGCTGCCCTGTGATAATGGTGCTTGGTCTCATCTCGTCCTGTCCTTGAGCTTGTCCTGGCTCCACTCTGAGTCCAAGCAGACACAGGCAACCTGATTTGTGGTGTGTATTCAGTTGAGCCCCTTCCCCAAGTGGGGTAGTGACTGAGCTTCTATTTCCAGGACCCAAGGGGGGCGTGCAAGGACGCTATTGATGGGGGTTTGTCCCCCTCACCCTTTTCTTTCTCTGCCTCCGCCCTTCCTTCCTTCTCTTTCTTTTCTTTCTTTTTTTTTAAACATCAAGAGTCCCATGCTCTACGGATTGAGCCAGCCAGGCACCCCTCCTACTTCCTTTCTTGCTGAATCTGTAACCCGGGAAAACAGACAAACAAAAAGCCCTGTTTAGATGTAGATAAATTGCTCTCCGTGCACTCAGGTACAAGGGGAAAACATCAAGTGGATAGTAAGGATGAATCTCGAATACGTTTAAACACTTTAAAGGATTTTAATAATTTACATATAATGGCATAGAACATGTTTATGTCATGTCATATTTCTAAAGAGGACTTTTTGTGTGCATCCGACTGGTTTAATAGTTGTGGCCTAAAAACTGTTTTATGTTGTCTTCCAGGTTTTCCAATAATATAGAAAATATTGGTAGATATATTCTAGTTGAAATTTTTTTTTTCAACGTTTATTTATTTTTGGGACAGAGAGAAACAGAGTGTGAACGGGGGAGAGGCAGAGAGAGAGGGAGACACAGAATTGGAAACAGGCTCCAGGCTCTGAGCCATCACCCCAGAGCCTGACGCGGGGCTCGAACTCACGGACCGTGAGATCGTGACCTGGCTGAAGTCGGACACTTAACCGACTACGCCACCCAGGCACCCCAATGTATTCTAGTTTATACAGGTCTTGGATTTATTTTCTCTTCAAATTCCTGGTGACACTTAGCCACCTAAATTTCCTATATTGGGTTTACTGGCCCAATAAGCGCACTTCAATTCCAATAGTATTTAAGGAGTTTATACAATATGAAATTATGTGTTTCAGTACATTAAAGAGATCCTATAAGATTGTAAATGGAGAGTAAGTCTTAGAAGTCTGGAACTCATAGTGACTTAATTATTCTTACAATATTTTGGGGTAAAGGTTTTTAGGTATTTTATATTTTTATAGTCCACATGCATTTCTCCATTATGTGTCGAGTCAATTTGCAATTTTAAGACCTACTGTTATCTTTACGTTCTTCCAATGATATTAAATTGAGTTAATTAATGTATCATTTTAGCCTAGACCATTTCTAATTAAGAGCAAAAGAAAAAAACACTTTTTTAAAATAAAATTCCTTTAATATTTATTCATTTTTGAGAGAGAGACACAGTGCCTGCAGGTGAGGGGCAGAGAGAAAGGGAGACACAGATCTGGAGCAGGCTCCTGGCTCTGAGCTGTCATCACAGAGCCGGACGCTGGGCTCACTCAGAACCGCAAGATCATGACCCGAATGAAGACAGACACTTAACCGACTGAGCCACCCAGGCACCCCAAGAACAAAACACTTTTAATATAATGCTGCTGCACAGCTGCACATATTTAGACATCATATAGCGTAGCCGTGGGCAAGAGGTTAGGAGGAGGTGTGGGGATCTTGAGGGGATATTGGTGATACCCTGTCCCAGGCATAGTCAACCACTGAATCCTTTCAACAGGCCCACCTCATATCACTGTCCTCATTTTCCATGTAAGAAAACTGAGATCCGGAAAGATTAAGCAACCTGTCCAGTCACTCAGCCAGTGAGTGGGATTGGAAAGCAGGAATTTGGACTGAAGACATCCTGGCTCCAGAAGATAGGCTGAGAACCACAAGGTTTATACTCCTCCTCCTTTTAAAAACCGCTAAAAATGCTGGACAAGAAATTTAAGTCTATATAAATTCTTTTGAAAAAACACCTAGGAGGAACCATGCAACACGCATCAAACTATCCGAACATCCTTATGACCCCACTGCCTCCCGCAAACCCTTCTTATGCCCACAAGTGCTCCCTCAAACTCTCCAACTTAAACACACTTCCTGCCAGAACCAGGTTTTCCCTCCCCTTCATGTTGTCCTCTCACCTACCCCACACCTCTTTCATATCTATTCTGTTCTTTCACTTCCAGGACACTCATTTTTTAAGTTTAAAACTATGAAAAGTAGGGGCGCCTGGCTGGCTTAGTCCATAGAGCATGCGACTCTTGGTCTCAGGGTCTTGAGATCAAGCCCCACCTCGGGCATCAAACAAACAAACAAACAAACAGAAGAAGATAAGCATTCATCCTTATGCCACCACCTGGAATTAACTACTTCTAACATCTTTACATATTTTTCTTCAAATCTATTTTTAAGTTGTTCTAGATTTTTTGCAAAAGCTATACATGGTAAAATTACACAAATGGTAAAATGCAAATGATGTACAAAATACGTGTATGTAAAATTTTGAAACAGCTTAAAATAAAAAATAATTTGGTATGCATTAGGTAATTACTAATGGAGTCATATTTGAGAAATCTACAGGGAGGATGTATTTACAAATATTCTTGTATAAAAAACTGAGCTCTTATGGAGCCTATTTTTATTTGAAAGTATTGAGTTTAATAGGGCATGAATTTCACGGAAGAAAAAGATACAAAACAAATATGGAGGGATTGTTCACTACATGAGTGATAGTTTTCTAAAAGAACTTTCCAAGGCTAATACTAATTAATTGCACTTCAGACACTAAAATTGGAATGATTTGTTTTTAAAACCAAACGTCTTAAGGTGTAATTTGTAAATAATACAATGGATCCATTTCAAGTTTGATGAGTTTTGACAAGTTGGGTGCACCCAGGCAACCACTACCCTGTTCAAGAGCAAAGAACATTTCTATTGCTCCAAAATGTCTTCTTGTGCCCGTTTGCAGCCGATCCCCCACACCACCTCCTGTCCCAGGCAATCAATGATCTAGTTTTGTCACTATGGCTTAGTTTTGCCTGTTCTAGACACTGACATGGATGGAACCACAGAGTATGTGTGGGAGGCCGGGCCCCGGTGCCAGGCTGAGACCGGGTCGAGCAACGGTTCCCTGTTGACTCAGCCAACCCGGTGGTTCCCCCTCCCATTCCCCCACTTTCAAGGGCATACGAAAGCCTTGTCGAGGCTGAGAAAGTTAATTCCTGAAGCCTGTGGTCTGCGGGTGTTGGCAGTAATGTTACCTCCCCTTTTTCTACCCCGAGTCAAATAGAAACAAACACGGGAACTGTGTTTTGCTAGCAATCTATCAACAAGGTCTTGTGACCCGTTCAGAAAGTTCACAAGGTACACAGAACTAAATGTTTTGGCTGGCAGTGATCATGTGAAACCTGTTTATTCTTAGAATGACCTGATCCATAAGAGTCTTATATATTATAAAAGATTGTGTACAGCAACAATAAAGCCGTCACTTGGGCCATCAGCCCATGGGACCCTCCTGTTCCCAAACTGTCTTCTCTTCTCTCTTTTTTTCTTACATTCCCCTACCCTCAGGACCCTGATCTCGGTGTTTGTTGCGCCGGTCGCAACAAGTATGTATTCTTTTTATCACTCAGCATGCTGTTTTTGAGGTTCATCTTCTACTTTCAGTGTCCTCAACACTCGAGACGCATTCCAGTGTACTTTTTTAGTCTTCTTTGGACCTGCCCTTGTTTGTATACAACCCCTTCCCCAACTCTACTCCCTACCTCCAACTCAACTCCTGCTCCGAGTCTCTCCAGTGGTCTCAGCAGCTTCTGAATGCTGTTCCTGAGGTACCCACCAGGGGAGGCTTGATGGTTCTTCCCGCCATGGCCCTGCCGTTTGCTTTTGGTCAAGTAGTTTCTATTTGCCAGGACAACTGTGGATCAGAAGTGAGCAAGTTAAGAAGACATCCTGGGAATTGGCAAAATGCGCACGACTGTCAACACTGGACCTGGTTGGTTTTCTTATAAACCGGAGTTGGATATACCACCGCAACTGCATTTTCAGACAGGGAACATCTAAAATTACTTGAGAGCTAAAAAAAAAAAAAGAAAAAAAAAAGGAAAAAAAAGTTACTTACAATTCTTGCTGCCCTCTTATTAAGGAAGCTTCCTAATTTGCCACACTACTGAAGAGTGTCAGGTGCAAACTGGAGGCTGAGAGAGAGCTAGTGTTTTCGTGTCTATAAAAGGTATCAAGAAAGAGCCTGAGAGAAGAGATGGAAGGGAAAACCAAAGGCAGAAATAGAAAAAGCTGCTTTGGGGTGGGAAGGATGAGTGGGTGGTGTCTTTGGAATTGGCAAGACAGACACCAAACAGGGAAACTAACGCTTAAAAAATGAAGTCTTAGGCAAGGTTAGGTATTTAAAGAGTAGGACGCAGCAAGGCAGCCTAGTTGCAGCCTCTCACAAGAGGAGAAAGTGGTCACCTTTGACTCCCAAGACTCTCTAGTGTAGGTTTCCGGTTGGATCACAATGCTTCCGGCCAAGATTCAGGTCTGACTGCGGTTCAGATTTGCAGGGAATATAACACGTGTAAAACTCAGAGCTGCTTCCTCGCGTAGCCTAAACATGTTACGAACGGAAACGAACCTGGACCACGGTACAGGCAGTTTCTCCCTAGCTTTTGGAAGTGTGTGCACCGTGGCCTTGGCCTACCCAGCACGAACCACCCACAAAGAGTTCCTTTAAGCCTGTACACTAAAGAAAGCACCTACGAAAGAACACGCCCGCTCATGCGAACCGCGTTCACTGCGGGGCCTTCACACATGTTATGTTCATAACAAACACACTTTTGACCTGAATATACACGCAGCAGCACAGAACCTCCATACCCAAAAACACCCATACTGTAAACCCACAAAATGAAACAAAGGCAAAACTCAAGAAGATAAAAAGCCCTTGAAGCACTGTAGCAATGCATAAAATCGGATAAAACGTAAACCAGCTTGGTTAAGCCAAAACACCACCGTGCAAAACAACACACTCTTCTGTCTTTATCACCAAGAAAAATCAGGGGAAAGCGCGAACGCAGTCCCCCACTACCACAAATTATGCAGTCGAGTTTCCCACATTTGGGGAAATCGCAGGGGTCAGCACATCCCGAGTGCAATGGATAAGCCTCGCCCTGGGAAAACCACCTTCCTGATCATGGTATCTCCCCTGCCAGGTAAGTATGACTTCCGCCTCCTCCGCCCCACTACACCCTCTCACGCCTGACACTCTCTACACACGGTCACTTCCGTCCACACACCCCCGAGCCTCCCTAAGACTTTGCCACACGCAGCACACGCACTTGCAACCAACGGTCCTGGAATGGCTCCCACAGCACGCGAGATCATACGCTATTTAAGCGGTAGTTACCGAAACAGCAGCCCCTGCGCTCCCCTATTTGCATAGCACACGCCCTATCCGTGACGTCACGGGAACGCGCCTTCCCTCCAGCCCATGCCTAGCCCTTGCCCCTTCCTCAATATAGCCAGCCAACCCTCAGGAGGGTGAAATTGGCTTGTCCCTCTCTTCCTCCAAGTGCCCGCCTGCTGGGGCAGAGGGTGTGAGTTCTGAACCTCCGGCCGGCGGGGAACCTGTCTGGGAGGCTGCTGGCGCCTGTGTACCTTTCTTTAAATAAATAAGGCCTTTTGCAGCGCCTCAGTGGCTCAGTCCCCTTAGGGTCTGACTCTTGGTTTGGGTTCTCTCGCTTCGTCTCTCTCTGCCCCTCCCCTACTCAAAAGCGCACATGTGTGCGCGCTCGCGCTCTCTCGCGCTCTCGCGCTCGCTCGCTCTCTCTCTCTCTCAAAGTAAATAAACATTAAAAAAAATTACCTTTCAATGTGTAGAGCGCAACATTTAGGACTACAAAGGAAAGGGTTCCTTTCAAGTTCGGTGAGTTACCTCTGCGATGCATTTCAAAAAATTTTTGAAGCTATCCGGTATCGAAAGAAACTGAATTTATGAAACTAGACACAACAGCCAGGTGACTGCAAACCAACCCTTCTGTTTTTACCCCTATTGGTGTTCCAGGCTGGAAACCCAGCTTCAAGGCTATGTGAACATTAAAAGTAGATTCTGTTCTGTTGCTCAAATCACAGAACATTTACTGAAAAGTTCTCCTCTGGAAACGGTAAAGCAAGGGCTCTGTGGCCACTGAGGCCACTGAAGGACATGGCAACAGGGATTAGGCGACAGTGTCGCAACTGAATGTGAATCAAGTTTGATCCAGACCCCATTCCCTGAATCCTGGCAGCCAGACGCACTGTCCAGGTGCGAGTGAAGAAATACGTTCCGGAGAATCTGACCAGCCTTGTAACAGAAACACCGTGTCCGGCTCCATATTGCTTCTATTTCCCTTGCTGCTGCATCTCACAGCTTAGAATTATCTGCTTGCTTAGCTCTACCCTGGGCATGTGACAGCTAAGATTTGCAAAATCTGCTTTGCACCTGAAATCTACCTCACCTGAGGAGACGAGGAAGTAGGTACAGAAAGGACTATGCTCTGTTTAAGATGTACAGGATCGACATGACCAGATTCCTGTACACAGAGATCAACTGACCAAGGACAAAAAACCTACACGGCCTCCCTCAGATGTCTGCAGATGTCAGCCACCTTTTGACTCCAGCCCCCTCCCACTTCCCCCTTTTGCCAACATAAAAGAAACTTGGATTTCATGCCAAGAGGAGATGGTTCGTTGGGAGAATAGTCCACCATTTCCTCGGTTTGCTGGATTTCTGAATAAAGTCGCTTTCTTTGTCCCCACGTCTTGCCTCTCCATTTGCCTGTCACACAGGGAGCAGGACGAGCTTGGACTCGCTAACAGCCTGAGAGGAAAGACGTGGCATCAGCCTGTAAGGGATTGCCTGGAGAGACTTGGCTTTAGATACTGCAGTCGGGGAAACAAACTTCAATATAAAACCGAGGGCAACTCCCAAAGACGGCAAGGAGAACTGTGGATTTACAGCCAAAGGAAAGAGTGAGGGAGTCAGTGACTGGAAAATTGCTACAAGGAACTTGTTTAGATATCAAGGATGGGGGGATTCTTGCTGGAACTGGGCTTGGAAGGCTGAGGACTAGGACTAACTGAGGGCCCCAGGAGCCTGACTTCAGTTAGTCAACGAGGGAGTCCTTGCCAACCCTACAGTGCCGCTCCTGTTAAAAAGCAAAAGCCAAGCAAGAAGAGCAAAGGCTTATTTATTCAGGGCTTGCGTTTTTGCAGAGACTGAAATGAAAGGAAGGCAGAGGAGTGGGAGAACTTTACAGTAGAAAAATGGGAAGGCTTCAGGTGTGCCCTGACCTGATTGGAGGCCGTTGGCATGGGTAAGCTGTAGGCAGGTATTAACCTTAAAAAGAAAAGTTATTTTCCCAGCAAAAATGGGCTTATTTGGGAACAGCAGAGAAATGCAATCCAGGACATTCATGCTATGGCAGAGCCACAGGCAAGCTGAATAAACAAAGGAGGGGAATATCACTAGATGGAGGAGAAGGAGGCAGTTGAGAGAGGCTGTTTTGAAGTAAAGTCCATGGGAGAAAAGCAAGAGTTCAGGGTGATGACTGTTTCTCATTGGCTCCCTCCACTGGGGTGGGGGGGGGGGGGGTGGGGGGTGGGGGGGGAGGGGGGTGGTCGTCAATTTCTTGTAGGAGATGCAATATACATTCTTCTTCCTATTGGGGCCTGTCATTGATGACTCTTTCCCGTTGAGAATTCTTCTGTTGGGGTCTACAATTGGCAATTCTTCCTGTAATTCATGTTGAGTGGTATAGCTCCCCCTTCTGGCCTCCCAACTCCATTCTAGTGAGGTTTCCCGTTCTTAATTTTCACACTGGCTGACTAGAATTTAGAGGTATCCTGTGAGGTTGGTGGGGGTGCATACCTGGCTTTCTCTGGTTGGTCCTAAGTTGGAAGCAGGAACAAACACGAGGGAAATTATCAATTACCAAGTCCTGGCATTGTGGATGGGTATACTGGCATGCTCAGACTGTTCTAACAGAACACCACAGACTGCCTTAAACAACAGCAATTTATTTCTCACAGTTCTGGAGGGTGGGAAGTCCAAGATCCAGGTGCCATCAGGGTAGGTTTCGAATCCGGCCAAATATGCTACCCCCAAATAGGCCACTTTGGCTTAAGGATTATTTTCAGCGAAGGGCATGCTTGAAAAACAGATGCAAGAGTGCTCTGACCTCCTTTCTTCTTCCTAAGAGCAGAAGATAAAATTGCCATGGGAAAGATGCCCTCCCTATACCAGGAGGAGAGAAAGGGTCTTGTCACCAGATTTAGGAAGTCGAGGCTGAGAGAAATCTGTACAAACAGACCTGGTTAAAATAACCCTGATCTGTGTCTTTTGCCTCCTCGTATATTTTGGTTCCTTTTCGTAATTACTACTCTTTGCCGCACCTAGTACATGACCACTTAGGTCTAAGTACTTTTTGGATCTTTCTTCTTCCTTGAAAGCTCCCATGTGCATGGGAAGGATTTCTATGTTCTTCTCCTGCTAATCTGTTTTATGTCAACTTAATGCTGAGGCCCAGCCTGAGACCTTAAGAGGGTAGGGGAAAGAGTTTAGCCTCCCCTACAGCTTCCTTCTGAGGCCTCTTGTCATGGCTTATAGGCAGCCCCCTCTTGCCATGTGCTCACAGGACCTCTGCTAAGAAGAGGGGGAGGGGAGGGTGTTGAGGAAACATATCTTGAGTTTTCACTGCCCCAGAGGTGTTAATCCAGGAGTAGCAGGTGGTGCTGGCCACAGCACAGACACCTCTTTGCTCCACTAAAAAACAATCAAGAGCTATTTTATTATCAAGAACCATTTTGGGGGTGGCTGGGTGGCTCAGTGCCTCAGTCGGTTGAGCCTCCCACTTCGGCTCAGGTCATGACCTTGCGGTCCGTGGGTTCGAGCCCCGCGGCGAGCCCCGCGTCTGGCTCTGTGCTGACAGCTCGGAGCCTGGAGCCTGCTTCAGACTCTGGCTCTCCCCTTCTCTCTGTCCCTCCCCCACTCACGCTCTGTCTCTCTCAAAAATAAATAAACATTAATTTTTTTTTTTTTTTTTAAAGAACAACTTTGGCCAGAGAGTCTAAGGATCCTTGCTGGGCAATTACTGCTTTAGCAGATTCTGCAATAACTTTAAGAATTAAGAAGTTCCTGATCATAGATAGCCTCATTTATTTTTATCCCTTGTCAGGGAGCAGGGATCTGCCAGTAAGAGTGAATCCTGACTCATGAAAGCCTGGTAGGTCCTCTCTAACTCACAATGTAAACAGGGATTCGGCCAATGAGATGGCTCATTTTGCTTGTGACAAGCTAGGGGCAGAATGAGATTTTGTCCTAGACTTAAATAAAAGGTTGTTCTAAGTTCCAGAGGTTCCCCCCACCCCCCACCCCGTTAGCAATGGTCTGGGGGATAAAGATGAAGGTGTTATCTTTCCAGGCCAATGCCAGAGGAAAGGAAAGGAAAGGAAAGGAGAAAGGGTTTCACGTTTTGTTCAAGTGTGAAATCTTGATCTGTTGTCTTGGGTGGGAGCAGTCTACCTCAAAGGCAACTGCTTCTTTTCATCACTTTGATTTGAAAGTCTCCAGCATCTACACAGGCCCAGGTATCAGGTGGAACGTTTTTTAGCTGTGTGATGTGTACCCAAGGGTCCATGCTTCCCAGTTTTGTGGCAGTATTTGTGGTCAGGAGCACTTGGTTAGATCCCTCCGAATGAGGCTCACGGGCAGTCTTCCTCTGATGACATTTCCAGAATACCCAGTAGTCACCGGGCTACACGGACTGTGACCAACAGAATCTTTTAAATTGGGATCTGGGAAGTCTTCTTTAACCTACTGATGATAGATGTGCCTGAGCAGAAGACACTACAGACTTACAGCAGCTGGTAATCCTAGCATGAGGTGACAAGGGAACAACATAAGGTTACACACTGACAGAACTCTGAGAAGTCTGCAAGGTTTTTGTTAAGGTCTGTATTTTTCCAGTGATATGGAGATTGTGGGGGGTGCACGGCAAGTGGAAAACACACTTTCTTTCTTCCTTTCTTTTTTAAATTTTTTAAGTTTATTTATTTATTTGGAGAGAGAGAGTGAGCAAGCATGAGCGGGGGAGGGGCAGAGGCCGAGGGGGAGAGAGAATCCCAAGCAGGCTCCACACTGTCAGTGCAGAGCCCCATGCAGGGCTCGAACTCACCAACCGTGAGATCATGACCTAAGCCTAAATCAAGAGTCTAGACGCTTAATCCACTGAGCCGCCCAGGCCCCCCGGAAACACACTTTGTAACAGCCTTTATTCTTACTGTGGGGGCATCAGCCCGTCTGGAGAACGTAACGTACCAGGGCGAGAATATATTGATGACCTGTACTAGGTGGCAACTGGATGAAGTCCAGCTGCAGGTGTTCAGAGGGTCCAGAGGGAGGTTTGAGGCCTTTAGAACAAAAATAGCTTTTCCAGGATTACAGACCTGACCGGTCAGACATTGCTGGTAGACTAATTTTGCAATTTTATACAAGTCTCCCCACACTATGGTAGGTGAAGGAATACAAAAACCAAAATACAGGATTTGTCAGAGAGCCCGGAAGAACAAATTGGCCGTCTTGGTTTTCCACTGGCCCCAAATGTTCTCGTACTTCCCAGCCCTTGTTCACTCAACCTCTCTTTTTCTCATTCAGGAGCAGATTGCCTGGCATGTGATGGGACGTTAGGATGACAAAATCCTGGCAACGTGGGGCCATTCTTTGCGGAAGCAGAATGGGATTTCACCACCTGTGTCATCATCTTTATAGAGTCTGTTGCTATTGTCTTGCATTTTAGAAAGGCTCCATTTCCCTTGAGCGGCTCAGGTCATGTTCTCACAGATCGTGAGTTCGAGCCCCGTGTCAGCTCTGTGCTGACATCTCAGAGCCCGGGGCCTGCTTCACATTCCGTGTCTCCCTCTCTCTCTGCCCCTCTCCCACTCACGCTCTGTCTCTTTCTCTCAAAAACAAGTAAACGTTAAAACAATTGCTTTCAGTAAAATAAGAACATAAAAAAAAATTTAGAAAGGCTTCCATCTCTGCTGTTTCTGCTTGGGCCCCACTTCCTCATGTTCCATATTTTGCCTCTGAATACCCAAAGAAGCCATGTTTCCACTTCAAGGGGGAAGCAAGAAAGTTAACCATCCTCTGAGTTTTGTCCTAGGCCCCAAATACCTGTTAGCACCCGAGAAGAGCCAGAGCCCAAACATGTTCCAGGACATTAGCTTCCAACAAACCTTAGCTGATGCTGGCGTCAATAGCCCTGCCTTCGGGAATTTATGGAATAACTCCTATTGTTCGCCTGACAGTCACCTTTGTTTGGACCCTACCTTGGATTCCTGAAGAAACATGTACTCTCGACTCTTCTCCAACATAAACGCCTAGCCCCAAGCAACAACGAGACTTTTTCTCCTTTACTGAAGTCTCAGAAGTCTTTCTGAGTCTCCCAGACACTTGGTCTGCTAGTCTCCATCTGTCACTCACCCTGTTCAATAAACTTTATTTTCACTTTCTCTGGCTCCTGTTTGATCTCGATCCTTCGTGAAACCAAGGACCCTCTTGGCCAGTCCTGTGGGACCCGCCCCTAGGTCTCCGGACCCAGCCTGCCTGCATCACCAGCATTCTTTAGATTTGCAAATTTATAAATATATTTTACAATTTCCAGAAGCACTTGCCTTTATAAATTTTCCTAATGTGGCACTAACACATTTAAGTATCTTTTAGTTTCTCTGTAATAAGAAGCCAAAAGTAGATAAACCTATTATTTAGTCATTAATGTTTTGATATTTTGTCTTATTTGGAAATGGTCTAGATATTTAATGAGTTTAACTTATCGTTTCACCCAACTTAGCAAAACCGTAAGGTTTTAGGTTACCAAAAAGAAAACTACTTAAGTAGACACAACATGAATTTATTTGGCTAAAGTTGATTTTACTCCAGTAGAGCAAAAGTTTTATATTTAATGCTGATAACTCTAAAGATGTGTCCATTTTAATTTTTTTTTTTTTAATTTTTTTTTCAACGTTTTTTATTTATTTTTGGGACAGAGAGAGACAGAGCATGAACGAGGGAGGGGCAGAGAGAGAGGGAGACACAGAATCGGAAACAGGCTCCAGGCTCTGAGCCATCAGCCCAGAGCCCGACGCGGGGCTCGGGCTCACGGACCACGAGATCCTGACCTGGCTGAAGTCGGACGCTTAACCGACTGCGCCACCCAGGCGGCCCTGTCTGTCTTGATTAAACCATCAACCTTGGGGTGCCTGGGTGGCTCAGTCGGTTAAGCGTCTGACGTCAGCTCAGGTCATGAACTTGGGGTTTGGTGTCCGAGCCTTTCCAAAATCCAGAGTCACTCTCAAGATAGCCAAAACAAAGAGCCAACGACTTGCATGTTCCAGGCAGACAGAAAGCCTAGCCCGGTAATGCAAAATCAGACAAACAGGAAGACCATAGCTATCCGTGGGACAGAAAGGATCAATATAATGGGTTTGGATTTGAAAAGAAAGGGACAATGTGAAACTTTATTTTTCTTAGTTGGGCACTACAGATAGAGATCCAGAACTGATTCTGGTAAGAATTTTCACTCTGGGGGCACCTGGGTGGCTCAGTCGGTTAAGCGTCCGACTCTTGGTTTCAGCTCAGGTCATGATCTCATGGTTTTGAGAGTTTGAGCCCCCCATCCCCCATCAGGCTCTGCGCTGGGATTCTCTCTTTCTCTCTCTCTCTCTCTCTCTCTCTCTCTCTCTCTCCCCATCTCTGCCCCTCTCCTGCTCACACTGTCTCTGTCTCTCTCAAAATAAATAAATAAATAAAAAAAGAAAAGAATTTTTGCTCTTCACTGGCTTCTGCCAGTTTTTTCAGGACCCCCTCCCTCTGCAGTATCCTCAGTATCTACCAGTTTCCCCTTGCCTATTTCAAGAATTACATAGCAGTTTACCAGAAAATCCCTCACAGTTTCATCAACTCTGGGAGGGGCCCACAGGGGCCCTCCTTTGCAGGTAGGTATAGGAGTATCTGTAAGGCCATTAACTCAGAAGGCTTTTGTTTACAGTTGTGTGGTCTCTTCCGAGTGGAAAAGCAATTGGGACAGAGGATCAGTAGAAGGAGTCCTCAAAGGAGGACAGAGGGGAGCAAAAGGAGTCACATCAGTGTTACGGTCTTTTGTTTTAGGTACCTCTGACGTCCTTTTTCTCCATTAGCCTTTTGCAGTGAATCTTGCAATGAATTGGAAGGCTTCTGGAGGTTTTTCTTGCCAATTAACACCGTTATCCCATTCTGTTTAATTTGAGAACCTTTCCTTTTAAGTGCACTTCTTAAATTGTCTTATCTACTTGGAATGTTCCCCGTCGTGGCCATCGTAATTCCAAGTTGTTTTTAGTAAAATTTCGCCATTTCTACAGATATGCCCAGCTCCTGGCACCATAGTTTTTAGACATAAAGTAAGCAGGTGTGCGTGCCAGAAGGTGGCGTGCTTGGCTCTTTAGAATTTAAGGATCCTATTAGCTAAGTAAGCCCTGTTCACACAAAACCAGACAAACGTAGGCACTTCAACACACCAGCAGTAACCAAAAGATATCACTGGCAAAGAGAAGGCCCTGCACACCACCAGCGATTCCCAGCATGGACTAAACCAGTAGACTCCAGTAAATGGAGACTGTGGACTGGAAAAGGAGACAGGACTCCAACGTGTACTTGTGGACTGAACGAAGGGCTAAGGACTGCCGCTCTGTCGGAACCTCCCGTCAGTCTACACTACCCCACGACCCCTAGACTGGGAAACCAGTTAGATCAGTAGCTCGAACACACACACAGAAGCGGAGCTCAAGCCAAGACAGACTTACCAGTAGTCCTCAGAAGTGGCGAGAAAGGCAGTGAGCTCACAAGGCACCATGCCTGTTTCTCATTGTCCCCGAATGCCATCAGAAGTACACTTTGGATCCCCATGCTGCACCAAATCTCTTAAAAATACCCAATTCAACCTAGTAAATTTGAAGATCTAATTGGCTTCATTACATGATTCATGAATCAGGCAGCAGCCCATCTAGCAAGCACAGGGGAACTCCGCGGGAGGTTAAACAGGCAGAAAGGTTTTTAAAGGCAGAAAGGGCATAAAAATCAAAGAAGAAAGGAACTTATTAGCGAGAAATGCATGATTTAGCAAGGCTGCCCTCCTAAGGGGAAGAGGGAGGAGTGTACCAGTAAAGTTCCTAGTATTGACCAGGAAATTCCATGTTGCCGGTTACAATGTTGAAGGTTACATTTCTGGGAGGTTGAAACTGCAGTCAGGTTAGGTGGTAAGTCCTGTCTTACTGACTTGGGGCCTTAACCCAAGTGATGCCATTTTGGGCCTGTTTTGGTTTTGGTTTTGTTTTTGTTTTTTTTTAATATACTATTGCCGGGTGAACTGGGGAGACCCGGGGTCCTGGGGCCTCCTCACTCCAGCCAGAACCTGAAGGAGTTGCCAAAGGTTCTTGGTCTTGCCAGGAGAAGGAATTCAAGAACAGACATGTAGCACAACAGATGAGTAACAGAAGCAAAAAGTACACTCCTGGAGATATGAGAGCAGCCGAACTTGAGCTCAAGAGTAAGAGCGCCAGTGAGAGTGCTAGTGACAGAGGGAGAGTGACAGCGGGAGGGGAGTGAGAGCCAGAGCCAGGTGAACTGCCACACCCTGGGGGTTGGGTTTCTCTCTTTCATTGACAGTTATTGACTAGGGGGGCGGAATATTTACTGTTTGGTCCAGAAGCAGGGTTTCCTTTTTTTTTTTAATTTTTCCCCTCAATTTTCCCATCCTGGCTCCCACCATCTTGGGCCTATCTGGTTTGACCCAGCTTCTTGTGGACTGCCGCTGCCAGGACAGGCCTCTGACCTCCCTGATAGCTGGCCAGCACTTCCTCTTTGCTGACCTCCAGGTGTCCTGTTAGAACTTAACTACCTGCCTACTCTAACGATACCGAAACCAGACAAATGATCCAGGATGTTGAACTGGTCCGGGCTTGCTGACCAGCTCCTCAAAAATCAACCCTGGTGGAATTATAGAAGGAAGGAAGAAACATGCCTTACAGGAATTATAAAAGACTTCTAACCCTCCATAGAGACTGAAGGCGTTTTTGAACTGGTGTGTGTGGAAGGCTGACGTTCAGAGGTAGGTAGCAGTGAGACATGATGGAGAAAAGCATTTAAGTTCTGTTCTTGCATCTCACTCCCATAGCACCGGCTCTACCATTTCTTATCCCTTCAAGAAAGAAATGATCAGTGGCACATATTCAATTTGCCAATGTGGCAGGGGCAGTTTGAGATCTGGGACCCTACGTGAGGTTTGTTGAGGAAAATAGTAGATGAAAACAGGGGTAGGCAAACCTGATGATCCCTGGGTTTTCTTTTTCCAGAGTCTCCTCCTCCAAACCTCCAGAGCTGATGATTGTCATGGCTTCCCGCCCGCCCCCCTCCCCCACCGTGCTGCTTACCAATAAGCATAAAAACCATGCACTAAATAGATTTTTCCCGGACAGACTATAAAACAATAGTAGTGAAAATGACTTTATTGTACATGCTGCTCTACACTCGGGGACTCATCCTTCATTCTACCAAGACCATCAAAGACTGAAGCCTACCTCTACCCAGTTCCCCTCATCACCCTGTGGATTCTTCCCCACAAGTCTCCTCCTTCCTGGGGCCCCTCATTTCTTCCTCTCCACTGGGGTGTCTGCCTAGCCCTCCCTGCGGCTTGTCTCAATTTGGGAATTTCATTTCTTGATCCCCACTCCATAGTGAGACGTGGCCCAATGGTCTGCCCAAGTCCAGCATGTGTATCAGTGACCAGATGACTCTATGAATTCCAGGGACCACCAGAAGGAAGAATAAAAGGAACACTGGCTCTAGACCCAAAGATGCAAAAACGTCAGAGACAGACCCGTCAGACACACCCGCACGTGAAGGACATACCTTCTCCAAAGTCCCTGTTCACACAAATTCCTCAATGTCTTCTGCCCCGGAAATAACCCACTTTCCTCCCCTAATGGGGCAGCTGTTCCCTGAAGGTCAGAACCCCAGAGGGACCTAACTTGCCTGAGCAACAGACAGACAGTTCAAAGTAAAACTGCTGAACACACTGCACTGGCTGGGAATTGAACCCAGGCCTCCACCACTGAACCACCAATGCTCCCCCAAGATGTGCTGTACTAGGTCAAATCAGAAGGAGTCACCGGAAGGACTTGGAAAAAGCAATGGTAAACTAGATTTTCGCAGTACTCACTGTGGACAACATTGTCAAAAAACAAAAAAGACACCCAGAGCAAAGGCTTGCATAGGAGATTTAATGTCCGGCAATGCTGTGAAGTTTCGGCTTCATGGCCAAATCCAAATATAGGATTTGGAAAAGTCTAATTCTGAAGTCGGCTCTTTACAAGTTGATAACAGAACTCTGTAGAAAAACATCAGAGATTCATGTTGTTTCTGGTCTCTGGTCCATATCTGCCTGCCGTGGACCCATGGAAAGTTGATTTTCACTTGCTGACACATTCTCTTTGCCCACCCATTGCTTGGTGCCTCCCAGACCCTTTCTTCCAAACTTTGAGATGAATACCAGTTCTCTCCCCCAAATAGGTGGTCAGGACCCAGTGACGGTTCAGGAGGCTGGACTGGTGTGTCTAACTTACTCCAGAAGATCTGGGCGATAACTGAGGTTCTCTCCCTCTATGTCTCTTTTGAGTCCCTGGAAAAGGCCAAGGATTGAATCTTGCTTTTACATTTTTCTGCCTGACACAGACCTCTATTGAAGCAAAAAAAAAAAAAAAAGAAAAATCCTCCTAGATTTGCTCCCTTCATCACATGTTCTGATCTGGCCACCCGGAAAGGTTGGTTCAAGGGGAAAAAAAAAAAAAGAGAGTAAATTACGGGTACTTACAGATGCCAGGATATTACCCCTCTATCTAATTTAAAACTTTCTTCGCTTTTTACTCTTGTCTGATATTCATGTTTCACTCTTTTATCCTTTTGTTTACAATTAGCCTGGCATAGATTTTTCATACTCTTAATATTTAACCTTTTTCTAATATACTGCTATATCTGGAAGTTATATTTTTATCCAATCTGAGAAACTTGGATCCATTATAATCCGCAGTAATTGGTGTTGTATCGGGGATTCCTGTCATAGTATTACTTCCACCACCTCAGTGTGTGGTTTCTGTTTTGCTTTTTAATTTAATTTTTTAATTTAAAATATTTATTTATTTATCCATCTATCTATCTTGGTTTTTTTTGTTTTTTTTTTTTTTTTTTGAGAGACAGCGTGGACAAGGAAGGGTCAGACAGAGAGAGAGACAGTGTATCCCAAGCAGGCTTCACACTTAGTGTGGAGGGTGTGGGTGGGATTTAAAATAATTTTAAATGTAGATTGGTTCACTTAAAATCTATTCCATCCTCCTAGCTGAAGAGGTTGAAAAACTGAAAAAATTGTATTTCTCAGATTCCCTTGCAGGTTGGGTTCAGGATAGAAATTAGATGCACTCGAGAGAGTTGGCAGAAGTGAGGAGAGGCAACCTTCTCACCGCCGTTGCTGATGGTAAGTATGTCAATAGGGTTATGGAACCACGAGTGTTTAGAGACACTTTTGGTTGACAGTCACATTCTGGATTGTAGTCACTAGTTGAGTAGGTGTGAAAGGTGGTGGTATTGGCAGAGTTGAAGCTTCCTGATTCCAGTTAAGAAGGAAAGCCACAGTTTTCTATATACCAATGCTTCTGCTACTTCTTGCGCCCAGGGGTTGCAGGGAGGAGATAAGGACAAGGGAGGAAAGCACCTGAGCAGAGCAGGAAAATATTCTCAATGTTTATAAAGAAAAAATGTGGAGGGGCGCCTGGGTGGCTCAGTAGGTTAAGCGTCTGACCAGCTCACGTCATGATCTCATGGTTTGTGGGTTCGAGCCCATGGTTTGTGGGCTCTGTGCTGACAGCTCAGAGCCTGGAGCCTGCTTCAGATTCCGTGTCACCCTCTCTCTGCTCTTCCCCTGCTTGCGCTGTGTGTCTCTCTCTCAAAAATAAAAAACAGGTCTCTGGGAGCAGGTTTCTGGGAGGTCATATTGTTGATTGGGTACACCATGATTCCCTAGTGTTTAGTATTCCCTAGCCTACTATGTTCAGGAGATGAATCTGAGAAGACTCCTAAGTTTAAAAGTCAAATTTCAATAACTAAAGCTCCTAGGATTATAGTATAGTACAGTATATTAAATATAGCATAGTAGAGTAAGTATAATATAATATAGTTGATATATGATATGATATGATATGAATGATATAATTAATATAATATAATATAATATAATATAATATAATATAATATAACATAACATAATATATTAACAATCCTGGGATAGGAGAGATTTCTCAGAGAACAAAATTGGCTTAACCATAAAAGAAAAACTATAGACAAATTAGATTTCATGAAAAAAACTTATGCTCATAAAAAAACTATAAAAAGTGAAAAGGAAAGCCATACTGGGAGAAGCTTTTTGAAATACATGTATCTAACAAGTGACTCAAATTCTGAATATAAAAAATGCTTAGAAGCCAACAGTAAAAAGTCAAGTCATCAATCAAAGGAATCAAGGCTCAGGGTGCCAGGTTGGCTTAGTCCGAAGACCATATGACTCTTGATCTGAGGGTCATGGGTTTGAGCCCCACAGGGAGCACAGAGATCACTTTAAAAAAATAAAAATTTAAATTTTTTTTAGAAAAGGAATCAGGGCTCTTTGGAGAAATGGCTGATTTTGGCACTGGGGCAGGAAATACACAGGGAGACCCTAGAGCGTTTTGCAATACCATAAAATAAGAAAGTACTAGAGAAAAAAACAAACTCCACAATGATGGGGGTATGCCAAAGGAAAACAGAAATCAACTGAAAATGCTCACAGTGGCTGAAACTGAAACAATCTGGGCAACAAAATGAATAAAATAGTATTGGATTATAACCCCAAAATATAACATAAATATTGACATGTCCATACTGATATAAGTAAATAAATAAATGAATAGGGAAAACAGACAAATGTCCCATGCAGAAGTATCCCAAATTAATGGAGATACTCCACCCTCCTTAAAAGTGTGGGCTACTCGCAGTGACTTCCTTCATCTCATGGGCAAAAACAGTGATTTTACAGTGGAGAAGCCTAATAAACACTTCCTCAGCCAACGAATCAAGATTAACATCAACAGTGGTAAGTCATGGTAACAGTACATACTATTAAGAAACAAACCTCAACCGAGTAAATTTGAAGGTTGAATTAGTCTTTTTAAGTGATTCATGAATCACGAAGCATCCCAACCAGCAATCAGAGGGGAGCTCTGCTGGAGTAAACCAAAGGAGATTTTTAAAGGCAAAGAGAAGGCAGAGAGAATGAAAGAATGGAAGGAAGGAAGGAAGGAAGGAAGGGAGGGAGGGAGGGAGGGAGGGAGGAAGGAAGGAAGAGGGAAGAAAGGAGGGAGGAAGGAAAGAAGGAACTTATGAGCAAGGAATGTATTATTTAGGCAAGGTTGCCCTCCTAAGGTGAGAGGAAGGGGTCTATCAGTAAAGTTCCCAGTATTGACCAAGAAATTCCATGCTGACTGGTTAAAGGTTATGTTTCTGGGGAGTTAAAACGGTAGGTAGGTTAGGTATTCAGTTTTGGTTTACTGACTTGGGGCCTTAACCTCAACGATGCCATTTTGGGCCTGTGGTTTTCTTTTTAACAATACCCATTATACAAAGTGATAAGAATGGTACTTTACCTCCCCAAACCCCTAACCCCAGTTTGATCATGAGAAAAACATCAGACAAATCCCAGTTGAGAGACATTCTACAAAGTATGTGACCTGTACTCCTAAGGATTTTCAAGGTCATCAGTAACAAGAGAAGTCTGAGAAATTGCTAGTCAAGAGGAGCATGAGGAGACATAAACTGAAGGCACTGGGATATTCTGGGTGGAATCCTGGAACAGGAATACGTCATTATGGGGGCCCCTGAATCAAGATATATTCTTAAAAATATGTCATGACAAAATTGGTCTTACACTGGGAAAACAGTTGATTCTCATTGGAAAATAAATTAAGGGGGACCTGGGTGGCTCAGTCGGTTAAGGGTCTGACTCTTGATTTCGGCTCAGGTCCTGATCTCACAGTTCGTGGGATGGAGCCCCATGCTGCTGGGGAGCCTGTTTGGGATTCTCTCTCTCCCTCTCTCTGCCCCGCCCCTGCTCCTGTGCATGCATTCTCTCACTCTCTCACCAAATGAATAAACATTTTAAAAATGTTTTGTAAAAAAACAAACAAACAAAACAAAGGGAAAAGGTCATTATGTAAAAACCAAGGAAATCTGAATAAAACACGAACTTTAGTTAACACTAATATTGGGGCCCCTGGCCTAGGTGGCTCAGTCGGTTGAGCGTCCGACTTCAGCTCAGGTCATGATCTCACAGCTCGTGAGTTCGAGCCCCGCATCACGCTCTGGTGCTGACAGCTCAGAGCCTGGAGCCTGCTTCAGATTCTGTGTCTCCCTCTCTCTCTGCCCCTAACCCACTTGCATTCTGTCTCTGTCTTTCTCAAAAATAAATAAACATTAAAAAAAACCCAATAGTGTATTCATTCAATTATGACAAATGAACCATTCTAATGTAAGATGATAATTATAGGGGAAACTGAATGCAAGGTATATGGGAACTTTCTATACTATAATCTCAACTTTTTATAAATCTAAATCTAGTCTAACATAACAAGTTTATGTAAAAAGTAAAGAAAAAAAAAGTCAAGCCAATTAAAAGTAGATAAAACACTTGAAATCTCTTCACAAAAGATTTCTTTATGACCAAAAGGCGTAAGAAAGAATTCTCAAAACCATTACTCATTAGAAACACAAATTTAAAATACTGTGATATACCATTACATACCTCTCAGAATGGCTAAAATTTAAGAGACAAAGAACACTCATGCTGACAAAAATGTGTAGCAACTTTATCTCTTGTTGCTGGTGAAAGAGTAAAGTAGTACAACCATTCTGGAAAACTGATAGCTGCTTCTTCTTCGTTGTTTTTTTTTGTTTTTTTTTTTTAACGGTTATTTATTTTTGAGAAACAGAGAGACAGAGCACGAGAGGGGGAGGGACAGAGCGGGAGACCCAGAGCTGCAAGCAGGCTCCAGCTGTCAGCACAGAGCCCGACACGGGGCTCGAACCTAGGAACCCGTGAGATCATGACCTGAGTCCAAGTCAGAGGCCCAACCAACTGAGTCACCCAGGCGCCCCGAAAACGGATAGATTCTAATAAAGTTAAATATACAAATACCTTATGGCCTAGCAATTCTATTCCTAGGTTTATACACACACAAAATGAACGTACAAGTGCACAAAAAGATTCCTGCAAGAATATTCATGGCAGCCTTATTCACATTATGCAAAACTGAAAATAGCCCAATTGTCCGTCAACTATAGTGATCAACACATTGGAATAACACTCACCGATAATACCAAAATGATCTACTGATACACACAACAAAGTGGATACGTCTCAAAAATATTATGTTGCGTGGGAAAAAAAGCCAAACACAAAAAGTATATTCATTTACGGGAATTTCAAAAGGAGGCAAAATTAATCTATGGAGATAGAAATCAGAATGGTGATTGCTTCAGTGAAGGTAGGGTGAGGATTAACTGTGTTAAAAAACAAAATTCAACCAAGTAGATTTGAAGATTTAATGGGCTTTATTAAGCCATTCATGAATCAGGCAGCGTCCCATGTGGCCAGAAGAGAGATGTCCCAAGGAGTTGTACCAAATGGAAGGTTTTTAGAGGAGGGGGGGGGGGCAGTCGGGGGCAAGAAAGTTAATTAGCCAAAGAAAAGAAAGTTATTGAGTATTTTCAAGGACTCCACCAGAGAATACTACATCTTTATCAGCAATATTTTTCCATCCCTCTAGGGATAGAGGCCAAGCTATTAATTCAGGTACCTCAGGAGTATGGTTTGTTCTGGCACAAATCAATAGTCAGGTTTGTAGAATCAGATGTTTTTTTCCAAGCAAAGGGCAAAGAGATATGGTAAGACTTGACCATCAGCAATGAGGGTCACGAGAAAAAATATGTTAACCCAGGGGCTAAAATTTATTCGTAACAGCAGAGGCCCCTGTAAAAAGAACTTAGATAAAGACAATTAGATATTTTGACCTAGTATATGAGTTTCAGGCAAGAAGTAAGACATTCAGTCCATATGGCAAATAACCTACGAAATCAGCGAGTTCTTCCATATTATAGGGTTTTACCAGCAACGAAGGAGTCTTACTGTGTGTAATATAGCGAAAAGCATTAGGATACTTATTAGGACAAATACCAGCCCAAATACCTCAATCCAACACTCCTTCATGATTAATTCCCCAAAGAATCTGAAGGATGTTAAGTTAAAATGCCAAATATAAGCCCATTTGTGGAATTCTTTATTTCATGCAAAGAGGTCCACGAGAAGGAGTATAAGGACACAGGTTACAAATGCTGTCATATTACTTCATAGAAAAATACATAAGGGAGCTTCCCTAACCAGATGATTACAAAAAGTGTTATAAAGAAAATAACAAGTTATTGGTTTAAAAAAACAACAACACAGTACCAGTCAATTGTGCCTCTTGGGGGCCCTAAAAATATTTCCCCTCCCATATTGCTTCATGAGATTTGTAAGTTTACCAACTGCCCGGTGGGTCAGCTGATGAGTCACTTCTTCCCCACCCCCTCCCCCCGCCCCCTTATGTTTATTTATTTATTTTGAGAGAGAGAGAATCCCTCAAGCAGGATCCGAATTGTCAGCAGGGAACTCGATTCAGGGTTCAAACTCAGGAACTGTGAGGTCATGACCTGAGTCTAAATCAAGAGTCAGCTGAGCCCGACTAAGCCACCCAGGTGCCCCTGAGGAGTCATTTCCATCAGGGATCTTTCCGTGGACTGTGACCAGACAGGATTCCTATTTGGGCCATACCATAAATCAGTCAGTGGACTGAAACGACAACCACTGAGAGCTCTAAGGTTTTTTCTTTGTGGGATACCCTGGATTGAACATCCTTAAAAAGGAGTTTTAGATTTCCTTTCGGGAGATCATTTATGTTACCTATGAGGGCCTTGGTTTTGATAGATTTTAAGGCAATGGTCCTTGGTGCTCTACCAGCCAAAAATTTGTCTTTAGCTCCTCCTGAATCTAATTTGTACATATGTATGTATGTATGTATGTATGTATGTATGTACGCATGTATGTACGTATGTATGTATGTTATGTCTGTAAGGGAGAGTGAGCGTGAGTCGGGGAGAGGCAGAGAGAGAAGGAGAGAGAGAGTCCCAAGCAGGCTCTGTGGAACCAGACACCAGGGGATGGGGCTCAATCTCACTGGACCCTGAGATCCTGACTTGAGCTGAAATCAAGAGTCCGATGCTTAACCAACTGAGCCACCTAGGCACCCCCTCCTGAGTCTAATTTTGAATGTCCAGGAACCTTAATAATGGCCAAGGTGGATGCAAGTTTGTCAAAAATATCAAAAAGTCTTAAGACACCGGACTGTATAGGATCACAGAACATGAATCAATAGTTAATTATGTATTGGACCACAACGACAATAAACGATTTTAAAGGCAAATACCAGGACATTACATAGCTGAGCAAACCCCATAAGAGACCTGATAAAGCACTGAAAATTATTTTGATAAAACACAAAATCTTTGCTTTCCTTTTTTAACCTCCTCTCAGGTGCAGAACGATAGTACAGGAAAACTTTGTCGTTTTAACAGAGGAAAAAATATTAATATTTGGTTTGATATAAGTAAATTACAATATGAGATCCATTAATTAAAAAAAATTTTTTTTAACATGTATTTATTTTTGAGAGACAGAGCACGAGCAGGGGAGAGGCAGAGACAGAGGGAGACACAGAATCTGAAGCAGGCTCCAGGCTCCAAGCTGTCAGCACGGAGCCCGACACGGGGCTCAAACTCACAACCATAACATCATGACCTGAGCCGAGGTCAACCACTTAACTGACTGAGCCACCCAGGCACTCCTAGATCCGTTAATTTTATATGTTCTTCCTGACATTGTTCTGCTAGACTGGGAATGACAGAACAGGCAGGGCCAACAGGATTCCATATTGCTGAAGAGGGTTGCTCTAGGTTGAGTAGGCAGACTAAAGATTTAAAAGATGGGACAAGTTCTAAACTGAGGGCAGATGGTATAAATATCAAAGAAGCCATCACCAGAATCCCAGCCTTGCAAGTAGTTGTAAAACATGGGGAAGTTTTTGGGGCACCTGGGTGGCTCAGTCGGTTGGGCATCTGACCTCGGCTCAGGTCATGATCTCACAGTTCGTGGCTTCCAGCCCCGCATGGGGCTCTTGTGCTGACAGCTCAGAGCCTGGAGCCTGTTTCGGATTCTGTGTCTCCCTCTCTCTCTGCCCCTCCCCTGTTCACCCTCCGTCTCTGTCTCAAGAATAAATAAACATTAAAAAAACAAAAAAACATGGGGAAGTTTTTTCAACAAAGCTTGCCACCTGGCTATGAATCTTAAAAGACAAGGCAACAAAGGATGAGCCCATCAAAGAGTGATTGCAGCCTGGCCTTGAGGAGTCACCGCGGTGTGTGCAGAGGACAGAAAGGATGATTGTTCTTGTACTGGCATTTCAGCTGGCCACACAGACCCTTTGTTGCTCAATTTACTGTGGTATATAAGCAGTGGCTCTCAAACATGTTGGATCATTTCACAGCAAGAAATATACTGTGTAGTGTGTCTCAGCACATACTTACACACATAAAACCATATAACTAACACAAGTATAAGTTTAATAAATGGACAAGTATTGCCTATTTTCAGTATATGCCATGTAGGTACTCTAATTTTTACTTTTTTAATGAAAATTTTATTTTTAATTTATATATAGATAATAAATACATCTATAATAAAATATGTATCGTCCATTCATCTGTATAAACAGATATGGATAACATTTGTATTTTCTACTTAAATAAGTGTTCGTCATAATTCATTGATGGTCTGTGACCACAGGTTGAAAAACCCGAAGTTACAATAAATCCTTCCACAGTAGGAGAAAGATCTTATGGAAGTTCACTGATTCTTCTCTTCCGAAGGCACACCTGCTGGCTTGTCTGCATTCTCTCAGCATCCACGCATGCAGTTTATGCAGAGTTAACATATGCTTAGTATTCTAAGTTTTCTCATTGGTTCATTTGTATTTTAACTCCCTTTCCAATCTAATTTTTAATCATTTGTTTTTTTAATTTTTTAATATTTATTTATTTTTGAGAGAGAGAGAGAAAGAGAGAGAGAGAGAGAAAGAGAGAGAGAGAGGGAGAGGGAGGGAGAGGGAGGGAGGGAGAGGGAGCTGGGGAGGGGCAGAGACAGAGGGAGGCACAGAATTCAAAGCAGATTCCAGGCTCTGAGCTGTCAGCACAGAGCCCAAGGCGGGGCTCAAACTCACCAACTGTGAGATCATGACCTGAGTCAAAGTGGGATGCTCAACCAACTGAGCCACCCAGGCGCCCCCTCTTTAACCATTTGTAATTTTTGCTTTTCAGTGACTATTAGGAAGCAGGCAATGGTGAACTGTCTATCATAAATTAGCATCCTGTTGTATATTAGCAAGCTTATAAATACATTTCAAAATTTTTAGAGACATACTCTTTCTCATAATAATTTTTTGGTAAAAATGGAAATGCCAAAAGTAGATAAACTAAGCTTAGCATTTAATATTTAACTATTTTGGAAATAATTTAGATATTCAACGAGTGTCCATTATTTAGTTTATCTTAGTATAAACTTTGATCTTCTATTTATTTAAACTAAAACGTTTATTTAAAAATTTTTAAGTTTTTATTTATTTCTTTTGCAGGGCGGCGGGGGGGGGGGGCGGCGAGAGCAGGGGAAGTTCAGAGAGAGAGGGAAAGAATCCAAAGCAGTCTCCATGCTATCAGGCTGTCAGTACACAGCCTGACTGAACTGGAACCAAGAGTCCAAACGTTAACCGACTGAGCCACCTAGGCACCCCTAAATTACTTGTTTTTAACAATTATACTTGGATAAGACATTAAACAGCTAATCATCATTTTAAGTTATTTCTTTTGTTGATGAATTTTGTAACATAGAGATAACATGAGCTTATTTGATTAGTAAACTCAGGTAGAAAAGGCAGTTTATCTGCATTCTATTTAATGTTGATAACTCTAAAGATATTCTTGTTTTTATTAAACCAACAAACTTGAATTCGTTTTTATTTATCAAAGATTATCCTAGACTATATGAACTTGGGTTACTTTTTAGTCTATTTCTGAGAACTTTAGGAATACTTAATAGATATAAGTACTTGACATTCCTCAAGCCAATTAAGTAGAATTCTTTTACAAATTAATTTTGGCAATATCATCCCAAGACAGTAAAATACCATATCTATAACATGCATACACACACACACACACACACACACACACACACACACACACACACAGCTCTTACAGCTTTCTTTCCTTCTTTCTTTCTTTTTTTTTTTTTTAAACTTTAGCCATGTCTCAGGTAGGAAACCCAAAAGAATAGCTGGACCCAGGGGTGCCTGGGTGGCTCAGTCAGCTAAGCCTCTGATTTTGGCTCTGGTCATGATCTCATGGTTTGTGAGTTCAAGCCCCATGTTGGGCTCTTAAGGGGACAGCTCAGAGCCTGGAGCCTGCTTCAGATGCTGTGTCTCCCTCTCTCTCTGCCCCTCCGCCCCCCCCCCCCCCCCCCGCGCTCTCAAAAATACATAAACATTAAAAAAAAAAGAACAGCTGGATCCAAATTATGTTTCCAGCAGATGGACTAACTTAAGGTTACTTGCTCAGATGGCCAGTCTTTTATTAAAAATGTATTATTATTTGCATGGATGAGCAATCTTTTATTAAAAAATTGTTGTTGTTATTATTATTATTATTATTATTATCTGCATGCTATCAGGATCCTTTTAGAGCTGTTTCGGACTTATTTTGTCCTTTGCATACTAATCAAAGAACGCATTCCACTGTCTCAAAGAGGTTTGGAATCCTCTTTTTTAAGGGTGCCCCTTAAGGTGGACTTAACTAAAACAGAGGTTCCCCAGAATGGCTATTGCAATTTTAATTTAAACAACACTTGTCCTAAAACAACCAAACAACCAGCAATCACAATCCCCCCCCCCCGCCCCCACACACACACACACACACACACACACACACACACACACACATCCTATGAAACAAAAGAGTACTCATCAATAGTGAAACCCCTCCCTCCAGTGGCATGATGGGCATCTCCTCTCTCTCTGGGCACTCACCCGCCTGATCCCAGAGAAAGGCAACGACCTCAACCAAAAGGAAGGAGGGAGGTCGGTACCTAAGAGGACTCACGGTGCGAGTAGAAGGCTGTCCGTGTGTATACAAGCTAGGAGCGGTGAGCACTAGTCTCCTGTAGAGACCGCACCCAATTCCAGGAGACACCGGTCCTGCCTTGCTGAAATCACCTCAGGTCCTGCTTCTGACAACAGGCTGTCGGCCTAAAATCGTCACAAGGCAATAATTAAGCAAGACCATTTATTTGGGATCAAAGAATCGCAGTTCAGCATACACAGATGTGAAGAGCAACCCAAATAGTTGTTTAACGAGAACTTTCGATTGGTGTTAATGGCAGAAAGCGAATCTGGACTGAGTGTAATGGATTGCTAAGGCTATCACTAAGCAAAGTCTCTGACTGTAGCAAGTTACAGGTTTTGCGGCTCAGTCCTTGTAATATTTGGTGTTTGGCACAATTCAAAAGTTCCCAGTTCTACCCGGTGGAGACGTGCCTGCACAAAGCCCATCTCCTTAATGGCTTCCTGGCTCCATTTTAAAATCCTTTCATGCAGTGACCCCATTTCATTCCACCTTTCAGATTCTTTTTTTTAACAACAGGAAAACAGGTCTAACTTTCGGGACTGATGTAAGTTTTTCGTAATTTCGGCTAGATACCAGTTACATTTAGCAAAACTCACTGGGCGGTGCCCTTAACATTTGTGAACTCTATGTTCAATCATTCACTGTTCGAAAAAAAACGTTATCAAGTGAAGATGTTATTTTATTTGTTAGGTTTTATTTAAAGTATCCGTTGGAGTTCGAACTCTCATTTCATCTCGTTTCTTAGCTCGTCTAAAAAGGCCCCAGTGGCGCTTGAAACTTCTCAACCAGAAAAGCCTCATCGTTTCATTTTTGCAAAGACACCAAATACAAGGCGGCACCTCCCTCACCTCCTTCCAGACGTAGGGCAGTCAAGCATCTCAAGACGACCGAGACTTCAGCATGCACGGCGGAGGTTCCCTTTTTCTCAGCGCAGAGCTCTGGAATCGCGGGAAACCGTGCTCTCGTGCCGCAGGCAAATGGGGCAGCTCGCGCAGGTTTAAATCTAGCACTCGCCACCACCTCAGGAGACCCTGCTTTGAGCGGGGTTGGAACCGAGGCTGCTACAGGTACAACGCACGTTGAGCACTAAAGAGCTATGAGCCGGCTTGCAAATGCCGTGCTTTAAGCGGTCCTAAAGGCCTTCATGATATCTTGCTGCCTTGCCCCCCCCCCCCCCCGAGCTACAAGTCTAACACCCTTTTCGTTCTTTCCCGTTCTTTTTCCTTCCTTCTCCTTCAACTACGATACAAGACCCATTCTCATCTCTCCGGGATCTGGCCCCTTACGGCTGCCAGGCCGCCGAGGAGGTCTTGTTGACCCAGTACGCGCCTCCGCAGCTTCCCTGCCTCCTCTTTGCGGCTCCCTTTTCCCTCCACCTGCTGTGGGTCCCCGGCCCACGCCGACCCCCCACCCACCGCACTGAGCACGTACGCAGCGGAGCCGAGCTGAGCGCCGGAAGCTCGAGCCGGCGGGTGGCGCGCGGTTCGTCTTTCCCGTTTTGCTGCCGCTGCGGATGCTGCTCAATCAACTGGATGGGTAAGTTTGAAAAACAAGTTTCCGCTTTGAAAAGCTTTTCACTATTTCCATTGTCGGGGTGCTTCAGTTCCTCAAGGGCCTAAAACCTAAAGACGACCAAGTAATTTACAAGTCCCAGGAGAGCGTCCTGGTGAATGTCTGACCCTGTTCTCGGCGTGGGGACATTAGAACGACCATCGACCCGACCCCTGCCGTCGTGGAACCTCCCTGCCGGGCAGAGGAACCCGAAGGAAGTGGAAGCACCCCACCAGCCTCGAAGGTATCTCCGAATGGTGGGCTCTCCTTCTGACCAATTATGCCCTTGCTACTTCCTCCAGGCCTCACATTCGTCCCGGGTTAGGGGACGAGTGCCGATGAAGGGTGGTCTGATGAAGGCAGAGAAGGGGGAAGCGTCACCAGGCGAGCCCACCGGGACGTGCAGCTTCCCTCGGGCCCCACTCGCCTCGGCCCCGGGGACGCTAGCTAGCATTTCAGGCGGGTGGGGAGCAAGGCAGAGTGGGGCCGCTGGACTGCCCTTTTGTCTTCGGAATCTCTCGCTCACGGTTTTCACGCGATGAACACGCTCTGCCAACTCCTCTCCGGTTTTCCGAGGCATTGGAACTTGTTTCCTTGTCTAGAGTGCGGCACGTCCCCGAGGTTAGCAGGTACTTACTACCTAAGGAGGCAGGGGAAGGGTGGAGCGCTGTGTCTCTGTGGCGCAATCGGTTAGCGCGTTCGGCTGTTAACCGAAAGGTTGGTGGTTCGAGCCCACCCAGGGACGGGCTGGTTCACTTTTGGCTCAGTTCCGCGTGTTTCCTGCTGTTTAGTTAGCACCTGCACATTTCCTCACATAAAGTACACATTACTGGATTCTGGGCCCTAGCCACCTCACAGCACCTAACCGTTCAGAGCCACCCCCCACGTCCCAACCTCATTCTCTGACGGTATCTGCTGGCCTATCAGCTTTATACCTCTACAACGCCAACTTCTCAAACAGATAGAAGAACCCGGGTTCTACCTAGTGTGGTAAAACTCTGTAGTCCGCCCTGAAAGATTGGATGACTAAGTGAAACTTTTTGTGACTCCCATCTTTTTTTTTTTTTTTTTTTAATTTCTAAACATGATTGCCTTCATTGTTCAAACTGCTTGCCTTGGGAAAATTGGTCCGGGGGCTGACATTTTTTTTGAAAAAAAAAAAATGCTAATCGTTCATTTTTTAGAGCATTTTAGGTTCACAGCAAAGCTGAGGGGAAGGGACAGAGATTGCCCACACCCTTCCTGCCCTCCCCACCACACACACACACACAAATAGCCTGCCTGGTTGTCAACACCCCCCACTGCAGTGCCTTTGTGCCTTTGTGACAACTCAGGAATCTATCCAAAGTCCATAGTTTACATTAGGGTTCACTCTTGCAGGGTGGGTTTGGACAAACGTATCCGGAAATGTGTCCACCGTTGTAAGTATCACACAAAGTAGTTTCACTAGCCCAAACATCCTCTGCGCCCCCTTTCTGGCAACCACGAATCCTTTTCCTGTTTCCATAGTTTTGCCTTTTCCAGAAGGTCGTGTAGTTGGAATCACACAGTATGTAGCCTTTTCAGATCGGCCTGTTTCACTTACTAATACGCACTTAAGATTCCTCCATGTCCTTTGGTGGATTGGCAGCTCATTTCCTTTTAGTGCTGAAATACTACTTCATATTGTGTGTGTGTGTGTGTGTGTGTGTGTGTGTGTGTGTGTGTGTGTCACAGTTCCTTTATCCCTCCACCTGTAAGGGACATCTTGGTTGCTTCTAAGTTTTGGCAATTGTGAGTACAGCTGCCGTAGGCATCCGTGTGCGGGTTTCTGTGTGGGCATAACTTTTCAACTTCTCTGGCTAACAGGGAGCCCGGACGCTGGCTGCTATATTAAGAACATTTTTAGTTTTGTGAGAAATTGCCAGACTGCCTTCCACGGTGGCTGTACCATTTTGCGTTCTCACCAAGCAGTAAGTGAGAGCTCCTGTTGTTCCCCCATCTTCGCCAGCCTTTGGTGTTGATGTGCCTCAGTTCTTTTTCATGGGGAGTAGGAGGCCAACCATGGTGTCCCGTCCCCAGGGAGTGCCTGGATTTGGGCATTGCTCTATCAATAATGTTGTGATCAGTGGATCCTCATCATCATTGTCCTCTGCATTTGTTTGACAGAGGCATTTCTTCCACAGTATGTGTGATACGTATTTAACCTCTTCCATATTGCTTTTGAAATTAAGTTGGTTTTATGGTTTTATGATTACGAATTCCTGTACACATATTTTTGGCCGCTTGTGCAGGTATTTCTACAGCGTACAGAACTGGAAGTGCAATGACTGTAGTATAGTGTTCATATGCTGCTAATTTGGGGAAGTCCTGCAAACTTGCCTTCCACGGGAGCAGTACCAAATCACAGTCCAGTTTATTTCCCAACCTATCAATGTGCCGTTCTTCATTACCTTGCCCACACCGCAATCTTCCTGAACCCCTTACACATAAGACTTTTTTCTTTCAAGGCCCTGAAATCTCGCTCAGCATTAGATTCATTTTAGTCCACCTCGTCCGTCCCCAGCACCAGCAGCTCCTGTGTGTGTACTGATGTCTCTGCTTCCCCTGAGCTGTGATCATGGAGAGGAGGACTGTCGGGTTTTCCCTTGGCTGGTAACGAAGAACCATTCCACGTCCTGGTTGGCCAGGGTTTTCATGCACTGATCACCCAGCCCCAGCGTGGCTCTGGGCTCCTCTGAAGGCTGCCTGTGCCCATGCCTCAAGGGAAGGCTTGTGGAGGGAGGCTCCTGGGCTCGGCTCATTACCTCTCTCATTGACTGTCACAACACTACTATCTCCTTTTACGTTCTAGTTACATCCTGCCTGTGGCTATTCCTAGTGGAGTTTCCGTTATGACGCTGATATACAATTGAGTCTACAAAGAAATTTACTAAGTAGAAGCTGTAAATCAAATCATGGAAACTCTTCGGTAATCGGTGATAAAGGTACATGGCTGTGGCCAACTATGAAAGTGCTGTGTTCCTTAATGAGCTTTGAGAAGCATGATTTTTGTCTCATTTTTATGCGATCTCCTCCGTCCCCCTTGTCACTGCAGGCGCACTCCCTCCTGCCCTGAGGCATTAAGTAGGTGGGAGGGCCTCAGCTGTCTGCTCCACACTTTGAACATAAAAGGCACACTTGACGGGATTTGTTTTCTTTTGTTTTTGTTTTTGTTTGTTTTGGGGAGCCTCTCTAGGGAACTTCCTTGTTCAGACCATTAAAAAGAATCAAGATTTAGTAAATACTTCCGTTGGGAGATGTGATTGCATCATCCCGGGAGCCATGGAGTCTGTTTCTGGGGAGGACTAAATCGTTTTGTTCTTTCTCTTCTTCATTCCGTCCATTAGTTGCCAGTGTTAAGTAGGCCTTCCTTTTAACCTTCTCTTTCTTTTCAACATCAGGGAGGCTGAGCCAGGAGGGGACGGCAAATCTTGGTGAAGGCTTCTCAGTGCGCGCTGGCAGGCTGGCCAAACACGAGGGCTCTGGAGGCAAACTGCCTGGCCCTGAGTGCTGGCCCTCCCAGTCACAGGGCTGGGCCCCTTGGAAAGTCAGACCAGCCTTTCAGTGCCTGAGTGTCCTCACCTGCAAGCAGGGGTGCTGATAACCTACACTGTCTCGGGGTTGTTATGGGGACTAGATAGGTTATGCTCCGTACAGCACCGGGGAACTGCGTGCTGCTCACACGGTGACGCTCGCTCGGGGAAAACTGCCAGTATCATTGTAACTAAGACTTCCGTTTTCACTTCTAACTGCACCACTGCTGACTTTCAGCATTCCCCAGAATAAATGAGGAGTGTTAAATGGTTCCCATGGGCTCTCCGCCTCTGTATCAGTGACCAGCACCTGGAAAACTGGTCACTTGATAATTTCCATGGTGAGTTAACTGACGGGACAGTGCAGCAGGAAACTGGATCCAACTTGATCAAATTCTCGGACCTTGGACAGGCGTGATGAGTGTTCAGCTCCAGGTAGACAATCTTTTGCCCGTGCTTCTAGCAAGAGCTTTTGATATCCAGTCAGACTTACCCGGGGGGTATTAAAAGAAAACTTCAGCTATGCACCAGTGACCCCCCCCCCACCTTATTTTAAGAAAAACAGGAGGAAGAAAATGTGATTTATCTGGAAATTGTAGATTTCACCTTTCAGTGATGATGGAGTATTTGTAGCAGAACAGCATTCGCCCTGAAAAGAAATGAATGAAGTTTGAATGGAAGGAATTCTGCTTGAAGATTTGGAGAACTATCAATGCAGATAGGACCCACCAGTCCTTCAGCTCAAGGGGAGAGATGAGAGAGAAGAGAAACTCAATGGAATGAGACTAATTTTCTGCGTTATCCCCTCAGGGCATTTGCCAGTTCTTGGCAGGAACAGGAGACTGAGCAACTGGAGAGAGGGAAGCTACTAAGAGTCAGAGAAAACATGTTAAGTGATCTCATAGGTCTGGACAGAGAAGTTGGGGGGCCGGGGGGGTGGGGGGGGGGAAGAGGAAGGACATATGGAACTGTCCAAGGATTCAGACTTGAGCAGCCAAGATCCTGGAATGGGTTAAGTGAGCTGGGTGCTTGGTACAGAAGTTCCCCACAATACATTTGCAAATTAAGCCATGTGCATCGAAGGGGCTTGGAAGGCCAGCAGAGTGTGGCTGAAAGAGAGTGGAATTTGCAGCACTACCGTGGTGCTTAGGGGATAAAAACTGAAGCTCAGGATTCATGGAAGAGGAAGGGCCCAAGGAAACATACCAAGGTCGCAGGTAGGAGCCCCGGACGTCTGCAGCACAGCAGTGTGAGCAAACTAGCTGTAGATTGAGGCTTTCCCTGAGGGCGAACCAGCTGCAAACCAGCTTCGTCAAGGATTAGAGGTGATGCGCCCCTCTGCTGCCTGCTGGGGGAGAAGGTGAAAGATCTTCAGAGAAACAACATCTCCAGCCTGGCTGTCCTTCACACCACGGGTTCATCATTCAATCACAATATTCTAGGATTGTAAAGGAAGAGAAGCAAGAGAAAGAAGGCAAACCGTAGAAATTGCCTCTTGAGACCTTGAGTTCTCAGATAAGAACTCAAAGCGGTAGGTTTTAGGGGAGCCTGGCTGGCTCGGTGGGTAGAGCACGTGACTCTTGATCTCTCTGGGTTGTGAGTTTGAGCCCCACGTTGGGTGTGCAGGTCACTTGAATAAAATTTCTTTAAATTACTTAAAAATCAGGGGCACTTGCGTAGCTCCATCGGTTAAGCATCTGCCTTGATTTTGGCTGAGGCTCAGGTCATGATCTTAAGGTTGGTGAGATCTATGGGGCAGAACCTGCTTGGGATTCTCTCCCTCTTCCTCTTCCTCTGCCCCGAGAGCTTGTTCTGTCTCGCTCTCTCTCTCTCAAAATAAATAAATTGAAACTTGAAAAAATATATTACTTAAAAGTTAGGGAAAAAAAGGTAAAGTGGTATGATTCAGCTGTTCAGAAAATAGATGACAAGATAAAATATTTCATCAGAGAAATAGAATCTAGTTTTAAAGTCACATGAAAATTAAATATATGTAATAGTTGGCATTTTAAAAAAGTCAGCAGGTCAGTTTAACGGCAGCTTGGACTCAATGGTAGAGAGAGTATTAACCTCGAAATTTGTAAGTAGAAAGAAACTCTCCAGACTGAAGCATACAGAGCCAAAAGGAAGAACTATTAAGAGCGTAACAAAGATAATGAGCCATGTCATGAAGTCCTAACACGTGTGTAATTAACGTCTCAGGGGTTGGAGGACCAGAAAGTGGGGCAGAAACTATATCATGGAGAATCAAAGCAAAATCATGATGGTCTCTCCAACCACATGTGCAAGAAGTTCGGTGCACTGCAAGCCAGGTAAGGACAAGAAGGTCACACCCCTAAACTGCTGAACAACCAAGAGCAGCTGAAAACAATCACAGCAGCACCCAGATTGGGGTGTGGGGAGGAGGGGACACTCCTATGACCTCGTCCAAAGATTGGGAGCTGAAATCTCAGCAAAAACATGAAGAACAAGACCTCAATGAAGGGCCAGAGCAGTATGATTTCCAGCCACCGCGTGCTGTCCCCGACCCAGTATCTTTCAAGGGTGAGTGAAGTGAAGACCTTTCCACATAAGCTAATGAAAAAGAAATGCAAAGTGCAAAAGGTAACTCTTCAGGCAGAAGTAACTGCACAGGTCACAGGGGAACTGTGCGGAAGGAAGGAAGGAAGGAAGGAAGGAAGGAAGGAAGGAAGGGCAATGAATAGGTAAAATATGTGGCTAAGTCAAATAAATAGGACTCTCTGAGCAATGGTAATAATGCCTATGTTTTTAAAATGTATGTTGAGGGGCGCCTGGGTGGCTCAGTTGGTCAAGCGTCCCACTTTGGCTCTGGTCATGATGTCATAGTTCACGAGTTTGAGCCCCGCGTTGGGCTCTGTGCTGACAGCTCAGAGCCTGGAGCCTGCTTCAGATTCTGTGTTTCTGTCTCTCTCTGCTCCTCCCCTGCTCACGCACTGTCACTGTCTCTGTCAAAAATAAATAGATAAAATGTATTTTGAAATAAAATTAATACCCATAACTCAAAAATGAGGAGGGTAAGTGGAGCTAAGGTATTCCAAGTATACAGTGCAATAATGTGATAAACGTGTAAATGCTTGTACTAACAGCCAGACTAATATATGCAACATATCCATCAACCCGGGAAGTTTCCTGGCAAATTATTTCAAAGAGGGAACCACTCTTCTCTGCTAATACTTCCTGGAAATGGAATCACCCAGGAGTACTAGATAGGTACATATAACTATGCGAGGGGCTTATCCGTATTACCACCTAAACCATAGTTTGGATGTTTTTACTACAGAGTACTTAATCCATTCTAAACATATACAAGGGTTTGTGTATCACCTCTGTTGACGGGCATTTGGGTTGTATCCGGTTTTGCCTAATATGAATGATGTTGCACGAACGTTGGTGTAGAAGCCTCTTTGGATGTTGGCATTCACTTTTCTGGGGGAGTGAATAGCAATATTCCTAGGTAACGGGGCAGGTCAGGTTTTTCACTGTATGAGAAACTGCCAAATATTAGGAAAGTCGTTGTGCTAAATTACAGTGCAGTCAAGATCACGCAGTAATACCGTACACACTCCGATGCGGGAGGGAGAGAGGAAACCGCTTTAAAAATACCTCTTTTTCTAGGCTTTTCGTCTTCACTTTGTTCCCAGTGCTGAAGGCCCCCCTGAAAGTGGCTGTGGTCACACCGAGTCTCAACACCAGCCTATTCGGGAGACTCCAAGGCAGCCCACCCAAGAATCACTCAAAACGCCAGGTAGGAAGAGACCTTCCCTCCCCAGTCGTGGCTCTGCCACTCTTCCGCTCGGTGCCACTCAACTCGGTTTCTGGCTCTTCCTTTTCATCCCTCTGGTCCGTGACCTAGATTTCACTGGAGCGTGTTGGCCGCGGACCTCCTGTCAGTGGCTTTAAAGCAGCGCAGGCAGGAGCCCGAGGGACCCCCTTCGCCCAGAGGACACCAAAGAGACTCCGCTCTGCCGGGAGGGCCGCGGGGCGGCGCAGAGCCAACGGGCTGGCGGAGGAAGAGCGCGCACCGGACGTCTGCCCCGGGGCCCCTCGTCCTGGAGGCGGACGCCCTGCGTTCGGTGCGATTCCCGAGGCCAGGCTGCTGAGGGCGCTAGGGTCCCGTCCTCGGGGGCGGCGCGGCGGTCCTTTGCCGGGGCTGCTTGGGGGGCGCGGGCTCCTCGCTCGCAGGGGCGCGGCTGTTTCCAGGGCCTTGGGCGGTTCGAGCGAAGTCGGCGGGGCGGATAGTTGTGGCCGAAATGCCGCTTTTGGGGGTTAGAGCCGGAGACCAGGCCGCCTGCCTCGTTTCCGTAGTGTAGTGGTTATCACGTTCGCCTCACACGCGAAAGGTCCCCGGTTCGAAACCGGGCGGAAACAGCTTCCTTTTACCACTACCCCCCCCCCCCAACCCCCCCCCCCCCCCCCATCTATTGTCCTTTAAACCGCAAAAAGAACGAGGGCCGGAGTCCCACCGCCACCTGAAAGCCTTCTCAGCACTCGACCACCAGGCCTGGCCGCTGTGTGTCTGCTCCCAGTCACCTTGGAGAGCGGGCCACACCCACTTAGTCACTCCAACAAGGGCACGCAGGACGAAGCCCACTTCAGGTTACCTCTACTTCCACGCATCCGCTGACCTGCTCATCTGGCGCCTCCGTCTGCCCCACGGGCTCACAGCGACCGTGGCTCTGAAAAGCAGCACGTTCTTCCCTGGGCGGCACACTTGCGCAACAGGTGTATTTATTTGCCTGACAGAACGCAAAGAACACAAACCAGCTGCACCTGGGACCCGAGCCAAAGACGCGTAGGTGAGGAGTTTCAGGCTCCACCTAATGAGCCCATGGGGACACCAAAGGAGCCCGTCCCCGTGCCGTCATCGGGACAGCTCTGGGGCTACTTCGGAAGTCGCCAAGTAGAGGGACTCCGCCCCTCCCCTCCCGCTGAGAGCCGAGTCCGCACCTTACCCATCAGCAAACGAGGCTCAGAAAGAGAGCACGGCCTTGGCTCTGCAACACACACGGCTCCAGCTGGACTAGAGTGTGGCACAGGCCAGTCACCTTGTGGTCAGGGCCCAAGGGGTCGCTGAGGCTGGAAGAGGTGGTGAGCAGCAGGGCAAGGGCTGGGAGCCTTGTGCGGCTGCATTCAGCCCCGCGCCGCTGGGAATCGCCTCCGCTTGTGCTCTGTCCGCCTGGGAAATGTCACCTTGACTTTCAGGGTTTTCATCTGCAGGGGCCGAAGCAGGGATCCTGTGTGGGTGGATTCCCCGGGATCGGATCGGTGGGATGGGATTTGGATTTTTCACCGCTACTGCTCAGGTTCGATTCCAATCCAGGAGACTTTGTGGCGCTGTCTCCATACTTAGGATTTGCCTTTTCATCCCCCGAAGTCTGGTGTGCACCCAGGGACGCTTGCAGAAGTGGCTGTGCACTGAGCCCCTAAAATACGGGAGGTCAGGAGTCCGGGTCCTTGTAATGGCCAGGCTGGGAGAGGAGAGCTGGGATGAGAAGCCAGGCCAGCGGCTCCCTTCCATTCACCTCAGAAACCCAAGGTCTCACTTTAAGCGTTTTCCTCTAAAGAGAACCTGGGACTTGACTTTGTCACTCCTTTCAAACAAACAAACAAACAAACAAACAAACAAACTTTGAAACATACCCAAACAGTTGCCAGAATGGTCACATCCTATATCCCTCACCCAGGTGCACCAGTTAACATTTCCCCACATTTGCTTTCTCATTCTCGCTCCACATGTACAGACAGGACTTGTGCAGTCATCTCCAGATGATTGTTTGGTCCGCGGTTGCTCCTTTGCCTTGGGCAGTGTCGCGCAGAACCAGCCTCTGCAGGACCTTTCCTCCAGGGCCAGGGGAGGGCTTTGTCCTGTGGAGGAGAGCCCTCCTGTTCCTTCAGGAAGCAGACACCTGTTCCCTTCAGGCTGTAGAGAAGCTTCAGGCAGGCAGGCGGTTCTTCGGCTCTCCTGGAGAGGGCAGGCCAGGCGTGCCCTGTGCTTGTAGGAACACGTCCAGGTTGTCGTGCCCCCAGCACCGGCTGCCCTCCGGACTCCTCCTGGTGGCTTTGGTGGGCAGTGGATCTAGGGTGAGCCTGAGCTCTAGAACCCGCCACCCGGGGAGAGACCCTTCAGGGAAGTGCAGCTGCTGCCCCCTGGATCCTCCTGCCCTGCAGGCTCTCCTGCCCTGCAGGGATCTTCACGGGTCCTGGCCCAACAGAAGGTGAAGAATCCTTTCCCCGTGGTGGGAGGATGAGGGGGAGCGGGTGGGAAAATCTTCAAGGGGAAGGGGAAGTCTTCAAGAGCTTTCCAGGATTGTCTGCCTTGGCACTGTCAGGTAGCTGGCTGCCCTGTGATAATGGTGCTTGGTCTCATCTCGTCCTGTCCTTGAGCTTGTCCTGGCTCCACTCTGAGTCCAAGCAGACACAGGCAACCTGATTTGTGGTGTGTATTCAGTTGAGCCCCTTCCCCAAGTGGGGTAGTGACTGAGCTTCTATTTCCAGGACCCAAGGGGGGCGTGCAAGGACGCTATTGATGGGGGTTTGTCCCCCTCACCCTTTTCTTTCTCTGCCTCCGCCCTTCCTTCCTTCTCTTTCTTTTCTTTCTTTTTTTTTAAACATCAAGAGTCCCATGCTCTACGGATTGAGCCAGCCAGGCACCCCTCCTACTTCCTTTCTTGCTGAATCTGTAACCCGGGAAAACAGACAAACAAAAAGCCCTGTTTAGATGTAGATAAATTGCTCTCCGTGCACTCAGGTACAAGGGGGAAAACATCAAGTGGATAGTAAGGATGAATCTCGAATACGTTTAAACACTTTAAAGGATTTTAATAATTTACATATAATGGCATAGAACATGTTTATGTCATGTCATATTTCTAAAGAGGACTTTTTGTGTGCATCCGACTGGTTTAATAGTTGTGGCCTAAAAACTGTTTTATGTTGTCTTCCGGGTTTTCTAATAATATAGAAAATATTGGTAGATATATTCTAGTTTATACAGGTCTTGGATTTATTTTCTCTTCAAATTCCTGGTGACACGTAGCCACCTAAATTTCCTATATTGGTTTTACTGGCCCAATAAGCGCACTTCAATTCCAATAGTATTTAAGGAGTTTATACAATATGAAATTATGTGTTTCAGTACATTAAAGAGATCCTAAAAGATTTGTAAATGGAGAGTAAGTCTTAGAAGTCTGGAACTCATAGTGACTTAATTATTCTTACAATATTTTGGGGTAAAGGTTTTTAGGTATTTTATATTTTTATAGTCCACATGCATTTCTCCATTATGTGTCGAGTCAATTTGCAATTTTAAGACCTACTGTTATCTTTACGTTCTTCCAATGATACTAAACTGAGTTAATTAATTAGAACTTTTCTAATTAAGAGAGAAAAAACAAAACACTTTTAATATAATGCTGCTGCACATATTTAGACATCACATAGAGTAGCTGTGGGCAACGGGTTCAGAGGAGGTGTGGGGACCTTGAGGAGATATTGGTGAGGGTGAAAAACACATGCAACGTCTGCTCCAGGAAGTAAAGCGCTGTCAGGGAATGGTAGGGCAACTTTAAAAGATATGAGTGATCAGAGTTCCTGAAAAGACTGGGACTGGGGGTAAAGAAGCAATTTTTGAGGAGACAACAACAGAAGGACTTCCAATCATTATAATGATTGTAAACCCACCGATCCAAGGAGCCGAATGAACATGACGAATGAGCACAAGAGACAGGAAGGAAACCGTATCTAGTCACATCATAATTGTATTGCTCAAATCCATGGAAAAAGAAAGCAAAACCAAAAACAACTGTGCAGAAGCACCCAGAGGAAAAAGACATGGTACGTACAGAACACAAAAGTAAACAGGATGTCAGTTTTCTCCCCGGAAGCGGTGCAAGTGAGAAGGCAATGGAGCAGCATCAAAGTCAAGGTGGAATTCTACGCCTCCCCTCCAAAAAAGGCTTTCAGAAATGAAGGTGAATGACATTGGAAGACATACAAATGCTGAAAGACTACATCACCAGCAGACCCACACCACAAGAAATGTTAAATCCTCCAGGAAGGACACTGATACCAGATGGGAATCTGCATGTAGCCAAATGGATAAAGGACAACAGAATGGTAACCGCATGGGGAAAAATTTATATATATATATATATATATATATATATATATATATATATATATATTACATATACACACACATACATATAGATACATACATACACACACATGAATACGTATATATACATATATGTGCACCCACACACATATGGTTTTTAAATTATTATTTAAATCTCTGAAAAAACATGGAGCAGATGAAACGAAAGTGATAACGATGGGTTTTGGGCTTTCTAACATGCAAAGTGAAACGCGTGATAGCTGCAGCCTAAAGGTGGGCAGGGGAATAATGGGAAGAGGCATGGGATCACTTGGAGGGAAGCTGGCAAGTTACAGATGTATATGTTATGAAGCCCAAAGCAGTAGCTGAAATAACAAAAGAAAGAGTGATAGCCGATAAGCCCACGGGGCGGGGAAGTCGGATCATACAAAAACCATGTAAACGCTATGTTATTAGAGCAATTGCTCTTCTAGGACTCTACCCCGTAGAAATGTTGGTACAAGTGACCAAAGATGTGTACAAGAATGAGGACTAAAGCAGTGTTTGTAACCATAAAATTCTAGAACCAACTTAATGTAAAGAATCTAAGGAAGGGGCTAAATAAATACTAGCACAAACAAAGGGTGGCAGAAACTGCATTGTTGGAAGGCATTCAGAGGGTTCTACTCTTTCGAGGACTTCTGGATTCCCAGCGACCGGTTCTCCTCCAGAGCTCTCCCGCTCTCATCCGTGAGGACCTTAGGTCCTCCGGCTGTGCGCGAGTGCCAAACGCTTTCTACGTTCTAGAAAAGAAGCACCTCGTCCCTGGGTGGGCTCGAACCACCAACCTTTCGGTTAACAGCCGAACGCGCTAACCGATTGCGCCACAGAGACCTTCGGGAGAGGAGGCCCCGCCCACAGCCCGATAGCGAGCACGCAAGGCCCTCAACGCTAGGAGGAGCCACCCGCCTTCTGTCTGAGGCCAGCGGCGCCTGAGGGAAGCTGAACGCCGCTGGGCTCCCCGGACGGCTCTTCCCGTTTGTTCCGCCTTCACCCGGCCTTCGGCGGGGCCGCTGTGGGGGAAGCTGGAGAGCCGGCGGGGTGGGGCGTGGTCCAAAGGGGCAAACGCCAAGAGAGAAGCGGGAAAAGAGAAGCGGGGGAGGCGTGGACGCGGACCACGAGACTTCCTAGGGCGCCTGTGCAGAGCCACCAGCCCAATCCGGGGACAAGGAGAACGGTTTTTGATGGTTTTTCTTCCTCGCGTGTCAGAATGGAGAAGAAGGGAAGGAGAATCCAAGGGCGGCCCGCAGTTGTCCGGGAACAAAGCAGCGCGGAAACTGGAATGACTTTGCGGCAAAAGTGCTCGAGCGCCGGCCGGGCTTGTCATCGGGCTGGTGGCGCGCCGTGATCGTATAGTGGTTAGTACTCTGCGTTGTGGCCGCAGCAACCTCGGTTCGAATCCGAGTCACGGCAGTACCTGGAGCACTCGCCGTTCCTCTCTTTTTTACTTTGGGTTTCAGCCTGCCCCGGCTGCGCCCCTTACCTGGGGGACAGAGAGGGCCCCGTGCTTTCCGCTGGCCACCCCGCGCCACCACGTCTTCACCCGAAGGGAAGGAAAGGAAAACTCGCCACAGCACTAACCTGGCGACCTTCTCCGTTCCGTTGGACTCTGACCTCAAGTCAAATCAACTAAAGGACTCATCTCCAGCGCCGCTCCAAAATGGCACAGTCCTCGATGCCCTCTACCTGTCCAGCAAGGAGCCTCATATGGTGGGCTCTAGTTGCTGCCAAACGGCGTCTCTGTGGCCCTCAAAATCTAAAGGGCCTGAAAGACCACACAAAACGTTCCATCACCTAGGTGACACCTCCTCCATAGACCTGTTTGTCGGCTTGAACCTTGGCCCCTGCGATTCAATCTCTGCCTCCGCGGACTTTTTCCATTCTTGGCTCTCTATGATCCTCCTTAACCGTCCTCACGGTGAGCTCCCTCGTTACTTGCGGTGCGCTCGCAAGGCTTTTAAATGCCTTCGGGCAGCCGCTTTCCACGCCAAAGGGTATTCATCGGGATACCACCTGGAGTTGTGGTCGTGCCACATCTTTGTCAAGAGTGGGGGTGTCCCCCTCTTTATCATGTTGCCGTGCTGCTGGGAGTAGTGCTATCTCAATGTGACTTTAGTATCCATTGCTCTGAGGGCTGAAAATATTGAGCACTCTTTTACGTGCCACGTCGGCCTTGTGTATCTTCTTTTCCCGAGGATCTGTTTCAGGTCTTTTACCCATCTAAAACACTTGAGTTGTTTGATTTTTTCTTTTAATTAGCAGCTTGGGGGAGCTCCTCACACATTATAATGACAGGTTAGGGGGTTTGTATGCCTTCTCCCTTGCTTGCTTGCTTGTTTTGTCAGATGGGTTTTGTGAGCACGTTCTCCCTGTCTGTCGCTTGCTGTTTTCATCGTCTTCCTGGGGTCTTTGGATGAGAAGATATGGTTAATGTTGATGAAGTCTAGGTTATCATGTCTTTTCTTTTAGACGTATTTTCCCCCTGGGTCTTGTTTACTAAATCTTTGCCTACCACCGAGTCACAAAGTGTCCTCAAAAAGTGCTTTATACCTTTACCTTTTATGTTTTATGAGGCACCTCCAATTGACATTTGTGTGTACTGTGAGGTGGAAATAAAGCTGTTTCCCTCCCCCTCCCCATATTGAACCTATTTCCTTTCTCCGTTGAACTGCTCTTCTTGAAAACGAATTCACCAGGTCAGCTGTGGGTCCATTTGTCTGTGTGTGTCTCCCGATGCCACTGGCACATTGCACGGTACTATAGGGGCTCAGAGTAAGTCTTCAAGTCCGCTAGCGTAAGCCACACCACCCACACAACCACCCGTTTTGTTCTTTCTCACACAGTGCAATACACTTGAGACGTGTAACAACTCATGTAACCAACACGCAGGTCCAGACATGCCGTCACTTCATCCCGCTCACTTCCGTGTGGGACACAGGATACCCCCCCTCCCAGACGTAGCGGTTACCCCCCGGTGGTCAAAGATCCTCTGATGTACCCCACCCTCCGGGGAGAAGGAATCTCCAGTTGTCTGCGGGGCCGCCGAACAGGCCAAATGTCCGGTGGGCACGCTGCAGGGGCAGCAGGCTGTAGGGCGGGGCGGGACCCGGAATCCAGTCGTTCAGGGCCGCCGGCTCTTCCTTGAAAGCCGTCTCGGTCCGCGCGCCGCCTCCGTCGCTGCGTCCCTCGGAGTCCTTTGGGGGATGTTGAGGACCGCGGGGTCTCACGCCGGGCGGGGTCCGCCCCTCGCGCCTCCTCACGGCGACCTCGCATCCGCACGCGGCCGCCTCGCGAAGGCGAGACTCCCGGGCAGCTCTGGGGTGCGGCCCGGACCCGGCCACTTGTGGACCTGCCAGCCCTCGGCGTCTCCTGCGGGCTCTTGCTTTGGAGAGAGCGGGGAGGGAAGGTCCTTAGGGAAGGACTCCTGGGAGGACGGCTGAGCTCCCAGAAAGCCCGAGGCCTTGCAGAGCGCAGGGGGAAACTGTCACTCTGGTGGGAAGCAAGGAGAAGGAAGGGCTCCGTCGGTTCCCTGGTGGTCTAGTGGCTAGGATTCGGCGCTTTCACCGCCGCGGCCCGGGTTCGATTCCCGGTCAGGGAAGTGGGGCTTTTTTTTTTTTTTTTTTTGCTTTTGGTTTTGTAGGTTGGTTGTTGGGCTTTGGTTTTTTGTTTTTTTTGGTGCCCCAATCTTCCTTTCATCCCCGGAGCTGTGCTGGCCGTCATCTGCGCTGCGCACCGCACCGACTCTTCCTTCACCTTCAGCGCTCCGGGGAAAGGACGCCAGGCCGCTCTACACGGCGCACTGTGCTTGCTGGGCTCCAAGTCAGCCGCCCCCAGGAGTGGCCTCAGAGGGCGACTAAGCATCTGGCTTGGGTTCACACTGTCGTGCAGAGGTTCAGATTCCTGTGGGGCCGCCCCAGGGACGCAGATCCGACCGAGTTCTGGAGGCCAAGCACGTCGCGGTGCTGCTGTGGACCCCTGGACACCGGCTGGTGGGCCGAGCCTCTCAGCTCAGTCCGCGCATAAAAAGGCTTACTTGGCGTTTGGGAGAGGTGCCTGGACGCGATACCCTCCCGGCCTGAGAGGCAGGGGAGGGGAGCGGTGGGAGGGGAACGGGTCCTCCTGCAAGGCTGTCCCATTCGCAGACTAAGCGGTCTAGCGAGGTGATGTTAAGTGACCCAACAAAGGCAGCATGTCAAGTGCGCACAAAATGGAAAACTGTTGTCGCCGCCGTAAGCAGGGGTAGGAGTGAGCATCAACACCAGGATGTCAAAACGATGACATCACAGTCAAATCCGTTTCTACAAGGGCTGTTGCATTTAACGCCCCCGTAGACTCTATACACCAGGCCCTGGGCACGTTTTCCTTTTTCCCTTCGATACCGGTTCCGAAGACCTGTTGGGGTACATGCGATGTCCACTGTGAGGCACGAGGAGAGCGAGCGAGGGCAGGGGGAGTTGCTGCGGACCTGGACTGCAGAGGCGGCAGCGCAGGGGCTGCGGGTCGGTGGGTGTGGAGCCGCTGCTGAGAGACCGACCGCTTAAGGGGTGGGGTGGGGGGCGGTTAGCCGGCAAGGGGTGGGAGCGGGGAGGTGGAGGGAGTCGCCTGAACTCTTTGGGGAGAGTGGTTTGGAAGAAGGGCGAGGGTTGGGGGGAGGGGGAGGGCGGTGACCCTGAGCGAACCAAGCGGGGACAGAAGTGTGCAGTGTGCTTGGCGAGCCCACGCTCACACCATAGGGGAGAATCGTGGCCCCGAAGGTGGTCTTCCCGGAGCCGAGGCTCGGCTGTGGCCCTCCCGTTGTCCTGGCGCCTGCGGTGCCCTCAAGCGCAGCGAACTCAGCTGCGCCCCGCCTGTTGGTGGGGGACCGCTTTCGGTGGCCTCTCCATGTTCTCCCCCTGCTCTCTTAGGTGGTAGGACTACTTCCCTTGCTCCCGTGCCGGCCCGCCGGAGACGCTGTCCTCGAAGCCGGAGAAAATTGTCCCGTGCCTCTTTCTACCCCTCTTTCTTTAGCACCGACATTGCGCGTGGTCCAGAGAGCCCTTCGGGAAACCTTGGGGCTCACGTCCTCCCTCCCTCCCTCCCTCCCCTCCCCCACAGGCCTATACAGGGGCAGGGGATCCCAGAATCCCTTAACCCGGTAGGTGGGGGTTTTTTTGTCTCTTGTTTTTGTTTTGTTTTGGTTTGGTTTTTTGACCCTGTGTACTTTGTGGCTCTTTCTCCGTAGCGTTGTCAAACCGAGGGCCAGAATTACCTTCTCTCCCTTTTGTTTGTACTCACACCCCGGGCTCATGCGCAGGGTGGCATCAAGTGACCGCTTTTTAAGAGACTGCCTGGACGAAACATGGATGGTGTGTTGGAGGTGCAGAATATAACCTGGTGGGCAAGAGGCACCGCATGGTTCTCACAGGCTTCCCTTCTCTAGCGTGTCACTCCAAGAGGTGCGGGATTTTTAAATTCACCCCTGCCATCTGGGTGATGCTGAAGGCATAGTTTTCAAAGTCAGAAAATACAATCTATTTCATGTTGGTTTAAGAGGTGCTTTTGGTGTGTGTGTGTGTGTGTGTGTGTGTGTGTGTGTGTGTGTGTGTGTTTCCTTAAGCTCAGTTGGTACCTTTAAAAACATAGAGCCTAAAGGCAGATGGCAAGCTTGCAGGTGCCAGCACAAAAAGTGAAAATAGAGGCATCAAAGCTCCTTACGTTCCTAGGTGGATTGCCAAGATAGCTTCCTTTGTCTTCTGTTTGGGGACCTTGAGAGCGAGGAACACGGAAGACACAGATGCTTTCAGTCCCAGGCTCACTTGAGAAGTATTAGAGGAGGTCCCCACTACATTAAGGTGGGACCCTAAAGTCCTAAGCCCTTGGGGGTAGGAGTGATGCCATCTAGTCCTGCTGCATCACTCCTACCCCTGCAAGTCCCGGGGCTCTTTGGACAAGGAAGGCAGCCTTGGCTCTACAAGCAGTATAAGGAAAAGGAAAGTTTAAAAAGCCCATGAGAATGAATGAATGAATGAATGAATGAGCGAGCAAGCAAGCAAGCAAGCAAGCAAGTGGTGGCTGGCTGGCTCACTGGGTAGGGCAGGTGAGTCCTGATCCTCGGGGTTGTAAGTTACAGCCCCACAGAGGTTACTTAAAAATAAAATCTTTACAAGTACAATAAAATAAGGGCATCTGGGTGGCTCAGTCAGTTGAGCGTCCGACTTTGGCTCAGGTCATGATCTCACAGTTTGTTGGTTCAAGCCTCATGTCGTTCTTTGCACTGACAGTGTGAGAGGCCTGGTTAGTATTCTCTCTGTCTCTGTCTCTGTCTCTGTCTCTCTCTCAAAAATGAATACACATTTAAAAACAAAATAAAATAGAATAAAATAAAAGGCCCATGAGGAAACTGTGGCCATGGGCCTGACCTCTAGTGGATTTAGCCTTGAGTACACATAGCCTGGGTAGTCTGGGAAGCCTTAGGACGCCAAGTTGGTGTGGTCTGTTCCCTAGCCAGTAACAAACCCCAAGGGCCTGCCACAGGGGAATATATTCAAAGGAGAACGTACTCATCCGAGGGCTGTAGAGGGCTATAGAGGTACCCACCTTCCAATAACACTTCCAGAGAATCAGCTAGCATCTAGAACTCAGTTATAAGACATAAGAACAAAATCTCATGGATCTAGAATTTTAGAGATGCTTCTATCAATCCTCGTATCAAATCAGACATGAAGATGGAAATTAGGAAATATTCTGAGTCAAACAAAACTGAAAATACTGCATCTCCTGCACAAGGTGTGGTGAAACCAGTCTTCAGGGGACAATACACAGCCTTAAGTGTAAATCGAGACAGTTAGGGCTGATTGCTAATGAGCTAAATCTCCATCTCAAAGAGTTACAGAAAGAATAACAACAACAAGGGCAGGTAGGAGCAGAAATTATATACAAAAGCAGGACTTTGAAAATAAGAAACAAAGTTAAAAAATAAATACAAAGAAAAAAGAAAATTAGAAATAAATATACAAAAGAGAAAAGTCAATGGTTGGATCTTTGAAAAACACTACTCTGCTAAAACTGGGAGGAGGGAAGAAGGAAGTCACTACTACTGAACTGGTAGACTTAAGGAAACAATAAATGGATATTATAAACACATATATACCAACCAATTAAAAGACTTAAGGGAAATGTATGTCTTGTAGTAATGATTTGCGCGGAGGGCGAGGGGAGGACTAGTCCTACAACCTTAAAAAAAAATTTTTTTTTAGAATTCAAAAATCTTCCTGCAAAGAAAGCTGAAGGACCAAAAAAGTTCATTCGAGAAAATGACTCCAAAGCCCAGAAATTTTAAAAGCGTCAAAAGATGGCAGAATTCCCCAACTTATTTTTATGAGTTTGGATTGAAACCAAAAACTTCCCAAAAGGCAACATGAAAAACAGAATTACAGGCCTGACTTATTGCTGAGTATACATAGCTACAAACATTCTTCAAAATATTGAAATTAGCTAGCTAGCTATCTAATGTTTATTTTTGAGAGAGAGAGAGAGAGAGAGAGAGAGAGAGAGAGAACACGGGTGGGGGGAGGGGCAGAGAGAGAGGGAGACACAGAAGGCACAGAACCCGAGCAGGGCTGGAACCCACCAACCCTGAGATCATGAGCTGAGCTGAAGTCGGACGCTTAACCAACTGAGCCACCCTGGACTCCCTGATTCCAGATGTATATTTAAAAATATGTTATGACAAAAATTGGTCTTAATCTAGGAAAACAGTTGATAATCATTAGAAAATAAATTAAGGGGCACTTGGGTGGCTCAGTCGGTTAAGTGCCCCACTCTTGATTTCAGCTCAGGTCATGATCTCAGGGTTTGTAACATAGAACCCGAGTTGGGCTCTGTGCTCACAACTCGCAGTGCTGAGCCTGGTTGGGATTCTCTCTCTCCCTCTCTCTCTCTGCCCTTCCCCTGCTCCCATGTGCTCCTGTTCAACCGCTCTCTGTCTGTCTGTCTGTCTGTCTCTCTCTCTCTCTCTCAAAATAAATAAACTTAAAAAGAAAATAAATTAATTCATCATATTAACAACTTAAAGGAGGAAAATCATAATCACTAAAACACAGAAAAGGTGTTTGAAGAAATTCATTATCAGTTTATGATTTTTAAAAACCTCTTAGCCTAACAGGAATAGAAGAGAACAGCCCTAATCTGCTTAAGGGTAGCTTCCAAACCAAAAACAAACAAAACACCTTCAGCACACATTACAGTTGATGATAAAATACTGATCTGTCCTCCCCCCCCCCCCCCCACCCGGTCAGGAACCATCAGAAAGCAGACGAATAGGCCACCTTGACCATTTCTCTTCACCACTGTCGTGGAGATCTTAGCCAGTGAGAAAAGGCAAGAAAAATGATGAGAAATGAAAAATGAAAAATGAATACTATCATTATTGGCATACATGAAATAAACTGCTGGAACTATAAAGAGAATTGAGTGTATTTTTGGTACATACACAAAATCAGAGAAAGGGGGCTATGATGAGGATTCAGGAAATGAAGGTATTGAAAACAGTATCAATGTTCAATGATCATAGCATATCATAATTCAATCCCAGGTACTGGGGTGGCGGGGGGTGGGGGAATATGATCCCTACCTCCACCATAACCCAAATCATTTCAATGTGGACCGGACACCGAAATGTGAAATGAACTCACAAGTGATTCCAGTTGCTATTAATGTAGCAGCGTATTCCTGTGATCTCAACTCTCAAGGGTAAGCAAGGATTTAAGAAATAAGACAAAAAGGTGAATTCTTAGTGACGAGGCTGATCAAGTGGACTACCTCAAGAATCTCTGCTCACCAAAGCACAGAATCAAGGGTAAAAAGTCAAGTCACAATTTGAGCGAATATACTTGGCAGCCAAAGAGATTTAATGACTGCTTGCAAAACAAGAGGAAAAAGACCGACCTATAGAAAAGTCACCACGGTGGGGGGGGGGGGGAACCTTATGGGAGAAAATTCAAGTGGCTAACAAACGTGTAACGGTGCTCCAATTCATAACCAGTAAGGGCTTTACAAAGGAAACCCCAATGAGAGAACATTACAGACAGGCAAATAACACCACTACTAATTAAATGGGGGTAGGGGATTAGGTAGAAGGTTCTGACCTGGTAAAGCATGGGAGTAAAGGGCTAATACTATTTTACTTCTTCATCTGTGTGCGGGTTACACAGGTGTGTGCATTACAATCAGTTGTTATGCTGTACACGCAGATTCTGTGCATTTTATGTATCTTACAATTTTTCAACACCCCTCCTCACACACACCCTGATGAATCCTATGAACAGAGAGAAGGTGGTTGAGATTCCAAGATTTTGTTTCACGAAGAAAGGTGAAACCACATGCCTCCAAGGACATCCCTATGCAGACCAGATCCATGAAGGTGAGTTTTGGGTTGATGTGAAGTCAAAGAGTACTCTCCCAGAACCAACCGTGATGTAAAATAATCTGTGAAGGCTAAATGCCTTTAGTTGTGTCATTTGAACACTCTGAAAAGGCTGTAGGCGGGAGCCATAACCTTTCAGATCTCTCCTCTGCTGTCTCATTGCTTAATTCACAACCCACAGCTCCTTTTTGCTCCTCTCCTTTAAGCTCTCCAAAATATTCTCTTGCAGTCCTGCCCTTGTGGGGTCTCCTCCCCGCCCAGCGCCTTTCCTATATCTTCTTCATTGAAGATGGAGGCAAGAAGAGGGGGAGGAGGAGGAGACCGCCTGAAAACGGAACAAGTTTCTCACAGGCCCGGGAGAGGGTAAGGCAGGGAGGCAAAGACATGTGTTTTGTTTGTTTGTTTGTTTGTTTGTTTGTTTCCTTCCCAGCTAACAGTCAAGGGGAAATTTGAGGGGTTGTTACAGGCTTTAACATCTTTACTCCATCCAGCAGGTAAGTCATCAGTTTCCTTTATGTAAATCAGAACTCCTCCTCCCTCCCCAGGCCCCACCCTTAGACCCTCATTCCTGTTGACAGAGAAAATTGTGTGTCACAGCTCAGAATTTATTCGTTAAAATTTCAGATTTCCAAGAATCTAAAAATAAATTAATGACTAAAACGACTTCAATGGTTCCAACACAGTATGGCCATCGTTCTGCCCTCAAAAGTAGAAAGACAGCCTCAGAATAACAAAACTCTTGAAACTGAATAAATCAAGTTTAGTTTTAAAACGGAAAGGGCGGGGGGAACTCCTCCTCCCACCCCCCCCCCGCCCCCAATCTTCGATTTTAAGCTACTGTTAGGGGAATCCGCCAGAGATTTTTCGGATGAAAATTAATCACTCGCAGTCTCCAACGCAGTCACGCACTTAGTGCCCTCAAATGGGAATCCTTTCGAAGGAGCGTCCAAGAGGTAGAAAACAAACCCGGATCAACAGTTCCCAGAGTCTTCAGTTCTTTTCCCCTTATTAAAAGTCTACTTTTCGGGCTAACACCTGTTGGGGCGCACTGCCAGGCACGCGGCGTCCTCGCCGGAACGGCCACGCGCCCGCGGGACGCGCGCAGGCGGCGGCGGCTGATGACCTGAACCTACGCGTTTACAGCAGCTCCACGCGGGTCCACGCGGGTTCCTCCCTACCAGCCTCCACCTTTATTCAGGCTCAAGGGTGTCTGCAGGGCCCCGCGACTGCTGTCCTCCCGAGACACTTTGGTGTCTCGATCCTCGCTCTGCACTGAGACGTGGCCCGGCGGCCAACCCAAGGCCCAGCACGGGCATCGGTGACCTGGTGGCTCTTTGGGTTCCGCGGCTCCCCCAGGGCGAGGCTGAAGGTAACTGTGGTCTTAGATCCAAAGAGTCTAAACCGCAGACCCCGCGGTGTCACCTGCAGGGGGCGGGGGGGCGGGGGGGAAGAAAGGTACCAACCCGGGAGCGAGCTGGTCGCCGCGCGGCACGCCAAATGCACTTACGCATTTAGGCACAACCCCAGTGTAGGTCGACTGCTTAGTCAAGCTTTCTGCTCAGAAGCCACCCTGCGGAGTTTGGTTCTCATTTTCCTACTCCTGGAAGCCAGAATCACGAGATGCTCGGACTTGCCTTGTGCAACAGGTAAAGCAAAGAGGAGGCGCCTCCTCAAACGAGAGGGGGCGCGGCCAAAAGGAAAGCAGGGCAGGATGCATTGGCCGGGAATCGAACCCGGGTCTCCCGCGTGGGAGGCGAGAATTCTACCACTGAACCACCAATGCCTCGCTCTGGGCCAGGTGCATGATGGGTCTGTGGAAACAACCTCCAGAGCGACTCCCAGCTAGGGCGCCGGGCGATTTCAAAGGTTCCAGAACAGGCTTACGCGGTCGTCTTTGCAGCACGGAGCTAAGTCACCCACAGGCACTCGAAGCAAAGGCTTCAGAAGGAGACTTCCATCCAACACAATTTCAAAATAAACTGTTTCGTCGGCTCACACCACAACTCTGAGAAAGGCTCTTCCCGACTGGCCAACAGACCCCGGCAGGAGAACGCCGGAAAGTCATCCAGACCCCTTGATGATGACCCTGAACCTTCCACCGTCAACCTCCAACATGTCACCCTAGACAGTCTGAGAAAGTAATGTGACTTGCCAGCTTAGGCAAGTAAAATTCTAACTCGGGGAAGAAATAAGAAGCAGAAGTCGACTGGCAGTAGAAGGAGGAAAGGGCGGGAATCTGAACCGAACTAATGAAGAAACGCATTTTGGTCAAGTGAGTTAGGGCTTTGTGTTTGTTTTTTTGTTTTTGTCTTTTTTACAGGAATAAATGAGTCAGTCTTGTAATCATTATAACAATAACACTCGGCTGTCTTTTACGGTGTTGAAAGCATTTAATGGATATGAGATATATCATAATTACGAAAAGGTTCATATTGAGCTTGTGGCTGATGATTGTTTTGGAGATTCTAATCTGAATTGGATGCCCTGTTGCACCGAGCTGCAGCATTGGTGACTGTGAGATGTATATGAAGAACAGGTCTTGGTGTACTGGCTTTATAAGGAGCAGGCTAATTTTTAGAAAAAATATCGATGGTTGAAATGTTAACATATTGGTCCTTTGATGATCTTGAAAGATAGGAGAGTTCCTTCCCCAGTTTTCCCTGGGGAAATTAAACTGAAGCTAGGAACTGGAGAGCTCCCCCACCCTTCGGACTAGGAATCGTTATGACTTTTTGAAGGAAGGACAGGAGCCACAGAGGTGCCATGACAGGTCTCTTGCTAGAAGAAGGCAAGCTAGGTGGAGGCGGAGTCATAAACTTGAGCTCAATAAGGAATAGGACCATCACCTCGACCTTGAAGAGCTTTGGCTCCCTCTGCCCTCTGCCCAACATCCGGGACACACACCGGCTCTGGCCAACACACTTTCAATTACCAACTGCATCAACCAGGGTACGTGTATCCCCACATCTCTTTTGAAACTACAGACCTGCACCTTCTGATTTACAAGTCACTGCCTCCTATGCATCTCAGAGTCACAAGTGCTAAAACTCAAGGCACCAGGGAGTTCCCTGTCAGCATCACACACCACCCTCTGTACCTCTAAGATCAGACCCAGGCACAGTGTGTCCCAAAATGTAGCAGTGCATTATCTTTGAGTGTTTTAGTCAATCATCAAAACAACAGCCAAATCAGTTCCTGCCCTCACCTAGAACATGTACTCCCCACCACCACCCCATTCTGTTGCCCAAACCAGATCTTGCTGCCCTCTTGGGATGTACTCTCTCACCCTCTTGGCATGCAAATGCATGTCGAGTATCATCAGTAGATAGTCCCTAACTTTACTGGGTTCACCCGCTGGCTTACTGCCATTTTATGAGTGCACCCTTCCCATCCATCAGCTCCTTCCTCCATTTAATACAACTGGATCCAGCAACCTTAGAGCCAGTCTAGTTTTACTCCCATCCATTTGCCACACTGCATCATGAGTGACCCTTCCACAGCCTAAATCTGGGCATATTTGTAACCTAAAGCCACCCATGTCCTCAGATTCCTTCACTATAGTGTCTTGATACCTATATGACATGTACTCTACCTCCGCCCATCCTCATCATCTGAATATCTCTTGCTGATTCTCAGGACTGGCAACAGTGAAGTGCTTGACAGGTCAGGAAGGATCTCACCTCCAGGTGCTGGCTTCCCTCCCCAAGGGAATGGTTTCCCACAATGCCCTCTTTGTTCTTCCAATTCATTTCATTCTACAAGTCTCCATTCAGAAGGCTTTTTTTTTTTTTTTTTTGGAAATACTTTCCTGAGTATCTGAATTGAGTGTGTGATATGTCCACTTTTATTTTGACATTTTTAAAAACTTTTTAACTTTATTTATTTTGAGAGAGATCATGAGCGGGGTAGGGGCAGAGAGAGAGAATCCCAAGCAGGCTCTACACTGTCAGCACAGATCCTGATGCCAGGCTCAAAGTCACAACCCGTGAGATCATGACCTGAAACCAAGAGTCAGACACTTAACTGACTGAGCCACCCAGGCGCCCAGATTTTGACATTTTTCATAAGAAAATTATTCATATTCATGGGAAACCTAAGTTTGTGTATGTGAACAAAAGATCAAGGGGTATCATGGTGTCCTAGTATACTCTATATTCTAAGGATGTTAGACACAATGAGAGAGAGAGAAGCAAATTGGGAAACTTTCTCTCTCCTCTCCTTCACAAATACACACATGGACATACTTGTGGGGTATAAGTTTAGGAATTCCCTGAGCTTGCATCAATGGGTTAAAAGGTTTAGGGTGAAAGTCAGCCAAGATTAGGTAAACAGGGTGGAAGCGCCCCCAGCATAGAACAAAAGCCTAGGAATGGGAAGCCACAAAATGAAAGCATCCAGGTAAACAGGACAGAAGCGCTCCCAACATAGTACAGAAGCAGAAAGTTGCTTTCACAGGACAGAGCTTTCAGAATAGCGTTCAGATTCCCGCCCTTTCCTCCTTCTACTGCCAGTCGACTTCTGCTTCTTCTTATTTCTTCCCCGAGTTAGAATTTTACTTGCCTAAGCTGGCAAGTCACATTACTTTCTCAGACTGTCTAGGGTGACATGTTGGAGGTTGACGGTGGAAGGTTCAGGGTCATCATCAAGGGGTCTGGATGACTTTCCGGCGTTCTCCTGCCGGGGTCTGTTGGCCAGTCGGGAAGAGCCTTTCTCAGAGTTGTGGTGTGAGCCGACGAAACAGTTTATTTTGAAATTGTGTTGGATGGAAGTCTCCTTCTGAAGCCTTTGCTTCGAGTGCCTGTGGGTGACTTAGCTCCGTGCTGCAAAGACGACCGCGTAAGCCTGTTCTGGAACCTTTGAAATCGCCCGGCGCCCTAGCTGGGAGTCGCTCTGGAGGTTGTTTCCACAGACCCATCATGCACCTGGCCCAGAGCGAGGCATTGGTGGTTCAGTGGTAGAATTCTCGCCTCCCACGCGGGAGACCCGGGTTCGATTCCCGGCCAATGCATCCTGCCCTGCTTTCCTTTTGGCCGCGCCCCCTCTCGTTTGAGGAGGCGCCTCCTCTTTGCTTTACCTGTTGCACAAGGCAAGTCCGAGCATCTCGTGATTCTGGCTTCCAGGAGTAGGAAAATGAGAACCAAACTCCGCAGGGTGGCTTCTGAGCAGAAAGCTTGACTAAGCAGTCGACCTACACTGGGGTTGTGCCTAAATGCGTAAGTGCATTTGGCGTGCCGCGCGCGACCGACGCATCTCGCTCCCGGGTTGGTACCTTTCCTTCTCCCCCCGCCCCCCCGCCCCCTGCAGGTGCCACCGCGGGGTCTGCGGTTTAGCCTCTTGAGGATCTAAGACCACAGTTACCTTCAGCTCGCGCCCTGGGGGAGACCGCGGAACCCAAAGAGGCCACCAGGTCAACCGATTCCCCGCGCTGGGCCTTGGGTTGGCCGCCGCCCACGTCTCAGTGCAGAGCGAGGATCGAGACACCAAAGTGTCTCGGGAGGACAGCAGTCGCGGTGCCCTGCAGACACCCTTGAGCCTGAATAAAGGTGGAGGCTGGTAGGGAGGAAACCCGCGTGGACCCCGCGTGGAGCTGCTGTAAACGCGTAGGTTCAGGTCATCAGCCGCCGCCGCCTGCGCGCGTCCCGCGGGCGCGTGGCCGTTCCGGCGAGGA